>NC_138165.1:13681908-14281908 GCF_964165515.1 Mesoplodon bidens | reverse complement strand
ATGTAAAAACTAAACTTATTAGTCATATTGTTGTTTTTATGTATTAATAGTCTCCCATTGATTTTATTTTTATGGGAGGTTATTTTTAAATCAGTCTGACAAAAATAACTATCAAATATTCTGGGTTTATATTTATTCTTCCAACTATGATTAGCTCTTGCTTTTAAAACTCCCCATTTATTTACCAAATATTTCTTAAGTGACTATTTATTGGGCTCTGTGCTAGATATGGGAGTTATCCTTAAGTTCCTCTTTGATTTAAAATGTCTGAATGCACATTTGGGAGTAATTGACTTAACAGATTATTAGCATAAACTGCAGTTTAATAAGCTCCATTGAGGTCATTTTACTTAGAGCATGTCAGTAAGTCAACAATCAGGTAAAGCCCTTACTTTCATTCCCAAGCCAGAGCCTAAGGGGCAGAGAGTATAGAGGTAATTCCCAGTGGGGTTTCCTTTTCTCTTGGCTCAAGCCAGATTGAGGAAGATGGCAGTGCCAGTAAGAAAGGGGCACTTTTTAATGGTGCCAGGAGCTAGCCAGAGTTGACGGTAAGCAAGGGGAAAATGCTGGGACAACTGCCTTATATTGGGTTGACAAAGTTAGTGTGAATGAAGTTTTGGAGGACTTGGATACAATTTCATTTAAAATCTCAGGCTGAATTTTTTAATGCTGTGTATAACGTTAGGAGACTAGTAGCTTCTTACTACATCACATGCTGGGACCTATAGGTTGGGGACCTCTTTGTTTCCTATTCTCTACATTTCTTACATGCACTGAGGCAAAAAGAGCAACTAGAAGAAAACTCTGTTACACATACCTACCTATCTGAATCTGTGCACATACAAGCTGTTTTTTTCTCCTCCAACTAAGGATGAACTTTCCATGCCCCTAGCAAATGTAGTAAGTTTTTTTTTTAAAAAACAACTTTATTGAGATATAGTTTACATACCATACAATTTGTGCACAATTCTCAACATCAAAAGAAACCCCAAACCAAAATAACCTGATTAAAAAATGGGCAGAGTACCTGAACAGACATTTTTCCAAAGAAGACATACAGATGGGCAACAGACACATGAAAAAATGCTCAACATCAGTAATCATCAGGGAAATGTAAATCAAAGCTACAATGAGGTATCACTTCACATCAATCAGGATGGCTATTATCAAAGAGATAATATATTTTGTATCTTTTGTGTCTTATGTAATTTTTTCCCCTTATTTCCTCCATTACTGCTTCTTCTCTTTATTTTTTGTAGTGACATATTTTGATTCCCTTCTCATTTCCATTTTAATATATTTTATAGATATTTTCTTTGTGGTTACTATCAAGATTCCATCTAACATCCTGAAGTTACAGCAATCTAAATTGAAATGACATCAACTGTGTTGTTTTTACTCATAACACTTCTGACACCAAATGAGAGGCTTATTTCCCTCCAGAGATTGATACCAATCAATTCTCTGATTCTCTGCAAACACCAACTGGATGTTTAACAATTCAATTAAATTCAATTCTGACACTGTCTACCTGGAGTTAGAGTCAGATCCCACTAGTCAAGGGCTCAGTCCCACAAAACTCTTCCCGCTTCAGATGCCAGTCACAATTCCTGGGCCTCCTGTATGTCTATCTAACTGGCTATTAATTTGGAGTTCCCATGACCCCCTCCTCAGTTTTGATAATTTGCTAGAATAGCTCACAGAACTCAGGAGCAATCTTTACTTATGTGTACTAATTTATTACAAAGGATACAATGCAGCAAGAGCCAAATGGAAAAGATGCATAGGGCAAACTGTGAAGGTGGGGGAAGCACAGAGCTCCCATGCCTTCTCCAGGTGTACCACCCTCCCAGAACTTTGGTGCATTCACCCACCTGTAAGCTCTCCCAAACTGTCTTATAGGATTTTTTTAATGGAGATTTCATTATGTAGGCGTGATTGATTAAATCACTGGCCATTGGTGACTGAATTCAATCTTAATTCCCTCTTTCCTTCCTTCACCACTTAACTAGATTTCCTCTGAGTTAGGGATCAGCTTGAGGTGAAATTTTAAGTTCTTCTCAGGAATTTCCTGAGCATATGTGTATGGCTTTCTAAATTCCTTTGTATACATGCCTAGTTTTGAGCATCCTAATTTCCCAGACTCTCATGCCAATCTCTTTTCTGGTCTTAGATGTTCTATTGTGTATCTCCACCCATACTCTCTTGCCCTAGGTGCTTGTGGGTTTGTTGTCCCCTTGTAGCTTTTATGAGCACTGCTTGCTGATTTTTCCCATCTGCATTCTGAGGTATATGAGATAGAGATGAGCACCTTTCATCACGCATTAACCCTTCAAGTAGCCCCAGGACAACTTAGAATAGACATACACAACCATTTTCAAATAAGGTCATTTCTGCTCCCTCTAGTTTGAAGGATTGTGGGGAACTGGGAACCAGACTGCCACCTGCTCAAGACCAAGACCACCTCCACACCAGGCACGGACTGGGGCAAAGGCAAATAAAATGCCCCCAAACTCTCCTATCATTTTGAAGATGGCCTTTTCTCTCTTGATTGCTGTAAACCTTTGTTTTCCAGAGCTCCTACAAAGTTGGTTCAAACAGCTTCTGGTTTGTGTGATGTTTCTATGGACAAATTCTCATTAGGAAGCTTGGAGCTTCCTAGTTTGCCATTTTGCTATCTCCTTCTTTTGAAGTATTGTTCTGCTGTCTGTAAAATTCTTGGTTGACAGGTGATCTTTCTGCACATGCTGTTGAGCTGCTCTAGTGAAATTTTCATTTCATTTATTGTACTTTACAATTATAGCATTTCTGTTTGTTCTTTCTTTATACTTTTTCTTTGGCAATATTCTTTATTTTGTGAGACATCATTCCTATACTTTCATATAGTTCTTGAGATATGGTTTCCTTTGGTTCTTTACACATATTTGTTTTTTAATTTAGAAAAAATTTTTCCTTAATGATATTTATTTTTTATTGAAGTATAGTTGATTTACAGTGTTGTGTTAGTTTCAGGTGTACAGCAAAGTGATTCAGTTATATATATACATATATATCTATTCTTTCTCAGATTCTTTGCCATTTTAGGTTATTACATTAAAAAAATTAATTAATTAATTTTTGGCTGTCTTGGGTCTTTGTTGCTGCTTGCGGGCTTTCTCTAGTTGCAGCGAGTGGGGGCTACTATTCTTCATTGCAGTGCGTGGGCTTTTACTGTGGTGGCTTCTCTTGTTGTGGAGCATGGCCTCTAGGCATATGGGCTTCAGTAGTTGTGGCACATGGGCTCAGAAGTTGTGGCTCACGGGCTTGGTTGCTCCGCGGCATGTGGGACCTTCCCGGACCAGGGATTGAACCTGTGTCCCCTGAATTGGCAGGCGGATTCTTTTTTTTTTTTTTTTTACATCTTTATTGGAGTATAATTGCTTTACAATGGGGTGTTAGTTTCTGCTTTATAACAAAGTGAATCAGTTATACATATACATATGCTCCCATATCTCTTCCCTCTTGCATCTCCCTCCCTCCCACTCTCCCTATCGCACCCCTCTAGGTGGTCACAAAGCACCGAGCTGATCTCCCTGTGCTATGCGGCTGCTTCCCACTAGCTATCTATTTTACATTTGGTAGTGTATACATGTCCATGCCACTCTCTCACTTTGTCCCAGCTTACCCTTCCCCCTCCCCGTATCCTCAAGTCCAGTCTCTAGTAGGTCTGCATCTTTGTTCCCATCTTGCCTCTAGGTTCTTCTGACCATTTTTTTTCTTTCTTTCTTTTTTTTTTTAGATTCCATATATATGTGTTAGCATACAGTATTTGTTTTTCTCTTCCTGACTTACTTCATTCTGTATGACAGTCTCTAGGTCCATCCACCTCACTACAAATAACTCAGTTTCATTCCCTTTTATGGCTGAGTAATATTCCATTGTATATATGTGCCACATCACCTAAGTGTCCATCAACAGATGAATGGATAAAGAAGATGTACCACTGACTCTTGGGGCACGTTCTTGAATCTAGCCACAACCATCAGTGAGCACAGCCATCATGTTGTGTTGATCCCTTTCCTTCCCTGTGTTTTTCAGGTCTCACCCTCCTTTCCCCCAGTTCTTCAGCTCCAGTTCTAAAGACCCCTGCTTTACAGAAAACACACCTTTGCTGAGGAATTTCTCACAAGAGAAAGGGTGAGGTGTTTTTTTCTTTCTTTCTTATAAAATTAAGAAATCTCTGAGCATTATCCTTTGCACTTATGCTGGAGAATTTCTTCCTGAGATATGAATTTTTACCTGACATGTATAGTCTCTGCTAGATCCTTGTCGATTCAATGTGTGTTCATGATTCTAGTGGTTGTATTCTGTGCCTTATGAATTGCCAAGTAACCTTGAGCATAACCTTGCAGTGACTGAATAGCACATGTACACACTCATGCATGCACACAGCTGGGAAAGGCCATCTTGCCAGGCCAGGGCTTCTCAACCAGGGTTGAGGTTGGCACTGTCAGGAGACATTTTTTGTTGTCACTAATGGGGGAGGGGTACTACTGGCATTTAGGGTAGAGGACAGGGATGCTGCTAAACATCCTGCATTGCACAGGACACCTCCCCACAACAAAGAATTATCTGGCTCAAATATCAATAGTTATGAAGTTGAAAAATGTATGATTTAAAAGAAAACTTTACTTCCTGTAAGTTTGAAGTTCCTTTTTCTTGTTGTGAACCAGTCCTAAAGCAGTGATAAGAGTTCAGGAGAATGACAATGTCCTGTTCAGCTAACTCGGTTCGAAAGGCGTAGATGGAGAGGCCTAATGTAATAGACTGTGGCTCTTGTGTCAATAGTGCCACCCCACAAGTATTTCATGTATCTCCACAGGAGAATTCTGGGCTTGGTGAAGCCTCACTAGAGTCAAGTGCTGACTGAGAATCTGTACTGAATGAGTTGCTCAGTTGTTCAGGGATTCAACCAAAATTAAATGGATATATCCACATGTAATTTTGATAAAAGTTTATGATACCCCTTGATTCATCCTTCTAGATATAGGTCCCATTCTTGGGCCTATCTAGTGCAATACTGATGTTCCCCACTCCTGCTCATGCTCATGTAGATGTTGGGTGGGAAAGCTAGGTAGACCATCTCCCCTACAGCTCCATTACAGATAGATACCTACAAAGAGGAGAAAAGGCTTACGCCACTCACTGTGCTTCAGGATGAGTATAACAGGACCAGGTATTGAGAACTCCAGCACAATCAAAGAGAAAGCAAAAACTGAAATGAGCTGGAGCTGGTCTGAGCCAGAAAAAGCTTTACTGGAAAGTTCCAAACTCAGAACAAGCCGATGTTTCTTAAAGGTCCACAATTTATTTTGAAGACTGTGTGACCCCAGACGATTTCCCTCCATTCCAGGGTCTGTGATGTCAAGAAAGACCCATTCCCACCAGTCTGACAGTACTACAATATCGATGGTCCTTTTAAAAACGAGTACTGATTATACATTTCACGCTCACCCCTGAGATGAAGTGTTGCTTTGGAGATGCTCCTATTTCCGTGAAAATAACCACAAAGCCTCGATTTCCAGGTCACGGTGCGTGCCCATTTACCACCCAGAGTTCATCACTGCTGAAGAATCTTGGGAGAACAGCTCAGCTGAGTGGGAGGGCGGATCCCTGCTGAGCAGAGACTTGGTAGGTTCCTCTGGATCCGCCTCCTCAGAGAAGGGGGAGCTTCTGGACAGCGCTCACATCAGGCTCCGTCTTTCCAAGTTGAGGTAGGAAGACTTGGAGTGCCAGCACTGGCACAGGGTGTTGGTCGCACAGTGCACGCCGCCCACCTGGGACTGGGCTGGGGAGTGGGGCGCAGTGTGGGTATTGCCCTCGTGACATCCTTCCCGAGGACAGGGTGGAGGTGAGGAAGAAGGCTAGGCGACACTTTCCTGGGAGGTAATCTTCCTTCCTTTCCTCCAGGCCCTGGAAGACAGATAAAGCGCGTTCGAACCAGCATGGAGCCTTTAAGGCTACAGGAAAACCCAATTAGAGACCTAAATGACTAACACCCCACACACCTGTCCTTTCTGTTGTGTGGCTGGGGTCTTCAAGTCCATGAGGCTTTGTGGATGAAGTAGTCCCCGTGGTGTATTAGAAGCTGATATTATCATTTGTAGTCAGTGATGAAGCACGTTATTAGAAGGGCTCTGCACAGGAAGCAGAAAGAGGGTTTTTTTTTTTTTTTTAAATGACATGTCAGTTTACATTATTTATTTATGTATTTATTTTTGGCTGTGTTGGGTCTTCGTTTCTGTGCGAGGGCTTTCTCTAGTTGCGGAGAGCGGGGGCCACTCATCATCGCGGTGCGCGGGCCTCTCACTGTCGCGGCCTCTCTTGTTGTGGAGCACAAGCTCCGGATGAGCAGGCTCAGTAGTTGTGGCTCACGGGCCCAGCTGCTCCGCGGCATGTGGGATCTTCCCAGACCCGGGCATGAACCCGTGTGCCCTGCATTGGCAGGCAGATTCTCAACTACTGCGCCACCAGGGAAGCCCAGAAAGAGGGTTTTTAGGGGTGATGCAGCTGCAGGTGGGGCCGAGAGAGGCCGAGTCCTCCGCGCATGCGTAGGAGGGCGGAGGGCGCGCATGCGCTGAGGATCTGAGGGAATTCTGCAGCACCCCCGCGCGGGTCGGAGCAGGAGAGATCTCCCCCTTGTTTGTCTGTTGAGGCTTCTGCGTGAGCGTTTACTCGAAGGAGGGGTTCTGTTGAGAGCCACACATTTGAAAGTGGCATTTCCAGGGACACAATACCAGGACCACCAAGGCCCCCACTATGTATCTGCTCCGAGGTAGCTGAGGAACCAGCAGGGCCGGGCGTGTCCGTGCAGCTTTCTCCGTGTCGCCTGGCATTCCCCTCGCTCCACAGCCTTCCGTGGGCTTCCACTAAAATGGTCTACGTGAAAACCCATGGATAGGAGAGAAGACACCATGAAGCTATCAAATATTAGTGTTATTATTTCTCTACATTAGGGGGCCCAGCTTTTCTGAAGCTGTTTGAAGGGCTGATTAGAAGTGTACCTACTGGGGCTTCCCTGGTGGCGCAGTGGTTGAGAGTCCGCCTGCCGATGCAGGGCACACGGGTTCGTGCCCCGGTCTGGGAAGATCGCACATACCACGGAGCGGCTGGGCCCGTGAGCCATGGCCGCTGAGCCTGCGCATCCGGAGCCTGTGCTCTGCCACGGGAGAGGCCACAACAGTGAGAGGCCCGCGTACCACAAAAAAAAAAAAAAAGAAGTGTACCTACCTGCATCCCAAAGTGTATCTGTCTTTACCTAGAGAGGCCCACTCTCAGGTGTCCTACTGATCTTTCAGGCAATCCTGAGAGGTAGGTGAGGTACTTCAGAGAGGGTAAGGGTTTTGCCTGAGGTCATGCAGGTTGTGAGAGGAGCAAAGGGCTGGGGGGAGGAATGCGACCCCAGGTCCCCCACCAGTGCTTGTCCATGGAGATGTCTTTTCCCACCATGCCTCCCAGCCATGTGTAGTTTCTTCACCTTGACTGGTCTTAGCTCTTCTCATAGTGTGACAAATATTGGCCGATTAATGTGCTATAAAATTACTTGAATCATGTGAAAGTGTGTGAACAGGGACCTGGCCCCATAGGTCACCATGATGGTAAGCGCTGACACTGTTAACACCCTTCTCCAGCTGGCTGCCTCACAACTCCAGAGGATGCGAGCTTCCTCAAAGGTCCCATCCCATGGAAAATAGAACCAAGTACATTTAAGCCTTTACATTCAGTCGTTGTTTTATCTTCTACGATTCATAGAATCGTTGCCTCAAACTTGCCACTTAACTGAAAGACTTAGTGCCATTCTTTTTAACATGTCTAGAAAGTACTACACATGTTTTTTGAAGAAACTTGTAAAAATTATTTTGGATGGTCAGCTCTGCGGTATATGTCAGTTATGTAGAAAGAAATTAGTATTTAAAATAGTTCAACTGGAGCAAGACAGGAATAAAGATGCAGACCTACTAGAGAATGGACTTGAGGATACGGGGAGGGGGAAGGGTAAGCTGGGACAAAGTGAGAGAGAGGCATGGACATATATACACTACCAAACGTGAGGTAGATAGCTAGTGGGCAGCAGACGCATAGCACAGGGAGATCAGCTCGGTGCTTTGTGACCACCTAGAGGGGTGGGATAGGGAGGGTGGGAGGGAGGGAGATGCAGGAGGGAGGAGATGTGGGGACATGTGTATATGTATGGCTGATTCACTTTGTTATGAAGCAGAAACTGACACACCATTGTAAAACAATTATACTCTAATAAAGATGTTTCAAAAATGTATTAAAAATAGTTCAATTAATGCTTCATGCTTTAAAAGGAAATGTTTTTTGATTCCCATTTGAATAGGAGCTATTGATCATAATTTGGAAGGGTGAAATATTACTCATCAAATTCATTAAATCTGAGAGAATGCAAAACAAGGTTTTACCGTTTTGAAAGGATCAGAAAGGTTTTGAAAAAGATATCCCTATATAGACTTTATTCCTTTGTTCTACAGACATGTGTCAAGCACAGGCTGTGTACCAGCACCCTTCCTTTTGCAGGGCAGAACACAAATACCCCAGGGCTCGCTCTCGAGGAGGGGCCAGGGGAGAGCTCCCCCCAGCACTAGGCAGTGATTGTGTCTTCAGGAGGTAGGATCTGGTGGGCCCTGGGGAGGTGACAAGAGCAGAGATAAGCCTGGAGTGGCTGCCAGGCCCACATTCGCCAAGGACCTGAGGGCCACAATTAAGAAGTGTGTAATGATGACTGGACCAGGGTGCCATCAGGAGTCCTAAGAGGGCCTGAATGTCTATTGAATTATCTCCTAAGGAATTCTTAAAGGACTCTGCTGGTACAACCGGTTATAGCATTGCAATTTCTTTCTTGAATTGTTTGGCTATGTCTCAGTCGATGTTTATTTGATGATCAAATCCATATGCCTACCTTCCAGAAAACACAGGGGGAAATAATTGATAAATATGAATCTGAGAGCTGAGATAAAGCTTGTTTCCAGGAAACGAGAGCCTTTAAAAGGCTAGTGAAGAGGCTCCAATCTTGAACTTCAGCATCTCTGCTAAGAAACAGTGTCCAGACACTCAGGGTTAAGTTTGTTCCCCTCTATAACCTCCACCAATCTGCTGGTGTCCTCAGCAGTATCCTCCTTCATACCATGTTATGGAAAGAATTTCACACATGTGCTTTGAGATAAGCATTACCCAAGGCTTCAGCAGGCATCTGAGGTTTGACAGTTCAGGGCACATGCAAGCAGGACTGCTGTCAGTGTGACCTGGGGCCTGTCTTTTCTCTTGCAGGTGCTGTGTGCGGTGGCTGAAAGTCACGGGCTTATTTGTCTTTGTGGTGCTGTGCTCTGTGAGTACCAGGGCACCCTGAGCTTTGCTGTCTGCTCAGCAGAGCCCCCGGGTGCATCGTGCTGGGTAGCAGGGCACCTGAGGTGTGGGGCTCACACATTTCTTTGGAGGAGTTCCTGAGGGTGTGTGGGACGGCAGCCTGGGGGTGGCTAGGGAGGCCTGCCCTTAGCAATGCTCCTCTGTGTTGTCCCCAGTCATACAATGGAAGCCCTGAGGACCTGGCTTTGCTCTGTGGAAGGCAGATAGCTTGCCCGCAGGTCTCAATGCCCACCTTAAGCGGCTTACCAAATTCTCTTTTCAACCACATGCAGTAAACACTCTTTAGTTGTGTTGGGACATGTCCAGCCATCATGGGTGCCCCCAGGAATGTCTCAGTGCCCCTTTGGGATGGCTCCCAGCTGAACCACCCTGTTTGGGAGAGAGTGAAGTTCTATGTTTGCCTCTTCCCTGGAGGCTGCTCTGATTTTACTTGCCCTCCCCAGGGAGGGCTGCAGAGCCAGGGCCCTGGAGGTGACCTAAGTGTTCCCTCTGACTTGAGGGGTCACGAGTTTCACTGCCAGCATTTGGGTGGTGTGTGCCCTGGTGTGGCCCTAGCCGAGATCACGTTGTAGGCACTCAAAATATATTTGCTGAATGCGTGAGTGTGAGGCCCCCCATTTGTGTGTGTGCATGTGGGTGTGAGGCCCCCATGTCTGCCTGTGTGTCTGTGTGTGTGCACATAGGTGTGAGGTACCAAGTGCCTGGCTGTGTGTTTGTGTGTGTGCCTGCCTCTGTGGGACGTGTGGGTCTTTTGCGGTGTGTGAGCATTTTGAGGTTGTGTGTGTGCCTAAGGAGTTATTGCTAGAGTTAATAGTTACCTATTTTTAGCATTGGCATAGGGTAGTTTGTGTGGGCCAGTTTTGGGAGACACCAGTAGGTGGTTGGTATGTGCCTCTGTGACAGGGTATGAGATTGTGAGCAAGGAAGAGGTGGGTGAGTGGTGTTTCCATACTTGTGCCCTGTGGACTCCAGGACTGTTGTGGCTGTGGCTTTTCTCTGAAGGCAGCCTGTGGTGACAGCCATGCTGGCTGCCCTTTGTGACTGGAAGCTGTGTATGTGACCACGTGTAGCTGTGAATACATGATCTTCATTATCTGTGTGTGTGGGCATGAGGGTTGGGGCTCTATGTGTGTGCAGGATTGTACATGACAAGAGCCTCCTCTTCTCAGTGTGACATATAGGGAACAATGTTGCATTTCAGACAGCAAGGGTGCATGAAGTCAATACTGGCTGAATTGAAATGAGTACAGGCTTCTTTAGTAATCCACATGGGAGGAGAGCAGTGGCACAGAGAAAGGAAATCTAAGCACAGAACAAAAAACCAATTGCATTGAACTCTGAAAACTTCATGAGTTTACTTTTTTGGCTACCAGTTTGCCTTTCTACTTCCTATTCACAGAGTTGTGTGGTTCTGAAACCCCAGCTGCTTAGCATAGCCTGGTGGGTGGATGTACTGGGGTATCCAAGGAGGAGGTATGGGTGGCCCAAGTCTCCCCTGACCCCTGAGAGCTGACCTGAGCTCGGTGTCTGTTCTTCATCCTTCTTCTGGTAACTGAAATTTTGGTGATTTGTGGACACAGTCCAAAACAGAATTTGAGGGATTTGTGTTGAACGTCTGTAATCTGTTATCTCATCATCGCTTTTACTTTCTGATGAAGTATAAGATACTCTGCAAATTCCACAAGCATGTGCTCCCACCATCATATGGGCTGTATTTCCTTCTCTCCAGTGTGGGAAAACCACGTTTACCCTCCTCTCATGATTTAATTTTATGGCTGGATATTTAATCCTTAAAACTGGCAAATATCAATAATCAAGGCCCATTGTAGCAGAAAATAGTATAATGGATCCGAATTTTATCTTTTAATATCTCAGAAAAGCTATTTAGAGTAAGCTGGTGAATTTTGGACACATCAAGCAGCACCATTATCATACCCGTATTTTCAGCTGTTATCAAAGTTACTTAAATCCTATTGCTCTCACACCACAAATCTATCATTAAATGTTTCTGATTGTTACAGATTTTATTTAGCCTGTATCCAGATCAAGGAAAGTTATGGCAGTTGCTGGCTGTGTCACCGCTGGAAAGCTACTGTATCCAAACCTGTACTGAGATGGACAGTCACCCATGGTTGAGTCACAAAGTGAAGAGACCCGAAAACTATCATGACTGTTGCCCAAGGTCACAGCCTAAGCAATTACCATTCCTCCCTGTGTGTGTTTTGTTTCTCCAGGACGTTTGGTGAAAGATGAGGCTTCAGAACAGAAGGGGAGGGGCACTAGTGAGACTGCGATGGGTGGGTGGTGGTGAGGTTCCCCACGGAATGGTGACGGCAGCCAAACTGTGTGTTTTAGTTAAGGCCCGGCTTCCTGTGGCTCTTGGATGCTCTGTTCTGTTCCTTGCCCCCAACCTCTTGTGTTTTGGCTTGGGTGGTTCCTCTTGACCTATCTTTATTTTAAGTTCATTGGTTCTTTCCTTGGCTGTGTCATCTGAGTTTGATGATTGCTTGGTTTCTTACACTCTGGGCTCTCTTGCCTTTTTGTAGGCCTCAGCTGCCATAACAGAATACCACAGCCTGGGTGGCTTAAACAACGGACATTTATTTCTCAAAGTTCTGGAGGCTGGACATCCAAGGTCAGGGTGGGCTGATTTGACTTCTAATGAGGGCTCTCTTCCTGGCTTGCAGATGGTCACCTTCCTGCTATGTCTTCACAGGGCCTTTCCTTTCCTGTGTGTGTGTTTATGAGTGTGTATGTAGAGAGAGTGAGAGCTCTCTGGTATCTCTTCTTACAAGGACACTAATCCTATCAGATCGGGGCCCCACCTTATGACCCCATTTAACCTCCGTTACTTCCTTAGAGGCCCCATCTCCAAGTATAGCCACACAGGTGCTCAGGGCTTCAACGTATGAATATGGGGACTGGACATTCAGTCCACAGCACTGAGGTAAAGTTTTAAGCTTGGAGATGATCACACCTTAACTTCTATGAGCCTTAGTTTTGGGGTGTGGGGAGTTGTATAAATCTCGTTGGAGGTAGGCTGTGTTGTGGTTTGTAGTTGCCATGGTAACCTTCAGTGCCCCAGACACTTGGAATTTCTCGGCCTCTTTCCATCTGTCCACTGTTCATCATGCATCCAGGAACTGGGGTAGGCGTTTTATGCTGCTGCAAAGAGTAGAAGCAGAGATGATAGTAGGATGGGAGACACCCCCTAAACGTTAAACCAGAGGATCCAAAACACAACTAAACAAAGCAAAACCAATTGTGCGTGTCAGGGGTGAGGGGCTGAAGAGGTAGGAGCAGTCAGGGCAGCGGCACAGGTGGAAGGGACGGCCTGGACATACATCTCCTTGTGCGCTTTCCAAGATGGGTGTTCCCTGGGAAGGTGGGAAAGGTCGGTGGGGGGGGACCCTCCAGGCCTCTCCTCCTTGCTTTGTAGTTCACCTTGACAGCCCCCCAGCTGTGAACCTCAGCAACCATGCAGACTCCATGCTGCTCCAAGTGGACCTGGCAGGGGCCCTGGTGGCCAGTGGCCCAAGTCATCTCGGGAGAGAAGAGCACGTGGTGGTGGAGGTGACCCAGGCTAATGCTCCAGGCTCCAGACGGGGGCGGCCACAGCAGGTGACACTCATAAGTTATTTGAAAGGAATTGTAAAAATTCATTTCACCTCTTTATAAATTGAGTTTCCTCTCTAACAGATTTGATGGGAGCCATAAGGCAATGACACCATTATTAGGCAAGCCCTTATCTTTTGCTTTGTCTTTGAAATTCTCTTTTCTCTAAGACAGTTATAAAACTCTCACCATTTCAGTAAAGTCAGGCTTTTGAGGCTTTTTTTTTTTTTAATTTAGAGTGATTTTACTGGGCAATTCAGGGAAACATTATATATTTGAAAGTGCAGTTAAACCTGAGCCTTCAAATATATAATGTTTCCTTCTGTACCATGAGGTACTCCAATACCACGGTTCCCTTGAGTTTGTGGGCACTTGGCTAAGACTGTGTCTGGTTTCCCCGAGCTTCTGCTTCTATAGCAATAGGACCCTGTGCTCAGCGTCTAAGCCAAAGCCTTCAGTTCACATCCTGTGAAGGCTAGGAGAGCCAGCAGTGGTGTTGTCACCATGTCCCAGAGCCCAGACAAGGCCTGGCCCCTCTCTGTACACCCTGACTTGTGCCCCAAGTCCTGGCCTCAGTGACTCCCCTGGATTATCATGATAACTTCTATATGAAGTCGTATCCCTAGTTCACGGGTTTTCCCTATTATAACGAATAGAAGGAAACCCTGCTGGTACACAAGGCTGTGTCATCCAAAATGGAGTGTCACTGGAGTAACGGTGGGTTACTGCACCCATCACATTTTTCTGCCATGCAGAGAAGTGTCCCCAGAGCCAATGTCTCGTTATAAAGAAGGCTGCGGTTTCATGGGCAATGGCTGGTGTTGCACCGAAGTTCTAAGCCGGTGGCTCTGACTGTGGTCTTAGGGCATAAACTTGGCTTCCCTGTTTGCAGCCCACAGCTCACTGGCTCCTCGGTAAAGACGAGGTAGGCACGTGTCATCTACTGTTGGCTCCTTTTGTGACCTTGTGTGGAGGAGGGCATGACCTTTTGCAGCCTGCTGACATAGCTGCCTGTTCCAGAAACACAACACAGTAGATCTTTACTGAAGGATTGTTTTCTGATACACTCTTTCCAAACACGGAAGTGTTTAAGAGAACTTTTGATCTCTCATTCATGCTTTGACCGATTTCAGAGTTCCTATTTTCAACTTTCTTTATGATTTGTGGGCGGCAAGACTCCTGCCCTCCCATTGAAAGTTCCCTGGCAACCTCAGTCAGGCTGCCTGCCTCTGCCCGGGCACACCTCCATCTCTGCTCACATCTGGCCCCTCTCCGCTGGCTTCTCCACTCCTCTCCTCCTGACAAGAACGTACAGGCACTTTGGCCCGCAGCAAAGGGAGCTCATCCTCTGGCCCTCCCTCCCACAGGCTCCTGTGACCTGGGTGTGGAGAGTTTCCTGCCTTCAGTTTGCAAACAGGAAGCAGTTCTAAGCAAGCCTTTCTCGTCAGTTGCCTCAGTGGGTTCAGAAGACTCCAAGTCTCCAGTATTGTGCAATGATTTCCTTTTCTCTTGATAAATCGTATTTACTTCTATATCTTTGTGTCTTTGTACATGAATTCTGTATTTGTACTTCCGTAATTTTCTTAAACACAGCCCTCCAGTTGTGGACATTTCCAGCTGCACACCACCTGGCTGTCTCTAGTGTCTCCGTGCGAAAAGGCTTCATGCTCCTCTCTTTCTCCTTTTCTTATTCTAGACAAGAACCTACATTGAACAGCGTGGGACCCCAGGTGATGACCCAGGTTCAAAGCCTTACCAGGATTTCATGCTTTGACTTTTACAGGTCACTCATAACTGGACGGTGTTTTTAAATCCAAGCAGAAGTGAGCGCACGGTGCTGAGCAGGACCTTTGAGGTTCTGAGCAGGTGGGTCTTGGTGACTGAGGTCTTGGGGAAGCTCCTCTGGGACACGCTCACCTAGAGAAGTGTGACCCTTGGGACTCCAGTTATGAATAGCCAGGCCAGTTACGGGCTTGGACGAGATGCTCCTTTTGTGTGGACAGTGAACATGAGGCTGTGGCCGGGCGTCAAAACCACACGTATCAGGAAGTAAGAGGATTGATTACAGGCCCCATTTTGAAGCAAATGGTGTTTTGTAGCTGATGCTTTAAATTCATTAATATCATGAAGCTATGCAATGGGGAATTCCAGAAAATCTTAGGATTCTTTTTTTCTTTACTGCCACTCCATATTAAGTCTGTACTCTTGGTTACTGTATGAGTTTGCTAGGCCCGCTATAACAAATACCACAGACGGGTGGCTTAAACAGTACAAATTTATTTCCTCAAGTTGTCAGCAAGGTGTGTCTCTCCTGAGGCCCCTCTCCTTGGTGTGGAGACACCATCTTCCCCCTGTGTCCTCGTGCTTGTCCCTCTGTGCATGTCTGTGCCCCAAACTCCTTTTCTTATAAGGACACCAGTCATATTGGCGTCACTATTTTTGACTTAATCACCTTTGTAAAGATCTTATCTCCAAATGCAGTCACATTCTGAAGTGGGGTTAGGAAGTCCACATATCGAAGGGATACAGTTCAGCTCAGAACAGTTACTGAAATTTTATTCATTTATTTATTTTTTTTTGCGGTGCGCGGGCCTCTCACTGCTGTGGCCTCTCCCGTTGCGGAGCACAGGCTCCGGACGCGCAGGCTCAGCGGCCATGGCTCACGGGCACAGCCACTCCGCGGCATGTGGGATCCTCCCGGACCGGGGCACGAACCCGCGTCCCCTGCATCGGCAGGCGGACTCTCAACCACTGCGCCACCAGGGAAGCCCAGTTACTGAAATTTTAGAAAGTGCTTTAGTTTCACCAGGCCACGCTGTTGATGACTTACATACTCCTTGTTCCTGGTGCTTTCACACTGTTGGCGACAACCTGTCTACCTGTTCTCAGGTTGCACATCCTTTTCCAAATCTCTCACATGGGAGAATAGTCGGCTATGCTATTTGTTAGCAGGTAAAGCAATCAGGTATGTGACGAGGAGGAAGAGGGAAAATTCAATGGCTAGAACCGCTGTGAACTTCCCTGCCCACTGGTCATTGTTGGAGTGGCACCTGCAGCAAAGAAGGCGCTGCCCGAAGGGGGCTGAGTAGCTATGTCAGAGGGGCCTGGCCGTGGGGAGGCTGTGCACGCATCGCACACAGCTTGCCTGTGCTCAGGGCTCCTCATCTGCCAGGTCAGGCATTAGTGTGAGTCACTCTGAGATGAGTTCAGGCTCTGGTAATGGCCATGGATGACGTGTTGGGAAAGACACCGAGGGAGCAGCACTAATGGCTGATGGCTGGTCTGTTTCCCTTGTCAGTGGTAAGATCTTTGCTTCATTCTGCAGAGAGCCTGTTTCCATCAGCGTTCGAGCCTCCCTCCAGAAGACCCAGGTTGTTCCTCTTTTGATGGCTCATCAGTACCTCCGCACAAGCATTGAAGCCCAAGTGACCATGGCGGCGGTCATTCTTGCTGGGGTCTACGTGCTGATTATATTTGAGGTAACTTGCATGCCTGCTCTCCTGGGTTTGTCTGTGCGCCCACAAGTGTATTTTGACACTTGCTTGTTGGGTGCTTAGGGATGGGCTCAGTCTTGCATCTTAATCAAATTGAAAGAGTGTCTTTCCTAAAAAGTAACATTTCCCTCATTCTACGTAGAAAATTGCTCTGTACTGGAATATCTGCTGAATCTTGGCAATTGACATATGTAAGATAAGTTTTGCCAGGCACCAGCAAACGTTTATTGAGAAAACTGAATATGCATGTGATTTTCTCACCCTCACTTTGCTGCTCATACAAAGTGTGATCCTGAGGGGACAAATGTTGAACCTCTCTGAGACTCAGGGTCTTCTTCTGTAAGATGGGCATGTTAAAATGCCCCCTAGCTGCTTCATAGGATTGTGTGCATGATGGGGACCTGGGAGACCTTGGGCTACATGTGGGGAAGCATTATTATCTTTTATGCTTATCAACTCAGCTAATGAGCCTTTTCACAAGTGATCTCATGTCCCATAAATTCAATTTTTCTGGGAAACTTTAAGTGTGGCTATACCTTCAATAGCATGGAACAAAGTACAGACACTGCCTGGGCTGGGCAGGTCCATTGTTGGTTTGATTGTGAAACCAGATTTACAACAACGTGTTGATGGGAATGTTGGCTCCAGTGGGCTGAGCCTGGAGGGTCAGGAGAGGATGTGACTGTGAAGAGGTGTTTCTTCCCGAAGTATGAGAAGTGCCGTGGAACTTCAAGGGGGTGAGCTGAGGGAGGAGTCACCAGGATAGTCCCTGAAGTCCCCTGCGGCTGTCTGGTCTGCCTGGCTCCAGCAAGTTGAGCCCCTAGCTGTCCAGCAAGGTCCACTCACTGGTTTAGTTGCTCTTTCTCTTAATGTCTCTTTTATTCTGGGGCAGCTCTATTCTCTCCATTCTTTCTCTATTTTCTTTTCAATCAATATTATCATTGTTTCAGAGTTCCTATGGCCATGCACACACTCTGTGATCCGGCAGAGTCCAGAGGTGTCCAGGAGCAGGTTGTTGAGCAGTTTTCTCCCCGAGAGGCCACAGAGAACACACTCCGCCCTCCATGGCAGTGTTTCTGCCAAGGGCAGGATGCCTGAGATTCAGAGCCCAAGGCTGTTGTTGGGGGCTTGTCGCATAGGCACCCTCAGCCCACCAAAGTCCCAGGCTCCCAGAAGTAAGGCAGATGTTCACATAATAAGTCACATTTTTTTTGTTTTTTTGCGGTACGTGGGCCTCTCACTGTTGTGGCCTCTCCCGTTGTGGAGCACAGGGTCCGGACGCGCAGGCTCAGTGGCCATGGCTCACGGGCCTAGCCGCCCTGTGGCATGTGAGATCCTCCCGGACCAGGGCATGAACCCGTGTCCCCTGCATCGGCAGGTGGACTCTCAACCACTGTGCCACCAGGGAAGCCCACTAATCACATTTTTATACCAACAGTTTAGGCATACTGGTACAGCAGAATGCAGTACTCCAGGCTCACAGAGCAACCTTATCACTTGGTAACACAGGGAACATTTCAAAAGCCAAGTACTCAGACGTCAGCCAAGGCCAACCCTGGAGCAGGCTCTTCTAAAGGCCCTTCTAATGATGGCTGCCTCAGGCTTGCCAGGTCTTTACTGCACCACCATCTGGTTGAAAAATCCTCTTCTGTTTTTCTGTAGAATATCCCGCACCCTGGATTGTTACTCTAGTCCCTCTATCTCCGACAGACTACAATTTAGATCTGAAGCCTTCAGGTTGAATTACGGGGCCCACATGCTTCACAGGTGTGCTGGGAGTTTGAGTTGTATGGAGGAGAAGGCATCCGGGTGTCCTCCTTTCAGGGACGCTGAGATCGCCCAGTGCGTTTGCGTGGTAGCAGCCCCGCCTGTTTGCTGTCACGCTCCCTGCTGCTACCTGTGCTCTTAATGGCTTTAATATCCACCAGGGACCGTTGCCTGACTCAGTGGTTTCATTAGCGTTTACAGTAAACTTTCTGGTCTTCATTCTGCGTTTATAAACGATTCATTCTGTATTGAAGAACTTTCTCCCACCCAATTTCGTTACTTCATGCCAGAGACACAAGATTAATGTTCTTTAATTAATGATTTTCATAGAAGTGAATTGCTGCCTTAGCAACGTACAGTGGTATCCACTGAGTTATTTTGTGTCTCTTAGATTTTTTTTTTTTTTGCGGTATGTGGGCCTCTCACTGCTGTGGCCTCTCCTGTTGCGGAGCACAGGCTCCGGACACGCAGGCTCAGCGGCCATGGCTCACGGGCCTAGCCGCTCCGCGGCATGTGGGATCTTCCCGGACCGGGGCACGAATCTGTGTCCCCTGCATCGGCAGGCGGACTCTCAACCACTGCACCACCAGGGAAGCCCTCTTAGATTTTTCTGAATATCATTTTGAATGTATGGATATAATAGATTCAGTGTGCTTTAATCAATCACAGTCACTAGTAATTAAAAAAATACAGTCCAGTGCCAATTTATTTATTTTTGAATTTTATTTTATTGTATTTTTTAATACAGCAGGTTCTTATTAGTTACCTGTTTCATACATATTAGTGTATATGTCTCAATCCCAATCTCCCAATTCATCCCACCACCACCACCCCCCGCTTTCCCCCTCTGGTGTCCATATGTTTGTTCTCTACATCTGTGTCTCTATTTCTGCCTTGCAAACTGGTGCATATGTACCATTTTTGTAGATTACACACACACACACGTTAATATACGATATATGTTTTTCTCTTTCTGCCTTACTTCACTCTGTATGACAATCTCTAGGTCCATCCATGTCTCTACAAATGACCCAATTTCATTCCTTTTTATGGCTGAGTAATATTCATTGTATATATGTACCAGATCTTCTTTATCCATTCATCTGTCCATGGGCATTTAGGTTGCTTCCATGACCTGCCTATTGTAAATAGTGCTGCAATGAACATTGGAGTGCATGTGTCTTTTTGAATTATGGTTTTCTCTGGGTATATGCCCAGTAGTGGGATTGCTGGGTCATATGGTAATTCTATTCTCAGTTTTTTAAGGAACCTCCATACTGTTCTCCATAGTGGCTGTATCAATTTACATTCCCACCAACAGTGAAGGAGGGTTCCCTTTTCTCCACACCCTCTCCAGCATTTGTTGTTTGTAGATTGTCTCATGATGCCCATTCTAACTGGTGTGAGGTGATACCTCATTGAGTTTTGATTTGCATTTCTCTAATAATTAGTGATGTTGAGCAGCTTTTCATGTGCTTCTTAGCCATCTGTAAGTCTTCTTTGGAGAAATGTCTATTTAGGTCTTCTGCCCATTTTTTCATTGGGTTGTTTGTTCTTTTAATATTGAACTGCATGAGCTGTTTATATAGTTTGGAGACTAATCCTTTGTCTGTTGATTCATTTGCAAATATTTTCTCCCATTCTGAGGGCTGTCTTTTTGTCTTGTTTATAGCTTCCTTTGCTGTGCAAAAGCTTTTAAGTTTCATTAGGTCCCATTTGTTTATTTCTGTTTTTATTTCCATTACTCTAGGTGGTGGGTCAAAAAGATCTTGCTGTGATTTATGTCAAATAGTGTTATTCCTACGTTTTCCTCTAAGAGATTTGTAGTGTCCATGCTTACATTTAGGTCTTTAATCCATTTTGAGTTTATTTATATTTATTTATTTATTTGAATTTATCATCTTGTATTCTTTTCTTTTCCTTTTTCTTTTAAACATCTTTATTGGAGTGTAATTGCTTTACAATGGTGTGTTAGTTTCTGCTTTATAACAAAGTGAATCAGTTATACATATACATATGTTCCCATAGCTCTTCCCTCTTGCGTCTCCCTCCCTCCCACCCTCCCTATCCCACCCCTCTAGGTGGTCACAAAGCACCAAGCTGATCTCCCTGTGCTCTGCAGCTGCTTCCCACTAGCTACCTATTTTACGTTTGGTAGTGTATATATGTCCATGAAACTCTCTCACTTTGTCACAGCTTACCCTTCCCCCTCCCCACATCCTCAAGTCCATTCTCTAGTAGGTCTGTGTCTTTACTCCCGTCTTGCCCCTAGGTTCTTCATGACCTTTTTTTTTCTTTTTTTACATCTTTATTGGAGTATAATTGCTTTACAATGGTGTGTTATTTTCTGCTTTATAACAAAGTGAATCAGTTATACATATACACATGTTCCCATATCTCTTCCCTCCTGCATCTCCCTCCCTCCCACCCTCCCTATCCCACCCCTCTAGGCGGTCACAAATCACCTAGCTAATCTCCCTGTACTATGCGGCTGCTTCCCACTAGCTATCAACTTTACGTTTGGTAGTAAATATATGTCCATGCCACTCTCTCACCTCGTCACAGCCTACCACTCCCCATCCCATATCCTCAAACCCATGCTGTAGTAGGTCTGTGTCTTTATTCCCATCTAACCCCTAGGTTCTTCATGACCTTTTTTTTTTTTTCTTAGATTCCATATATATGTGTTAGCATATGGTATTTGTTTTTCTCTTTCTGACTTACTTCGCTCTGTATGACAGACTCTAGGTCCATCCACCTCACCACAAATAACTCAATTTCATTTCTTTTTATGGCTGAGTAATATTCCATTGTATATATGTGCCACATCTTCCTTATCAATTCATCTGTCAATGGACACTTAGGTTGCTTCCATGTCCTGGCTATTGTAAATAGTGCTACAGTGAACATTGTGGTACATGACTCTTTTTGAATTATGGTTTTCTCGGGGTATATGCCCAGTAGTGGGATTGCTGGGTCGTATGTTAGTTCTATTTTTAGTTTTGTAAGGAACCTCCATACTGTTCTCCATAGTGGCTGTATCAATTTACACTCCCACCAACAGTGCAGGAGGGTTCCCTTTTCTCCACACCCTCTCCAGCATTTATTGTTTGTAGATTTTTTGATGATGGCCATTCTGACCGGTGTGAGATGATATCTCATTGTAGTTTTTTTTTTTTTTTTTTTGGTTTTTTTTTTTTTGTTTTTTTTTTATTTTTATTAATTTATTTATTTTTGCTGTGTTGGGTCTTCGTTTCTGTCGCGAGGGCTTTCTCTAGTTGTGGCAAGCGGGGGCTACTCTTCATCGCGGTGCGCGGGCCTCTCACTGTCGCGGCCTCTCTTTTTGCGGAGCACAGGCTCCAGACACGCAGGCTCAGTACTTGTGGCTCACGGGCCTAGTTGCTCCGCGGCATGTGGGATCCTCCCAGACCAGGGCTCGAACCCGTGTCCCCTGCATTAGCAGGCAGACTCTCAACCACTGCGCCACCAGGGAAGCCCCTCATTGTAGTTTTGATTTGCATTTCTCTAATGATTAATGATGTTGAGCATTCTTTCATGTGTTTGTTGGCAATCTGTATATCTTCTTTGGGGAAATGTCTATTTAGATCTTCTGCCCATTTTTGGATTGCGTTGTTTGTTTTTTTAATGTTGAGCTGCATGAGCTGTTGTAAATTTTGGAGATTAATCCTTTGTCAGTTTCTTCATTTGCAAATATTTTCTCCCATTCTGAGGGTTGTCTTTTCATCTTCTTTATGGTTTCCTTTGCTGTGCAAAAGCTTTTAAGTTTCATTAGGTCCCATTTGTTTATTTTTGTTTTTATTTCCATTTCTCTAGAAGGTGGGTCAAAGAGGATCTTGCTGTGATTTATGTCACAGAGAGTTCTGCCTATGTTTGCCTCTGAGAGTTTGATACTGTCTGGCCTTACATTTAGGTTTTTAATCCATTTTGAGTTTATTTTTTTGTATGGTGTTAGAGAGTGTTCTAATTTCATTCTTTTACATGTACTGTCTAGTTTTCCCAGCACCACTTATTGAAGAGGCTATCTTTTCTCTACTGTATATTCTTGCCTCCTTTATCAAAGATAAGGTGACCATATGTGCATGGGTTTATCTCTGGCCTTTCCCTCCTGTTCCATTGATCTTTATTTCTGTTTTTGTGCCAGTACCATACTGTCTTGATTACTGTAGCTTTGTAGTATAGTCTGAAGTCAGGGAGCCTGATTCCTCCAGCTCCGTTTTTCTTTCTCAAGATTGTTTTGGCTATTCGGGGTCTTTTGTGTTTCCATACAAATTGTGAAATTTTTTGTTCTAGTTCTGTGAAAAATGCCAGTGGTAGTTTGATAGGGATTGCATTGAATCTGTAGATTGCTTTGGGTAGTAGAGTCATTTTCACAATATTGATTCTTCCAATCCAGCCACATGGTATATCTCTCCATCTATTTGTATCATCTTTAATTTCTTTCATCAGTGTCTTATAATTTTCTGCATACAGGTCTGTTGTCTCCTTAGGTAGGTTTATTCCTAGATATTTTATTCTTTTTGTTGCAATGGTAAATGGGAGTGTTTTCTTAATTTCACTTTCAGATTTTTCATCATTAGTGTATAGGAATGCCAGAGATTTCTGTGCATTAATTTTGTATCCTGCTACTTTACCAAATTCATTGATTAGCTCTAGTAGCTTTCTGGTAGCATCTTTAGGATTCTCTATGTATAGTATCCTGTCATCTGCAAACAGTGACAGCGTTACTTCTTCTTTTCCAATTTGGATTCCTTTTATTTCCTTTTCTTCTCTGATTGCTGTGACTAAAACTTCCAAAACTATGTTGAATAATAGTGGTGAGAGTGGGCAGCCTTGTCTTGTTCCTGATCTTAGAGGAAATGCTTTCAGTTTTTCACCACTGAGAATGATGTTGGCTGCGTGTTTGTCATATGTGGCCTTTATCATGTTGAGATAGGTTCCCTCTCTGCCCACTTTCTGGAGAGTTTTTATCATAAATGGGTGTTGAATTTTGTCAAAAGCTTTTTCTGCATCTATTGAGATGATCATATGGTTTTTATCATTCAATTTGTTAATATGGTATATCACATTGATTGATTTGCATATATTGAAGAATCGTTGCATTCCTGGGATAAACCCCACTTGATCATGGTGTGTGATCGTTTTAATGTGCTGTTGGATTCTGTTTGCAAGTATTTTGTTGAGGAGTTTTTCATCTATGTTCATCAGTGCTATTGGTCTGTAGTTTTCTTTTTTTGACATGTTTGTCTGGTTTTGGTATCAGAGTGATGGTGGCCTCATAGAATGTGTTTGGGAGTGTTCCTCCCTCTGCTATATTTTGGAAGAGTTTGAGAAGGATAGGTGTTAGCTCTTTCTAAATGTTTGATAGAATTCGCCTGTGAAGCCATCTGGTCCTGAGCTTTTGTTTGCTGGCAGATTTTTAAATCACAATTTCAAGTTCATTGCTTGTGATTGGTCTGTTCATATTTTCTATTTCTTCCTGATTCAGTCTTGGCAGGTTGTGCATTTCTAAGAATTTGTCCATTTCTTCCAGGTTGTCCATTTTATTGGTGTAGAGTTGCTTGTAGTAATCTCTCATGATCTTTTGTATTTCTGCAGTGTCAGTTGTTACTTCCCCTTTTTCATTTCTAACTCTATTGAATTGAGTCTTCTCCCTTTTTTTCTTGATGAGTCTGGCTAATGGTTTATCAATTTTGTTTATCTTCTCAAAGAACCAGCTTTTAGTTTTATTGATCTTTGCTATTGTTTTCTTCATTTCTTTTGTATTTATTTCTGATCTGATCTTTATGATTTCTTTCCTTCTTCTAACTTTGAGTTTTTTTAGTCTTCCTTCTCTAATTGCTTTAGGTGTAAGTTTAGGTTGTTAGTTGAGATTTTTCTTGTGTCTCAAATGTAGGATTTGTATTGCTATACAAATTGTATTGCTATAAACATCTGTCTTAGAACTGCTTTTGCTGTATCCCACAGGTTTTGGGTTGTCGTGTTTTCATTGTCACTTGTTCATAAGTATTTTTTGTTTTCCTCTTCGATTTCTTCAGTGATCTCTTGGTTATTTAGTAGCATATTGTTTAGCCTCCACATGTTTGTATATTTTACAGATTTTTCCCTGTAATTGATATCTAGTCTCATAGTGTTCTGGTCTGAAATGACGCTTGATATGATTTCAATTTTCTTAAATTTACCTACGCTTAATTTGTGACCCAAGATGTTATCTATCCTGGAGAATATTCTGTGTGTATTTGAGAACAATGTGTATTCTGTTGTTTTTGGATGGAATGTCCTATAAATATAAATTAAGTCCATCTGATCCAATGTGTTATTTAAAGCTTGTGTTTTCTTATTTATTTTCTGTTTGGATGATCTCTCCATTGGTGTAAGTGGGGTTTTAAAGTCCTCTACTATTATTGTGTTACTGTTGAGTTTTCTTTTTATGGCTGTTAACATTTGCCTTAAGTATTGTAGAGCTCCTATTTTGGGTGCATAAATATTTACAATTGTTATATCTTCTTCTTGCATTGATCTGTTGATCATTATTTAGTGTCCTTCCTTGTCTCTTGTAATGGTCTTTATTTTAAAGTCTATTTTGTCTGATATGAGTATTGCTACTTTTGCTTCCTTTTGATTTCCGTTTGCATGGAATATCTTCTTCCATCCCTTCACTTTCAGTCTGTATGTGTCCCTAGATCTGAAGTAGGTCTCTTGTAGATAGCATATATATGGGTCTTGTTTTTATATCCATTCAGACAGTCTGTGTCTTTTGGTTGGAGCATTTAATCCATTTACCTTTAAGGTAATTATCAATATATATGTTCCTATTACCATTTTTTTTTTTTTTTTTTTTGCTGTACGCGGGCCTCTCACTGCTGTGGCCTCTCCCGTTGCGGAGCACAGGCTCCGGACACACAGGCTCCGTGGCCATGGCTCGCGGGCCCAGCCGCTGCGCGGCATGTGGGATCTTCCGGGATAGGGGCACAAACCCGTGTCCCCTGCATCGGCAGGCGGACTCTCAACCACTGCGCCACCAGGGAAGCCCCCTATTACCATTTTAAAAATTGTTTTGGGTTTGTTTTTATAGGTCTTTTCCTTCTCTTTTGTTTCCCACATAGGGAAGTTCCATTATCATTTGTTGTTAAGCTGGTTGGGTGGTGCTGAGTTGTCTTAACTTTGCTTGTCTGTAAAGGTTGTAATTTCTCCAGTCCAATCTAAATGAGATCCTTTTTGGGTAGAGTAATCTTGTTTGTAGGTTTTTCCCTTTCATCAATTAAAATACATCCTGCTGCTCCCTTCTGGCTTGCAGAGTTTTTGCTGAAAGATCAGCTGTTAACCATATGGGGATTTCCTTGTATGTTATTTCTTGCTTTTCCTTTGCTGCTTTTAATATTTTTTCTTTGTATTTAATTTTTGATAGTTTGATTAATATGTGTCTTGGCATGTTTCTCCTTGGACTGATCCTGTATGGGACTCTCTGAACTTCCTGGACTTGATTGACTATTTCCTTTCCCATTGTAGGGAAGTTTTCAACTATAATCTCTCAAATATTTTCTCAGCCCCTTTCTTTTACTCTTCTTCTTCTGGGACCCCTATAATTTGAATGTTGGTGTGTTTAATGTTGTCCCAGAGTTCTCTGAAACTGTCCTCAATTCTTTTCATTCTTTTTTCTTTTTCTGCTCCTTGGCAGTTATTTCCACCATTCTATCTTTTAGGTCACTTATCCATTCTTCTGCCTCAGTTATTCTGCTATTGGTTCTTTCTAGGGTATTTTATATTTCTGTTATTGTGTTGTTCATCACTGTTTATTTGTTCTTTAGTTCTTCTAGGTACTTGTTAAATGTTAATTTTATTTTTTCCATTCTATTTCTGTGATTTTGAATCATCTTTACTATCATTACTCTGAATTCTTTTTCTGTTAGACTGCCCATCTCCTCTTCATTTGTTTGGTCTGGTGGGTTTTTACCTTGTTCCTTCATCTGTTGCACATTTCTCTGTCTCCTAATTTTATTTAACTTACTGTGTTTTCGGTCTCCTTCTGCAAGCTGCAGGGTTGTAGTTCCTTTTAATTCTGTTGTCTGTGCCCAGTTGTTGAGGTTGGTCCAGCGACTTGTGTAGGCTTCCTGGTGGCGGGGGCGGGGGGGACTGGCGCCTCTGTTCTGGTGGGTGGAGCTGGATCTTATCCCTCTGATTGGAAGGGCTATGTCCATTGGTCTGTTTTGCAGTGTCTGTGAGCTTGGTATGACTTTAGGTAGCCTGCCTGCTAATGGGTGGGGTTTTGTTCCTGTCTTGCTAGTTGTTTGGTGTGAGGCAGTCATCACTGCAACTTGCTGGCCATTGGGTGGAGCTGGGTCTTAGTTTTGAGATGGAGACCTCTGGGAGAGATCTCACCAATAAATATTCCATGGGACCAGGTGTTCTCTGGTGGTCCAATGTCCTATAATTGGCCCTCCCACCTCAGATGCTCAGGCCTGACCCCCGACCAGCACACCAATACCCTGCAAGCCACAAGGTGCACAAGAAAAATAAGAAGTAAAAACAAAACAAAAACAAAACTAAAAAAGATCCCCCCAAAACGAACAGATGAGACCCCAAGACAAATGGTAAAAGCAAAACTAAACAGACAAAAATCACACAAACATATATACACACACTCACAAAAAGAAAAAAAAGAAAAAAAGAGAAAAGAAAGAAGAGAGTAACCAAACCAGTAAACAATTTCAAAAATGAAAACAAACACTAAAAACTAAACTAACAGAAACATAAAACTAGAAACATATCAAATGCAGAAAGCAAATTAAAAAAGACAATGAGGGGCTTCCCTGGTGGCACAGTGGTTGAGAGTCTGCCTGCCAATGCAGGGGACACAGGTTCGAGCCCTGGTCTGGGAGGATCCCACATGCCGCGGAGCGGCTGGGCCCGTGAGCCACAGCTACTGAGCCTGCGCGCCTGGAGCCTGTGCTCCGCAACAAGAGAGGCCGAGAGAGTGAGAGGCCCGCACACCACGATGAGGAGTGGCCCCCGCTCGCCGCAACTAGAGAAAGCCCTCCCACGGAAACGAAGACCCAACACAGCCAAAAATAAATAAATAAATTAAAAAAAAAAAGACAGTGAAAGCATAAAACAAACACACAAATGCTATCCCCAAAAATGTAAAGACAAAGAAAGATGAAAGCAGAAGGAAAAAATACAAAACAACAAACTAGTAAAGTAAAAATAGAAAAATCTAAAATATAGTTAAAAATAAAATGAAAACAAAGCAAAGGAAAAAAAGCAAACACAAGGAAAAAACGCAATATAATGAAAAAGTACAGTAGAATTAGGAAAAGATAAATAAAAATATGTTAAAAATAAAAGCATAAAAGAAAAGAAAAATTAAAGAAAAAGGTAAAATTAAAGAATAATAATAATAAAGAAAAAGAACAACAGAACCAAAAAGAATAACAAAAGAAAAGTAGTGATATTTTCCTGTGGCCTTAGCTGTCAGTGTCCTTGCCTCCACAGTGAGCCACAGCCAATCCCTGCCTACCCAGGAAGTCCTCCAATACTCCTAGGTAGTTCTCTAGACCTGCTGTGGGCACTGTGGGGCCAGCTCAGACTCTGATCTTGACCAATGTGTACTTGCCCCCAAAGTCCACATTTGCCCACAAAGTCTGCAGCCTCAGTTGTGGGAACCCTTGTTGTCTATTCAGGTATTCCACAGTTGCAGGGTTTACCCAGCTGATTGTGGGGATTTAATCCACTGCTCCTGCAACTGCACAGGGATGTTTCCCTTTCTCTTCTCTGGTCACACTGCTCCTGGGTTTCAGCCTTGGTTTTGGCCCCACCCCTGTGTGTGGCTTCCCTCAGACATCTGTTCCCCACCCAAGCAAGAGGAGGCAAAAGCAGTGGCTGATTAGGGCTCCCTTGCTCACTCAGGTTGGGGCTGAGGGAGGGATACAGCAGTCATAATTGGGATGTGTGGGGAGTGCCTGTGGGCCACAGAGGCTGGCATGAAGTTGCAAGAGCCCAAGGCATGCCATGTGTTCTTCCAGGGAAGTTGGAAGGCAGTGGTTGGCTGCAGAGGCTGCCGGGAAGGTGTGGGAAGAGACCTGCCTTGCACACAGGACCCTTAGCGGCAGTGGCGGCAGTCTCTGGGGTCCAAGGTAACAGCTGTGGCTCAGGGTGCACCATTTTACATTCGCACCAGCAATGTTTGAGGCTTTCAAATTCTCTGCATCCTTGCCTTTCTTTATATTTTGCCTTAGAAATTCCATGCTCACTTGAATTATAATTAAATAGAAAAAGTATTTTCGTGGTTCAGTGGTAATACTGAAGTTTCAGTTAGATTAAGCATTTTATAACAACTTCAGTAATTGGGCAGAATTGATTTATATTGTGGAACCAATTCCCCAGTTGCCTATGGATTATATGGTAAATAATTAATGATAATTTACTGCAGGCTTCCTTATAGAACATACTTTATTGAGCTTCTACTTCAGGGTCATCTAATTATGCAGGAAATCTTTCTTTAGAAAGCAGACTGGTGATGGTTGTGTGTGTCTCTAGGGCATCCAGACTCTGAAACAAAGAAACCCATGATTTATTTATTGTCCTAATAGATATGGTATAAAATGGCCAATCTTCACAAATACTTATACCGATAAAGGCTTCTGTGTGTTTTATTTATTTTTTAAAAATATTTATTTATTTAGTTTTGGCTGCATTAGGTCTTGGTTGCGGCACGTGGGATCTTTCATTGCAGTTTGTGGGCTTTTTATTGTGGCATGTGTGCTTCTTTCTAGTTGTGGTGCACAGGCTTCTCTCTAGTCATGGTGTGCAGGCTCCAGAGTGCGTAAGCTCAGTAGTTGTGGTGTGCGGGCTCCAGAGTGCGTGGGCTCTGTAGTTGCAACACATGGGCTCTCTAGTTGTGGTGTGTGGGCTTAGTTTTCCTGTGGCATGTGGGATCTTAATTTCCCGACCAGGGATCAAACCCACTTCCCCTGCATTGGAAGGTAGATTCTTAGCCACTGGACCACCAGGGAAGTCCCCTTCTGTGTGCTTTAACGTCCTGTGGATTAGAATGCAGTAATTTTCTATGTTTCTTTCCAGATTGTTCACAGAACACTGGCAGCCATGTTGGGTTCCCTTGCGGCATTAGCAGCGCTAGCTGTGATTGGAGATGTAAGTGTAACATTTTGAGTCAAAGGCTTAGCACTCAATAGAATGTCAGATTCAAAGACAGTCCAAGAATTAGGCATTAGCTGGTGATTTTAAGTTTTTAATATACTCTTTCACATTTCCCATTAGTGGCATGAACATTACAGCATTGATGAGTAATTAACATTTGACTTTATCACACACATCCCAGTAGTGTTATTCTCCACCCTAGCTGAGGAAACGCTTGACTCATGGTGGTCAAGCATTTGCCCAGGTCATGCAGCTGAGTTATGTTAGAGCTGGCCCTATGTACTGTCAGCCCATGGAAACTAGAGGAGGCCATCCTGGCTGGAGCAGAGAGGTGGGAGACAGTGAGGTTGGGGTTCTGTCCTGCAGACATCAGGAGGTCCCTGGATGTGCAAGTCTGGGGGGAATAGCACCCCCTCAGGGTCTGAGCATGGTCCATCCTGCAGGGACATTGGAATGAATGTAGGGAAGCAAGAGAGGCCAAGTGCCCACTAGAGATGGAGGCCTGTGGAGCCTCCATCTTGAGGAGTAGTGCTGGAGCTGACCAAGGTGGCAACATACAGAACTTAGGCTTGAAAGCAACTCTGTAGAATTCCAGGGATTGTTCTGAAAAGTGCTACTAAAGGGCAGTCAGTCAGTCAACTAAAGAATAATACCTGGGACTATGTGGGGCTATGTTCAGATAGTTATTTATTGTTTTTTCATTTTCTTTTTCTTGGCTAGAGTTGGTATAAACAAACACTGACTCTAAGGGTAAAATGTCCCAGAATCCTAAAACTTACATATAAACCACTGTGATTTTTATTAAGTGTTAAGGAGTAGTGTAGTAGTAGTTATTTAATTCTAGAAATCATTGACGTGGCACATGGCTTGTGCTGCAGGAACCTCCCTGGACCACTGTGCAGCCCTTTTCCAACAACCAGGCTCTCCAAGTGCCCTCACTTCCCAGTCTGGGTTCCCAGTCCCCCATGATTCTACCTTCCCTTAAGGACATGGATGGGGCTTAAGAAATCCGCTTTTGTTTTTATTGTCAGGTGCATAGGTTTGACGTTATTATGCTTTGGGTCACGGATGTTTTTCAGTGATGATATAATCTGATTTCAAAGGCAAGCAGATGGTGTGACTTTCGACTCTGGTCCAATGAGTGGGTTTTCTGGAAAGGGTGGCACATATTTACAGTTTATCACCAGGAGGATGATGCCCAGGACTAATTGGCAAATTTGTGCTTTGATTGCAGAGACCTAGCCTGACCCACGTGGTGGAGTGGATTGATTTCGAGACCCTGGCCCTGCTGTTTGGCATGGTAATGACAGTCCTCCCAGTGGGACAGGGCCCCAAGCTTGCTGTAACCTTGGGCCTTCTCTTTTGCCACTGCTGACTCTTAAAGACACTGTGCTGCTTGACAATTAGGGCTTGATTGAGAAGTGTGTGTGCAGGTCTAGCTGATTTCTCCTGAGGAGGAATGGAGTGATTGGTCCTCTGATTAGTTAGCTGTAAAATTTCAGCCTAAGGCCTGTCTGACAGTGAAATAATCTTGCCATTCAGAAAATTTAGAAATTTTTAAATGTTACTGTATTTAAAATATAAAATAGAATATCCTAAACAGATTTAAATTTTTCAGTGATTAGAAAAGTACCTTTAATTATATGGATAAAGGAAGAAATGAAGAAATTGTCCCTAAGTAATAGTTTGTATATTTGCTGTTAAACAGACATTTTTCAAGTGGCCCCTCTACTGTGTGCTATGAAGAGTGTCACCAAATGAACTTGTAGGAAGGGAACATTAAGACACACTAGTGGGCTCGTGTGGTACATGACTCATAAACAAATTTAATTGGAATAAGTGGAATTTGACAGGGGTCTGGACAGCAGTGGGAACGGCTATTGCGCTCTTGAACAGACCCACAGCTGCTGAGTGATTTGAGGAGGGTGTTTCCTCTCAGGGCTAGAAGACTCACACTGTGTAAAGCAGGTCACCACATGCCCTCACCTCCTTGCTAATATTCTTTCTGCCCTAGCACCGTGGAGGGCCCTGCTGCTCTAGGCTTCGGTGTGACCCAAAGTGGCTACCTACTCTGTGGGTGGAGTGGGGGGCAGGTCAGTGCTCTGAACTCAGGCTTCATAGAGGGACGAATGTATTGGGTCCTGAAGTGTATAGGGTTTGGGCCTATGGAAGGAAGAAGGAAGGCATACCAGATGGCTTATAAAATAGGTTTTTAAGAAAATTTAAATGATTGGTGTATTAGTTTTCTGGGGCTGCCATAATAAAGTACCACACACTGGGTGGCTTAAACAACAGACCTGTATTTCCTCACAGTTCTGGAGGCTGGAAGTCTGAGATCAAGGTGTTGGCAGGGTTGGTTTCCTCTGAGGCTTCTCTCCTTGACTTGTAGATGATCATCTTCTCCCTGTGTCCTCACATGATTGTCCCTCTGGGCATATCTGTGTCCTCAGCTCTTCTTCTTATAAGGTCACCAGTCATAGTGGGTTAGGGCTTCACTTTAATTACCTTCTTAATATAGTTACATTTGGAGCTACTGGGGGTGGTTAGGATTTTTAAAAATGAGTGGTTTAATTTTTTTTCTCAAGTGGAATTGGTAGAACTTTGCGGGGTACAGAGACAGTCTATATAACTAGGCCCCTGCCTTTTCCACCCTGTTGCATGCCAGCCAACCACCCATGTGGCCACTTACCCAGTCCCTGAGTTCCAGCATCTCTTGGGTGGTTCTGGCAGCCGACGTGTGGAACAGCTTCACCATGACAGTGGAAGACCACACAGGACCTACCCATCCACGTTCATGTGAAGCTTCCATTAGTGTGTGAAGCTCCGCATTCTATAAATGGCCTCACAGTGGCCATTTGGGTTAGGATGAATATTGTTGGTCATGCTAGACAAGGTAGATATTTGTACTGAGTCTAAATTAATTTTTGGACATTTTTTGTTTTGCACTGTCTACTTGAAAGACAGTATTGGGCCCACTCTTTTCTAAGTACTTTAGTTTACATAACGCTATTGAATTTTCACAACAACCTTACAAGGAACAGACATTCAGAGATGAAGTGAGAAAACCAAAGTACAGAGAATTAAATAAATTTTTTGCTCAATGTTAAATGACTCCTAAGTGGCAGCATTGATATTTGAACCTGCATCTTCTCACTCCAAGTTCAGCACATGGTACGTCACCATCTAAGGAGGTAGAATAGAGAATCTTCCAGAAAGTTCAGGCTGGTTGAAGTGTCTGGTTGATTAGACTTAGAATAAATGGGACATTACTTTTTGTTACTATCTAGCCTATCTATTCTCACCAACTCAGTGTCATCAGTGGAAAAACGCAAGTGAGTAGGCCTTCTGGGTTCATATAGAACCCAGAGAATAATCATTTCAATGTAACTACTCTTATTTGCTTGTCTTGATCAAATTGGTGACAAAACTCAAATTATTTTAGGAAACAAAATTTAAGCCAGTTTAAAAGTCTTAAAACATTGAATTGTTGCTCATGTGGACACTTAGGTGCAGAAGGCCACATTCTGTCCCAGTTCCTTCCCTGTTTCTAGCTTTGTGACTGTGAGTGAGTCACCTTCCATCTCTGCCCGCCAGTTTCCTGGTCTATAAGACAGAGAGGAATTATAACACAGTGTTCACTGTCAAGATCAGCTGGAATCAGATGGAATGATAATGTACCTTGGGCACATATCCTTGGACACATATGGTGGTGCAAACCCACTAGCAAGGGGCTTGATTCAGGGAGTTAGTAAGTGAAGCACACTCAGCAAGAGAGTGAGAAGCTTGATGAGGTGGTAGCTTTCACGCAGAGGCCAGAGATCAGATTTGAAAGTGATCACTCTGGTGTCATTTCAGGATGGTGCTGAATGCTGAAACATTCTCCTTGTCTCCTTTTTCTCTTTTCCCCACAGATGATCTTAGTCGCCATATTTTCAGATACTGGATTTTTTGATTATTGTGCTGTAAAGGTAAGTTTGATGTGGCATTTAATAGTTATGTATTAGTTAATTGATGTATTTATTTTCCCACCATTACATATTTAGTGAATAAAACTACCACTTAAAGCAAATATTTTAAAATTCTGTCCTCCTTTTCAAAATCACTGCTGAAAAGATGGATAGAGTTGCTGTGCTAAGTTAGGTGCCTCTGAGCAACACTTTCAGCTTCTCAACAAATAACCAAAGAAGAGGATCAAGGAGAAGCGTACTCGAGTTGAGTGTTTGTATGACAGGGTTCAAACTGGCAGGTTGAGAGCTATGCACCAAAACTGCTTCGCACTTCAGAGTATCCACATATTTTAAGTCATCAGCTTCTGATTACTCCACTTTTTGGTGAAATAATTTCAATGATTACTTTGTAAACATTGAGCATATAAACATTCCTTTTTTTCTTTATTGCATTTAATTAATTGTTTATTTATTTAAAAAAAACAACTGTATTGGAGTATAATTGCTTTACATTGTTGTGTTAGTTTCTGCTGTATAACGAAGTGAATCAGCTATACGTATACATATATCCCCATATACCCTGAGGAATCCACCAGCAAGTTTTGACTGGCAGAATTTGTACTGGTCCTGGCTGAAAACCCAGCCTGAGCCCAGCAGCCATACCACAGATGAGCCCATGTCCACGCCACTCAGATCTCCCAGCTGGATATTTGATATAGCTTTTGATGGTTTAGGGCCTCTTTCACGTGACCCCAGCCATGTGGGTGACGGGGTCTTGGTGCTCTGGCCTGGTGTCAGGCCTGAGCCTCCGAAGTGGGAGTGCCAAGTTCAGGACATTGGACCAGCAGAGACCTCCCAGCCACACGTAATATCAAATGGCGAGAGCTCTTCCAGATCTCTCCATCTCAATGTGAAGACCCAGCTCCACCAACAGCCAACAATCTCCAGTGCTGGACACCCCATACCAAACAACTGGCAAGACAGGAACACAACCCCACACATTAGCAGAGGGGCTGCCTAAAATCATACTAAGTTCACAGACAACCCAAAACAGACCACCAGAAGCAGCCCTGCCCACCAGAGAGACAAGATCCACCCCACCCACAAAAACACAAGCACCAGTCCCCTCCACCAGGAAGCCTACACAAGTCACTGAACCATCCTCACCAACTGGAGGCAGACACTAAAAACAATAGGAACTATGAACCTGCAGCCTGCAAAAAGGAGACGCCAAACACAGTAAGTTAAACAAAATGAGACGACAGAGAAATATGCAGCAGATGAAGGAGCAAGGTAAAAACCCACCAGACCAAACAAATGAAGACTAAATAGGCAGTCTACCTGAAAAAGAATTCAGAGTAATGATAGTAAAGATGATCCAAAATATCGGAAATAGAATGGAGAAAATACAAGAAATGTTTAACGAGGACCTAGAAGAACTAAAGAGCAAACAAGCATTGATGAACAACACAAAACATGATATTACAAATTCTCTAGAAGGAATCAGTAGCAGAATAACTGAGGCAGAAGAATGGATAAGTGACCTAGAAGATAAAATAGTGGAACTAAATACCACAGAGGAGAATAAAGAAAAAAGAATGAAAAGAATTGAGGACCGTCTCAGAGACTTCTGGAACAACATTAAACCCACCAGCATTCAAATTATAGGGATCCCAGAAGAAGAAGAGAAAAAGAAAGGGGCTGAGAAAATATTTGAGAGATTATAGTTGAAAACTTCCGCACCATGGGAAAGGTAATAGTCAGTCAAGTCCAGGAAGCTCAGAGAGTCCCATACAGGATCAATCCAAGGAGAAACATGTCAAGACAGATATTAATCAAACTATCAAAAATTAAATAAAAAGAAAAAATATTATAAGCAGCAAGGGAGGAGAAACACATAACATACAAGGGACTCCCCATAAGGTGAACAGCTGATCTTTCAGCAGAAACTGCAAGCCAGAAGGGAGTGGCAGGACATACTTGAAGTGATGAAAGGGAAGAACCTACAAGCAAGATTACTTTACCCAGCAAGGATCTCATTCAGATTCGATGGAGAAATGAAAACGTTTACAGACAAGCAAAAGTAAAGAAATTCAGCACCACCAAACCAGCTTTACAACAAATGCTAAAGGAACTTCTTTAGACAAGAAACAAAAGAGAAGGAAAAGACCTACAATAACAACCCCAAAACAATTAAGAAAATGGTAATAGGAACATATATATTGATAATTACCTTAAAGGTAAATGGATTAAATGTTGTAACCAAAAGACATAGGCTGCCTGAATGGAGGTAAAAAAAAGGTCCATATATATGCTGTCTACAAGAGACCCACTTCAGACCTAGGGACACATACAGACTGAAAGTGAGGGGATGGAAAAACATATTCCATGCAAATGCAAATCAAAAGGAAACTGGAGTAGCAATACTCATATCAGATGAAATAGACTTTAAAATAAAGACTATTACGGGGCTTACCTGTTGGCACAGTTGTTGGGAGTCTGCCTGCTGATGCAGGGGACACGGGTTCGTGCCCTGGTCTGGGAAGATCCCACGTGCCGTGGAGCAGCTGCACCCGTGAGCCATGGCCACTGGGCCTGCGCGTCCAGAGCCTGTGCTCCACAGAGAGGCCACAACAGTGAGAGGCCCACGTACCGCAAAAAAAAAAAAAAAAAAAAAAATTTACTTTACAAAGCCCTTTCCAAACCTTGAATGATAGAACAATTCTGTGATTTTTGCCATCTTTGTGCACCATCTTGCACCTCCCAGGTACTATCTGGCCTCTTCCTCACAATACCTTGGTACTGAAAGTAACCCCTAGATCCCCAAAGATCAGCAGACTCTAGGGTCAGGTGGATCCCAACGTCACAGCCCAAGCTGTCCAACCAAAAGGAGTGTGTAAAAGACTAGGGGATACAGGGGTGACAGGCTGTCACCTTGTGACAGATTGACCACCACAGGGCACCGAGAAGGAGAATCTGAGGGAAAGAACATAGGCCAGGGTGGACTTAGAACGTCCAGGTCCAGCCATTACTGCCGCATCTCAGCAGATTTAGGAGTTTGTGGGTCTAAGTTTTAATCCTCCATGCAATGTTTATTTAGACCCTTAGTTTTAGAGACCCTAATGAAATGTTGCATCTGTTCTTTGACCCTGCTGATCCTGGCTTGTTCTTTATTGCGCTGCAGGCATACAAACTGTCCCGGGGAAGAGTATGGGCCATGATCATCATGCTGTGTCTCATTGTCGCAGTCCTTTCTGCCTTCCTGGACAACGTCACCACAGCGCTCCTCTTCACTCCCGTGACCATAAGGTAGGCAGAGTGGCACCGTGTGGGCATCAGGCCAGGCTCACGGCAGCGCATGCTGGCTGCTGACCTCGCCCTCCACCCGTGTGCTTGGGTCCGGCCTGCACACCCACTGGGACTGTGGCTCTGTGTGCACGGCTGTGACAGTGGCAGTGGTGTTTGCAGAAACGCTGCAGGAGTCAGCACACATGGGCCTTTGTGTCCTGTGGGACAGACCGTCAGGGGCCAGGAGTTCGGGTCCATGGGCTCCGTGGGGCGCTCAGCCAGAGGGTGGGAGGTGGGGCTGCCGTCCCGCTCGGGCAGGCTCCTTGTGGGAGGATAGGACCTGGCAAGGCCTCGCAAGGCAACTTTGGGAAAGAGAAATTCAGTTTGATTCTATGTTGCTCCCTTTAATTCCATCCAATTCCTTTGTTTGACATTCACCGAGCACCACAGGCTGATCTCCTGGAGCCTCCTGGGGCTTGGGCTTCAGCCTGTCCTTGTGCAGCCCCTTGCAAGGTCATGGATGTACACTTGTATCTAGACTTTATGTTCTTTATTTTAAAGATGGTTCCCAGCATAGCATGGTCTTCCCCTGCTTAGACCCATCATGTGCTGGTGCTGGCTGGTCCTGGGGAGACTGAGGGGACACAGGTATGGCTGGTGGTTTCTGGGAAGCTAGGTAGTGAGGACCTTTAGACAAGTCACTTCAGCTGCACTGATCTGGGTTGTACCATCAAAGAGATTAACCCAAACTAGTGTTCTGAGGATTCTGCCAGATAAGAGATTCTGCTGCACTTGAGGCATGAGACACAGCAAGTTCAATGTCACCAGCGAGGGGCTACTTCCAGAGCTCAGGACTAATTCTGGGCAATGCCTTTGTTGTTGGAAGAGTAGTGACCCTCAGAGGTGGAGGGAGTTGGAGTGTGGGGTGGGGAGAGGAGAAAGAAGGTTAGAGAGGAACAGAGCGCAGGCAGCAGCCCACGGATTGGCCTGCAGTGCCACAAGTCAGTCTGTTGCTCAGGCTTCTGCAAGCTTGACTACACTGTCATGGCCCACGTGCAAATATAGATTTGAGGGGAGGGACGCTGAACTCAGCGTTCCTGCACAGGGAGCATAGCACCTCCCAGTACCCAGGGTTCTTCTGAGGGTAAATGGGAGATGGAGGGTGTTGTAAACTGTAGCACATGTTAAAACCAACCCTGCCCCTAGGACACCTCAGTGAGCAAGAGGCAGTTCACACCCACCCCACTTCAACCAGGGCAGCTCTGCTGCTGACACTGGTTTGAAAATCATCTCACAATGTGCCAGATTCCAGCATGTCACTGCACTCTCTGATGATGGCACCCATGTTCTCAGCATCCCTGTATAACCTGGGCAGCTGAGGGTTGTCTCAGCCTTGCTGGGATTTGTTTATATCCTTAGTGTTCTAGGAACTGGCTTTGTAATTTTATGTGAGAATAGCAATTCCATTTATTAGTCTAAAAATTACATCTTTCAAGATCGAAATGTTGGTGTGCTCAGATTCACTGTTTATACTACCATATTCTTCATGACTCTATAAGCTTAATCACATTTCTTCCGCCTTTGTCTGGATTGAGTAGCGCTAGTCTTTACAGTTAAACAGCCAGATCTGGCGTTGTTGATTAGCACACACTAATCCTTTTCTTGCTAGAAGCAGAGCTGGGGCCTCTTAACCTGACAGCTCCTGCTGCTGATTGGGGTCTGATCCTCTTTTTTGGATTCATCCCTGTCCCTGGTCCCTGGACACCGCTCCCTTCTCAGCTTCCACACGGTTCTGTAGGCCAGCCCCCCTCAGAAGAGCTGCTGGCTGTGCTCTGAGCTGGGAGGTGGTAGAAAGGACCCTTGAGGGACTTCCCAGACTCTGCGCTTCCATTGCAGGGGGCGTGGGTTCAATCCCTGGTCAAGGAACTAAGATCCTGCATGCCGTGGAGTGGCCAAAAAAAAAAAAAAAAAAAAAGAACCCTTGAATGCAGCAGGGACCCCCCTCTCTGCCAACTTCCACACCCAGGCCTGGCTTCTGTAAGGAAGTGGGCAATGTGATGGGCAGGTGGAGGAGGAAATACCATGAGGTATTTCCTAAACTTTCTTTAGAGTAACCTTTTCTCAACTGTGTGCTCAGTGGACCCACTTGTGGAGCTCTAAACGCTGCTGCCCAGGCCCAGGCCCAGGGGTTGATCTGTCGTGAGCTGGGCAGCAAGACTGTCAAGATTCCCAGACAAATCTAGTGTGTAGCCAAGGTGGAGAACCACTGCTGTAGAGTGTGTGCTCCTTGTTAATATTAAGCTTAGGGCCTCAGCATTTGAAAAGTGTAAGGTGGGTACGGAGCTAGGTTGGCAGGCATGGTGTGAGCCACTGGGTGGCGGTGCTTTCTGCTCTAGCCTCATCCTACTCAGAGGGGTCTGGTGGCAAAGACGCATTCATCTGTGCCAGGGCCTGCCCTGCACAGGGTCCTGCACCCTGAGCGCTTCCTCCCGACCTGTGGGGGCAAGGCAGGAGTATATTTTCACATGGATGGTTCAGATGGGCTGTATGTTAACTTTCAGAGAAATCTAATGTTGAGAGTCGACTTTATCCAGTAGCTCTGTAGCATTGTTGTCATTTTTTACCCCTCAGCATTGCCCTTCTCACAGGTGTGTGTGTGCGTGTGCATGTGCACGAGCACATGCACACACATGCCTCCCTTGTACAAGCAAACGCTTTAAAAAATTTTAAGTCTCACATGGGCCATTCACAATGTGAATAGCGGGACTGTTTTCATTTTCCTCCATTCATGACAGATTGTGTGAGGTGCTCAATCTTGATCCAAGACAAGTCCTGATTGCAGAAGTGATCTTCACAAACATTGGAGGAGCTGCCACTGCCATTGGGGACCCACCAAACGTCATTATTGTTTCCAATGAGGAGTTGAGGAAGATGGTATGTATCAGTATAACAGGGCTGCTTCCAATAAATAGAAGTGTGCAGCTTACCTGCACACTTAATAAAATTTTACCCTAAATGGATGTCACTTCTTCGTATGAAGTGCTCTTGGACATCTTGAGAGTGGGAAGTTAGGTGACTGATCCTCTAATTTAGAGTTAAGTGGTCTGAATTGATTTCATTCTTTTTTTTTAAACATCTTTATTGGAGTATAATTGCTTTACAATGGTGTGTTAGTTTCTGCTGTATAACAAAGTGAATCAGCTATACATACACATATATCCCCATATCTCCTCTCTCTTGCATCTCCCTCCCACACTCCCTATCCCACCCGTCTAGGTGGACACAAAGCACCGAGCTGATCTCCCTGTGCTATGTGGCTGCTTCCCACTAGCTATCTATTTTACATTTGGTAGTTCATACATGTCAATGCCACTCCCTCACTTTGTCCCAGCTTATCCTTCCACATCCCCGTGTCCTCAAGTCCATTCTCTACGTCTGCATCTTTATTCCTGTCCTGCCCCAGGTTCTTCAGAACCTGTTTGTTTTTGTTTTTTAGATTCCATATATATGTGTTAATATACGGTATTTGTTTTTCTCTTGATGACTTACTTCATTCCATATGACAGATTCTAGGTCCATCCACCTCACTACAAATAACTCAATTTCATTTCTTTTTATGGCTGGGTAATATTCCATTGTATATATATGCCACATCTTCTTTATCCATTCATCTGTTGATGGACACTTAGGTTGCTTCAATGTCCTGGCTATTGTAAATAGAGCTGCAGTGAACATTGTGGTACATGACACTTTTTAAATTATGGCTTTCTCAGGGCATATGCCCAGTAGTGGGATTTCTGGTTCATATGGTAGTTCTATTTTTAGTTTTTTAAGGAACCTCCATGCTGTTCTCCATAGTGGTTGTATCAATTTACATTCCCACCAACAGTGCAAGAGGGTTCCCTTTTCTCCACACCCTCTCCAGCATTAATTGTTTGTAGATTTTTTGATGATGGCCATTCTGACTGGTGTCAGGTGATACCTCATTGTAGTTCTGATTTGCATTTCTCTAATGATTAGTGATGTTGAGAATCCTTTCATATGTTTGTTGGCAATCTGTATATCTTCATTGCAGAAATGTCTATTTAGGTCTTCTGCCCATTTTGGGATTGGGTTAATTGTTCTTTTGATATTGAGATGCATGAGCTACTTGTATATTTTGGAGATTAATCCTTTGTCCATTGCTTCATTTGCAAATATTTTCTCCCATTCTGAGGGTTGTCTTTTCATCTTGTTTATGGTTTCCTTTGCTGTGCAAAAGCTTTTAAGTTTCATTGCCGTACTGTCTTAATTACTGTAGCTTTGTAGTATAGTCAGAAGTCAGGAAGCCTAATTCCTCCAGCTCTGTTTTTCTTACTCAAGATTGCTTTGGCTATTCGGGGTCTTTTGTGTTTCCATACAGATTCTGAGATTTTTTGTGCTAGGTCTCTGAATAATGCCATTGGTAGTTTGATAGGGATTGCATTGGATCTGGAGATGGCTTTGAGTAGTATAGTCATTTTCACTATGTTGATTCTTCCAATCCAGGAACATGGTATATCTCTCCATCTGTTGATATCATCTTTAATTTGTTTCAACAGTGTCTTATAGTTTTCTGCATACAGATCTTTTGTCTCCCTAGGTAGGTTTATTCCTAGCTATTTTATTCTTTTTGTTGCAATGGTAAATGGGAGTGTTTCCTTAATTTTTCTTTCAGATTTTTCATCATTAGTGTATAGGAATGCAAGAGATTTTTGTGCATTAATTTTGTATCCTGCTACTTTACCAAATTCATTGATTAGCTCTAGTAGTTTTCTGGTAGCATCTTTAGGATTCTCTATGTATAGTATCGTGTCATCTGCAAATAGTGGGAATTTTACTTCTTCTTTTCCAACTTGGATTCCTTTTATTTCTTTTTCTTCTCTGACTGCTGTGACTAAAACTTCCAAAACTATGTTGAATAATAGTGGTGAGAGTGGGCAACTTTGTCTTGTTCCTGATCTTAGAGGAAATGCTTTCAGTTTTTCATCACTGAGAATGATGTTGGCTGTGGGTTTGTCATACATGGCCTTTATTATGATGATATAAGTTCCCTCTATGCCTACTTTCTGGAGAGTTTTTATCATAAATGGGTGTTGAATTTTGTCAAAAGCTTTTTCTGCATCTATTGAGATGATCATATGGTTTTTCTCCTTCAATTTGTTAATGTTTATCACATTGATTGATTTGCATATATTGAAGAATCCTTGCATTCCTGAGATAAAACCCACTTGATCATGGTGTATGATTCTTCTTATGTGCTGTTGGATTCTGTTTACTAGCATTTTGTTGAGGATTTTTGCATCTATATTCATCAGTGATGTTGGCCTGTAGTTTTTTCTTCTGGTATCTTTGTCTGGTTTTGGTATCAGAGTGATGGTGGCCTCATAGAATGGGTTTGGGAGTGTTCCTCCCTCTGCTATATTTTGGAAGCATTTGAGAAATGTAGGAGTTAGCTCTTCTCTAAATGTTTGATAGAATTTGTCTGTGAAGCCATCTGGTCCTGGGCTTTTGTTTGTTGGAAGATTTTAAATCACAGTTTCAATTTCAGTGCTTGTGATTGGTCTGTTTATTTTTTCTATTTCTTCCTGGATCAGTCTCAGAAGGTTGTGCTTCTCTTAGAATTTGTCCATTTCTTCCAGGTTGTCCATTTTTTTGGCATATAGTTGCTTGTAGTAATCTCTCATGATCCTTTGTATTTCTGCAGTGTCAGTTGTTACTTCTCCTTTTTCATTTCTAATTCTACTGATTTGAGTCTCCCTTTTTTTCTTGATGAGTCTGGCTAATGATTTATCAAATTTGTTTATATTTTCAAAGAACTGGCTTTGAGGTTTATTTATCTTTGCTCTCATTTCCTTCATTTCTTTTTATTTATTTCTGATCTGAATTTCATGATTTCTTTCCTTCTGCTAACTTTGTGGTTCTTTTGTCTTTCTTTCTCTAATTGCTTTAGGTTTAAAGTTAGGTTGTTTATTTGAGGTTATTTTGTTTCTTGAGGTAGGATTGTATTGCTATAAACTTCCCTCTTAGAACTGCTTTTGCTGCATCCCATAGGGTTTTGGTCATCATGTTTTCATGGTCAATTGTTTCTAGGCATTTTTTGATTTCCTCTTTGATTTCTTCAGTGATCTCTTGATTATTAAGTAGTGTATTGGTTAGTCTCTGTGTGTGTATTTTTTACAGATTTTTCCTGTAATTGATATCTATTCTCATAGCATTGTGATCAGAAAAGATGCTTGATACGATTTCCATTTTCTTAAATTTACCAAGGCTTGATTTGTGAACCAAGATATGATCTATCCTGGAGAATGTTCCATGAGCACTTGAGAAGAAAGTGTATTTTGTTGTTTTTGGATGGAATGTCCTATAAATATCAATTGAGTCCATCTTGTTTAATGTGTCATTTAAAGCTTGTGTTTCCTTATATATTTTCATTTTGGATGATCTGTCCATTGGTGAAAGTGGGGTGTTAAAGTCCCCTATTATTATTGTGTTCCAGTCGATTTCACCTTTTATGGCTGCTAACATCTGCCTTATGTATTGAGGTGCTCCTATGTAGGGTGCATAAATATTTACAATTGTTATATCTTCTTCTTGGATTGATCCCTTGATCATTATGTAGTTTCCTTCTTTGTCTCTTGTAATAGTCTTTATTGTAAAGTCTGTTCTGTCTGATGTGAGAATTGCTACTCCAACTTTCCTTTGATTTTCATTTGCATGGAATATCTTTTTCCATCCCTTCACTTTCAGTCTGTATGTTTCCCTAGATCTGAAGTGGGTCTCTTGTAGACAGCATATATACGGGTCTTGTTTTTGTATCCATTCAGCCCGTCTATGTCTTTTGGTTGGAGCATTTAATCCATTTACATTTAAGGTAATTATCAATATGTATGTTCCTATTACCATTTTCTTAATTGTTTTGGATTTGTTATTGTAGGTCTTTTCCTTCTCTTCTGTTTCCTGCCTAGGGAAGTTCCTTTGGCATTTGTTGTAAACCTGGTTTGGTGGTGATGAATTCTCTTAGCTTTTGCTTGTCTGTTAAGATTTTAATTTCTCTGGCAAATCTGAATGAGATTGTTGCTGGATAGAGTAATCTTGGTTGTAGAATTTTCCCTTTCATCACTTTAAATATGTCCTGCCACTCTCTTTTGGCTTGCAGAGTTTCTGCTGAAGGATCAGCTGTTAACCTTATGGGGATTCCCTTGAATGTTATTTGTTGTTTTTCCCTTGCTTCTTTTAATATTTTTTCTTCGTGTTTAATTTTTGATAGTTTGATTAATATGTGTCTTGGCGTGTTTCTCCTTGGATTTATCCTGTATGGGTCTCTCTGTGCTTCTTGGACTTGATTAACTATTTCCATACCCATATTAGGGAAGTTTTCAACTATAATCTCTTCAAATATTTTCTCAGTCCCTTTCTTTTTCTCTTCTTCTTCTGGGACCCCTATAATTCGAATGTTGGTGCGTTTCATATTGTCCCAGAGGTCTCTGAGACTGTCCTCAATTCTTTTCATTCTTTTTTCTTTATTCTGCTCTGCAGTAGTTATTTCCACTATATTATCTTCCAAGTCATCTATCCATTCTTATGCCTCAGTTATTCTGCTATTGATTCCTTGTAGAGAATTTTTAAGTGCATTTATTGTGTTGTTCATGATTGTTTGTTTGCTCTTTAGTTCTTCTAGGTCCTTGTTAAATGTTTCTTTTATTTTCTCCATTCTATTTCCAAGATTTTGGATCATCTTTACTGTCATTATTCTGATTTCTTTTTCAGGTAGACTGCCTATTTCCTTTTCATTTGTTTGGTCTGGTGGGTTTTTACCTTACTCCTTCATCTGCTGTGTGTTTCTGTCTTCTTATTTTGCTTAACTTACTGTGTTTTGGGTCTCCTTTTTGCAGGCTGCAGGTTCGTAGTTCCCATTGTTTTTGGTGTCTGTCCCAGTGGCTAAGTTTGGTTCAGTGGGTTGTGTAGGCTTCCTGGTGGAAGGACTTGTGCCTGTGTTCTGGTGGATAAAGCTGGATCTTGTCTTTCTGGTGATGTGTTTTGGGGTGTCTGTGACCTAATGATGATTTTAGGCAGCCTCTCTGCTAATGGGTGGGGTTGTGGTCCTGTCTTGCTAGTTTTTTGGCATAGGGTGTCCAGCACTGTAGCTTGCTGGTCATTGAGTGGAGCTGGGTCTTGACGTTGAGATGGAGATCTCTGGGAGATTTTCGCTGTTTCATATTATGTGGAGCTGGGAGGTCTCTGGTGGACCAATGTCCTGAACTTGGCTCTCCCACCTCAGAGGCACAGCTCTGATGCCTGGCTGGAGCACCAAGAGGCTGTCATCCACATGGCTCAGAAAAAAAGGGAGAAAAAAGAAAGAAAAAGATAAAATAAAATTATATAAAATTAAAAAGTTATTAAAATAAAAAACAAAATAATTATTAAAATATTTTAAAGTAATTAATAAGAAAGAAGGAAAGAAGAGAACCAAACCGAAAAACAAATCCACCAATGGTAACAAGTGCTGAAAACTATACTTAAAAAACAAACAAACAAACGGGCAGACAGAACCCTAGGACAAATGGTAAAAGCAAAGCTATACAGACAAAATCTCACACAGAAGCATACGCATACACACTGACAAAAAGAGAAAAAAGGGGAAAAAATATTTATATCGTTGCTCCCAAAGTCCACCTCCTCAATTTGGGATGATTCGTTGTCTAGTCAGGTATTCCGCAGATGCAGGGTACATCAAGTCGATTGTGGGGATTTAATCCGCTGCTTGTGAGGCTGCTGGGAGAGATTTCCCTTCCTCTTCTTTGTTCGCACAGCTCCCGGGGCTCAGCTTTGGATCTGGCCCCGCCTCTGCGGTTTGGGTTTCCTGAGGGTGTCTGTTCTTCGCTCAGACAGGACGGGGTTAAAGGAGCAGCTGCTTCCAGGACTCTGGCTCACTCAGGCCGGGGGAAGGGAGGGGTACGGAGTGCGGGGCGAGCCTGCGGCGGCAGAGGCTGGCGTGATGTTGCACCAGCCCGAGGCGCGGCGGGGAAGTTGTCCCTGGATCACGGGACCCCGGCAGCGGCGGGCTGCACAGGCTCCCCGGAAAGGGGGCGTGGACAGTGACCTGCGCTCGCACGCAGGCTTCTTGGTGGCGGCAGCAGCAGCCCCAGCGTCCCACGCCCGTCTCTGGGGTCCGCGCTTTCAGCCGCGCCTCGCGCCCGTCTCTGGAGCTCCTCCTTTAAGCAGCGCTCTGAATCCCCTCTCCTCACGCACCAGGAAACAAAGAGGGAAGGAAAAGTCTCTTGCCTCTTTGGCAGCTCCAGACTTTTCCCCGGACTCTCTCCCGGCTGGCCGTGGCGCACTAACTCCCTTCAGGCTGTGTTTCACGCCGCCAGCGCGCTCTGACTGAAGCCCGAGCCTCAGCTCCCAGCCCCGCCCGCCCCGGCGGGTGAGGAGACAAGCCTCTCGGGCTGGTGAGTGCCGGTCGGCACCGATCCTCTGTGCGGGAATCTCTCCGCTTTGCCCTCCGCACCCCTGTGGCTGCGCTCTCCTTCGCGGCTCCGAAGCTTCCCCCTCCGCCACCCGCAGTCTCCGCCCGCGAAGGGGCTCCTAGTGTGTGGAAACCTTTCCTCCTTCACGGCTCCCTCCCACTGGTGTAGGTCCCGTCCCTATCCTTTTGTCTCTGTTTATTCTTTTTTCTTTTGCCCTACCCAGGGACGTGGGGACTTCCTTGCCTTTTGGGGGGTCTGAGGTCTTCTGCCAGCGTTCAGTAGGTGTTCTGTAGGAGTTGTTCCACGTGTAGATGTATTTCTGGTGTTTCTGGTGTATCTGTGGGGAGGAAGGTGATCTCCGTGTCTTAATCTTCTGCCATCTTGAAGCTCCTCCCTCAACCACATATTAAACAGCCCTAGAGAAGTTTCTTTAGGGGAACCATGTACCGTCTGCTTCTGAATGGCATCTCACACCTCATTGGAAGGCATTCTACTGTGCCCCAGAGATGTGTGCACTAGGACATTCTTCAGGCCTTTCCCATCAGGCCCCTGTGCCGTGCACCACTGGGACCTTCCTCGTGGCTCTCCCACCAGGGTGCTGTGCCCTTGGGGCACGCTTCAAAACCAAAACAGTAAGAAACAAGGCTGAGAGGGAAGAAACAGAACCAGCACCTTGCAAGAAAGGGCTGCATTTAAGCACTGCACTGATGTAAGCATGATAGTGGGTGGTTTTGTTACTTTATAGCTTTGTTACAGGTTTTCCCCACTATCCGGAAATAGAGCTTTCCTATGAAACCTTTTGGAAGCCAAAATGGCATAAAGTTAAAAGAGCAATCACCTGTTTTCATAAAACTGGAAATCCTCCTCAGATTTCTTTCTTAGCGAAAACAGGTGCTAATGTAGGTCTTTTGTAAAAACAAAGTGACATAAAGCGAAATCTGAAAAAGTGGGGGATACCTGTATTGTGTCCCAAAGGGACCCAGAATTACTCAGGATGTAAGTACTTCTGGCTTCATGCGCTCCTCCCTCCAAAAAACCTTAATTACATTTACATTAATTATGTTATTACATTACTTGTAATATTAATTACAATTACATTACATTCATGACAATTCATATACAGAAAAATACGTTAATATTATATTAATATTATATTTTAAGCCATCTTCTTTGACTCAAAAGGTTTTCTGTTTTGTTTCTGATTTTAGAAGAAACTAAATGATTTTCAGGGGCCCCTAAAAGTGTCTTGGACCTTTTTTAAACCAGATATTTGGGACATGCATTCTATAGATAAACACAAAGTCCAAGGTAATATACTTGTTGAAGAACTACTAGAAAAGTGGTGAATTCTTATATGGCCATTAAAAGCCCTGAGTCCCACATCTTGGTAGGTCTCCGTGCTGTCTGTATGTGATTAACCTCATATAACCTCATATGTTATTCATATGCTGTTTTCAAGGGCAACCTTTGGATGTGCAGATAAACTGCAAGAGAATAAGAACTTCAAACCATGGCACACTGGCTAGCCTAAATTTTGACACAACTTAGTGATAACGGCTTCTAAGTTGTGTCGTATCTTTAGCAATGTTATAAGTGGTTTCAGATCTTTTCCAGAAATGAGGGGGACACATAAGTAAATTTTAATAAACAACAACTAATATAATTGAAATCACTCCTTCCAGCTCAGGCCTTTAGAAGGTGGTCTTCCTGACTTGCTGCCTTGGGCATGGTCTCTGAAGGTGGTCACTAATGACCCCTGGACCTACTCTCCCTACCCCCATGGTCCCTCCTGCCTGGGGGTCACCCCCAATGCTTTGTCATTGTGCCTCTGACCCCTTTTTGTGGCATCAGTAGTCCACGAACACTACAGAAAAGACTTGGAGTCCTTGCCAGTAAGAAGCTGATTCTCACAGCCTGCTTCGTGGGGACAGCAGCCTCATCTGTCCTGCGAGGAGCTTAGAGGGCACGTATTTGCTGAAGGTTGAAGCACAGTGTAAACAAAAGGACAAAACTGACTAATATTGTTGGTGACATATTCCCTAACAAATTAACCTAGCGGGGATTTCATCCAACAACAAAGATGTTCTCAGCGGCTGACCGTGGAAAATAGCCCACAGACAGGCAAAGGAAGTGTGAGGGGAAGGAGAGGGCTCCTGCCTAGGACCCTTGAGGCTGGTTGGGACACCCTGGGGGGCTTCAGTCCTGATGGCCACTGGGTGATCTGTGGAGGACAGTGCTTTCCAGGCATGACAGTGCTCCTTCAAATTGATGGCAGTGACTTAAGTGAAATATTTTAAAAAGCCAATTTACCTTCAAATGGGAGAATGTTGCCCCATGGTCTTTTTTTTTTTAATTGAAGCATAGTTCATTTACAACGTTGTGTTAGTTTCAGGTGTACAGCAAAGTGATTCAGTTATACTTACATGTATATCTATTTTTTTCAGATTCTTTTCCCTTATAGGTTATTACAAAATATTGAGTATAGTTCCCTGTGCTATAACAGTAGGTTCTTGTTGGTTATCTATTTTCTCTATAGTAGTGATAGTTGTATGTTTTGTCCCCATCAGTCCTATTTCACTGGATCCTGGGGGACGAGTTAGTCCAGTGGTGAAGTAGACACAGCTAAGGTTGGGATTAGATATGATGACCTGTTTTTGTTTCCTCCCAAGTTTGCTTGTCATTCAGGTAATAATTGGTTTCTCAATGTGAAAGAAACAAATCCTGAATGTTTTCAAAAGCATGGTGAAGAGTACCTGTTCTGTGGGCTTTGTGCTGGGTTCCACGGCCCTTGGGCTCCGCCCTCCCTGGACCCTGCCATGGGGCTGCACCTGTGCTGCGGGAAGGCCCGTCTGTGGTTTCACTTCTCCTTTCCTGTTTCTAGGGCCTGGACTTCGCTGGGTTCACCGCACACATGTTTGCTGGGATTTGCTTCGTTCTCTTGTTTTCCTTCCCACTCCTCAGACTACTTTACTGGAACAAGAAGCTGTATAACAAGGAACCCAGTGAGATTGTCGGTGAGTGGAAGTACCTCCTCATATAGCCTCAGAGTTTACTGCCACGATACTATTGTTTCTGGGGGAAGTTGCCACGAAAAGTTAAGAGGTTAATCGCCTGTAAAATATCAGGGAAGCGTCAGTCGTTGGGATGCTGCACACTAGCATGTCCTTGTCTGCCTCCTGGTACGCAGTGTGCTTTCAGGGGCTTTAAATCCATGAGCTGTGCCTCTTTAGTTTTCTGTAGAGTGAAATGTGGGAAGCAATGTCCACTGTATACAGTTTGCATGTCCTGACAGCATTAAACCACGTGCATACAATACAAATAGCATAGCATATAGACTGTACTGTTCTAATATGTTGTAGTTTGAAACTGAATGTGATTACAAAAATGGCAACATAATCCATCACAGGGGATATAATACTGTGTCCATCAAGATCATATTGGTGAGGCAGTGACCAGGAGGAATAGGGTTCGTGGCCATCTTATGGTTTTGCATTTTCCTCACTTAAAATTTTTAGTAGATGTTTTATTGAGAGCATTACTGGTCAGGATAAATTAGAAGCAATAGACTATTTGGGAAACAGCCAGCATCTTCTTGGCCAGGCCCTGTGCAAGACACTGTGCAGGTTGCCTTGGTAACAGAGGGGACCACTGCAAATGATTCCATTACTTCTCAGTTTTGAAGAAAATTTTAATCAACGTTTGCTGTTTATTTTAAAATAGATATTTCTTGCAATGAGGTACCTTGATCCACGTTTCTCATTGACCAGTGTATTAATTTGCTAGGGCTGCTACAACAAAGTACCACGGACTGGGTGGCTTAAACAAAAGATGGTTTATTTCCATAGAAGTTAAGGTGGCTTAATAAGCCACCTATTGTGGCTTATTACCTCATAGTTCTGGAGGCTGGAAGTCCAAAATCATGGATTGTTTGGCTGTGAGGAGGGACCTGTTCCAGGCCTGTCTCCTTAGCTTTTAGATGGCTGTATTCACGTTCACATGGCATTCTCCCTGTGTGTCTCTGTGTCCACATTTCTCCATTTGTAAGCACACCAGTCATCTTGGATTTGGGGCCATTCTAATGACCTCACCTTAGCTAATTACATCTGCAATGACCCTATTTTCAAATAAGGTCACATTCTGATGTACTGGGTGTTAAGACTTCAACACGTGAACCTTGAGGGGACAGTGTTCAACCCATAGCAACCAGTTAGAGGCATTCAAAATGTTTTATCATCAACTAGTACATGTAAAGTGCGGTAACAATATTTAGGTTTAGTTTTCTAATGGAAAGGATCATTCCAATGGATAGCTAAGGAGACTATAATCAATTACAATGGCTAATCTGTCTCTAGAAGCTTGTGTGGGCACAGCTGCGCCTCTCCCCAACATCCCTCAACCGCCCTGGTGATCAGAATGACTCGGGAATGACTGTTATATATACAGGTTACCAGGCCCACCCCCAGGCAATCTATGCTGTGTATAAGCTCTTCTGGAGAGTCTTATCTTGAGATTAATTTAGATATACTGATTTGGAAGTATAGAAACAAATCCGTGTAATTGCCTCCTCCGCTCTTCCAGAGTAAGGAGCTGAGGAAAACTTTGAGGGAAGAGGGAGGGGATGGTTGGGACATGGATAATGCTGAAACCCTATGGCAATGCCAAGACAGGCTGTAAATCAGCACATGGCGAGCTGTGCAGAGCCAGAGCAATCACTCTGAGCCACTGTTGGGTATAGGGGTCTCCAATTTTGGGGTGCTTGGTATAACTACAGATTACTAAGCCCTACCCCAGAGATTTGGGTTCAGCAGGTCTTTGGTGTGTCGAGAGCATCTGTCAGATGCTTGGTTATGCTGCAGTAAAAAGCAACCCTGAAATCTCAGTGACTCTTCCTCACTTTGGCCTCATGCCCACTGTGGGCTGGCAGTGCCTTCCTGGTCAGTAGTTCTCAGAGCCCTGAGCTGCTGGTCATCGTACAGAGAGAACCACATGTTCCACTCTACCACTGAATGACACAGCTCATCCTGACTGTCACCAGGCCTCACCAGTTGCAGGGGCCAGGATGAGTCAGCCTGCCAAGTGATCAGAATGGGAGAGAATTTGACTTATTTGTTGAAAAGCACAAATAATAACCAGAGTCTGCCCCTCCGGTCACCAAATATCAACTCATGCTTCTTCTTCCTAATATTTTATATAGAATTTTTATATCTTTGTACAATAGGGATATTGGTGTGTAGTGTCTTCTCTTGAAATGTCTACTTTTTGCTGTCCTCAAAGGATGAATATAGAAGTATACCCTCCTCTTCAGTTTTTGGGAAGAGATGGTGTAAAATTGCTACTACTTTTTTCCTTAAATGTTTGCCAGGGTATTTAAAGGCTTGGACCTCCCTCCCTCCCTCCCTTCCTTTCTTTCCTTCCTTCTAGTTTTTAACTACATGTTCAAATTCCTTAATAGATATAGGGCTAGCTATTAAGGTTGTCTATTTCTTCTTGAGTGCTCACTTGTGGTTTATGTCTTTAAACGAATTTGTCCATCATACCTCAATTGTTGAAAGAATTATTCTAAAATTGTTCATAATAGTTTTTCATTATCCTTTTAATGGCTATAGAACTTTTAAAGTTGAAGTATAGTTGATTTGCAATATTGTGTTAGTTTTAGGTGTACAACAAAGTGATTCAGTTGTATATATATATATATATTTCAGATTATTTTCTATTAGTTATTATAAAATATTGAGTATAGTTCCCTGTGTTACACAGTAAATCCTTGTTGCTTATCTGTTTTATGCATCATAGTTTATATCCATTAATCCCATCCTCCTGATTTATGCCTCCCCTTCCTTTTCCCCTTTGGTAAACATAAGTTTATTTTCTATGTCTGTGAGTCTGTTTCTGTTTTGTATATAGATTAATTTGTGTTATTTTTTAGATTCCAAGTATAAGTGATATCCTATAATACTTGTCTTTCTTTGTCTGTCTTACTTCACTTAGTATGATTTTCTCTACGTCCATGTTGGATGTTGTTGCTAATGGCAATATTTCATTCTTTTTATGGCTGAGTAATATTCCATTGTATATATACACCACATCTTCCAACCAATCATCTATTGATGGGCACTTGGATTGTTTCCATGTCTTGGTTATTGTAAACAGTGTTCCTGCGAACATTGGAGCGCATGTATCTTTTTGAGTTAGAATTTTCGTCTTTTCTGGATATGTGCCAAAACGTGGAATTGCTGGATCATATGGTAACCTTATTTTTGGTTTTTCAAGGAACGTCCATAATGTTCTCCATAGTGGCTGCACCAATTTACATTCCCACCAACAGTGTAGGAGAGTTCTTTTTCTCCGCACCCTCTCCAACATTTATTATTTGTAGACTTTTTAATGATGGCCATTCTGACTGGTGTGAGGTGGAACCTCATTGTAGTTTTGATTTGCATTTCTCTAATAATTAGTGATACTGAGCATCATTTCATGTGCTTGATGGCCATCTGTGTGTCTTCTTTGGAGAAATACCTATTTAGGTCTTCTGCCAATTTTTTGATTGGGTTGTTTGTTTTTTGATATTGGGTTGTATGAGCTGTTTGTATATTTTGGATTAATATCTCTTGTCAGTTGCATCATTTGCAAATATTTTCCCCCATTCTGTAGGTTGTCTTTCATTTTGTTGATCGTTTCCTTTGCTGTGCAAAAGCTTTTATGTTTGGTTAGGTCCCATTTGTTTATCTTTGCTTTTATTTCTTTTCCTTGGGAAACTGATTTAAGAAAATATTGCTATGATTTATGCCCAAGAAGTTTCACCTATGTTCTCTTCTAGGAGTTTATGGTGACATGTCTTATATTTAGGTCTTTAAACCATTTTGAGTTTATTTTTGTGTACGGTGTGAAGGAGTGTTCTAATTTCATTGATTTACATGAGGCTGTCCAGCTTTCCCAACACCACTTGCTGAAGAGACTGTCTTTTCTCCATTGTATATTCTTGCCTCTTTTGTTGTAGATTAACTGACCATAGGTGTTTGGGCTTATTTCTGGGCTCTCTATTCTGTTCCATTGATCTATATGTCTGTTTTTGTGCCAATATCATGCTGTTTTGATTACTGTAGCTTTGTAGTATTGTCTGAAGTCTGGGAGGGTTATGTAATGGCTATAGAATTTTTGATAAAGGAACCTCTCTCATTCCTGATATTGGATTTATGTCTTAACTTTTTTTGATTGGTCTGTCTAGAGGTTTATCAATGTTATTGATCTTAACCAGCTTTTGATTATATAGATTTTTTCTACATTTTTTCTCTTTTAATGATTTATACTCTGATATTTATTATTTATTTTCTCCTGCTTACTTTGGGTTTATTTATTTATTCTTCTTTTACTAGTTTCTTAATGCAAGGGTTGAGGTTATTGGTTTTATATATATCTTATTTTCTAGTATAGGTATTCAGTGCTCTAAATTTCCTTCTAAGTAGTGGTCTTCCACCAATTTTGATATGTTTTGTTTTATTTCCCTTCAAATCAAATTACTTTCTGATTTCCATTTTGATTTCTTCTTTGATCCTTGGATATTTTAGTTGTATTTACCTACACCAAATTTGGGGATTCTTCAGTTACCAAATTTAATTTCACAGTGGTCAGAGAACATATTTTGTAAAACTTGAATCCTTTTGAATTGATTGAAACCTGTTTTATGGTAGAATGTGGCCTATTCTCATAAATATTCTATTTGCACTAGAAAAGAATATGTATTCTGCTGTTGTTGGTTGGAGTTATGTCAATATGAACAATTAGGTCAAGTTGACTGATAACGTTATTCAGGTCATCCATATTCTTGCTGATTTTCTGCCCACTTGTCTATCAATTATTGAGAGGTGGATATAGAAATCTCTGATTAAGACTGTGGATTTGTCTATTTATCTTTGCAATTCTATGATTTTTTGCTTTATATATTTCAAAATTTTGTTACTAGGGTACATAAACATTTAGGGTTATTATGTCCTCTTGAAGAATGAACACCTTTATCATTATGAAGTACCCTTCCCTATCCATAGTAATCTTCTTCTTCTGAAAACTAATTTGATCTTAATGTAGCGATTCCAGCTTTCTCTTGACTACTGTTAGTGTGGTATATTTTTAGCATCCTTTTACTTTTAACCTTTTTGTGTCTTTATATTTAAAGTGCATTTCTTGCAAATAGCTTATAGTTGGGTCTTGCTTTTTTATCCAAGCTAATAATCTGTCTTTTAATTGATATGTTTAGATCATTGATATTTAACTTGATTAGTGATATAGTTGAATTTAAGTATATCGTCATGTCACATTTTCTAATTGTGATTTTAGTTATAATTATATCACTAACTTCAAGTGATATTATACCACTTAACATAAAGTATAAGAATCTTACAGTAGTATAATTCCATTTCTCAACTCCTGGCCTAGGTGTCTTCCCCTGAGACTCCTGAATTAGAGCCAGGTGACCCTCCTCTAGGCTCCTGGCAGCCACCACCTCCTATGAGAGAACACATCCCACATGGTAATGTCTTTGCCTGTTTGTAACATGTATACGGCAACCACAAGTAATGCCACAAGGGGGTGGTTGAGAAGCTTGGAAAGATAGGGGCTGGTGGTAATCAGAGAGGTAGAGATGAGACATCTGATGATGTGTCCTGGTCAGGGCTAGTCAGGCAAAGCAAGAGCTAAAACTTATACAGCGGGATCAGAGCTCACAATGGCACTCACCATTTGAGGATCTTGAGTCTTCCCTAAAGATCTTTGCAGGTCATGGGGAACAATGGGCTATTTGAAAGAAGGAAGCTATCTATCATCTATCTATCTATCTATCTATCTATCATCTGTTTTCTTAGATGGATCTTCCTAGATAGGTAGAAGATAGGTAAATAGGAACATAGATTCCTTGTTTCCATATATCTAACTGTATTTATCTATAGATAGATAAATAGATATATAGATAGTTTCTATAGATGATAGATAGATAGATAGATAGATAGGGCAAACAGTGTTTATGATTAAACAGGGTTGGGTTGTCAGGAAGTGGCTTCAGTCAAAGGTTACTGAGAAGCAGCAATCAGAATTAGGCAAATGTGAGGAGATGAAGCCTGGATAAGCTGGTGACCTGAGTCAGGAACAGGTGGATCCTGCAAGACCCACACCATCATATCCTGAACTGCTCTTGTGGCTTAGTACTGCCTTAGCTCATGTTCATTTATGATGTATCTTATTTCTCTGCCTAGCTTGTTGGAGGCCTGCCTTTTAACTTGTCAATTTATTCTTCTCCTTTAACATCTAGCATGGTGTCTGGCACCTATTACATGTTCAGTGCAGAAATGTAGAGGAGAATGACATTGATAAGACCAAAATGACATTTCAGGTTCATATACCTGGAAGATTAATGATGTCATATAAGAACTAAGACAGTGAGGAAAGAGAGAGTTCTGTGGGGGCAGATGGAATGTTTATCTGTGAATCTTGTAGCACAAAGTTCAGAGGGCAGTATCAAGTAGCTGATTGGGTTCACAGTCTTAGAGCTCAGCAGAGACAGCGTGGGGAAATGGCAGAGGAGGTACAGAGGAAGCCTGGGAGCCGAGGAGTGGATGCTTGGCTAAACTGAGCTCTGGGTGCAGGCAGTGAACTCCCTTCTCTTGGACAAAATCGCTCTCAACCAAAATTTCCCATGATCGATGATATATTTATTTCATCCACAGCTAGAAAAATGAAAGTGCACTACTTGAGCATTAACCCGTGGGTTGATCTGAGGAGAGTAGCCCATCCTGTTTGATTTGATGGGCTAGAAGGCAGCTAGGCTCTGGGTGTGCGTGAGGGGCTGAGGGTGACGCTGGAGAAGACACCTGCAGAAAGGAGCCCTGGGGACCTGGAAGGCCAGATTCACAGTTTCTGCTTCTCCAAACACAGAGGTGGGGAGGCTCCCAGAGGCTGGTCCGGGAGCTGAGCTGAGCAATGCTCCTGTGTAGCTCTTCAAAGTTGGTCAGCTGCTTGAGAGAGTGGCAGTCACTAGTATGGCTTGAAAGAATGGCTAGAAAGTCTCTGATACTTTAGGGATGGGCTTTGAATGATATCCACTATATAATGAAGCTCAGAGCACTGGACGAAATAATGGCACTCTCTGTACTTTCTCTGAAGCTGCTGCACCACCTTGTCCCCCCATTCCTGTCCCAGTGCGGCATTTGTGTGTGTGTGTGTGTGTGTGTGTGTGTGTGTGTGTGTGTTCAGCATTTCAGAAGCCTAGTTCATATGTTTTTGTCCTCTTCCTCCTCCTCTTCCTCCTTTTTATATTATCATAACCTCACAGGTTGTTTAATGAGGTGTGAATTATGTTTATTGAGGGAATTATGGATCTGTTTCTCTGTAGAGGCTTTCAGGTTATACCCAAATTTCTTCTGTTTTAGCAAGCTACAAAGAATCAATATGTACTGAATGGAAGTACTTTACTTATCTTCATTCTAAAAAGTTTTCATCTTTGAAAGGCTGACCCTTTAGAGAAAACCATGGTGGCATTTTCCTTGTTATTGAGCCCAGACTTGCGCACTGCTTCACAGGCCTTGGGAGAATTGCCCTGCCTTGACTCTGCTCTGAGCTAGTGTCCACTGATCTAATCCTGCTTGAAAGTGTGTGTTCTTTTAATTTCATCTTGAATTTTTAAGATATGTAGTATAGTGCATTGTACATGAGAGGTGATTCATGAAAATACTGTGCTTCCTTATATTCTTTTAGTGGATATTTTGAGAAACTTATGTAGTATCTTTAACAGTAAACTAGAGGTTAAAAGTAAAATTTCATAAGATATTATAGTATTTTAGGAGCCAATGAATTGGCAATTCATTTTTCTCTTCTCTATCAGAAGGGGTTTAAATTCATTGATGGGTGAAAATTTGCCCCATTCTTTTAATTTCAGAAGTGCATAGAGTTGTCTACATTTCTCTCCTTTGTGTCCTTTCGTAGATACAGGCTCAACTTGGGGGCCTGGTCAGGAGGGAGGGCTCTCCCCATCTCCTGCTATTACCAAATGCCCTACTGGGGAGACCAGGCACCACCTACTACACTTGTATTTCCGATGTGTACTCGATCTGTTTCAAAGATTGGGCAATGTCTGGAGTTTGAACTGAGATCTGAACTACTGGCTCCAAGAAGTAATTTCTTGAGAGGGAAAAAGTTTGTTGGGTGCTAGCTTTCATATGCCTATTCAAGAATTTATTCTTCACCCAAAGAGTTGAAATTATCTTTGCATCTACTGTAATTTTTAAAAGTCAGCTTTGTCTTCTGGTTCTCTCATAATAACATGAAAGCTAAGAAGCCACTGCTTTGGTTTGGCCCTTGGAGATCTGCATCACGGGTGTGTGTTTTCTGTTCTTGGAGGGTGCTGAGGGGAGTAGGTGCTGACGTCTGAGACTGCAGGAGAATGAAGCCTCGGCTTTCCTTTCCTGCAGAACTGAAGCATGAGATCCATGTCTGGCGCCTTACTGCACAGCGCATCAGCCCAGCCAGCCGTGAGGAGACAGCGGTTCGAGGTCTGCTCCTGGGGAAGGTGCTGGCGCTGGAGCGCTTGCTGGCCCGAAGGCTGCACAGCTTCCACAGGTATCAAGCCAGGCCCTGCTCAGATCACTCTTGGTTTACAGCAGTGGTTCTTATCTTTACCAGTTATACTCAATGGTTGGACTGTATCAACAACCTATTTATGACCACCCTAAGAGTGTCCAAATGTCATGTGCAAAATGTGAGCTAAAGTGATTGTGAAGAGTACCCCATGGTACTGCAAAAGAGTAACACTAGCTGCATGCTGCTAAGTAAGTTTTGGGTGCCATACACTGTGCTAAGCCTGTTATGATGCAGTAGTTTATTTAACCCTTACTTAGTTCTCTGGAATGTGTGCTGATATTAGCCCCAGCTTAAGGATGAGAAAACTGAGGCTCAGAGAATTTGAGCAACTTGCCCAGGGTTATGCATCTAGGAAAGAGTGATGCCAGGGATTGGGTTCACACTCAACTACTGCCTGTCATGCTTCACACCTAATACGTTGCATAATAAAAATAAAAAACGATTAATATAACAAACTAATCTAACAAAATATTCTCCCAGTAGTTGATTTTCCAGGAGCTCAAAGAATACCTAATTCCTGCTCAATTCATTTCTTGGAGGTTTTTTTTTTTTTTTTTTTTTTGGCCACCTTATGGTATGTGGGAAATTAGTTCCCTGACTAGGGATTGAACCAGGGCCCCCTGCATTGGAAACACCAAATCTTAACCACTGGACCACCAGAGAAGTCCCTTGAGTTTGTTTTTAATCAAAGCTGAGACCTAACAGTAACAGTGAGGTGCTGAGTTTTTCCTCCCCACTCGGATGAGGTGCTGAGTTCCAACCTGTCTTTACGCTGGAAGTACTGACAGAAAGAGCGAGAGCCTGCTCACTCCTCGGGGATGTGGAAGCATTCCTGCAGTAGGGTTGAGAACTGGGTGGAGAAGAGAAGTCTGTCACGGCAAGGGGAAATGTGGGTCCTTGTGAACGTAGTGAGAATGATCTTACATGTTGCAGTTTGCTGAGACCAGCCCTGTGTTCCCAGAGAGCAGGCAAGCAGACTGAGGACAGGAGCTGGGCACAGTGCCAGTGCCAACCTCTGAGGGCCGTCTAGTGTGGCTGCAGCCTGGTCTGAGAGTGGGGGGAGAAGGCCACAGGCGAGTACGTAGAGACTCACTCTGTCTAGAGATGCAGCCCAGTGTGAAGCACTGTCTCAGCATCCTCCGCTCCATCTCATCTCAGGACCTACCTGTATCCTGTGATGCTGGAGAAGCAGGACCTGGTATCCCCAGGCTGCTGGAAGGCCCTGAGTTGCAGGCTGGGGACAGAGTGACCAACTTTAACAACAGGCATGGATCTTAAAAGGAAAAACTTTGTACATTAAAGATGCAGGAGTAAATTGCCCTGAATGTATTTAATCTACTGGCCTTCAAGTTTCAACGTGTTCCATCTGGTGTGGATGTTAAGGCACAGTCAGTGTATCTCAGGGTTAAAATGTGAAGAATTCACCAAGTTTCCATCAACTCATCCTGTTTTGATCACAGAAAGGGAAACTGAGGCCCAGAGAGGGCAGTGGCTTTGTAAGGCCACACAGTCACTGGAAGCAGATAGGAATGAGGACCACACTGGCTGTGTGGTCGACCTCCACTGACACTCTGACACGTGAGTGCTCATGAAGACTAAATTCTCCACCACACAGCTTCTTTTTCCTAACTGGTGAGGGAGGAAATAAAGCAGAAAAGAAAAGATGAGTTGATAGGAAAGGTTACAAAAGAAAGGCAAGTTGGAACAAATAGAGGTGACTGAAATGGAAATAGAGATGGGCGGGGGGCTTCCCTGGTGGCGCAGTGGTTGAGAGTCCGCCTGCCGATGCAGGGGACACGGGTTCGTGCCCTGGTCCAGGAAGATCCCACATGCCGCAGAGCGGCTGGGCCTGTGAGCCATGGCCGCTGGGCCTGCGCATCCGGAGCCTGTGCTCCACAACGGGAGAGGCCACAGCAGTGAGAGGCCCGCGTACTGAAAAAAAAAAAAAAAAGAAATAGAGATGGGCGGGTACCATGACCAGAGAGGGAAGGAAGCAGACATAGTGCTTCAAAGTAGATTTCCAATTGATAAAAATCACCACTAAAGCAAGTGGCATTTCTTTTACTGTTTTTTCCGTTAATTAAATTATAAATATAACACGTCCTCATTTTGAAAAAAAATTCAGAAAATTAAGAAGTAAAAAGAGGAAAACCAAGGTGGCTTACTGTCTCGTTCCCCTGTTGACATTCTGGCCAGTGTTCTTCTGACGTTTCCTGTGCTATGCTCGCACATGCCTCATTGAACAGTCCGGTCATTTCATGTATTACTTTTCCTTGGGAATCTAGAGTGAGCATCTTTTCCAATTCATGAACCCAGTTCTACCGGGCTCCTTATACCACGAGGCCTGCCCCGTTCTGTGGCCGCACCTGGCGTCACGCTGTGGACAGCATCCAGGCCAGGGGACCATGCTGTGTGCCACTGCCGAATGCCACCTTGCCGGCCTCACCAGCTCGATGCCACCAGGAAAATGATGTCTGCCCTTTTCTCTTTTAGACAGATCTCACAGGAAGATAAAAATTGGGAGACCAATATCCAGGAGCTACAAAGAAAGGTATTGTGGTTTCTTTTCTCAGGGATTTCTTGAAGAACAGAGTAGATTCCCTTTCCTTGCTTCATGTGAAGTTGCAACTGAAAGTCATCTTTCTTTTATTCTTGTAGTTGTATACAAGACATAAGTTATTTCCAGGAATTAATGGGAAAGATAACTTTCCAGACATGGTAGGCTTACTTTGTCCAGGAAGTTAAAAGGTAACCTTTTTATGTTCCTTTTAAGATAGGGCAGCACTTTCTGTGGTTGGCCGGCTCTCAGCTCCCCCGACCCTGAAAGGCAAGTCTGTGGTTCCCATTGTGTGGTTGAGGAGATGGAGGCCAAGACAAGGGAGGCGTGCTGCTTGAGATGGGGCAGAGATGGGGTGTATGTCTTCTGTTGTACGGCTCTGACATTGGGAGGCAAAGCTCATTTGGGGCTCTTTTGCTCACTTTCCCACCTTGGTGGAATTTCTCAGCCCACCTGAGGACACATAGTGCCCCTCTCCCAGCTCAAGATCTGCTGGAAGTCATTTATATCTTCATGAAATTTCAAATCCACGTAGTTTCTTTCTAGGGAGAGGTTGAATACCCACTCTCTAATTATGGTAGGAGCATTTTGTCCTTTGCTAAAGGAAATTGAGACACTGGGACCCGGTAGGTAACATGTTCTTTGAGTTTGTCCTCCCAGCATCTGTCCCACTCAGGTGGTCAGGGTTAGGGAAGATGGGTGTGGCTATGACATTTTTCTGGCTTCAGGCTTAAACAGACCCTGCCCACCTTTTCTAGTAGTTCTGGCTGCAAGTTAGGAATGAGACTGTGTACCTCTCTGTGTACCTGGTGGACGAGAACTGGGGAGCTGGGCACTACCCCCGCATTGTTTCTCAGACTTCTCACTTTGATGACCTCAGATAACCAAAGGATAAACTTTGACAGACACCCCAAAATAACAAAGTACAAACTTCGATCCTCTTACACCAGCTGAGCGACACTGGAATATTCTTTGACCTCCATGCTCCCTCCATGTCCAATCCTGGAGTCGGCCATGGTAATACCCAGTTTATGTGGTTAGCCTGGCCCAGGGAGGTGCCATGCCCCTTTCTTCCTGAGTCTCCATCACAGACTCATCTAGCAAAATTGGCTTCCTTGGTGGGGGAAGGGGAAGGGGAAGGGGAAAATGAGTGGGGGCCGGCCAAGCCTTGGCAGTGGGTGGGGAAGGAAGACAAGAGCTCCCAAGGCAGCCCCCACAGCATGTGAGCAGGGGGCCAGGGGCTGCTGCCAGAGTCCTTGTGACACAGAGGGATATGCTTGTGGTTTTTATGGCAGCAGCTTTAACTGTGTGACCAGAGAAATCAAGAGAGAAAACCTATCTCTAACTCTACCTATACCTACACCCATACTCATGTCTGTGTCTATGTCCATGTCCATGTCTATACCCCTGTCTATACCCTTATCTATGTCTACATCTGTCTCTATGTCTACATCTATATCTTGATCTACACCCATATCTTACCCATAACTCTGTCTATATCTACCCATACCTACACCTAGATCTATATTTATATAGCCTTATCTATATTTACATCTAGACCTGGATATCCTAGGATATCATCTCTATCATACTTAATAATCAGATCTTCAAACTGTTACCTGAGATAGACGAACAGAGGTGCTGGTGGGACCACACTGAGGAAAGGACATAGTGCAGTTGTTGGTTCACACCGTGGAGTGTGATTCACACAGGGGCCTAGTTAGATGTGTTGCTTCTTGGGACCTCACTCCCTGCCCCAGTCCCACACAGCACAGCACCCTTTGGGGACCTTGCCCTATCTTTCCCTGTGGCTCAGGCCCACTGGAAAGAGGTCTGCAACTCCAAGGTTAAGGAAGGTGCTGCAGAGTACCTCCCCTCACCCCCTGAATGCCTGGGGCAGGATCCCATATGTGTCATCTGGTGACTAGGGGACTGCTAAGTGCATTCAGCAGAAGTCCTGTTATTGGAAGAACATTTTAACCTCAGTAGCACATGAGCAGAGGTTTGCATAATAGAGGGAAAGTTAAACTAAAAGGCTGTTAACACACGTGGAAATGCATGTGTCTTGAAGGGCCAGGTCCCTGGAGGTTAATGTGTTGGCTCTCCAATGGCTTTATCTTATCTGATGCTGGCAGTGGGGCTGCAAACAGCTTAGCATCTCTGTGTCATATTGAAAATGTATTCAGTCAGGTGTCATATAAAAGGATTGTACTATATTTAAAATTTTTTATGTTTATTTTTCATAGATTTTGATTTCAAGATTTTGAATGCTCTAATCTTGAATCTGTACAGTTTTCCTTGTAACACATGATCTTATCTTTCAAGTTCAAGTTGCTATATTTTTCATCATAAGGAGAAACTTGTAGTGATTCAAATCACGTAGGATTGTGGACACATTGCAGAAATCAGATTACACTGAGTACATGAGTTGTGTTTTCCTCTCTCACAGCACAGGATATCAGACAAGATTCTGCTCGCCAAATGCCTGACAGTGTTGGGATTTGTTATCGTCATGTTCTTTCTCAATTCATTTGTCCCTGGTGTTCATCTTGATATTGGTGAGTCTAATTTTGGGGGTAGCTGTTGTTGATAGGCTTTTCAAGTGACATCACAGTCTGGAAGGGAATGTTTCAAAGCTTGTTCCCAGATGCCAGTGAGGGCTGAGAGGGATAGTTTTCTGGAGGAGAGCGGGAGGAGGACGGAGAGGGAGAGACAGAGATACATCTCAGTGCCATGGGTCCTCAGCCCCTCCAGGTTTAACATTAGAAGAGATAGAGAACAGGGTGGAGAGCATCATCTCTATCATACTTAATAATCAGATCTTCAAACTGTTACCTGAGAAGCACCTCTAGAAGAGATAAGAGGTCATATCAGCAAGGCCACATCCCTGCAGTTTGTGCAACCCAACCTGACAATGAGAAGAGAGACGTTAGTGAAAGGGCCAGAGAATTACAAGAAGTCCACGCTGGTCCTTCTCCTTACCCAATGGTGCATCCATTTTCCCTATGCAACAGAACTCCATTCTCCCACCTGCTCCCATGGATTTCTCTTCTCTTGCTTTCACAGTCTTATGGCTCTCACTTTGTACTTTCCCAAGGTCTAGGTTGCATGGCCCATCCCCACCTGACACATGGCCATCTTGCAGAATGAGTTCACCAGATATCGTGTTTAACCTGGCATTCTTCTACTCTCCATCAACATTTCCATGTTTCTTAGATCTTTCTAGTTGATTTAATAGTTATCTCTATTGGTGTCATTATTTAAAACAAAATAAAACCACTTCCAAACCCACCTCACATGAAAGTATAGATATAAAGTTAAATTTGAGGAAGTGTCAAGGAGTATTTTCTTTAAACAAAATCTTTACCTATGGTTTTCCTTCAAAAGTGAGCTCTGCTAAGATGTTTTTTATAAAAATTTGACTTACTGCAACATTTGAAGAATATAACTTCTGTAGAAAGCAAAGCTTCTTAACTGTGTAAAATAGATGTATAACATGGGCAGGCTTAGTTATTCGAACCACAGCATTGCTCCTTTAGTTCTTGGCTACCACTAGGAATCTTTATATCTCTAAAGATTAAACAAGTACAATAAAACTGGTATTTTGTGGGCAGATGGGTTCCATTAGCTAATTCTTTTGGGTGTTCACAGATTATTTTGTCGTGGTCTGAGCGTGGTTGGAAAAGAATTTCCATACACAAGGTAGAATGTAAGTAAGATAGGGTTTATTAAAAAGAAGTGTCACTGCAAGAACAGTGGACTGACTTCCCGGTAGTCAGGGAAAGTCGACAATGAGCATGGGTTGCTTGTCTGTTTTTATAATCAGGGAACCTGTAAATCATCTGCTGACTGGGCAGAGTATGTATACTTGTAGTGTGCTGAGTGAGAGAAAAACAGGGCAAATGTCTTTCCTTATATGGGATGGGAAAGGGACAGGGCATGGTGCTTGGGAGGACTCTGGGTCACTGCAATGGTTGCATTGTGACAGAGTGATGGGAGTCCTGTAACTCCTTTTTCTGGCAATATTGGCCCTTTGTGTTATCTTGTTCTCTGTCCTTGGAGCACACCACATATTCTGTTTGTTTTCTTTTTTTTTTCTCCATGTTGGCAAAGGTTATTAAGCTTGAAGGAAAGTTACCGTCTCAGCTACAGGAGCTTTCAAATCTATAATATTTCACTGGCAGCTACTTTATGAGAAACAGGTCATAAAATTGTATTTAAACTTCACCATGATACTTACAACTGTTCTGCTTACAACTTTTTAAAATTGAAGTATAGTTGAATTACAATGTTGTGTTACTTACTGCTATACAGCAAAGTGACTCAGTTATACATATATATACATTCTTTTTCATATTCTTTTCCATTGAGGTTTATTGAATATAGTTCCCTGTGCTATACAGTAGGACCTTGTTATTTTGTTTCTAATTTTAGTTGAGATTCTACTTTAAAAGAACACGTCACACATTTTAAAGACTGAAGAAATGTATTGGAGTTTGCATGCAATTATGTTAGCATTTGGCAGTGGTGTTTGTAGAAATGACAATACTTTTAAAACTTAAAGTCACATCTTTTACCATATCTATGGACTTTAAAAAATCTTGATTACCATGAAACTTTTTATTTTAGCCTGAGAAGTCTACACTTTTTACTAAGATGCCACATCTCTTTTTGTGTGGTTGTTGCATCTGGGATTGAAAGGCTTATTTTGTCTCTGCTTTTAAATCTCGTGTTTTCAGTTAGGATTGTGTACAAATGATTTTATCTGGGGATCCTAGAACACGTAATCTGTATATTTGCATATTCACTGTGATGGGAAAGAGTTAGGTTGACAAAGAGAAAGGCTTGATTAGCATATATGTTAAATGGAATACAGTTTCCTTAGAGTTACAGTAACTCTCTTAATGGGAACAGGGGCAAATTTAATGCAAGATCTTCCCAGGGCTTCAGCGGATAGAGATATGGTCATTTGTCTTTGGTGAAATGTTGTTTTGAATATGATATACTGGGTAAGTTGAGCATAATACAATGTAATGTCATATAACATGAGGTGATGTCACATTCCACGATGTGCATCACATAACATGTGACATCATATAACACAATGTGATGCCACATGACAAGGTGGTATCATATAAGGTGCACCATGTAACACAATGTGACATCACATAATACAATGTGGTGTCATATAACACCATGTCATGTCATGTAACAAAACATGACATCATATAATTCATTCCTTTATTTAAACATCATAATCTAAGCACAGCAATGATTATCATTCTTTTTCCTTCTTACTTTACTTTTAAAATTATCATAGAGCAAAACTGATTTTTCTTTTCAAATTCAAAATTCTATGAACTTTAACAAAGATATATGTTTATGTAACTGCCACTATAATCAGAATACAGAATAGTTCCATCACCCCTCCCAAAATTTCTTTGTGTTATTCTTTTGTATCACCCTCTGCCTTAATCCTGGTGACTCCTGATATGTTCTTCATCACTATAGTTTTGTCTTTTGGAGAATGTCATATACATGGAATCAGACAACCTTTGGGACTGACGTCTCTCACTCAGATTCATCCAAGTTGTTGCAGGTATCAATAGTTCATTCTTTTTGTTGCTGAGTAGTCTTCCATAGTATGGATATACCACATTTTGTTTATCCATTGGCCCATTGAAGGACATTTGGGTTGTTTCCAGTCTTTGGTGATTGTGAGTAGAGCTACTCCAAACATTTGTGTACATGGTTTTGTGTGAACTTAGGTTTTTATTTCTCTTGGGTAATTACCAAAGAGTGGGACTGCTGGATCATATTGTGAGTGCGTGTTTAGCTTTAAAAGAAGCTGCTGCACCACTTTTCAGAGTGACTGTAGCACTTTGCACTTCCACAGTAGTGTATGGGAGCTCCAGCAGCTCTACATCTCACCAGCACTTGGCATGATTAGACTATGCCTTAAATCTAGAACTCACGTGCTATTATAATCCTTTGTTTACCTCTCTGTCCCCTGGTATCCTCCTCCCCAGCTAGATTCAAGGGCATGGTCCATGTCTTCTAGGCTTTTCTCTACTCAGTGCCTTGTGTTAATGACTGACACATTAGTAGATACAATGTATAGGTTAATGGAATGCATGAACAAACTTCTTATTGGTTCTTATAGATTCCAATTTATTTCATTATTGTGAGAATATCATGTGTGGATGACTCAGCCTGTGTTTTCTAGAGAGCAAAGCCTTGTGTGGGTGTTCTTCATTGGAGAGTATGATCCCAGGAAAGAGAAGTAAGGGACAGAGAAGAAGAGTGGTGAAGGGAGTGAGTCAAAACAAGGCTGAATCACTATCTGGCTACATTATGGGCCACTGGTCACTCCATACAGTAGGATTGTCTGAGAAGAAACATGAGATGTGTCTCAGGACTGTCCATGGGGTTGCAGGGAGAAAGAGGGAACATTTATCCATTGGTCCAAGTTCTTCCCCATGGAACGCCAACTTGCAGGTGCATCCAGCTAATAAACGCATGAAGGCCACGCAACAGAGGAGCCCCAGCTGGGAAGCAGCTGTTGGTTCATGGGCTCAAAGGCAGATTTGGTCAGGGTGCACCTGTATGAGGGCATGTTTACACAGAGCTGGCCACTGCCATAAACTTCTGGTGAGTGACTGGAGAACCCTGAAGGACCCAAGTGCAAGAGGTGGCACAACAGTGAAGAAAGAAAAGTGAATAAGGGCTATGGTCACAATTCGTATGCAGCTGGCAGAGAGATAGTTCCCCGATGTGCAAGGATCTTTATCTAAAATGTACACTGGAATTAACTCCATATTGCTCAAGCTGTTACGTACAGACAGGTCCATAGTCTCCACGTGAAATTCTTGGTGCCAGATATGCTTCAAAATTCAGATATTTTTGTTTATATTTTACGAAGACAATTAAGTACACACACAATTTTGTATAATGGAACAACCCCGAGGGGTTCAGGCCCAGCACCCTGTCCTCCGAACATTAGTAATTCTACAGTGAAACCTGAATATTTTCTACAAGGTGGGACAAATTATGACCACAGGTAGCCTCATTTCAGTTCAAATCAGGTTTTGTTGAATTTTGACATAAAACATAAAAAATTTGCTTTTCCAAAGTTTAAGATTTTAGAATCGTGGATAACTGATTATGAAAACTATAAGAATCAGCAAGCTGGATTCAAAATGTTATCTTTGTCTTTAAAATTTAAAACCTTGATGAACAATTTTCTAGGTCTCGTTCTTTGATAATTAGCTCAGAATGTCCCCCTAGGTTCTCTCACAATAAGTTTGATTAGATTTCAGTTCTGGAGATATTTCTGTAATTATTTCCTTGATATGGTTTCAAGGAAACTGGTGTTGTCAGTGTCCTTTGGGGTCCTTTGTTGAGAAATTTTATTGTCTTTGTTAAAGTATTTTTAGCTACCAGTAAAACGATCTACTTGATATCAAGCAAAATAAGGGATTATTAGAATGATACTGGACTAACCTGCCGACTCCAAGGGACAGTGGGCTATGGGAGAGAGGGGTTGGAGTGGATCGGGGAAAGCAGACTTAGGAAGGAGAAAGGCATCCAGACAGAGGGCATACTCCTGTCCCCCAGACACCTTTTGTTCTCTTCTAATTGCCTCGTGCTTCTCCATGGACCATTTTCTTGTCTTTTTTCTGCTCATGGCAGAATAGAGATGGTCTCATTAGTTTCCCAATTTATAGGATCTCAATTTCAGCCACACAAAGAGAAATGACTATTTTGAATCCCAAATTCCTTGGAGAAGAATTTGATTGACCCAGGTTGGGTTAATTTCCTTTCCTAACCCAGAAATTATGACCAGGATAACAGGGCCACATGGAAAACATGGCCAATCAATTTAAAAGGAAAATATAACTAAAATATTAAAAATACCTATAAATGAAGTGAAAGATACAAACTGGACAGGAATCCTGAATAGACTCTTCACAAAAGAAGGTATTAAAATGACTGAAATTACCACTAAGCATATGAAAAGGTGCTTAACCTTATAAGTCACCAGTAAAATGTGAATCTGAACCACAACAAGATACGGCTATATCCACACCTAAATGGCTAAAATTAAAGGCTGACAACACCAAATATTAGAGAATATAGAGCAACAGGAAGTGTCATACACTGCTGATAAGACTGTAAATTTGTACAGACTTTTGAAAATGGTTTGGTAGTATTACCAAAGTTTAGGACAATGCATATCTATAGCCCAGAAAGTTTGTTCTTAGTTATATTCCCAACAGAAAAGTGTATGTCTGCACACCAAAAGACATGTCTTAAAATGCTCATAACAGCATTATTTATAGTAGCCCCAATCTGGAAGCCATTCCAAATCTATCAACTCTAGAACTAATAAATTGTGAGATAATCATACAGTGGAATACTATACAGAAATAAAAATAAATGTATTCCTGAAACTGTAACGATGTGACTGAATCTCACAAACATGTTGAGCAAAAGAGAAGTCTGATTGAAGCTCATATAATACATAGTATATGATTCCAGGTATGAAGACTCAGAAACGGGCAAATCCCCTTTATGGTGTTAGGAGTCAGTGGTTGAAGGGAGAGTATAAGGAATGGAAGGAGATCTAATTGGGCTGTTGTTGATAATGTCCTGTTTCTTGCCCTGGTTGAGTTTCCTTTGTAACTGAGCTATATGGTTTATTTAAACTCAATGCACTTTTCTGTGTGTATGCCATAGTTCAATTAAAATGTTTATTAAATGATTTAATGAATATATTTACTGTATCATTCAGGCTTCTGCAAGAAAACAGATGACGTACTCAAACTTGGTAATTTGAATGAATTTACTATTGAGCAAGATGGAGGAATCCACAAGGGGTAGAGTGGTATCCCAGAGCCAGTGTGCGTGTGTGTGTGTGTGTGTGTGTGTGTGAGAGAGAGAGAGAGAGAGAGAGAGAGAGTTCTTTCTAAGAACTGGAAGGATGTAATGACAAGGTCACCTTGACAAGAGCTGTGTGACCTTCAGTGAAAGGACCCTGTAGGGAGGAGTCCAAAATAATGAATGCTGTGAGCTCTTGCACCCAGACTCCATCTCCTTCTGGGCCTCCCCTTGCAGAGCACAGCTGGAATCCTGGGTATGAGAACCTCTTGATGTGGTCCACACAGGCAGAGTGTGGGAGGGGATGGAGGAGAAATGGAGAGGGATGGGCAACTCAGCAGGTTCCTGTTCACCTACATTCTCCCGTCAGTATTGGTGGAAAGCTTTAGTTGCAGCAAAATGCTTAGAAATAGGATCACTTATTTTTTAATTACCTTTTTTCAACCTCAATTATTTAAAAACTACTGACTTGATGTAATCATGGTGTTTCCTAAGTCTGATTGGAAGAACACAGAGCTTCTAGGTGTTGAAACGGAGCTATGAGCTTCACTCTGAGCTTTGATGTCAAAGCTGCTGCTGGATGTTTGCAGCCACATCCCTGGATCGAGTAGAGTTAGGGAAGATCGGAGGCCAGATTGCCCTGGTTCAAAGCAAAGCTCCAGTACTCAGTTGCTTGATGCTTGTGGACACCTGCAGCATGCCTCAGTGCTCCCTGTAAGGAGGTTGTGAGGACTGAATCACCTCATACAGGCAGAGGTCTCAGAAACAGCACCTGGTGCCGGATTGAGTGTGATGTGAATGGACAGTTTATGCTGATTGCTAAACAACTCAGGAAAATACAGGATGATGAAAAATGGCCTTGCTTTTGCTGGATTTAAAAAGGAAACTAGAGGTCTTCCCTGGTGGCGCAGTGGTCGAGAGTCCGCCTGCCGATGTAGGGGACACGGGTTCATGCCCCGGTCCGGGAAGATCCCACATGCCGCGGAGCGGCTGGGCCCGTGAGCCATGGCCGCTGGGCCTGCGCGTCCGGAGCCTGTGCTCCGCAACGGGAGAGGCCACAACAGTGAGAGGCCCGCGTACCGCAAAAAAAAAAAAAGGAAACTAGAAAGAATAGGACTTTTCTCATGAGAGGACACCTTGCAGACAATATAGTAGTTGCACAGGTAATGAGATGCTCCCTCCTTTTGGTCCCAGGGAGTTGCCCTATGTGTGGTTAGTAGAAGTTAACCCCTTGGTGACTCTGCTCATTGTTACCTTCAAATCTAACTCATCCAATGCTGCCTGTCCTACTTGACCCCCCCAATTGTGGACTGGGAGCTCCCCAAGAGCAGGCTTAAGCTGGTACCCTGAAAGCTCAATGCTTGGGTGAATGACAGGTTCAGTGGTAGATTTAAAACTACCCCCTGGACACCCACAGTATTTCTTTGCAACAGAAAGTCTTATTTGTGATAAATCTCATGTGGCCTATTTTAGGTAGTCGATGGCCAACACACATTAGATACCTCACCAAAGGAGACAGGCAGGGTAGTTTCTACTCCATTCAGTATGCACAAGCTATTCATGAGTTTTTCTTGTTTGAAGGATGAATATGAAGTTTGTAACTGTTGAGATATTCTCTAGAGATGCATCCTGTGTGGCTTAAGACATATAGGTTATCTCATCTTAACTTCAGGTAGTGGATTCATCAGGACAGTATTGCTTTTGGTCAAAGGCACCTGAAAAATATCCAGGACCAGGTACAATATGTTCTTTATAAAAAGACTGCAAGGTTTCAAATAGAACACAGTCAAGTTGTATCTCTGAGCACATGAGACAGATCGCCTTTTGGGGAGAGGTTTCACACGTGGAGTTACCAGATATGTTTTTAAGTAGTGAAACCATCCCATTTGAAGACTGAGCACATGAGAGGAGTCCACCTTGGTGCAATGGAAAAACACTCTCACAGACTGGGGGCTGAATCTTGGTTTTGCCCCCAACAAGCTGTGTAGCCTGAAGAAAGCCAGTTAATCATTGGGAGCCTCAGAGTTTCCTCATGGGAGGGGTTGCTGCAAGGTGACCAGAGCTCCTTGCCAAGGAGGCCGCTTAACAAATGGTAGAAGTCCTTGTTCTGCTTTTCTCTGAATCGTATTGCCAGGGCGTTAGCTCTTCTCTAAATATTTTAGGAATGGAGGTAAAATGACCTATTTAGCTCTTTGTTTTGCATTGAAACTTGGCCCTGTTGGAGATTTGAGTGAGAAAGTACAGAGCCACCTATCATAGGTTTTGCTTTAAGGAATGGCAGAGCTCTTGGTGAGAGATTAATACCCCAAGAGGGGGTTGATAGGAGTGTCACAGGATAAAGACAGCGCAGGTAAATGTTACTTTTTATCTTTAAAAAGTTGTTAGAATTTGTAATAGAATGTGAAGCTGGAAACTGTATTGTTCCTATCAGCAGCCTTTTCTTCCAGCATGCTATAAGAGAAATACCACTTCATCCTTTATCGCTGTGTGTCACTGAGGAGCCAGCACTGAGTGAGAATAGAATGGAATGTTATTGGCAGTGACCTGGGGGGACACATTAGAAGGTACTGCTGAGACTCCTCAGTGAAGGCACCAGGCATTGCCAAGCAGATGTACTTATGCACAGGCAGTTTGATTAGTGCCACTGGTTTCTGCAGGCAGTGTGATTAAAGGTAAGGGAGAAAGTGAGGTTTTGCCAGGGACAAGGAAAACTTCATTCAATTGCATGTTTGTTGTTGTTGTTGTTGTTGTTTTGTTTGTTTGTTTCACTATGCGGTCCTCTCACTGTTGTGGCCTCTCCCATTGTGGAGCACAGGCTCCGGACGCGCAGGCTCAGCAGCCATAGCTCATGGGCCCAGCCGCTCCGCGGCATGTGGGATCTTCCCGGACTGGGACATGAACCCATGTCCGCTGCATCGACAGGCAGACTCTCAACCACTGTGCCACCAGGGAAGCCCCCGTCACTGTAGTTTTGATTTGCATGTCCCTAATGATTAGTCATGTTGACCTTTCATATGTTTGTTGGCACTCTATATCTTCTTTGGAGAAATGTCTGTTTAGGTTTTCTGCCCATTTTAGGATTGGGTTGTTTGTTTTTTGATATTGAGCTGCATGAGCTGCTTGTATATTTTGGAGATTAATCCTTTGTCAGTTGCTTCATTTGCAAATATTTTCTCCCATTCTGAGAGTGTTCTTTTCATCTTGTTTATGGTTTCCTTGGTTGTGCAAAAGCTTTTAAGTTTCATTAGGTCTCATTTGTTTATTTTTGTTTTTATTTCCATTTCTCTAGCAGGTGGGTCAAAAAGGATCTTGCTGTGATTTATGTCATAGAGTGTTCTGCCTATGTTTTCCTCTAAGAGTTTTATAGTGTCTGGCCTTACATGTAGGTCTTTTCTCCATTGTGAGTTTTTTTGTGTATCGTGTTATGGAGTGTTCTAATTTCATTGTTTTACATGTAGCTGTCCAGTTTTCCCAGCACCAGTTATTGAAGAGGCTGTTTTTTCTCCATTATATACTCTTGCCTCCTTTATCAAAGATAAGGTGATCATATGTGCATGGGTTTATCTCTGGGCTTTCTATTCTGTTCTGTTGATCTATATTTCTGTTTTTGTGCCAGTACCATACTGTCTTGATTACTGTAGTTTTGTAATATAGTCTGAAGTCCAGGAGCCTGATTCCTCCAGCTCCATTTTTCTTTCTCAAGATTGCTTTGGGTATTCAGGGTCTTTGGTGTTTCCATACAAATTGTAAAATTTTTTGTTCTAGTTCTGTGAAAAATGCCATTGGTAGTTGATGGGGGTGGCATTGAATCTGTAGATTGCTTTGGGTAGTATAGTCATTTTCACAATGTTGATTCTTCCAATCCAAGAACATGGTATATCTCTCCATCTGTTTGTATCATCTTTAATTTCTTTCATCAGTGTCTTATAGTTTTCTGCATACAGGTCTTTTTTCTCCTTAGGTATGTTTATTCCTAGGTATTTTATTCTTTTTGCTTCAATAGTAAATGGAAGTGTTTCCTTTATTTCCCTTTCAGATTTTTCATCATTAGTGTATAGGAATGCAAGAGATTTCTGTGCATTAATTTTGTATCCTGCTACTTTATCAAATTCATTGAATAGCTCTAGTAGTTTTCTGGTAGCATCTTTAGGATTCTCTATGTATAGTATCATGTCATCTGGAAACAGTGACAGTTTTACTCCTTCTTTTCTGATTTGGATTCCTTTTATTTCTTTTTCTTCTCTGATTGGTATGGCTAAAACTTCCAAAACTATGTTGAATAACAGTGGTGAGAGTGGGCAACCGTGTCTTGTTCCTGATCTTAAAGAAAATGGTTTCAGTTTTTCTCCATTGAGAATGATGTTGGCTGTGGGTGTGTCATATATGGCCTTTATTATGTTGAGGTAAGTTCCCTCTATGCCTACTTTCTGGAGGGTTTTTATCATAAATGAGTGTTAAGTTTTGTTGAAATCTTTTTCTGCATCTATTGAGATTATCATATGGTTTTTATTCTTCAATTTGTTAATATGGTGTATCACGTTGATTGATTTGCATATATTGAAGAATCCTGCATTCCTAGGATAAACCCCACTTGATCATGGTGTATGATCCTTTTAATGTGCTGTTGGATTCTGTTCGCTAGTATTTTGTTGAGGATTTCTGCATCTATGTTCATCAGTGATATTGGCCTGTAGTTTTCTTTTTTTGTGACATCTTTGTCTGGTTTTGGTATCAGGGTGATGGTGGCCTCCTAGAATGAGTTTGGGAGTGTTCCTCCCTCTGGTATATTTTGGAAGAGTTTGAGAAGGATAGGTGTTAGCTCGTCTCTAAATATTTGATAGAATAGGGTTCTAACGACATCTGGTCCTTGGCTTTTGTTTGTTGGAATATTTTTACTCACAGTTTCAATATCACTGCTTGTGATTGGTCTGTTTATATTTTCTATTTCTTCCTGGTTCAGTCTCGGAAGGTTCTGCTTTTCTAAGGATTTGTCTATTTCTTCCAGGTTGTCCATTTTATTGGCATATATTTGCTTGTAGTAATCTCTCATGATCCCTTGTATTTCTGCAGTGTCAGTTGTTACTTCTCCTTTTTCATTTCTAATTCTATTGATTTGAGTCTTCTCCATTTTTTTCTTGATGAGTCTGGATAGTGGTTTATCAATTTTGTTTATCTTCTCAAAGAACTGGCTTATACTTCTATTGATCTTTGCTATCATTTTCTTCATTTGTTTTTCATGTATTTCTGATCTGATCTTTATAATTTCTTTCCTTCTGCTAACTTTGGGGTGTTTTTTTTTGTTATTCTTTCTCTAATTGCTTTAGGTGTAAGGTTAGGTGGTTTATTTGAGATTTTTCTTGTTTCTTGAGGTAGGATTGTATTGCTAGAAACTTCCCTGTTAGAACTGGTTTTGCTGCATCCCATAGGTTTTGGTCGTCGTGTGTTCATTGTCTTTTGTTTCTAGGTATTTTTTGATTTCTTCTTTGATTTCTTCAGTGATCTGTTGGTTATTTATTAGTGTATTGTTTAGCCTCCATGTGTTTGTATTTTTTACAGATTTTTCCTGTAATTGACATCTAGTCTTATAGCATTGTAGTTGGAAAAGATACTTGATATGATTTCAATTTTCTTAAATTTACCAAGACTTGATTTGTTACCCAAGATATGATTCCTGGAGAATGTTCCATGAGCACTTGAGAAGAAAGTGTATTCTGTTGTTTTTGAATGCAATATCCTATAAATATCAATTAAGTCCACATTGTTTAATGTGTCATTTATAGTTTGTGTTTCCTTATTTATTTTCATTTTGGATGATCTCTCCATTGGTGAATGTAGGGTGTTAAAGTCCCCTATATGATTGTTTTACTGTCGATTTCCCCTTTTATGGCTTTTAGCATTTGCCTTATGTATTGAGGTTCTCCTATGTTGAGTCCATAAATGTTTATAATTGTTATATCTTCTTCTTGGATTGCTGCCTTGATCATTATGTAGTGTACTCTAAGTGTCTTGTAGTAGTCTTTATTTTAAAGTCTTTTCTGTCTGATATGAGAGTTGCTACTCAGGCTTTCTTCTGATTTTCATTTGCATGAAATATCTTTTTCCATCGCCTGACTTTCAGTCTGTATGTGTCCCTAGGTCTGAAGTGGGTCTCTTGTAGACAGCGTATATACAGGTCTTGTTTTGTATCCATTCAGCCAGTGTATGTCTTTTGGTTGGAGCATTTAATCCATTTACATTTAAGTTAATTTTCGATATGTATGTTCCTATTACCATTTTCTTAATTGTTTTGGGTTTTGTTATTGTAGGTCTTTTCCTTGTCTTGTGTTTCCTGCCCAGAGAAGTTCCTTTGGCATTTGTTGTAAAGCTGGTTTGGTGGTACTGAATTCCCTTAGCTTTTGCTTGTCTGTAAAGATTTTAATTTCTCTGTTGAATCTGAATGAGATCCTTACTGGGTAGAGTAATCTTGGTTGTAGGTTTTTCCCTTTCATCACTTTGAATATATCCCACCACACCCTTCTGGGTTGCAGAGTTTCTGCTGCAAGATCAGCTGTTAACCTTATGCGTATTCCCTTGTATGTTATTTGTTGCTTTCCCTTGCTGATTGTAATATTTTTTCTTTGTATTCAATTTTTGATATTTGATTAATATGTGTCTTGCTGTGTTTCTCCTTGGATTTATCCTGTATGCGACTCTCTGCACTTCCTGGACTTGATTGACTATTTCCTCTCCTGTGGTAGGGAAATTTTCAGCTATAATCTCTTCAAATATTTTCTCAGTCCTTTTTTCTTTTCTTCTTCTTCTGGGACCCCTATAATTCGAATGTTGGTGCATTTAATGTTGTCCCAGAGGTCTCTGAGACTGTCCTCAATTCTTTTCATTCTTTTTTCTGCTCTGCTTTAGTTATTTCCACTCTTTTATCTTCCAGGTCACTTATCCTTTCTTCTGCCTCAGTCATTCTTCTATTTATTCCTTCTAGAGAGTTTTTAATTTCATTTATTGTGTTGTTCATCATTGTTTGTTTGCTCTTTAGTTCTTCTGGGTCCTTGTTAAACGTTTCTTGTATTTTCTCCATTCTATTTCCAAGATTTTGGATCATCTTTACTATCATTACTCTGAATTCTTTTTCAGGTAGACTGCCTATTTTCTCTTCATTTGTTTGGTCTGGTGGGTTTTCACCTTGCTCCTTCCTCTGCTGTGTATTTCTCTGTCTTCTCATTTTGTTTAACTTACTGTGTTTGGGGTCTCCTTTTCTCAGGCTGCAGGTTAGTATTTCCCATTGTTTTTTGTTGTCTGCCCCCAGTGTGTAAGTTTGGTTCAGTGGGTTGTGTAGGCTTCCTGGTGGAGGGCACTGGTGCCTGTGTTCTGATGGATGAGGCTGGATCTTGTCATTCTGGTGGACAGGACCACATCCAGTTGTGTGTTTTGGGGTGTCTGTGAACTTTTTATGATTTTAGCCAGCACCTCTGCTAATGGGTGGGGTTGTGTTCTTGTCTTGCTAGTTGTTTGGCATGGGGTATGCAGCAATGCAGCTTGCTGGTCATTGAGTGGGGCTGGGTCTTAGTGTTGAGATGGAGATCTCTGGGAGAGCTCTCGCAGATTGATATTACGAGGTGCTGGGAAGTCTCTGGTGGACCAATGTCCTGAACTCAGCTCTCCCACCTCAGAGGCTCAGGCCTGACATCTGGCCAGAGCACCAAGATCCTGGGTCATCCTGGAGAAGATGGAGTGAAGCCAGGAGAAAGCTAGAGGATTGGAGACTTGCCAGAATGCTTGTTTGATGAAGTCAGGCAAAGGATGGTGACATTCTGTACCCAGGCTCTCCTCACGAAGGGGAAAGGTATATCTCAGGAAGCTGAGCACATGCTTCCTATAGTTTTATCTGTTTTAAGTGTACAGTTCAGTAGTGCTAATCACATTCACAATGTTATATAACCATTACCACTGATTATCTTTAAAACTTTTCATCACCCCAAACAGAAACTTTGTAACCATTAAGCAGTAATTCCTCATTCTCTTCACCTTTACCCTCAGCTCCTGGTACCCTCTAATCTGCCTTTTTTTCTATGAATTTGTCTATTCTAGATATTTCATATAAGTGGAATCATAAAAAATTTGTCCTTTTGTGTCTAACTCATCTCAATTAGAATTTTTCATGGTTCATCTATGTTATAACATGTATCAATACTGCATTTCTTTTATGGATGAATATTACATTGTATGTATATACCATGTTTTGTTTATACATTCATCTGTTGATGGACACTTGGATTGTTCCAAATTTTGGCTGTTGTGAATAATGATGCTGTGAACATCAGTGTACAATTATCTGTTTGATCCTCAATTTCAGTTCTTTTGAGTATATGCCTGAGAGTAGAATTGCTGGGTCATATGGTAACTCTATGTTTAGCTTTTGAGAACTTGGAAAACTATTTTCCACAGCAGTTTCACTATTTTGTATTCTTACCAGGAATATAAAAGGTTTCCAGTTACTCCACCTCCTCTCCAATACTTGTTATTTTCTCTTATTTTTCCTAATTATAGCCATCGTAGTAGGTGTGAAGTGGTACCTTACTGTGGCTTTGGTTTGCATTTTCCTAGTGACTAATGATGATGAGCATCTTTTCATATGCTCATTGGCTCTTTGTAGATCTTTAGAGAAATGTCTGTTCAAGTCTATTGCCCATTTTTAAATTGGGTTGTTTGTCTTTTTGTCCCTGATTTTTATGTATTTTTATATTCTCCTTATTAAACCATTATCATATATATTATTTGCAAATATTGTCTTATATTCTATAGTTTGTATTTTCACTTTCTTGATAATGTCTTTTGATGCACAAAAGTTTTTTTTACAACTTTATTGGAGTATAATTGCTTCACAATGGTGTATTAGTTTCTGCTTTATAACAAAGTGAATCAGTCATACATATACATCTGTTCCCATATCCCTTCCCTCCTGCATCTCCCTCCCTCCCACCCTCCCCATCCCACCCCTCCAGGCGGTCACAAAGCACCGAGCTGATCTCCCTGTGCTCTGCGGCTGCTTCCCACTGTCTATCTACCTTACGTTTGGTAGTGTATATATGTCCATGCCTCTCTCTCGCTTTGTCACAGCTTACCCTTCCCCCTCCCCATATCCTCAAGTCCGTTCTCAAGTAGGTCTGTGTCTTTATTGCCGTTTTACCCCTGGGTTCTTCATGACCACAAAAGTTTTAATTTGATGAAGTCCAATTTATCTAATTTTTCATATGTTGATTTTGTTTTAGGGTCATATCTAAGAATCCATTGCCAAATTCAAGGCATTGAAGATTGACCTTTATGTTTTCTTCCAAGAGTTTTATGGCTTTCGCACTTATAGTTAAGTCATGGATTCATTTGGAGTTAATTTTTGTGTATGTTGTGATGTAGGGGTCCAACTTTATTCTTTTGCATGTGGAAATTCAGTTGTCCCAACTCTGTTTGTTGAAGAGCTGAGTCTTTCCCCATTGAATGGATGTAACAGCCTTGTCACACATCAGTGGGTCGTAGAGATGTGGGTTGATTTATGGACTCTAAATTCTCTTCCAGTAGCACGCTGCTTTTCTGTAGTAAGGTTTGAAATTGGAAAGTGTGAGTTCTCTGACTTTATTCTTTTTCAAATGTTTTTGGCTGTTTGGGACCCCTTGCAATCCATATGATTTTAGAAGTTGGATTTTCCATTTATGCAAGAAAGGCATTTTGTTAGGAATTGCTCTTAATGTGTAGATCTCTTTGGTAGTATTAACATCTTAGAAATATTAAGTCTTTCTACTCATGAAGATGGGATATGTTTCCAATTATTTGTCTTCGTTAGTTTCTTTTAGCGATATTTTGTAGTTTTCAGTGTACAAGTCTCTCACTTTCTTGGTTTATTTATTCCCAGGTACTCTATTCTTTTAGATGCTCTTGAAATGCAGTTGCTTTCTTAAATTTTTTCCAGGTTGTTTATGGCAGGTGTATAGAAACACAACTGATATTTGTCTGTTGATCTTATACACTGCAAATTGCCTGTGTTCGCAGCTTTCTTCTGGATTCTTTGAGATTTTCTATGTAGAGGGTCATGTAACCTGTTAATAGTTAATTTTACTTCTTCCTTTCCAATCAGGTAGCTTTTGTTTCTTTCTCTTGCTTAATTGCTCTGCACTGAGGTTCCTGTTTAATGTTGAATAGAAGTGGTAAAAGTGGACATACTTATCTTGTCCTTGATCTTAAGCAAAAAGCTTTCTTCCTTTCACCAATGAGTATGATGTTAGCTGTAGGTTTTTCATAAAGTTCCTTTATTGTGTTGATGAAGTAACTTCCCTTCTATTCCTAGTTTTCTGAGTATTTTTAATCATGAAGGGATGTTGGATTTTGTCAAATACCTTTCCTATGTCAATTGAGTTAAGCATATTCTTTTTTCCCCTTCATCCTATTAATACGGTGTATGGCATTGATTTTTCCTATGTTGACCACATTCTTGGGATAAATCCTTTTAATATGCTGTTGGATTCCACTTGTTAGTATTTTTTGAGGATTTTTGAATCTGTGTTCACAAGGGATAGTGGTCTGTAATGTTCTTTTCTTTTGATGTCTTTATTTGGCTCTGGTATTAGGGTAATGATGGCCTCTTAGAATGAATTAGGAAGTATTCCCTCCTCTTCTATTTTTGGAAGCATTTGAGAAGATTTGGCTTAACTCTTCTTTAAATGTTTGGTAGAATTCACCAGTGAAGCCATCTGCTTCTGCACTACTCTCTGTTGGGAGGTTTTTGACTAATGATTCAATCTCTTTACTTGTTTTAGGTCTGTTGAGATTTATATTTATTTCTGAGTCAGTTTAGGCAATTTGTGTATTTATATAAATTTGTCAATTTCATCTGGTTATCTAATTTGTTGATGTACAACTATTAATAATAATCTCATAATTTTTTAAATTTCTGTAAGGTCAGTAGTAATGTCCCCACTTTAATTTCTGATTTTAGTTTGTTTCCTTCTCTCTTTTTTCTTTGTGAGTCTAGCTAACAGTTTGTCAATTTAGTTGATCTTTAGAAAGAATCAACTTTTAGTTTTGTTGATATTCTCTATTTTATTTCTGTTCTCTTATTTGGGAAGTTCTAGCCATTATTTCTCCAAATATTCTCTCTGCCCCTTTCTCTTGTCCTTCTGGAACTCCCATTATGTGTATGTTGGTCCATTTGATGGTCTGTGTTCACTTTTCTTTACTCTTTCTGCTCCTCAGACTCAGTACTTCCAATTGTCCTATTTTTAAGTTCATTACTTCTTTCTACTACTTGCTCAAGTTTTCTTTTGAACTCTAGCGAATCTTTGTTTCAGTTATTGTACTTTTCAGCTTAAGAATTTGTTTGATTTCTTTTCCTTCTTTTCCTCTTCCTCCCCTACCTTCTCCTCCTCCACTTCCTCCTCCTCTCTTTCCTCCTCCTCCTCCCCTCTCCCTCCCCTCTCCCTCTCTCCCCTTCTCCTCCTTCTTTTTCTTCTTCTTCTTCACCATATTAACCATTTTAAAGTGTACAGTTTAGTAGCTTTAAGTATATTCACATTGCTGTGACACAGATCTGCAAAATTTTTTATCTTGCAAATCTGAATCCTTTATTCATTAAATGCCTTGGTAACCACTATTCTACTTTCTGTTTTTATGAATTTGACTACTTTAGATACCTCGTATAAGTGGAATGATACAGTCTTTGTCTTTTAGTGACTGGCTTATTTCACTTAGCATAAAGTCCTCAAGGTTCATCCATGCTGTAGAATGAGATAGAATTTCTTTCCTTTTTAAGTCTGAATTATATTCTATTGTATGAATATACCAAATTTGTTTATCCATTCATCCATCAATAAATATTTGGGTTGCTTCTACCTCTTGGCTATTGTGAATAATGTTGCTGTGAACAAGGGTATGCAAATATCTCTTTGAGACCCTGCTTCAATTCTTTTGGATATATACCCAGAAGAGGGGTTGCTGGATCATACGGTTGTTACACTTTAAGTATTTTGAGGAACCTCCATACCATTTTCCATAGTGGTTGAATCACTTTACAAACACCAACAGTGAGTAAGTGTTCCAATTTCTACACATCCCCACCGACACTTTTTTTTTCTGCTTTTTTGATAGTAGTCATCCTAACAGGTGAAAGATGATTTCTCATTGTCATTTTGATATGCATTTCTCTAATGATTAGTGATGTTGAGAAAGCTTTTCACATGTTTGTTGTCCATTTGTATATCATCTTTGGAGAAATGTCTGTTCAGGTCCTATGTCTATTTTAAAATTAGGTTATTTGATTTTTTGTTGCTGAGTTATAGGAGTTCTTTATATATATTGGATATTAACCCCTTGTCAGATATATGATTTCCAGATATTTTCTCCCATTCCGTGGGTTGCCTTTTCACTCTGTTGATTGTGTCCTTTGATGCACAAAAGTTTTAAAGTTTCATGTAGTCCCATATGTCTATTTTTGCTTTTGTTGCCTTGACTTTTGGTGTCATAGCCAAGAAAACATTGCCAAGTTCAATGTCATAAAGGTTTTCCCTTAAGTTTAGTTTTTGTTTTTGTTTTTTGCTGTATGTGGGCCTCTCACTGTTGTGGCCTCTCCCGTTGCGGAGCACAGACTCTGGACGCACAGGCTCAGCAGCCATGGCTCACGGGCCCAGCCGCTCCGCGGCATGTGGGATCTTCCCAGACCAGGGCACGAACCCATGTCCCCTGCATTGGTAGGCGGACTCTTAACCACTGCACCACCAGGGAAGCCCTTCCCTTAAGTTTTCCTTTAGGAGTTCTATAGTTTTGGGTCTTACATTTAAGTCTTTAATTTGTTTTCGGTTAATTTTTGTATATGGTGTAATATAAGGTTCTAACTTCATCCTTTTGCATGTGAATATTCAGTTTTCCAACACCATTTGTTGAAGAGACTGTCCTTTCTCCACTGAGTGGGCTTGGCACCTTTGCTGAAGAGCACTTGTCCATATTTGCAAGAGTTAACTTCAGGGCTCTCTATTCTAGTCCATTGGCCCCTTCCTTCCTTCCTTCCTTTCTTTTTATTGACGTATACTTGATTTACAGTATTGCATTAGTTTCTGGTGTACAGCATAGTAATTCGGGTTTTTTTTTTTTTTTTGGTTTGTTTCTTTCTTGCAGATTATATTCCATTATAGGTTATTACAAGATATTGGCTATAATTTCCTGTGCTATACAGTAAATCCTTGTTCCTTAAGGATTTTGCTTATGCTATTTTATATATAGTAATTTGTATCTTTTAATCTTATACCCCTAATTTGTCCCTCCCCTCTCTCTCTTCCCTTTGTTTACCATAAGTTTATTTTCTATGTCTGTGAGTCTGTTCCTGTTCTCTATGTAGATTCATTTGTACTATTCTTTTAGATTCAACATATAAGTGATATCATATAGCAATTGTCTTCTCTGTCTGAGTTATGTTACGAAGCATAATATTCTCTAGGTCCATCTATATTGCTGTAAATGGCAAAATTTCATTATTTTTTATGGCTGAGTAGTATTTCTCTGTATATATATATATACCACATCTTCCTTATCCACTCATCTGATGATGGACACTTAGGTTGCTTCTATATCCTGGCTATTGTAAATAATGTTACTATGAATATGGGGGTGCATGTATCATTTCAAATTAGTAGTTTTGTTTTTTCAGATGTATACTTAGGAATGGAATTTCTGGGTCATACTGTAGTTCTATTTTTAGTTTTTTGAGGAATCTTTGTACTGTTTTCTACAGTGGCAGCACCAATTTACATTCGCACCATCAGCTCCCTTTTCTCCACATCCTTGCCAGCATTCCTTATTTGTGTTCTTTGATGGTAGCCATTCTGACAGGTGTGAGGTGATATCTCACTGTGATTTTGATTTGCATTTCCCTGATGATTAGCAATGTTGAACATCATTTCATGTGCCTGTTGGCCACCCACATGTCCTCTTTGGAAAAATGTCTATTTAGGTCTTCTGCCCATTTTTGATTGTGTTGTTTGATTTTTTTTTCTTTTTTTAAATTTTTATTTATTTATTTATTTATTTTTATTTTTTTATTTTTTTAATTAGTTTCTGCTTTATAACAAAGTGAATCAGTCAACAACCTAAGTGTCCATCATCGGATGAATGGATAAAGAAGATGTGGCACATATATACAATGGAATATTACTGAGCCATAAAAAGAAACGAAACTGAGCTATTTGTAATGAGGTGGATAGACCTAGAGTCTGTCATACAGAGTGAAGTTAGTCAGAAAGAGAAAGACAAATACCGTATGCTAACACATATATACGGAATTTTAAAAAAAAGTCATGATTTTTTTGATATTGAGTGTATGAGCTGTTTGAATATTTTGGGTATTAACCTCTTGTCAGTCACATTGTTTGCAAATATTTTCTCCCATTCCATATGAACAGCAAAGGACAGCAAAAGCTTTTAAGTTTGGTTATGTCCCAGTTGTTTATCTTTGCTTTTATTTCTTTTGCCTTGGGGGACTGATCTAAGAAAATAATGCTTCAATTTATGACAAAGAATGTTTCACCTTATCTATGAAACAGAAACAGACTCACAGATATAGAGAGCAGACTTGTGGTTGCCAAAGGGGCAGAAGTGGGGGAGGGAAGGATTGGGAGTTTGGGGTTAGCAAATGCAAATTATTATATATGGGATGGATGAACAACAGAGTCCTACCATATAGCACAAGGTATTATATTCAATATCCTATGATAAACCATAATGGAAGAGAATATGAAAAATATGTATAAGTGGATCAATTTGCTGCACAGCAAAAATTAACATTGTAAATCAACTATACTCAATAACATAAAAAAAGAATGTTTCACCTGTGTTCTCTTCTAATAGTTTTATGGTGTCATGTCTTACATTTAGGTCTTTAAACAATTTTGAGAGTATATATTTTGTATATGGTGTGCGAAATGTTCTAAACTCATTCTTTTACATGCAGCTGTTCAGCTTTCCTACACCACTTCATGTTTTTTTAAATTTTATTGGAGTATAGTTAATTTACAATGTTGTGTTGGTTTCTGCTGTACACCAAAGTGAATCAGTTATACGTGTACATATATCCACTCTTTTTTTTTAGATTCTTTGCCCATGTAGGTCATTACAGGGTATTGAAAAGGGATCCCTGTGCTATACAGTGAGTCCTTATTAGTTATCAATTATATATATAGTAGTGTGTATGTGTCAATCCCAATCTCCCAATTTATCCCTCCCCCACCCTCCACTTCCCTCCAGTAACCATAAGTTTGTTTTCTACATCTATGACTCTATTTCTGTTTTGTAAATAAGATCATTTGTACCATTTTTTAAGATCCCACAGATAAGTGATATCACATAATATTGGTCTTTCTCTGTCTGACTTACTTCACTCAGTATGACAATCTCTAGGTCCATCCATGTTGCTGTAAATGGCATTATTTCATTCTTTTTTATGGCTGAGTATTATTCCATTGTATATATGTGCCACATCTTCTTTATCCATTCATCTGTTGATGGACATTTAGGTTGCTTCCATGTCCTGCCCAATGTAAATATAGCTGCATTGAGCATTATGGTACATGACTCTTTTTGAATTATGGTTTTCTCAGGGTATATGCCCAGGAGTGGGATTGCAGTATCATATGGTAGCACTATTTTTAGTTTTTTAAGGAACCTCCATACTGTCCTCCATAGTGGCTGTACCAATTTACATCCCCACCAACAGTGTAGGAGGGTTCCCTTTTCTCCACACCCTCTCCAGCATTTATTCTTTGTAGACATTTTGATGATGGCCATTTTGACTGGTGTGAGGTAATACCTCATTGTAGTTTTGATTTACATTTCTCTAATAATTAGTGACATCTTTTCGTGTTCTTTTTGGCCATCTCTATGTCTTCTTTGGAGAACTGCCACTCATTTTTTGATTGGGATGTTTCTTTTTTCCTATTGAGTTGCACAAGCTGTTTTTATATTTTGGAGATTAATCCCTTGCTGGTTGCCTCATTTGCAAATAATTTCTCCCATTCTGTGGGCTTTCTGTTTGGTTTAGGGTTTCCTTTGCTGTGCAAAAGCTTTTAAGTTTAATTAGGTCCCATTTGTTTATTTTGTTTTTACTTTCATTACTCTAGGAGGTGGGTCAAAAAAGATATTACTGGGATTTATGTCAGAGAGTGTTCTATAGTATCTGGCCTTAAATTTAGGTCTTTTCTCCATTTTGAGTTTATTTCTGTGTATTTTGTTAGGGAGTGTTCTAATTTCATCCTTTTACATGTAGTTGTCCAGTTTTCTCAACACCACTTATTGAAGAGGCTGTCTTTTCTCCACTGTATATTCTTGTCTCTGTTATCATAGATTATGTGACCATAGTTGCTTGGGTTTATCTCTGGACTTTCTATCCTGTTCCATTTACTCGTATTTCTGTTTTTATGGCAATACCATACTGTTTTGATGACTGTAGCTATGTACTATAATCTGAAGTCAGGGAGCCTGATTCCTCCCGCTCCGTTTTTCTTTCTCAAGATTGCTTTGGCCATTTGGGGTCTTTTTTGTTTCCATACAAATTGTTAAATTTTTGTTCTAATTATGTGAAAAATGCCATTGGTAATTTAATAGGGATTGCATTGTATCTGTAGATTGCTTTGGGTGGTATACTCATTTTGACAATATTGGTTCTTCCAATCCAACAACATGGTATATCTCTCCATCTGTTTGTGTCATCTTTGATTTCTTTCATCAGTATCTTATAGTTTTCTGGGTACAGATCTTTTGCCTCCTTTGGGTGGTTTATTCCTAGGTATTTTATTCTTTTTGATGTGATGGTAAATGGGATTGTTTCCTTAATTTCTCTTTCTGATCTTTCATTGTTAGTGTGTAGGAATGCAAGAGATTTCTGTGTATTAATTTTGTATCCTGCAACTTTACCGAGTTCATTGACGAGCTCTAGTAGCTTTCTGGTAGCATCTTTAGGATTTTCTGTGTATAATATCATGTCATCTGCAAACAGGGGAGTTTTACTTCTTTTCTGATTTGGATTCCTTTTATTTCTTTTTATTCTCTGATTTGCCATGGCTAGCACATCCAAAACTTTGTTGAATAAAAGTGGTGAGAGTGGACCTCCTTGTCTTGTTCCTAATCTTAGAAGAAATGCTTTCAGTTTTTCACCACTGAGAATGATTTTTGCTGTGGGTTTGTCATACATATATGGCCTTTGTTATGTTGAAGTAGGCTACTACTATGGCCACTTTCTGGAAAAGTTTTCATCATAAATGGGTGTTGAATTTTTTAAAACCTTTTTCTACAGCTATTGAGATGACCGTATGCTTTGTATCCTTTAATTTGTTGCAGTGTATCACAGTGCTTGATTTGTAGATACTGAAAAATCCTTGCATCCCTGAGATAAATCCCACCTGATCATGGTGTATGATCCTTTTAATGTGCTGTTGGATTCGATTTGCTAGTAATTTGTTGAGGATATTTTCATCTATGTTCATCAGTGGTATTGGCCTGTAATTTTTTTGTGATATCTTTTTCTAGTTGTGGTATCAGGGTGATGGTGGCCTCATAGAATGAGTTTGGGAGTGGTCCTTCCTCTGCAATTTTTTTGGAATAATTTCAGAAGGATAGGTGTTAACTCTTCTCCAAATGTTTGATAGAATTCTCTTGTGACTTCATCTGGCCCTGGACTTTGGTTGTTGAGAGTTTTTTAAATCACAGTTTCAATTTCAGTACTTGTGATTAGTCTGTTCATATTTTCTGTTTCTTCCTGGTTCAGGCTTGGAAGGTTGTACCTTTCTAAGAATTGGTTTCTTCTAGGTTGTCCAATTTATTGGCATATATTTGCCTGTAGTAGTCTCTTATGGTCCTTTGTATTTCTGTGGTGTCTGTTGTAACTTCTCCTTTTTCATTTCTAATTTTATTGATTTGAGTTCTCTCCTTTTTTTTCTTGATGAGTCTGGCTAAAGTTTTATCAATTTTGTTTATCTTCTCAAAGATCCAGCTTTTAGTTTCAATCGTCTTTTCCAGTTTTTCCTTCATCCCTGTTTTATTTATTTCTGCTCTGATCTTTATTTCTTTCATTCTAGTAACTTTGGGTTTGTTTGTTCTTCTTTCTCTAGTTCCTTTAATTATGTTGTTTATTTGAGATTTTTCTCTTTTCCTGAGGTAAGATTGTATTGCTATAAACTTCCCTCTTGTAACTGCTTTTGCTGCATCCCATAGGTTTTAGGTCATTGTATTTTCATTGTCGTTTGTCTCTAGGTATTTTTTTTTTATTTTCTCTTTGATTTCTTCAGTGATACATTGGTTGTTTAGTAACATATTGTTTAGCCTCCATGTGTATGTGTTTTAACCATTTTTCTCTAAGTGTTTTCTAATCTCATAGTGTTGTGGTCAGAAAAGATCCTTACTATATATTTGCCTTTCCTATTGGAATTTTCCCTTTCCTATGGATTCTTGCTTCTTTTCTATTTAGAGAAAATATTTCAATATTTCTTTTTGGATAGGTTTAGTATTGATGAGCTCTTTTAGTTTTTGCTAGTCTGAGAAATTCTTAGTTTCTTCTTCTAATCTAAATGATAAGGTTGCTGGGTAGAGTATCCTAGGTTGCAAGTTTTTCCCTGGCAGGACTTTAAATATATCATGCCACTCCTTTCTGGCCTACAAAGTTTCTCCAGAGAAATCAGCTGATAATCTTATAGGGGTTCCCTTGTAACTGACTGTTTTTCTCTTGTTGCCTTAGAATCCTCTCTTTGTCTTTAATTTTTGCCATTTTAATTGTGATATGTCTTGGTGTGTGTCTGTTTGGGTTCATCTTGTTTGGGACCTTCTGTGCATCCTGTAACTGGATATCCATTTTCTTCTTAAGGTTTGGGAAGTTTTTAGCCATAATTTCTTCAAATACATTCAATCCCTTTCTCTCTCTCTCATTCTTCTTGAATTCTTATTATGCATAGCTTGGCATGGTTTATATTATCCCATAGATCTTGTATGTTGCTTTCACTTTTTAAATTAGTCTTTCTGTCTGCTGTTCTGATTGGATGAATTCCATTATTCTATCTTTCAGATCACTTATTTGTTCTTCTGTGTCATTTAGTCTGCTATTCATTGTTTCTAGATTGGTTTTTATCTCAGTAACTGAATTGTCTATTTTTGACTAGTTCATCTTTATAGTTTCTAGCTCCTTGTTACAGTGATCTGCATTCTCTTGAAACTATTTCTTAATTCAGTTAGCATTTTTCTTACCACCTTTTTGAACTTGGGACCTGGTAGGCTGATGAACTTTGTATCATTATTTATTTTTTCAGGGGCTTTCTCTTTCTCCTTTAATTTGGAGTACTTCCTCTGACTTTTTACTTTCTCTGTCTATATGAATTTAGGAGAAATAGTTACCTACTCTGGTCTTGAATGGGTGTTTTTGTGTGGGAGTTTCCCTGTGTAGACTGTATATGTCCAGTGTCTTTGGTGGGAGGTCTTGTTTTGATATGGATGCAAGCTTTGTTTTTCCTCAGGGTGTGCTAGCCAGTGTTCCCTTGATAGGGTGTGTGGTTGGTGTTGGGGGATGTAAAGCCTGTATAGGATGTGAGGTGGGACTTCCTCTCTGCTCTGTGCCTGTTGCTCCCCTGTCCTGGGTGGGGTCTGCTCCCCAGTGTTGGAGTAGAAGCCCTGAGGGTCAGCTCAATCAGGTTCTGTTGCCCTTGAGGACATGGCCTGCCCCAAAGGAGGTAATTGCTGAAGCAAGTAAGGCCCTTGCAGTCACAGAGGATCTATGTGCCACATGTGTAGGAAGCCATGGTTCTGCTCAGAAACAGCCCAAGGTACCATCCATTCCCCTATTGTGTTCATCCCAGACCTAATGCAAGACTGGTGTAGAGTAGGCTGGGGCTGGGTGGATCAGGGCACTGTGGCTGCAGGATTTGAGGTGGCTGCATTGCTGCCTGAGACCTAGACTTCCTCTGTGATTGTCTTCTCCCAGGACCTGTCTGCCCCAGATCCAGTGCTAAATTGAGGTGTGGATTTGGTGGAACCAGGGCCCTCTCACTGGGAGACAAACCTCTGCATGCTCCTGGGGCACCACCTCCATGCCTATTTCTTTGTGTGCCTTGTGTTGTTGAAAATGGGACATTTGAATATTATAATATGGTAATTGTTCCTTGGCCCTTTTCCCAGAGTTTGCTGTTTTTAATTTTTATTGCTGAAGGCTGTAGTAGTCCATTTGTTTTGTGACTTTCCCAAACTATTTTTGCATAGGCTATATTTCTTGTCATGCATGGTCACTGAATTCTGTGTTCCTTAGTGTGTTCAGCTAGTGTTTTTACAGAGACTTCCTTGAAAGTCAGAAGCTAAAAATCAAGATAAATAAATAAGTACAACAATAGCAAAAGCTAGATCTCAGCTTTAATAGTTTCTGCTTGTTTGGGGATATTTCTATAGAGGATGAGGGCTTAGAACTGCCTATCCACCATTTTGCTGATGTCACTCGGACATCTTCCTTCTTAAGTGTTCTGTCCTTGGATGTACTTTTACCTTTGTCTTGAATGTCCCTTCCCTCTTTACCTGGAAAGTTACATTCAACCTCTAAGATATTGCCTGAATATCACCTTCTTTGTGAAACTTTATTTCAGCCACCACATTGTTACTCTCTCTGGCTGCTCCCTAATTGTTTGTATGTACACACACTGTTACATCCAGTATAATTGTTTACCTATAGATGTGTGTTCTCCACTGGATGGTAAGCCTTTTGAAATCCACATGGTATCTTGCTTACATTTCCATCCATAACCCTTAAGTTCAGAGCCTGGCACATAACGGGCATCCACGAGTGGCATATAGAAGAGCTGACACAAAAGTCAGCTACATGGACAATAAGCCTAAATGTAGAATTTATAACTTTAAAACTTCTAGAATAAACATAGGCAAAAACTTCTTTGATCTTGGGGGAGTTTTCTTAGATACACTAAAAGCATGTATCCATAAAAGAAAATTTTCATAAATTGGACTTTATCAAAATAATAAATTCCTGCTTTTCAAGTAACTGTTAAGAAAAAGCAGACAAGCCATGAACTAGGAGAAAATATCTGTAAATCATCTAGGACTCATATCTAGAATGCATTTTCTGAATTCTCAAAACTCAAAAATGAGTAAACAACCCAATTAAAATGGGGAATATTTTGAACAGACACCTCACCAAAGAAGATAAAAGGATGGCAACAAGCACATGAAAAGATGCTGAATATCACTAGTCACCAGGGAAATGCAAAGTAAAACCACATGACATTTCACTATGTACCTTAGAATGTATAAAGTCAAAAAGATCAACCAAACTAAGTGTTGACAAGGATATGGAGGAACTGGAAATCTCATACACTGCTGGTAGAATTGTAAGATGGTATAACCACTTTGGGAAACAGTTTGGCAGTTTTCAAAAACGTTATTCATAAATCTACTACATGTTCCAACCATTACACTTTTAGGTATTATCCCAAGAGAAATTAAAGTATCTGATGATACAAACAATGGAACACAAATATTCACTGCAGTTTTCATTGTCATAGTCAAGTCAAACTATTCAGTGTTCATCAATAGGTGAATGGATGTATAAATTGTGGCATAGTCAAACCATAGAATACTACTCAGCAATAAAAAGGATGGACTACTTATGTACACTGCCACATGGATAAATCTCATAATAATTATGCTGAATGAAAGAAGTCAGACCAAAAAATACTGCATATACAATTTTTTAAAATTTGGTTGTGAAAAATGCCAGTGGTAGTTTGATAGGGATTGCATTGAATCTGTAGATTGCTTTGGGTAGTAGAGTCATTTTCACAATATTGATTCTTCCAATCCAGGAGCATGGTATATCTCTCCATCTATTTGTATCATCTTTAATTTCTTTCATCAGTGTCTTATAATTTTCTGCATACAGGTCTTTTGTCTCCTTAGGTAGGTTTATTCCTAGATATTTTATTCTTTTTGTTGCAATGGTAAATGGGAGTGTTTTCTTGATTTCACTTTCAGATTTTTCATCATTAGTGTACAGGAATGCCAGAGATTTCTGTGCATTAATTTTGTATCCTGCTACTTTACCAAATTCATTGATTAACTCTAGTAGTTTTCTGGTAGCATCTTTAGGATTCTCTATGTATAGTATCATGTCATCTGCAAACAGTGACAGCTTTACTTCTTCTTTTCCAATTTGGATTCCTTTTATTTCCTTTTCTTCTCTGATTGCTGTGGCTAAAACTTCCAAAACTATGTTGAATAAGAGTGGTGAGAGTGGGCAGCCTTGTCTTGTTCCTGATCTTAGTGGAAATGGTTTCAGTTTTTCACCATTGAGGACAATGTTGGCTGTGGGTTTGTCATATATGGCCTTTATTATGTTGAGGAAAGTTCCCTCTATGCCTACTTAGAAAACTAGTACTCTTTTTATGCCTGTATAATCTATAGCCATATCACTGATCTTATTCTTGATATTAGCATTTTTCCCCTTTGTCTTTTTGTCCTATTTAGACTGGCTAAGTTTTATCAATCTTCTTGATCTTCTAAAAGAACCAAGTTTTGATATCATTGCTTTTCTCTAATATTTTTCTATTTCATTTATTTCTGATCCAGCACATTTTTATTCTACTTATTTTGAGTTTTATTTGCTCTACTCAGAAAAAAATTTATTCAGCCTATTTGAACAAAAACTTCGCAAAAGAACATATATGGATGACAGATAAGTACACGAAAAGATGCTGAACATCATTAGTCACTAGAGAAATACAATTTGAAATCACAATGAGATACCATTTCCTACCCACCGTAATGTCAAAAATCAAAAAAGCTAAGTGTTGAAAATATGGAGAAACTGGAATTCTCATATACTAGTGGTGGGATTGTAAAATGTTACAACCATTTTGGGAAACAGTCTCACAGTTTCTTAAAACATAAATATTCCATAGTACTAGCCTATTATATGATCCAACCATTCCATTCCTAGATATTGACCCAAGGGAACTGAAAGCATAATGTACATATAGATAATTTATATGAAAGTTCATCGCACATTTGTTTGTAAGAGCCAAACACTGGAAGCAGTGCAAATGCCCATCAAGGTGAATGAGTATGTACATTGTGGCATAGCCATACTATGCCATACTAAACAATAAAGAAGAATGACTATTGGTCCACACACCAACACTGAAGTATCTTAAAATAATTGTGCTGAATGGAAGCAGTCCGATAAAAAATACATACTATATGATTGCATTTAAGAAAAGAGATGAATGGTTTCCTGGGGGTGGGGTCTGGTGACAGGAGGCGGGAGAGGGAGAAAAGGACATGGCATGAGTAAACTGCTGGGGTGGTGGATATATTCATTATCCTGCCCGTTGTGTTGGTTTCTGGTATACACATTATCCAAAATACAAATTGTATGTTTTAAGCATGTTCAGTTTGCAGAATATCAATTATCTTCAATTTAAGAAAGCAATCTGAAGATGAAGAATTAGTGTTTTAACAATTGAACTACATCTGTAACTCTGTGTATTTGTTTTTCAGGGTGGATTGCTATTCTGGGTGCCATCTGGTTGCTAATTTTAGCTGATATCCATGATTTTGAGATAATTCTACACAGAGTAGAATGGGCAACCCTTCTATTCTTTGCAGCACTCTTTGTTCTGATGGAGGTAAGACTTTAGTTGAACTTTTGCAGTATGATCTTGTCTGATTTTTAGATTTCACATTTTATTTAGTGAATGAAGAAAGCCCAAAGTCTGTAAGTCTTTCTACATATTCACTAAGTGGAAACTTATGGGGGTTGAAATTAGACTATTTTAAATTAAACCAATTTTTATCTCAGGCACCTAAATATTATTTAATAAATTGATTTGTTTGGTTGCTGGTTTTTTTCCTGAATAATGTTTGTGGTTTGTAAACTTGTACTAATTTCATTTGTTACAAAGTACAATAGAATTTACGCCAATTTGGGGGCAAAATGACTTGTTACAGAAAGTTTACAGGGAAATGTTATCTTGATGATCTATTCCATTTTGTGTAATATTTAAGTAAGTATTCTGTTATGATGGAAAAGGCTACATCAGAGAAAAGAATGAATAATATGTATTGTTTTATTTAGTTATAATTGTTGTTACAAAATTATTCACAATACTTTTTAATCTGAGACTTGATTTATAAACTTCTGTCCTCCTCAAATGCAAAGCTTTACTGATGTACAAGACTACTACTCCCCAAAGGATCCAAATGGTTCACATTAATTACCTTAATTAATTACATTAATTTATTGATGACAGACCCATTCAATATTCATTATTCTCTTGATTCAGACTTTGGCTTTTTTTCCCTAATTTTTTAAAAACAGGTCCCTTGAATCATTGAAATCTATGTCTTTAACTCATAATGGATTGCATAGATGTAATCAAATGACTCACATAGGCCCTCCAAATATGTCAGGGACTCATGTATCATATTCTACTTCATCAGTTTCCTACTCAAAAACGTCACCTTTCTATTCTGAGTCTTCTTTACACACAGAATATGAGGACTACTGGGGGGGAAATGCTGGTTACTGTTTCATGATGGGCTTTTGAGAGTCCCTGCCTCAATTACATGTTTATTCAAGGTGTAAATTGCTATCTCATCTGGGGTTTTGGTGTATTGTTCTCAATGGCATATACTTCTCTATGGCATATACTTCTCTTTGTCTTGATGGGATAAACACTGGAATTTTTAAAGCAACTTAAGATATAATTTATATACCATAAATTTCACTCATTTTAACTTTACAGTTTAATGATTTTTAGTAAATTTTGAACGTTTTATCCCTATGACCCTAACACCAATTTATAGTCAATTCTAGCTCTTAACTCCAGCTCTAGGCAATCACTAATCTTTTTTTCTATCTATTGATGTGCCTTTTCTGTACATTTCATCTAAAAGGAATACTATACTGTGTACCATTTTCTGTCTGGTTTCTTTAAATTAGAATAATGATGTTGAGGTTCATCCATGTTCTGGTATATATCTTAGTCTCATTTTGTTTCATTGCTGAATAGCATTCCACTATATGGATATACCATATTTTATTTACCTATTTTCATAAACATTTGTGTATATTTGTGTATGTCTTTATGTGGACATATTTTCATTTCTTTTAGGTAGATGTTAGGTCTTATCATAAGTTTAGCTTCTTAAGAAACTGCCTTGGACTTCCCTGGTGGTTCAGTGGTTAAGAATCTGCCTTCCAATGAAGGGGACGTAGGTTCAATCCCTGGTCGGGGAACTAAGATCCCACATGCTGCAGAGCAACTAAGCCCAAGCACCACAACTACTGAGCCCAAGCACTCTAAAGCCCATGCACCACAACTACTGAGCCCACATGCTACAACTCCTGAGCCTGCATGCTCTGAAGCCTGCGTATCACAACTAGAGAGGCTGCGCGCCTCAACTACTGAGGCTGCGTGCTCTAGAGCCTGCATACCACAACTAGAGAGAAGCCCGTGCACTGCAACAAAGAGCCTGCATGCTGCAGTGACAGATCCCGCATGCCGCAATGAAGATCCCACGTGTTGCAGCTAAGACTCGATGCAGCCAAATAATAAATAAATAATTATTTTTAAAAAACTGCCAAAATGTTTTTCACAGTGGCTGTACCATTTTTACATTCCTATCAGTAATGTAGTAGATTCCAGTTTCTTTATATCCTCCCTGTCACATAATGCCATTCTTTTTGATTATAGACATTCTAGTAGGTGTGAAAAGGTATTTAATTTTTTAAAAAGCAAATATGGGGAAAAGTCCTTTTGAACCATGGTTTTCTCTGGATATATGCCCAGTAGTGGGATTGCTGGATCATATAGTAATTCTATTTTTAGTTTTTTAAGGAGCCTCCATACTCTTCTCCATAGTAGCTGCACCAGTTTACACCAACAGTGTAGGAGGGTTCCCTTTTCTCCACACCCTCTCCAGCATTTATTTTTTGTAGACTTCTTGATGATGGCCATTCTGACTGGTGCAAGGTGATATCTCACAATTTTGATTTGCATTTCTCTAATAATTAGCTATGTTGAGCATCTTTTCATGTGTCTCTTGGCCATCTGTATGTCTTCTTTGGAGAAATGTCTCTTTAGGTCTTCTGCCCATTTTTTCAGTGGGTCATTTGTTTTTCTGATATTGAGCCGCATGAGCTGTTTGTAAATTTTGGAGATTATTCCCTTGTCTGTTGCATCATTTGCAAATATTTTCTCCCATTCTGTGGGTTGTCTCACAGAATGGGAGAAAAGCTTTGCTGTGCAAAAAATTTTAAGTTTCATTAGGTCCCATTTGTTTATTTTTTATTTTATTTCCATTACTCTAGGAGGTGGCTCATAAAGGATCTTACTGTGATTTATGTCATAGAGTGTTCTGCCTATGTTTTCCTCTAAGAGTTTTATAGTGTCTGGCTTTATGTTTAGGTCTTTGATTTATTTTTGTGTATGGTGTTAGGAAGTGTTCTAATTTCATTCTTTTACCTGTAGCTGTCCAGTTTTCCCAGCACCACTTATTGGAGAGGCTATCTTTTTTTTTTTTTACATCTTTATTGGAGTATAATTGCTTAACAATGGTGTGTTAGTTTCTGCTTTATAACAAAGTGAATCAGTTATACATATACATATGTTTCCATATCCCCTCCCTCTTGCATCTCCCTCCCACCCTCCCTATCCCACCCCTCCAGGCGGTCACAAAGCACTGAGCTGATCTCCCTGTGCTATGCGGCTGCTTCCCACTAGCTATCTACCTTACGTTTGGTAGTGTATATATGTCCATGCCTCTCTTTTGCTTTGTCACAGCTTACTCTTCCCCCTCCCCATATCCTCAAGTCCATTCTCTAGTAGGTCTGTGTCTTTATTTGGAGAGGCTATCTTTTCTCCATTGTATATTCTTGCCTCCTTTGTCCAAGATAAGGTGACCATACACCATATGTGCATGGGTTTAGCTCTGGGCTTTCTATCCTGTTCCATTGATCTATATTTCTGTTTTTGTGCCAGTACTATACTGTTTTCATGACTGTTGATTTGTAGTATAGTCTGAAGTCTGTAGTATAGTCTGATTCCTTCAGCTCTGTTTTCCTTTCTCAAGATTGCTTTGGCTATTTGGGGTCTTTTGTGTCTCCATACAAATTTAGAAAATGTTTGTTCTAGTTCTGTGAAAATGCCATTGGTAATTTGATAGGGATTGCATTGGGTAGTGTAGTCATTTTGACAATATTGATTCTTCCAACCAAAGAGCATGGTATATCGTTCCATCTGTTTATCATCTTCAACTTCTTTCATCAGCGTCTTACAGTTTTTGGAGTACAGGTATTTTGCCTCCTTAGGTAGTATATAAAGGTTATAAATGTGTGTTATATTTTTTGATGCTATTTTGAATACAATTTTTTTCTTAACTTTATTCTGATTGTATGTTAACATTACATAGAGATACGATTAAGTTTTTAATATTAACATTGTGTCCTGTGACCTTGCTGAACCCATTTATTAGTCTAGTAGCTGTTTAGAATTTTCTTTCATGTCATCTGCAAATAAAGACATTTTAATTTCTTTTCTGATTGGAATGCCTTTAACTAGCTCACACTCTCCTCCTCTCTCTCCTCCAAATACCCTCCTTTTCCCTTCTTTTTCTTTTTTTCCTGTCTTTTTGGCCAGAACTTCTAGTTTAATGTTGAAGTGATGAGTATTGACGTTCATACCTTATTTCTGATCTTAGGGGAAATGTATTCAGTTTTTCACCATTATGCATAATGTTAGTTATAGGGTTTTTTTAAATAGATATCCTTTATTAGGTTGATAAAGTTAGTATATATTCCTAGTTTGTTGTGAAATTTTATCAGTAATGTATATTGGATTTTGTCAAATGTTTTATCTGTATCTATTAAGATGACTATATGATTTTTAACATTGAATCTATCAATTTGAATCTATTAATATGGTATACTACATTAACTGATTTTCAGCTGTTAAATCTACTTTGCATTCCTGAAGTAAATCTCACTTGGTCATGGTGTATACTAAGTTGTTGAGTTCAGATTACTATTATTTTGTTGAGAATTTTTGCATCTACATTCATGTGGGATATTGGTCTACATTATTATTTTTATGTGATGTTTTGTCTGGATTTGGTATGAGCATAACACTGAATGAATATAACAGAATGAGTTCAGAAGTATTCTTTGTAGAAGAATTTGTGAAGGGCTGTTTTTAAATATTCAATAAAAGTTTCCAGTGAAGCCATCTGGGCCTGGAATTTAAATTATGGGAAGGTTTTGTGTTTGATTTTACTAATTCCATTTCTTCAGCCTACTCAGGTATAATATTTCTTCTTGAGTAAACTTTACCAATTTTTGTCTTCTATGAACTATTTCATCCAAGTTTTCTTAATTTTTGGTATAAGTTGTTTATAATATTACCTCAAATACTTTTTATTTCTGTGAAGTCATTAGTGATATTCCCTTTTCCATTTCTGATTTTGATGATTTGTGTCTTCTGTCTGCTTTCTTCATTAGTCTAGGTAAAGTTAGAAAATTTTTTTGACTTTAAAAAAAGGAAATTTTAATTTCATTAATTTTCCTTTTTTCCATATTAAAGCATTGGATAAACTCTTACATTGGAAATATGTTATTATTTTTTTTAAGCTGGGAATCCTTATAGACCCTGGTTTCTAAGATTTAGTTTGTACTGCATTTCATCTAAAAATGTCTATTCTCTCAGTGACAAAGATATTTTGTTTTCATTATCATCCTCTTCTTCCCTTATAGAAGTGTATGTCCTTAAAATTCCCAGCCTTTAAAAACTTTCTCAGGTTACTCAACTAGCCAGAAGAAAATCAATTTCCAACAAGCTTCTTTTTACTGAATTCTCGGTTCCTGGTTTCTTCTTGCTCCCTTTGACACCTAGGTCTTCCTATTTTATTTTATTATTATTATTTTTAACATCTATATTGGAGTATAATTGCTTTTAAATGGTGTGTTAGTTTCTGTTTTATAACAAAATGAAGCAGCTATGCATTTACATATAGCCCCATATCTCCTCCCTCTTGTGTCTCCCTCCCACCCTCCCTTTCCCACCCCTCTAGGTGGTCACAAAGCACCGAGCTGATCTCCCTGTGCTATGTGGCTGCTTCGCACTAGCTATCTATTTTACATTTGGTAGTGTATATATGTCCATGCCGCTCTCTCACTTCATCCCAGCTTACACATCCCTCTCCCCGTGCCCTCAAGTTCATTCTCTATGTCTGCGTCTTTATTCCTGTCCTGTCCCTAGGTTCTTCAGAACCTGTTTTTTTTTTTTTAGATTCCATACATATATAAATATATATATATATATATATATATATATATGTTAGTACACTGTACTTATTTTTCTCTTTCTGACTTATTTCACTCTATGACAGAATTTAGGTCCATCCACTTCATTACAAATAACTCAATTTCATTTCTTTTTATGGCTGAGTAATATTTCATTGTATATATGTGCCACATCTTCTTTATCCATTCATCTGTAGATGGACATTTAGGTTGCTTCCATGTCCTGCCCAATGTAAATAGAGCTGCATTGAGCCTTGTGGTACATGACTCTTTTTGAATTATGGTTTTCTCAGGGTATATGCCCAGTAGTGGGATTGCTGGGTCATATGGTAGTTCTATTTTTAGTTTTTTAAGGAACCTCTATACTGTTCTCCATAGTGGCTGTTATCAATTTACATTCCCACCAACAGTGCAAGAGTCTTCCCTCTTCTCCACACCCTCTCCAGCATTTATTGTTTCTAGATTTCTTGATGATGGCCATTCTGACTGGTGTGAGGTGATACCACATTGTAATTTTGATTTCAATTTCTCTAATGTTTAGTGATGTTGAGCATCCTTTCATGTATTTGTTGGCAATCTGTATATCTTCTTTGGAGAAATGTCTATTTAGGTCTTCTGCCCATTTTTGGATTGAGTTGATTGTTGTTGGTTTTTTTTGATATTGAGCTGCATGAGCTGCTTGTAAATTCTGGAGATTAATCCTTTGTCAGTTGCTTCATTTACAAATACTTTCTCCCATCTCTGGGTTTTCCTGTTTATGGTTTCCTTTGCTGTGCAAAAGCTTTTAAGTTTCATTAGGTCCCATTTGTTTATTTATGTTTTTATTTCCATTTCTCTAGGAGGTGGGTCAAAAAGGATCTTGCTGTGATCTATGTCGTAGAGTGTTCTGCCTATGTTTTCCTCTAAAAGTTTTTATAGTGTCTGGCCTTACATTTAGGTCTTTATTCCATTTTGAGTTTATTTTTGTGTATGGTGTTAGGGAGTGTTCTAATTTCATTCTTTTACGTGTAGCTGCCCAGTTTTCCCAGCACCACTTATTGAAGAGGCTGTCTTTTCTCCATTGTATATTCCTGCATCCTTTATCAAAATAAGGTGACCATATGTGCATGGGTTTATATCTGGGCTTTCTATCCTGTTCCATTGACCTATATTTCTGTTTTTGTGCCAGTACCATACTGCTTTGTTTACTGTAGATTTGTTGTATAGTCTGAAGTGAGGGAGCCAGATTACTCCAGCTCCATTTTTCTTTCTCAAGATTGGTTTTGATATTAGCAGTCTTTTGTGTTTTCGTACAAATTGTGAAATATTCTGTTCTAGTTCTGTGAAAAATGCTCTTGGTAGTTTGATAGGGATGACATTGAATCTGTAGATTGCTTTGGGTAGTATAGTCATTTTTCACAATGCTGATTCTTCCAACTCAAGAACATGGTATATCTGTCCATCTGTTTGTATCATCTTTAATTTCTTTCATCAGTGTCTTATAGTTTTCTGCATACAGTTCTTTTGTCTCCTTAGGTAGGTTTATTCCTAGGTATTTTATTCCTTTTGTTGCAGTGGTAAATGGGAGTGTTTCCTTAATTTCTCTTTCAGATTTTTCATCATTAGTATATAGGAATGCAAGAGATTTCTATGCATTAATTTTGTATCCTGCTACTTTACCAAATTCATTGATTGGCTCTAGTAGCTTTCTGGTAGCATCTTCAGGATTCTCTACGTATAGTATCATGTCATTAGCAAACAGTGACAGCTTTACTTCTTTTCTGATTTGGATTCCTTTTAGTTCTTTTTCTTCTCTGATTTCTGTGGCTAAAACTTCCAATGCTATGTTCACTAATAGTCATGAGATTGGGCAACGTTGTCTTTTTCCTGATCTTAGTGGAAATGGTTTCAGTTTTTCACCATTGAGAATGATGTTGGCTGTGGGTTTGTCGTATATGGCCTTTATTATGTTGAGGTAAGTTCCCTCTGTGCCTACTTTCTGGAGCGTTTTTATCATAAATGGGTGTTGAATTTTGTCGAAATCTTTTTCTGCATCTATTGAGATTATCATATGGTTTTTATCCTTCAATTTGTTAATATGGTGTATCACATTGATTGATTTGCATACATTGAAGAATCCTTGCATTCCACAGATAAACCCCACATGATCATGGTATATGATCCTTTTAATATGCTGTTTGATTCTGTTTGCTAGTATTTTGTTGAGGATTTTTCAGCTATGTTCATCAGTGGTATTGGCCTGTAGTTTTTTTTTTTTTAACATCTTTGTCTGGTTTTTGTATCAGGGTGATGGTGGCCTTGTATAATGAGTTTGGGAGTGTTCCTCCTTCTGCTATATTTTGGAAGAGTTTGGCAAGGATGGGTGTTAGCTCTTCTCTAAATATTTGGTAGAATTTGCCTATGAATCCATCTGGTTCTGGGAAGATTTTTAACCACTGGTTCAATTTCCATGCTTGGGATTGGTGTCTTTATATTTTCTATTTCTTCCTGGGTCAGTCTCAGAAGGTTGTGCTTTTCTAAGAACTTGTCCATTTCTTCCAGGCTGTCCATTTTATTGGCATATAGTTGCTTGTAGTAATCTCTCATGATCCTTTGTATTTCTGCAGTGTCAGTTATTACTTCTTTTTCATTTGTATTCATTGATTTGAGTCTTCTCCCTTTTTTTCTTGATGAGTCTGGCTAATGGTTTATCAATTTTGTTTATCTTCTCAAGAACCAGCTTTTAGTTTTATTGACCTTTGCTATCATTTCATTCATTTCTTTTTCATGTATTTCTGATCTGATGTTTATGATTTCTTTCCTTCTGCTAACTTTGGGGTTTTTGTTTTTCTTTCTCTAATTGCTTTAGGTGTAAGGTTAGGTTGTTTTTTGAGATGCATCTTGTTTCTTCAGGTAGGATTGTATTGCTATAAACTTCCCTCTTAAAACCGCTTTTGCTGCATCCCATAGGTTTTTGGTCGTCATGTTTTCAAAGTCATTTGTTTCTAGGTATTTTCTGATTTCCTCTTTGATTTCTTCAGTTATCTCTTGGTTATTTATTAGTGTATTGTTTAGCCTCCATGTGTTTGTATTTTTTACAGGTTTTTTTTTCCTGTAATTGATATCTAGTCTCAGTATTGTGGTTGGAAAAGATATTGGATACAATTTCAATTTTCTTATATATACCAAGGCTTGATCTGTGACCCAAGATATGATCTATCCTTGAGAATGCTCCATGAGCCCTTGAGAACAAATTGTATTCTGTTGTTTTTGGATGGAATGTCCTATAAATATCTATTAAGTCCATTTGGTTTAATGTATAATTTAAATCTTGCATTTCCTTATTTATTTTCATATTGGATGGTCTGTCCATTGGTGAAAGTGGGTTGTTAAAGTCCCCTACTATGATTGTGTCACTGTCAGTTTCCCCTCTTATGGACGTTAGCATTTGCCTTATGTACTGAAGTACTTCTATGTTGGGTCCATAAATGTTTACAGTTGTTATATCTTCTTCTTGGATTGATCCCTCGATCATTTTGTAGTGTCCTTCTTTGTCTCATCATAGTCTTTATTTTAAAGTCTATTTTGCCTGATATGAGAATTGCTACTCCAACTTTCTTTTGATTTCCATTTGCATGGAACATATTTTTCCATGCCCTCACTTTCAGGCTGTATATTTCCCTAGGTCTGAAGTGGGTCTGTTGTAGACAGCATGTATATGGGTCCTGTTTTTGTATCCATTCAGCCAGTCTATGTCTCTTGATTGGAGCATTTAATCCATTTACATTTAAGATAATAATCAATATGTATGTTCCTATTACCTTTTTCTTAATTGGTTTGGGTTTGTTATTGTAGGTCTTTTCCTTCTTTTGTGTTTCCTGCCTAGAGATATTCCTTTAGCATTTGTTGCAAAGCTGTTTTGGTGGTGCTGAATTCTCTTAGCTTTTGCTTGTCTGTAAATGTTTTAATTTCTCTGTTGAATCTAAATGAGGTCCTTGCTGGGTAGAGTAATCTTGGTTGTAGGTTTTTCCCTTTCATCACTTTAAATATGTCCTGCCATTCCCTTCTCGCTTGCAGAATTTCTGCTGAACGATCGGTTGTTAACCTTATGGGGATTCCCTTTTATGTTATTTGTTGCTTTTCTCTTGCTGCTTTTAATATTTTTTCTTTGTATTTTATTTTTTATAGTTTGATTAATATGTTTCTTGGCGTATTTCTCCTTGGGTTTATCCTGTATGGGAGACTCTGTGTGCTTCCTGGACTTTCTTGATTATTTCTTTTCCCATATTAAGGACGTTTTCCACTATAATCTCTTCAAATATTTTCTCAGTCCCTTTTTCTTCCTCTTCTTCTGGGAACCCTATAATTCATTTGTTGGTGCATTTAATGTTGTCTGAGATGTCTCTGAGACTGTCCCCAATTCTTTTCATTCTTTTTTCTTTATTCTGCTCTGTGGTAGTTATTTCCAGTATTTTATCTTCCAGGTCACTTATCCATTCCTCTGCCTGTGTTAATCTGCTATTGATTCCTTCCAGAGAATTTTTAATTTCATTTTTTTGTGATGTTCACCATTTTTTATTTGCTCTTTAATTCTTCTAGGTCCTTGTTAAACGTTTCTTGTATTTTCTCCATTCTATTTCCAGTATTTTTGACAATCTTTACTGTCATTACTCTAAATTTTTTTTCAGGTAAACTGCCTATTACCTCTTCATTTGTTTGGACTGGTGGGTCTTTACTTTTCTCCTTCATCTGCTGTGTTATTTCTCTGTCTTCTCATTTTGCTTAACTTACTGTGTTTGGGGTCTCCTTCTCACAGGCTGCAGGTTCATAGTTCCTGTTGTTTTTGTGTTTTTGTGCCCCCAGTGCGTAAGGTTGGTTCAGTTGATTGTGTAGGCTTCCTGGTGGAGGAGATTGGTTCCTGTGTTCTGGTGGATGAGGCTGGATATTGCCTTTTGGGTGGGTAGGACCGTGTCTGGTGGTATTTTTGGGGGTGTCTGTGAATTTATTATGATTTTAGGCAGCCTCTCTGCTAATGGGTGGGTTTGTGTTCCTGTCTTGGTAGTTGTTTGGCATAGGGTGTCCAGCACTGTAGCTTGCTGGTCATTGAGTGGAGCTGGGTTTTAACATTGAGGTGGAGATCTCTGGTAGAGTTTTTGCCATTTGATATTTAATGGGCCTGGGAGGTCTGTGGTAGACCAATGTCCTGAACTTGGCTCTCCCACCTCAGAGGCTCAGGCCTGTTACCTGGCCGGAGCACCTAAACCCTGTTAGCCACCAGGCTCAGAAGTAAAGAGAGAATAAAAAATTAATTAATTAAAGTTATTAAAATTAAAAAATATTTTAAAAATTAAAAAGTAGTAAAAAAGAATGAAAGAAGAGAGCAACCAAACCAAAAAACAAATCCACCAATGATCACAAGTGCTAAAAACTATACAAAAAAAAAGAAAAAAAAGACAGACAGAAGCAAAGCTATACAGACAAAATCACACAAAGAAGCATACACATGCACACTGTCTAAAAAAGAAAACGGAGAAAAAAAATACGTGTGTGTGTGTGTGTGTGTGTGTGTGTGTATATATATATGTACAAAGAAGAGAGCAACCCAATCATTAAACAAATCTACCAGTGAGAATAAACTTTAAATACTAAACCAAGATAAACATAAAACCAGAAACAAATTAGATGCAGAGAGCAAACCCCAAGTCTACAGTTGCTCCCAAAATCCACTGCCTCAATTTTGGGATGACTTGTTGTCTATTCAGGTGTTCCAGAGAGGCAGGGTACATAGAGTTGATTGTGGAGATTTAATCTGCTGTTCTTGAAGCTGCTGAGAGAGATTTCCCTTTCTCTTCTTTGTTCACACAGCTCCTGGGGTTCAGCTTTGGATTTGGCCCCACCTTTGCATGTAGGTCATCTGAGGGTGTCTGTTCCCTGCCCAGACAGGAGGGGTTAAAGTAGCATCTGATTAGGTGGCTCTGGCTCATTCAGGCTTGGGGGGAGGGAGGGGTATGGAATGCACGGCGAGCCCGTGGTGGTAGAGGACGGCATGACGTTGCAACAGCCTGAGGCGTGCTGTGTGTTCTCCCAGGGAAGTTGTCCCTGGATCACGGGACCCTGGCAGTGGCAGGCTGCACAGGCTCCCGGGAGGGGATGTGTGGATAGTGACCTGTGCCTGCACACAGGCTTCTTGGTGCCTGCAGCAGCAGCTTTAGTGTTCCAGCCTGTCTGTGGTGTCTGTGCTGATAGCCATGGCTTGCGCCAGTCTCTGGAGGTTGTATCAGGGGTGCTCTGAATCCCCTCTCCTCATGCACCCCGAACAATTGTCTCTTGCCTCTTAGGCAGGTCCAGATTTTTTCCCGGACTCCCTCCCAGCTAGCTGTGGCGCACTAGCCCCCTTCAGGCTGTGTTCACACAGCCAACCCCAGTCCTCTCCCTGGGATCTGACCTCCAAAGCCCGAGCCTCAGCTCCCGGTCCCCATCTGCCCCGGCCGGTGGGTGAGCAGACAAGCCTCTTGGGCTGGTGAGTGCTGGTCGGCAACGATCCTCTGTGCAGGAATCTCTCCACTCTGCCCTCTGCACCCCTGTTGCTGCGCTCTCCTCCCTGGCTCGGAATCGCCCCCCCACCCCGCCCACCCCCCGTCTCCACCAGTGAAGGGGCTTTGTAGTGTGTAGAAACTTTTCCTCCTTCACAGCTCCCTCCCAGAGGTTTGGGTCCCATCCATGTTCTTTTGTTTCTGTTTTTTCTTTTCTCTTTTGCCCTACCCAGGTACATGGGGAGTTTCTTGCCTTTTGGGAAGTCTGAGGTCTTCTGCCAGAGTTCAGTAGGTGTTCTGTAGGAGTTGTTCCACGTGTAGATGTATTTGTGGGGAGTAAGGTGATCTCCACGTCTTACTTCTCCACCATCTTGAAGGCCTCCCCGACCTTGTATATTTTTATCTTCAATCTTTTTTTTCTCCTTTAATCTGAGTTGATTAAGGGTTATGTAAAATTTGATTTCCCACTTTTTGACAGTTACATTCTCTTTTAGTGGTTTACTCTAGAGATGACAGTTTATATTCTTAACTCATCAAGGGCAAACGTTAATTGTTACTATTACACTCTTCAACTCTCTTTTCTTTAAACAAAATTCCTCTACTATATCCAGTACCTGTGGATTCTCATTCTTGCATGTTGGTGGTATATCCAAATCTGTTTTGGTTACTTCTGCTCTTGTTCATGTTACTTGTCTTCTTGTATTCTTGATGACCCTAGATTATAATTTTGTTACTTGATCTTAATGTGTGGGACTCTTGAGGGGCTACATTTGGGGTGCTTTCTTCCAGAAACTTCTTTGTTTGCCTCTGCCGGATGCCAGGGGATAATTTTTTCAGCCTGTTTCGAGGCTGTCAGTGCAGTGTGAGAAGCCCTGTTTCAGCCAGAACCTTGCTGCTGCTCACACCTCAGTGCTCTGACTTCAGCCCTTGGTTGGCATCAAGCTCAAGGCAATTTCATCCTTCCTTGCCATTCAAGTCTGCAGCTCCCAGCCAGCTTCAAGGAATATTTTCATGGGAAGGGAGATTCCTTGGAAAACATTACATTGTCTTGCTAATCCAGTAATGCCCTAAAAGTGTGGTTTATCCAGGGTCTATTTATTTAGCTGCGGAAGGGACCTTAAGACCTCCTAGTCCCTCATTTTGAAAAAAGTAGTGGCATTGATTTATTGTATTTGTCTAATTTCAATGGGACAGGGATGTCAGGTCATTGCTGAACCAGCTTTTTGCAACTAGTCACTGCAACAGAAGGATAATTGTGTTTCATATTGTGAGGGATTTACATCATATTATACAATCATCTTTTCACTATATAAATTGACGGAGGAGACAAGTGATGCATATAATCTTCAGCTATACATAAACTTTAGTTTGCTCAAGTGTAGAGTATATATTATATATTTACAGCTTTAGATTTGATAGAATTAGGTGTTACATAGTTATCTCATTTGTCATTTTATAAAGGAGTATCTATTGGCTATTTGTATTTTCCTCATATCTTGACTTTCTTTTTTAAACATAGTCAAGCTGATGTTTTCAGTATTTGTAATCATTCACCATGATGACACCACAGTGAAAGGGCCACATTTGAGAGGTGCTAGGTAGCTATGTCACCCCCATGTCTGGTTCCCTCTCGGTGCTTCCTGTCTGGGATCTGTCATGGACAGCAGCAGATCTCCTTCTCAGCTGGGACAAAGTGGGCAGACAGAGCAGAATGGCTCCTGAACTTACGTCTCCATCTAATCTTCTTTCCTACCTTTCTCTGGACACAATTTTCTGAATCTGTCTAGTACTACGAAAATAGTACATGCTTCAGTTAAATAGATGTTTCTTTGAAAGTTATGAAAACCATGCATTTTCTTTATATTCTTCTAAAACTCTGTGATGCTTAACTTTAAAGAGGAATTTGAAATGCAACTTACTTGCAAGACATTCTATATGGAAAGATATTTCATTATGTACAGGTGAACAGTACTCCTATACAGTAATCTTAAAATAAAGAAATGGCCTTCCATCCAAATGTAAATTTAGCATGGATATTAACTCAAATTAATGAGAAGTTCCTGCCTCTGCTACTTTGCTCTCTTCTCAATGAATCTTCAGTGTGCATATAAGATAGTAAATTATTTATAGACGATGTGTTTGATCTTTTATAAAAAAATGAGAGTGCCATGTTCACTTATTTTCATTTTAAAGACATGTTTTTAAAAATTTGATATATTCTCAGTTTTAAACTGATTCTTATCATACCTCTATTTCCTCTAGGCATTGGCACATCTCCACTTAATAGAGTATGTTGGAGAACAGACTGCTTTGCTAATAAAGGTACATTAAATACTGCAATATAATGTGCTCCAGCCACTATTCCTTTGATTTTTTTTAATTGGCAAGAATAGGTCACATTAATTATATAAAAAAGTATATCAGGGAACCTATTTTATCCTGTGTAGCTAAGAGATGAAAAGAGCCTTTTTCAAAGAATATATAATTAGAGATGCCTGCAATTTTGCTATTAGCCTTTAGTTAAAACCTTTCTGGGAAGGAGAACATTGAGAGCAGCAGTCTCAGTACGTGATGCACAGAGGTCGCAGCCTAGGGTCACCACACGGGAAGTGAGGTCACTGTGACCAGTGTGTCACCTGGTGTCCCACCAGGAATGGGAACACTGGACCTGCTGCCCCCCACCCCGTCCCGGCCCCCAAGGGTTGGTTGGCTTGAGCACGATTAGGAGTCACTCCTGTCAGTTACTTGTAGACCCTGGCCCAGGCTCCTGGTAGGGGTCGGGAAAGCCCAGTTGGTCCTGTTTGCATACCTGGGTCTCCCTTGCTCTCCTTGTGTGGAAGAGGAAGGACCAAGAGCCCTGTGGTCCCTTCTGAGTCTCACATGTCCTAGCATCAGATCCTCAGTGCATGTGATCTATGTAGCTATGGTACACTGCCCTGCTCTTATCTGTTCCTTCCAGATGGTCCCAGAAGATCAGCGCCTTGCAGCTGCCATCATCTTGGTGGTCTGGGTCTCAGCCATCGCATCGTCCCTGATTGACAACATACCATTCACTGCTACCATGGTGAGTCACAGTCTCCTCCATGTGATGAGGGCCCAGGTTTCACCTGCACACAACCTGGATTCACCCTTCCTTGCAGAGGAAGCAGAGAATGAGCCCTGTCCCCTTACTGCACTCACAGTTTAAGGGGACAGATGTGATGGATCCAAGGCAGCAGCTGGGAGCTGAGGCCTACAGCTGCCGTGGGCAGTGAATCCCAGGATGGCTGGTTGTTTCAAGGTCAGTCTGACTGGGAGCTGCCACCTCTCATGGAAAAGACAGTCTTTCTTTCTTTCTTTCTTTTTTCAAAGAAAATTAGAAGACACCAAAGACAGAGGCTGGTTGAAGGTTCATCCTTTATTCCCGACAAATGCAGAAGCTATTCTAACTGGCTGGGGTAGCTTCTGGTGCTATGGCCTGGATAAGATTTTGAATTCTCTGTGTGATCTTGACCCAAGTCAAGATTAGGGGGTCCATACTAGAGGACTTTTACAGGGCTGTTCCTGCTGTGTCTTCTGACATCACTGATAGCTCAGCTTAGGGCAGAATTGTGAATGCCTGGTATGAGAGCATAAAGGTGGGAACAGGAACCTTGGGTCCTGTCACAGCACCTGGTGTCCCAGGTGTGCTGGGCATGCATGAACACTCCTCATGGCTGGATTCTCGATAGAGGAGACTTATCTCTTGTTCTTGTGACCTCGAGGGCCACTCCTCTCACACAGGACGTTAGGGTGACTGGGACTCTATGTCACTGTGCATTGCCTGGAATCACAGTGTCTGCTGCGTTGATGCTCCAGTTACCTAGCTATTGTTCTTCCAGGGTCTGTGTTTGGTAATTCTGAGTTAATTCTGTGGCTATTATTATTTCTTCATGAAGCCCTGAGTTAGAAGAGTCATCTGGATGTTGTTGAATGTGCTGTTACTGCTCAGTGGGTGCTGTCATTACTGTGGTCCTGCAGAGGGCCAGGGGCGGCAGAACCTCTCAGGCAGGCTAAAGCGGCAGAGTCCTGGGCTTCTGAGATGCCAGGTCAGCTTGCGTGTGAATCCCTTTCTTAGTTGAAATAGATTCTGTAGAAGACCCCGTGCATCTGAACTCTATGTAGCCGCAGCCCAGAGAATTTCATCAGCAAACCTTTCTGTGCTTCCTCGAGGCCCCGCATGCTCACAGCTGATGCACTCCACCTTCTCGGGGGCTTCCAGGTTTCAGGACCCAGACTCTCTCTTGGACTGAACAAAATGGTCCCTACTGTTGAAAATTTAGATTCCTCTACTTTCTAAAAATATGACCATTTTGGTATTTTTCTTCCCCAAATATTAATAATTACTTAAAATTTAAATTTAAAAAATACACCAAAGGAATCACAGAGGGTAGGATAACAAATATCAGTACACTTACCACCCAAAATGAGGAAAGTTTTATTCCCTCTGCCTCGGGTTTTCTTGTTTGTTTTGTTTTTAAGAAATAAAACATTATAGAGGAATGTAACGTTCTCTGTTCCTCCCCTCAACCCCAATGTCCTTACCTTTCCTGAGGGAACTACCTTCATAAATCTGGGGCATATCACTACGGAAAGGATTAAAAGAAAGATCGTAGTTTGTGTGAGTCAACATGGTATGGAAAGTAACTCCTGAGAAACCAAAGCAGCAGCTGCATGGCATGGAGCTTCCTGCAGCCCACAGATCTCTGCCACCTGAATTTACCATGTCAACACATGGTATCCACTATGGCTGCATCAGAGGAGGGCCACTTGGGTTTCTGCCTTAGTCTGGAAGTGGCATCTGAAGTGACCTGTCACAGTCCTTGGGTGGGAAGTGGACACGTGGCCCTGCCCAGATGCAGGGTCCTGGGAAATATGCAGCACAGAGAGCTGGGCAGGCAGTTAGGTCTGCACCACTGTCCCTTGCTCCCTTCCTCCCTCCTTTTCACTTGGCTGTCTTTTTCGCCACTTCTTTCTCATTTTTTGTGGCGGTCAGGAGATGTGGTCTGTAGGATTTCATACTTAGACACCCCTGAAATGCCCTTTGACCCAGCATGTGGCCAGTTTGCCCCATGTGAGAGCAGAGTTCTGCACATGCCCACATGTACAAGCACATTGACTGTACTGTTAGAGCTTCTTTAGATTCACTCATCCTTTCTCTAATCAATCAATTCTGATAGAGCAAATCACTTTACTGATTTATCTATTTCAACTGACAATTCAATACATGTTTCTGAGTACTGTGCAGTCGGATTAGGCATTAGAGGTTCATTATCTGTATCTCTTAGGGATGGTGGTTTCTTTTTTTTTTTTTTTTTTTTTTTGCGGTACGTGGGCCTCTCACTGTTGTGGCCTCTCCCGTTGCGGAGCACAGGCTCCGGACGCGCAGGCTCAGCGGCCATGGCTCACGGGCCCAGCCGCTCCGCGGCATGTGGAATCTTCCCGGACCGGGGCACGAACCCATGTCTCCTGCATTGACAGGCGGACTCTCAACCACTGCGCCACCAGGGAAGCCCAAGGGATGGTGGTTTCTTTCACACTGTGTAAGGTCTCTCTTCATCTCTGCTCTGAGCCTCTGCTTGGTTTATCTTTTTCCAATTCTTTATTTTCAACCTTTTTAAAATTGTGTTTTAAATCCCTTTTTAGTTGTATTTTTTAAAACAACATGCAAATGGATTTTTAAAATTCCAAGCAGATCATCTCTGTTAAGAGAATAGTTTTGAAACTGCTAGGTGGCGTTTCAGGGGGCTCTGAGGAGCTCTAGTTTTTTATGTTTCAGCACAGAAAGGATTCAGCGAGAGACAAAGTGATAGATGAAAAGTGATTTATTAGAATAGGATGCTTGTGATGCTTACAAGAGGGTGCTGCACCCAAGAACTTAGTGGGCTCCAGTTTTATAATTAAAGGAAACGTGGGAAGGGGACAAGACCACCTTCTTCCTCATTCTTGAGTAGACATCAAGCTCCCATCATCAGCTCTTCCTCCGGGTTGGGCAGGGGAGTTTTCTTGACCCTACATGGTCATGCCAGGACTGTCATGGTGCAATGGAAATGAGCAAAAAGGCAGTAACATACATTAAAAATTGTAAATCATCTCAGGTTTTAGCATAATGTCACCTTTTCCTTATATTTTTGTTTATAGTGTGTGCAAAGGAGAATGTCCTAGGAATTCTTAACTTACTGAGCTCACTGGACAGGATGTGGGTCTCATGCCACCATTGTTTTATTGTTTTGGGGCATGTCTCATGTTTCTGTTGTGTGTTTTTGTTGCTAAGCTTGGTTTTGTGATTAAGCAAACCTGCTTTCTTGGGTGATCATTACTTTACAGAAGTCTCCCATACTTTTTCTTTACTTACAATCCCTTAGTAGGATTAACTATTTAATTACCTACATTGTCCCTTTACTCTTTCCCTTTTGGTTAACATGTTTAAATTTATTGTGTTGACTGAGAGACTTGAGGTTGTTTCTACTATTTTATTATGGTTTTGCATTTATTATGCTTTTTCTTTTCTGATTCTTTTTTCCCTGTTATTTTCTGATTTCTCTTTGATTGATAAATCTCATCCTCCAACTGGCTTGGATGGTGCTGATTTTATTCCGAAGTCTTTTAGTGGGGATCTTTCTATTTGTAATGCACATAGTTGTATCTGCATTTCAAACAACAGTTGCAATCAACATGAGAAATAAAATATTGCCCGCCAAATATCAGTAAACAAAGGATGTCACAGTCATCAGCAATTGCCGCCACCTCCAGTGGTGAGCCAGTGAGTCCTGAGGGGACTCAGGAAGGAAACAAAGAATACCTGCCATCTAGCAGCCATCAGATTGCACAACGGTGAGCCCCGAGGGAATGCCTTCTCTGCAATGCTTTCTGTACTTTCCGTGCAAGGGCTTGATTGTCCTCTGGGGTCCTATAACACTTTACACATAACTCCACTAAGGTAGTCATTAAACTGATTGTCAAGACATGTCTGCAGCTGCATTCCCTTATTCACTAGCATTGTGCCTGGTACAAAGAAGATAGTTAACTAGTGTTTGTATGAATAAAGTAGTAAATACACCACAGTAGATTAATTTTTCCAAAGTAACTCTTCCTTCACATCACCCTTGGCTTATCATCCTCCGGCAACATTCTATTACTCTCACTGAGGGAATTGGGCACCTCAGTGCTCGCTGTGTTTCTGAGAGTCACAGAAAATATTGCTGCACCATCTCTCTACCAGACCTCCCTGCCATCTGAGACATACCCTCCTCTCCAGTTGGGCTGGTGCCACTTTCCTTAGCATGACACTGGGCATCTTTCTTGTGCCTTTGCCTACAATATTCTTTGCTGCTGGTAACAGCCATTCCCCTCGACTCTCTCCTCCCTTTTCCTGAGAGCTGGTCTCACCGACATAGAGCTCTCTGTGTTCCCCCCGTGGGAGGTTGTCCCTTCTCTGTATTCTTCTTCCCTGTGGCAGCTACTATCACTGCTGGCTGGAGACACCAGATGTTGGTCGAATGCATCAGCACTGGGAATCTCTGGTGTGCCCTGAGAAGGCCCTGGGAATAGATGGATATTATGAATACATTAGTGTTGGAGACACTGCCAAAGTTGGCAGATGTGAAGCCAAATCTGGCCTCTGTATTCCAACCCCAAATGAAATCTAGAGACAGAGTTTTGGGTGAAGTGGAAAAGAAAAGCTTTATTGACTTGCCAGGCGAAGGGGGCCACAGCAGGCTAATGCCCTCAAAACTGTGTGTCCAACCTGGGGGGAGGGGTGGTTTGTGAGGAGTTTTATAGTCCAGGGTGGGGTTGCTGATAAGGATCAGGATGCGTGCAGGGGCCACATTCCTTCAATCCAGAGATCATCTGGCATCAGGTAATGATGGGTGAATTGTGACCTTCTCTGGAATGAAGAGTGCTTCACCAAGTAGTTAACATCTTCCATTTGGTGGGGGTTTTAGTTCGGCAGAAGAGCTCAAAGATATTGCATGTGTATCCCTTGAGGGGGAACCAGGACCCTGCCCCAAGGCTGCACTCGTGTTCCTTGGCTGCTCCTCCCTTGTCTCTGCATCCCCTCCCTTTCCTGATTAGCAGCTGTTTGAACCTGCCCTTTGGAACTCAGGGAAGGGGACACAGAAAGGCTTTTGTCCCCAGGAGCCCCACAGGGTTCTGCTGAGTTTCAGGTGTTCTGTTTCCCTTGGACCTTCCTTCTTGACCACCAGCCTGTGGGCTGCAGGTGTTCATAATCTTTCCTTCCTTGCTGCCTGCCCTGTGGATACGGGGCTTCCTCAATTTCAGCCCCGCAATTGTCCTCATAAAAAATCCATATGTATATAGATATCTCCCCTGCTTCTGGCCTCTGACAGATGCAATGACGTGAATGGGTCCTGGGGAAGTGATTTAGGTTTCCTGCCTAGATAGGATAACTCCTGCACATTTCACAGCCCTTCTCCCAACCAGGAGCATCCTCACTCTGCACGCCCAAGAAGCCCTCTAAACTTGGAGTGTGTGGAAGGGAGGGGGACTCTGGCTCTTGTCTGAGGTCTCGGCAGTCATTTGTGTCCCTCTGTACCTCTGGCCTCATGCTTTGCATTCCAGAATCTTTGTGGTCTGGCCTGACTTGCATGGACCTACAGAGTTCGGGCATTTCTAGAAAGGTAGTGCCCCTTCTACTCTATGAGGTCTAGTTTCTTGGACTGTTTCTGAGGCCAGCTCCAACCAAATGTCCCTTAGAGTACCTGCTCCTCACTGTACGCTCCTGGGGAGGGCTGCTCAGGGTTTGTCTGCTGTGTGTATTTTTACTTTGGTGAGATTCCCGTATTCTCAGTTTTCCTATTTTCCTGGGGGACTCAACAAGGAGACCCAAGAACATCCTGTAGAAATACTGCCAGGTCAATCCAAGGGTAGAGATAGGTTTGCCTGCCCGTGGCCATCAGACATGAAGAGAAAACACAGGAACACTGACTGGGGTCCCTGCTGCCAGGCTTGCAGAGCTGCCTGTGTTTGAGCTCAACCCCATTCTGCTGTAAGAACACGGCTCTGGCCAGTGTCGTGCTCCAGGTCAACAGGGCAAACATCCGTGAGATTTAACAGCATTGAACCCTTATTTAAAAGGTTAGAAAACTGCCAGGTGCTGTCATCATTTCCAGTGACCAGAAGTGCTGGCCAGTGCCTCAGTGGGAGACTGAGGCTGTGCCTGAAAAGGTTGCGAAGCACCTACTCAGAAAGTTCTTTTTGTTAAAAAATTATGAGCATTATTCTAAGGAAGTGAGTTAGAGAGACAAACGTTCATGTCTTCTTGGGTGGTGTCTTCTCTCCAGGGCGTGCCTTTAGTTTGGGGGTGTTCCTCTGGTATTCACATTGTCAACGGTGAGCTGAGAATAGCAGGTAGGAAGCACTTCCCATTTGTTCATGATATTTCTCTTCCAGTGATCAGAGAAGAACACCGAATAATTCAGGAGATGCCAGAGACTTGGTTTATAACTGTCAGGATCACTTTCTTGAACTTTTGCTTATCTTATAATGTCCAGAGTGGAAAGAACTAGAATGGATGAGTTTATCTATCCAAGTCATCTGGACAGGGCTTCAGTGAAAATTCCAACATGAGCATGGGCAGATTATGGGAGAGCATCCCATGGCTTTTTTGAAATTAGATTTGCTCTTTAAAATTTTCCTGGGCTTCCCTGGTGGCGCAGTGGTTGCGAGTCCGCCTGCCGATGCAGGGGACACGGGTTCGTGCCCCGGTCCGGGAGGATCCCACATGCCGCGGAGCGGCTGGGCCCGTGAGCCATGGCCGCTGAGCCTGCGCGTCCGGAGCCTGTGCTCCGCAACGGGAGAGGCCACAACGGTGAGAGGCCCGCGTACCGCAAAAAAAAAAAAAAAAATTTTCCTAATCCCCCTGCCTGGGTCCTCCCCTTCAGTTTGAGCTTTGCGTATCTTAAATGGTGACACTACTAAACACGCTATTAAATCAATTTAATAGTTATATTCCATCCATGAATATTCCATCAGTGGAGGCAGGACAGAGAGGGAGACGTTGAAGCAGGAAGCTTGAAGCCTCCTCTCCCCTCTCACCCCATGTGCCGCTGTTAATTCCATACTTATCTGGAGCAGAGGCAGAGGAAGTAACTGGTATGGTGGATGGTGGCTCTTCGTCCATTGGTGTGGAAATATTCCGATATTTTAACAAATATTTCCATGTAAGGAAATCCCTCTGATGTCTGCCCACCTCCCCTTCTTTCCTCTTCTCCCATCTGCAGTTGACAGGGAGCTGTGGAAGCTACAGGTGACCCCAGATCTGCTTTTGTGGGCAGCTATTTTAGGCTTCCCAGTACACCACCCTAGAGACTGTACTGGAAAACTAAAATGCACTGCTAATGACTGAGAATTCCCTGACAGTCTTTCTCCATTTAAACCTACCTTTTCAGCCTCATTTGATTAAACAGGAAGAATTCTCAGACAATTTTCAAGTTAAAATATGATTAGTCCTGTCCAGGATGTTCAATTCAAAGAATGGTCATTTATGCCAAAATATAATTTTGTGGGTTTTCTCTCACTGACTTCTTCATCATTATCTGTATTATCATTCAGCCTCTATGTGGAAGTCATTTTTCATGGCTGGTTTGTTCTCATGCATCCTTTTTCTCTGGGTTTCTTTGTAGTCTCCTCCCCACCACCTGCCCCACAGGAAGTGTTAGGGCAGAGGGCAGACTGCTGTAACCCCTGACAAACAAAAGCACCCTTTAGGGTAGTAAAAGCGAGCAGTATTTCACATTCACTTTAGCTTTTATGTAATCTCATTTCTACCTTAGCTCATCCTTTCCTACAATATCCAGGAACAAAATAATGTGGAGGCTTGAATCTGGTCCAGTGAATTGCAGCTAGGTTTAATAACATGAGCGTATGTAGGAATTGACGGCTCAGGTCTGGAGGAGGTGGGTCTGGGCTTGAATTCCAGCTGCACCATTGTGCAAACTAAGGAGGTCAGAATCAGAGAAGGAGAAGAGACAGCAGAACAATAAACGGGCAGGACTCCAGCAGCTCGTTCTCTGTGGTCTTGGCAAGCTGCGTTAGTTGCAGTTTTGCCCACTTGGGGTCTATGCCCAGCCTCTCTGGTCGGGGAGGGTGGCCTTGAGGGCCCTGCAGTGCCCAGGCTAAGAGTTATTCACCTTCCATTCCCAAGACCTGTCCACTACACCTCCGGATCCTAGCTCCACAGCACCCCACAAAAACAAGTGGCACGTTTGGGGTTCCAACAGGTTGAGAGAAAACTGATCACAGCACGTCCCATAGACGTAGGACAACAAACAATAAATTATAAGAATACTCAGAGAAATGCAAATCAAAACTACAATGAGATATCATCTCACACCAGTCAGAATGGCCATCATCAAGAAATCTAGAAACAATAAATGCTGGAGAGGGTGTGGAAAAAAGGGAACACTCTTGCACTGCTGGTGGGAATGTGAATTGGTACAGCCACTATGGAGAACAGTATGGAGGTTCCTTAAAAAACTAAAAATAAAACTACCATATGACACAGGAATCCCACTACTGGGCATATACCCTGAGAAAACCATAATTCCAAAAGAGACATGTACCAAAATGTTCATGGCAGCTCTATTCACAATAGCCCGGAGCTGGAAACAACCTAAGTGTCCATCATCGGATGAATGGATAAAGAAGATGTGGCACATATATACAATGGAATATTACTCAGCCATAAAAAGAAACGAAACTGAGCTATTTGTAATGAGGTGGATAGACCTAGAGTCTGTCATACAGAGTGAAGTAAGTCAGAAAGAGAAAGACAAATACCGTATGCTAACACATATATACAGAATTAAAAAAAAAAAAGTCATGAAGGACCTAGGGGCAAAACGGGAATAAAGACACAGACCTACTTGAGAATGGACTTGAGGATATGGGGAGGGGGAAGGGTAAGCTGTGACAAAGCGAAAGAGAGGCATGGACATATATACACTACCAAACGTAAGGTAGATAGATAGTGGGAAGCAGCCACAGAGCACAGGGAGATCAGCTCGGTGCTCTGTGACCGCCTGGAGGGGTGGGATGGGGAGGGTGGGAGGGAGGGAGATGCATGAGGGAAGGGATGTGGGAACAGATGTATATGTATGACTGATTCACTTTGTTATAAAGCAGAAACTAATTAAAAAATTTAAAAAAAAAAGAATACTCAGAGATTTAAGCACCAAACAAACAAACAAAATAGCTTCTGGAACTAAAACCCATAACTTTTAAGCTAAAAATATTGAATAACGAATTGAAGAAGAAAAAAGTCAGTGTTAGGCTTGAGTTAGTGGGTTTGAAGCCAGTGAGAGAGGTATCTAAAAAGTACAGAGCAAAAGTACAAAGAAACAGAAACATGAAAAAAGGTAAGATTTCGATGAGACCAGGAAAACTAGCACGGTAATGACAGGCATTCCAGAAGGAAGGAAAGGAATACATTGTATTGACGATGCATGGCCCTTCATCCTCAAGTGGGGTCTGGGCATCAGCAGCCCTGGAGGTTATGGAAATGAGGGCTTGGCCACCCAGACATGCCAAGCCAGAACCTGCATTTGGAAAAGATGCCAGGTGGTTGTCTGCACATGTACATTGGAGGTGCACTGATCCACTATAAATAAGCCTGCCAATGCATTACTGCAGTCTTACTCTCTCCACTCCCATGTCCTGTGAAGATGAAAGCTGTCCCTACTGCTTGTCTGAGGCACTTATTAAATCCTACACAAAGGTATCAGACCAGGAGTGGAGTATTCCTCAGAGACCCAAGTGCTTACTCATTTATCATAAATGGATGGGGCAATTCTACATATAGACTGAGTGCCCAAACTTAAATGTCTGACCTGGGGACAGCCAGCAGATATCAACAACAGAATGGCAACCAGTAAGAGAGTAAGACAGAGACAAGTGCACAATGACACCAGTGGTGGTATGTGCAGAAAGGACAGGTGTGATGCATGCAGGGAGGACACGTGTGGTGGGTACAGAGAGGGCAGATGTGGTGGGTGCAGACAGGATATATATGGCAGGTGCAGGGAGGACAGGTGTGGTGGGTACAGGGGGAGGTTAATATCTGTCTTTGCTTGTAAAAGGCTACTGCATATTTTCTCTGTAGGCAAGTGGGTATAGCCTGTGAGCTTCTCAGATTTTTCAATGAAAGGTGGATAGCACCATTTTCTATTAAAAATTTCAACTCCAAATGTTGTCAATAAATTAAAAATTCAAAACAGACCCTTCTGGCTTCTGCTCTTTACATTTTCTTTTCCAGAGGAGCCTCTACCCTTAGGGCTTACTGTCTGGTATTACTCATTATGGTCCCAGGATAGCCATCAATCTAGAAGTCCTGTGCCTGCCCTTGCAGGGTTGCCTGGGTGGCACCGTGTGCCCCAATGCACTCTCTCCAACTCCCAGAACCACTGCTTCTTCCTGCTTGTTTTTTTTTTTTAATTTTATATTGGACTATAGTTGACTTACAAGGTTGGGTTAGTTTCAGGTATGTAGCATATATCTATTATTTTCCAGATTCTCTTCACCTATAGGTTATTACTGAGTATTGAGTAGAGTTCCTGTGTTATACAGTAGGTCCTTGTTGATTATCTATTTTATATATAGTACTGTGTATATGTTGATCCCAACCTCATAATTTGTCCTTGCCCCCAATCTTTCCTCTGTGGTAACCATAAGTTTGTTTTTGAAGTCTGTGACTCTGTTTCTGTTTAATAAATTATCTCATTTATATCATTATTTTAAGATTCCACATTTAATTGGTGTCATATGATATTTGTCTTTCTCTGTCTTCTTTACTTCGTTTAGTATGATAATCTTTAGGTCCATCCATGTTGCTGCAAATGGAATTATTTCATTCTTTTTAATGGCTGAGTAATATTCCATATATATATATTCCATATTCTAATATATATATATTCCATTATATATATATATTCCATTATATATATATAATGTGTGTATATATATATATATATATATATATATATATATACACACACACACACACACACACACACACCACAACTTCTTTATCCATTCATCTGTCAATGGACATTTGAGTTACTTCCATGTCTTGGATGTTGTAAATAGTGCAGCAAAGAACATTGGGGGTGCACTTGTCGTTCCAAACTATGGTTTTCTCTAGGTATATGCCCAGAAGTGGGATTGATGGATCGTATGGTAATTCTATTTTTAGTTTTTTAAGGAACCTCCATACTGTTCTCCATAGTGATTGTACCAATTTACATTCCCAACAACAGTGTAAAAGGGTTCCCTTTTCCTCAAACCCTTTCCAGCATTTATTGTTTGTAGACATTTTGATGACGGCCATTCTGACTGCTATGAGGTGATACCTCATTGTAGTTTTGATTTGCATTTCTCTAATAAGTAATATTGAGCTTCTTTTCATGTGCTTTTTGGCCATCTGTATATCTTCTTTGAAGGAATGTCTATGTAGGTCTTCTGCCAATTTTGGATTGGGTTGTTTGTCTTTTTGATATTGAACTGCTTGTAAAATTTGGAGATTAATCCTTTGTCAGTTGCTTCATTTGCAAATATTTTCTCCCATTCTCAGGGTTTTCTTTTCATCTTGTTTATGGTTTCCTTTGCTGTGCAAAAGCTTTTAAGTTTCATTAGGTCCCATTTGTTTATTTTTGATTTTATTTCCATTTCTCTAGAAGGTGGGTCAAAAATTATCTTGCTGTGATTTATGTCATAGAGTGTTCTTCTTATGTTTTCCTCTAGGAGTTTTATAGTGTATGCCATTACATTTAGGCCTTTAATCCATTTTGAGTTTATATTTGTGTATAGTGTTAGGGAGTGTTCTAATTTCATTCTTTTACATGTAGCTGTCCAGTTTTCCCAACACCACTTATTGAAGAGGCTCTCTTTTCTCTATTGTATATTATTGCCTCCTTTATCAAAGATAAGGTGACCACATGTGCATGGGTTTATCTCTGGCCTTTCCCTCCTATTCCATTGATCTTTATTTCTGTTTCTGTGCCAATACCATACTGTCTTGATTACTATATCTTTGTAGTATAGTCGGAAGTCAGGGAGCCTGATTCTTCAAGCTCGTTTTTCTTTCTCAAGATTGCTTTAGATATTCGGGGTCTTTTGTGTTTCCATACAAGCTGAAATTTTTTGTTCTAGTTCTGTGAAAAATGCCAGTGGTAGTTTAATAGGGATTGCACTGAATCTGTAGATTGCTTTGGGTAGTATAGTCATTTTCACAATGTTAATTCTTCCAATCCAAGAACATGGTATATCTCTCCATCTGTTTTTATCATCTTTAATTTCTATCATCAGTGTCATAGTTTTCTGCATACAGGTCTTTTTTCTCCTTAGGTAGGTTTATTCCTAGGTATTTTATTCTTTGTGTTGCAATGGTAAATGGGAGTGTTTCCTTAATTTCTCTTCCAGATTTTTCATCATTAGTGTATAGGAATGCAAGAGATATCTGTGCATTAATTTTGTATCCTGCTACTCTATGACATTCATTGATTAACTCTAGTAGTTTTCTGGTAGCATCTTCAGGATTTTCTATGTATAGTATCATGTGCTCTGCAAGCAGTGGCAGTTTTATTTCTTCTTTTCTGATCTGGATTCCTTTTATTTCTTTTTCTTCTCTGATTGCTGTGGCTAAAACCTCCAAGACTATGTTGAGTAATAGTGGTGAGAGTGGACAACGTTGTCTTGCTTCTGATCTTTGAGGAAAGGTTTTCAGTTTTTCACCACTGAGAACAATACAGGCTGTGGGTTTGTCATAGGTGGTCTATATTATGTTGAGGTAAGTTCCCTCTATGCTTACTTTCTGGAGGGTTTTTATCATAAATGGGTGTTGAATTTTATCAAAAGCTTTCTCTGTATCTATTGAGATGATCATATGTTTTTTCTCCTTCAATTTGTTAATATGGTATATCACATTGATTGATTTGTGTATATTGAAGAATCCTTGCATTCCTGTGATAAACCCGACTTGTTCACGGTGTCGGATCCTTTTAATGTGCTGTTGGATTCTGTTTGCAAGTATTTTGTTGAGGATTTTTGCATTTATGTTCATCAGTGATATTGGCCTATAGTTTTCATTTTTTGTGACATCTTTGTCTGGTTTTGGTATCAGAGTGATGGTGGCCTCCTAGAATGAGTTTGGGAGTGTTCCTCCCTCTGCTATATTTTGGAAGGGTTTGAGAAGGATAGTTGTTAGCTCTTCTCTAAATGTTTGTTAGAATTCGCCTGTGAAGCCATCTGGTCCTGAGCTTTTCTTTCTTGGAAGACTTTTAATCACAGTCTGAATTTCAGTGCTTGTGATTGGTCTGTTTATATTTTCTATTTCTTCCTGGTTCAGTCTCAGAAGGTTGTGCTTTTCTAAGAATTTGTCCATTTCTTCCAGGTTGTCCCTTTTTTTGACATATAATTGCTTCTAGTAATCTCTCATGATTCTTTGTATTTTGGCAGTGTCAGTTGTTACTTCTCCTTTTTCATATCTAATTCTATTGATTTGAGTCGTCTCTCCTTTTTTCTTGGTGAGTCTGGCTAATGGTTTATCAATTTTGTTTATCTTCTCAAGAATCAGCTTTTAGTTTTATTGATCTGCGCTATTGTTTCTTCATTTCTTTTTCATTTATTTCTAATCTGATCTTTATGATTGCTTTCCTTCTGCTAACTTTGGGGTTTTTTTGTTCTTTCTCTAATTGCTTTAGGTGTAAAGTTCGGTTGCTTATCTGAGATGTTTCTTTTTCTTGAGGTACGATTGTATTGCTATAAACTTCCCTCTTAGAACTGCTTTTGCTGCATCACATAGGTTTTGGGTCATCGTGTTTTCATTGTCATTTGTTTCTAGTTTTTTTTTTTTACTTCCTCTTTGCTTTCTTCAGTTATCTCTTGCTTATTTTGTAGTGTATTGATTAGCCTCCATTTTTTTGTATTTTTTTCAGATTTTTTTCCTGTACTTGGTATCTAGTCTCATAGCATTGTGGTTGGAGAAGATACTTGATACGATTTCAATTTTCTTAAATTTACCAAGGCTTGATTTGTGATCCAAGATATGATCTATCCTGGAGGTTGTTCCATGAGCACTTGAGAAGAAAGTGTAATCTGCTGTTTTTGGATGGAATGTCCTATAAATATCACTTAAGTCCATCTTGATTATTGTATCATTTACAGCTTGTGTTTCCTTCTCTATTTGCATTTTGGATGATCTGTCCATTGGTGAAAGTGGGGTGTTAAAGTCCCTTACTATGATTGTGTTACTGTCGATTTCCCCTTTTATGGCTGTTAGTATTTGCCTTATGTATTGAGGTGCTCCTATGTTGGGTGTGTAAATATTTAAAATTGTTCTATCTTCTTCTTGGATTGATCCCTTGTTCATTATGTAGTATCGTTCTTTGTCTCTTCTAATAGTCTTTATTTTAAAGTCTATTTTTTCTGATATGAGAATTGCTACTCCAGCTTTCTTTTGATTTCCATTTGCCTGGAATATCTTTTTCCATCCCCTCACTTTCAGTCTGTATGTTTCCCTAAGTCTGAAGTGGGTCTCTGGTAGGCAGCATATATACAGATCTTTTTTTTTTATACATTCAGCCAGCCTATGTCTTTTTGTTGGAGCACTTAATCCATTTACATTTAAAGTAATTATCGATATGTATGTTCCTATTACCATTTTCTTAATTGTTTTGGGTTTGTTATTATAGGTCTTTTCCTTCTTTTGTGTTTCCTGCCTAGAGAAGTTCCTTTAGCATTTGTTGTAAAGCTGGTTTGGTGGTGCTGAATTCTCTTAGCTTTTGCTTGTCTGTAAAGATTTTATTTTCTCCGTCGAATCTGAATGAGATCCTTCTGGGTAGAGTAATGTTTTTCTCCTTCATCACTTTAAATATGTCCTGCCACTCCCTTGTGGCTTACAGAGTTTCTGCTGAAAGATCAGTTGTTAACCTTATGGGGATTCCCTTGTATGTTATTTGTTGCTTTTCCCTTGCTGCTTTTAATATTTTTTCTATGTATTTAATTTTTGATAGTTTGATTAATATGTGTCTTGGCATGTTTCTCCTTGGATTTATCCTGTATGGCATTCTCTGCACTTCCTGGGCTTGATTAACTATTTCCTTACCCATATTAGGGAAGTTTTCAACTATAATCTCTTCGAATATTTTCTCAATCCCTTTCTTTTTCTCTTCTTCTCCTTTGGGACCCCTATAATTCGAATGTTTGTGCATTTAATGTTGTCCCAGAAGTCTCTAAGACTGTCCTCAATTCTTTTCATTCTTTATTCTTTATTCTACTTTGCGGTACTTATTTCCACTATTTTATCTTCCAGGTCACTTATTCGTTCTTCTGCCTCAGTTATTCTTCTATTGATTCCTTCTAGAAAATTTTAAATTTCATTTATTGTTTTGTTCATCATTGTCTGTTTGCTCTTTAGTTCTTCTAAGTCCTTGTTAAAAGTTTCTTATATTTTCTCCTTTCTATTTCCAAGATTTGGGATCATCTTTACTATCATTACTCTGAATTCTTTTTCAGGTAGACTGCCTATTTCCTCTTCATTTGTTTGGTCTGGTGGGTTTATAGCTTGCGCCTTCATCTGCTGTGTATTTCTCTGTCTTCTCATTTTGCTTAACTTACTGTGTTTGGGGTCTCCTTTTCACAGGCTGCAGGTTTGTAGTTCCGTTGTTTTTGGTTTCTGCCCCCAGTGGGTAAGGTTTGTTCACTGGGTTGTGTAGGCTTCCTGGTAGAGGGGACTGGTGCCTGTGCTCTGGTGGATGAGGCTTGATATTGTCTTTCTGGTGGGCAGGACTTCATCCGATGGTCTGTTTTGGAGTTCTGTGACCTTATTATGATTTTAGTCAGCCTCTCTGCTAATGGTTGGGGTTGTGTTCCTCTCTTGGTAGTTGTTTGCCATAGGGTGTACAACACTGTAGCTTGCTGGCCGTTGAGTGGAGCTGGGTCTTAGAGCTGATACGGAGATCTCCGGGAGAGCTTTCACCATTTGATATTACATGGAGCCAGGAGGTCTCTGGTTGTCCAGTGTCCTGAACTCAGCTCTCCCTCCTCTGAGGCTTAGGTCTGACATCTGGCCAGAGCATGAAAACCCAGAAAGAAAGAGAGAGAGAGAGAGAGAGAGAGAGAGAGAAAGAAAGAAAGAAAGAAAAAAAAAAGGTTATTAAAATAAAAAATTATTAAAAATAAAGTATTTAAAAGTAATTAAAATGAAAGAAAGAAAAAGAGAGCAACCAAATGAAAAAACAAATCCACCAATGATAACCAGCACTAAAAACTGTACTAAAAAAAATAACTGGACTGACAGAACTCTAGGACATATGGTAAAAGCAAAGCTATACAGAAAATATCACAGAAAGAAGCATACACATACACACTCACAAAAAGAGAAAAAGGAAAAAATATATATATCTTTATATAAAAAAGGAAGATAACAAACAAATCAATAAACAAATCTACCAATGATAATAAACTCTAATTACTAAACTAAGATAAACATAAAACCAAAAACAAATTAGATGCAGAAAGCAAACCCCAAGTCTACAGTTGCTCCCAAAGTCCACCACCTCAATTTTGGGATGATTCGTTGTCTATTCATGTATTCCACAGATGCAGGGTACATCAAGTTGATTGTGAAGATTTAATCCACTGCTCCTGAGGCTGCTGGGAGAGATTTCCCTTTCTCTTCTTTGTTTGCAGAGCTCCTGGGGTTCAGCTTTGGATTTTGCCCTGCCTCTGTGTGTACATCACCTGAGAGCGTCTGTTCCCTGCCCAGACATGATAGAGTTAAAATAGCAGCTGGTTATGGGGCTCCAGCTCACTGAAGCTGGGGGTAGGTAGGGTACGGAATGCAGTGTGAGCCTGCGGTGGCAGAGGCTGGTGTGACGTTGCAGCAGCCTGAGGTGTGCCGTGTGTTCTCCCAGGGAAGTTGTCCGTGGATCACGGGACCCTGGCAGTGGCGGGCTGCACAGGCTCCTGGGAGGGGAAGTGTGGGTAGTGACCTGTGCTTGCACACAGGATTCTTGGTGGCTGCAGCAGCAGCCTTAGCATTTCATGCCCTTCTCTGGTGTCCATGCTGATACCCCCAGCTCTCGCCCATCTCTGGAGCTCGTTTAGGCAGTGCTCTGAGTCCCCTCTCCTCACACACCCCCCAAAAATGGTCCTTTGCCTCTTAGACAGTTCCAGACTTTTTCCTGGACTCCCTCCTGGCTAACTGTGGTGCACTAGCCCCATTTAGGCTGTGTTCACACAGCCAACCCAAGTCCTCTCCCTGGGATCTGACCTCTGAATCCCGAGCCTCAGCTCCCAGCCCCCATTCGCCCCAGTGGGTGAGCAGACAAATGTCTCAGCCTTGTGATTGCTGTTCGGCACCAATCCTCTTTGTCGGAATCTCTTCACTTTGCCCTCTTCACCCCTATTGCTGTGCTCTCCTCTGTGGCGCCAAAGCTTCCCCCCTCCACCACCCACAGTCCCCGCCTGCGAAGGGGCTCCTAGTGTGGGGAAACTTTTCCTCCTTCACAGCTCCCTCCCAGAGGTGCAGGTCCTGTCCCTATTCTTTTGTCTCTGTTTTTTCTTTTTTCTTTTGCCCTACCCAGGTACGTGGGGAGTTTCTTGCCTTTTGGGAGGTCTGCGGTCTTCTGCCTGCGTTCAGTAGGTGTTCTGTAGGAGTTGTTCCACACGTAGGTGTATTTCTGATGTATTTGTGGGGAGGAAGATTATCTCCACGTCTTACTCTTTCACCATCTTGAAGGTCTGTCTAGATACTTTTTGATTTCTTCTTTGACCCACTGATTCTTCAGGAGCATGTGGTTTCATTTCCATATATTTGTAAGTTGTCCAGCTTTCTTCTTGTTATTGATGTCTAGTTTCACACCATTGTAATTGTAAAAGATCATTGATATGATTTCTTTCTTCTTAAATTTCTTAAGACTTGTTTTGTGACTTAACGTATGATCTATCCTGCAGACTGCTCAGTGTGTGCTTGAGAAGAATGTGCATTTTGCTACTATTGGATGGAATGTTCTGTATATGACTGTTAGGACTATTTCTTTTAAACTGTAGTTTAAACACAATATTTCTTCATTGATTTTCTATCTGGATGATCTTTCTTTACATAGGACATTGAAATCCACTGATCTGTTAATAGTTGCTTAATATAGTTAGGTGCTCTGATGTATAATGCACATATATTCACAATTGTAAAAGCTATGAATGAATTGACTCCTTTATTATTATATAGTGACTTTTTTGTCTCTTAATGGTTTTTGACTTAAAGTCTATTTTTTCTGACATAAAGAATCTACTTCTGCTCTCTTTTGTTTTTCATTTGCATGGAATATCTTTTTCCATCACTCCACTTTGAGCCTGTGTGTATCCTGTGGCAGCATATAGTTGGGACTTGTTTTTTCTCATTTGTTTTTCTTTTTTCTTTTTTTAAATCCATTCAGCCACTCTGTGCCTTTTGATTGGAGAATTTAATCCATTTACATTTAAAGTAATTGTTGATAGGTAAAGACTTACTATTGCTGTCTTGTTAATTGTTGTTTTCTGGCTATTTTGTAGTTCCTTTGTATCTTTCTTGTTATCTTCCTTTGTAAATTGATAATCTTCTGTAGTGGTATGTTTTCATTCTCTTCTCTTTATCTTGTGTGTATATGCTATAGGTTTTTGTAGTGTGGTTAACCTGAAGCCTTAATAAAATATCTTATAACAGTCTATTTTAACTAATGACTCAACTTTAATTGCATACAAAAAATCTATTGTTTTACTTCACACTACATTTAATGTTTTTGTTGTCACAATGTACATCTTTTAATCTTGTGTCTTCATTAACAAGTGACTGTAACTATAATTATTTTAATACTTTCATCTTTTAACCTTTATACTAGGGTTAAGTGATTCACACATCACCATTACAGTGTTAGAGTATTCTGAATTTGACTGTATACTTACCAGTAAATTTTATACTTTCCTTTTTTCATGTTATTAATTAGCATGTTTTCATTTCAGCTTGAAGGATTTTCTTCAGCATTTCTTGCAAGGCTGGTCTAGTGGTAATGAACTCCCTCAGCTTCTGTTTGTTTGGGAAAGTCTTTATCTTTCCTTCATTTCTGAAGGACAGCTTTGCTAGGTAAAGTGTTTTTGGTTGGCAGGTTTTTTTTCTTCCATCACTTTGACTATATCATCCCATTCTCTTGTGAATTGTTAAGGTTTCTACTGAGAAATCCACTGATAGCCTTGTGGGGGATTCCTTTGTTTGAGAGAAATTTATTTTCTCTTGCTGCTTTTAAAATTCTCTTTGTCTTTGATTTTAGACACTTTTATTATCATGTGTCTTAGAGAAGAATATTTTAGATTGAAATTTTGGGGTGATTTATTAGCTTCATGAACTTGGATTATCAAAATCTTCCCCCAGATTTGGGAGTTCTTAGCCATTATTTCTTTTAAGTAAGCTTTCTGCCCCCTTTCCTCTCTTCCCCTTCTGGGACTACAATGATACATAGGTTTTTTTCTGTAGGTTTTCTTCATTTCTCTTCATTCTCTTTTCTTTTTGCTCCTCTGATTGGATAATTTCAAATGACTTGTCTTTGAGCTCACTGATTCTTCTGCTTAATCCAGTCTGCTGTTGAAGCTCTCTCTTGAATTTTTCAGTTCAGTCATTGTATTCTTCAGCTCCAAAATTTCTGTTTGGTTCTTTTTAATGTTTTCTGTCTCTTCATTGAACTTCTCATTTTGTTCTTGTTTTGTTTTCCTATTTTTTCCAAATTGTTTACTTGAGTTCTCTTGTAGCTCTCTGCGCATCTTTAGAACAATTATTTTGAATTCTGTGTCTGACAATTCTTGAATCTCCATTTCTTTGGGGTCAATCATTGGAAGTTTACACTTTTTCTTTGGTGGAGTCATGTTTCCCTGATTCTTCTTGTTCCCTGTAGCCTGGCACAAGTGTCTGCACATGTGGAGAAGCAGCCATCTCTTCCAGTCTTTATGGAAAATATCTTCACCTGCAGTTGGGGACATGCTTGAGAGTACCATGACCTGAGCACAGGGCACCAATTGTGAGGGCACGTAGCAGCTCTAGTTCCAGGGCGCATGGTGACTTGTTGACTCAGCATGCTGGAGTCCACATCATTGATACTGTGTGGTCTTTGGTGAGTGGTGTGGATGGTCCACAGAGACTTCAAGGACTGTTGTGGTCCTCAGTGGTGCCTCCAGTTCCTGCAGCTAGGGACCAGGGTTGATGAAAGTGGTGATCAGAGCTGGTGGTGTACATACACTTGGCTGCAGGGGCCAGCAGCAGGTGCCTGTGTGGTGGCAAGGGCCAGTTACAAACACGCATATACTGATGGGGTTCTGGTGAAGCAGCAAGGACTGAGGCCACCTGTAGTTGCACTGGAAGCTGCAGGGGCCCTGCTCTTGGTGTATACTTCCATAGCTGCTGGTTCTTGCCATGGGTACATGGCAGTGGAGGCTAGTTTTGGGAGTCAGACTGGGGTCATGCAGGTGTACAGTTGGAGGGGCTAGCTACAGGTGAGCAGAGTAGTATAAGCTCTATGACAGGACATAGAGATGAACCAGGGCCCACAAGCAACTGTGAGGGCCTTGGCTATTGTGGTACAGTCCTGTGGCTGCAAGATCTTGCCACAGGAGTGGGAAGTCGAAGTCAGCGACTGGTGTCAGCGACTGGTGTGCATAAGAGCACAGCTGGAGGAGCTACCATGGGGGTGGTCACCTGCAGGATTCTAGGCTGGTATCTTGCATTCTCACAGCTGCTGGTGTGGGCTGGCTACTGGTCCTGGTCCCAGGTTATGGTGGGGCCTTGCATGAGGGAATGGGAAGGGACTCAGATGGCTTGTGTCAGTGAACACAAATACTTGTGGGGCATAAACCATTAAAATCTTCAGGAGGTCTGCAGCAGCTGTGCTGGTCATTGGTTTCTTCAGTGGTGAAAGCTACCAGAATCATCTATAGAGCAGGTCGCTGGAAACCATAGTAACTCCTAGTGTGAGGCTGACACTGGTAGCCCCTGCTTTTCTTCCTTGTTCTTAACTGCTTCTATACAACTCAGATTTGACAGTTTCTGGCTGGGGTGAAACAAAACTGGGTCCTTTGTGCAGTTCCCTGAAAGGCTGGGGAAGTAGGTTTGCTCATACTGTTTTCTGTTTCCCAGTGAGGGGAATTATTTCTAAATAAGAAGTTCCCACTTGGTGCTGAGCAGTGTTGGCTTGGGAAATGGGATGATGCAGGCAAAATGAAGCTTTCTGGGACCTGGTATGAAGCCAGTGAGACAACACCCATTCTTGTAGGGTGTGGAATGGGGACCTGGCCAATGTTGTTTTCCTTCGTTTTTGTGTGGTTATTCTCAAGTTTTTTGTTCCACTATGTTGCTGAAGTTTCTTCAGAGGACTCCAGATCTCTCCCAAGGCTTTTTTTGGTAGATAGCTTTCTGCAGCCATCAGCCTATAACAGAATCTGGTACTTGTAACTATATGGTTTGGAACATGTGCACAGGAACAGTTGTCTTGATTTTTAGTAGCACTAGGGTCAAGGACCCTTTCCAACTTTTACACCTCAGTACCCCTGACAAGGGCCCAGCATCCTGTGCTTAGTTGTTCCAAGTCTGTTTCTTCGAGCCAACTAGCACATGAAGTCCTTTAGGGTGGAGGTTGGCCTTTTCTGACAGCATGCTGCTTGGTGTGTATGGTGCCTGGTGGCCACACTGTGTGTGTGTTTGCTCTGCTCATTGATGACTGGGTGCTGGGAGAAGCCCTACTTTGCTCGTTTCTCCAAAGAACCAAGACTTCAAGTCTGAAATTGCCTCTGTGACAATAATTGGGTTCATCATGAGACAACAGAAGGAAGGATTGAAATGTGCCATGGGCACTGCTCAGGGGCCCCTTCTGACAGGAATTTCTGTTTCTTTGTGAAGTAGACTTCCCAGGATGTTACTCATTTCTCTTCCAGTAGATATTTGGGGCTACCGAGAATGAAAAAGTGAACTGAAATTCTCCTTGGACCCAGCTAATAGGAAGGGCTCTTTCTCAGACCCTACAAGGCAACTCTGGAGAGCTTTTGGCAGGACTGGAAGAAGAGTGTGTACCGTAGGTGCATAGGTCTGTGGGTTGGCCACAGCCCATTGGTCAGGGCTCTGCTGGGGCTTATGGGGCTCTTCCACATGTCCTCCCTCTGGGGACACCTAGAGGCGGCAGTACTTCCTGGGATTTGCTCTACTCATAGCTGAACCTGAAGCTTCAGAGAGGCTTACGGTAACATGGGGTGCTTCTGTCTAGTCCACCCACTGGTCAAACAAACCACTGGCCAAGCCCAGAGTCAGTGGGGTAGGGTAGTAGATCTGTCTGTTTCACTAGAGACCGCTGCAGAAGGCATGCAAGTGAAGTCCTATTGCAGAGATAAAAGGATGGGGAGTGATCCAATCTCCCCAAATAAGCAATGAGGTGTTGCTTTTATGACATCAGGAAACCTAGTGTCCAGTAGAGCATAGCTCTGTTGTCCCCTAATTCTCTACAGCAAATGAAATCACATGTCATTTACATATCTCCACATTTTTTTTATCTTTCTGTCTGCGATTTTGGGTAGTCCTTTCCGGATGGGTTACTGTTGGAGCCCTCCTCTTCCTGCTCTTCACAGAGGTTCACACAAGGCAACTACTCCAAGGCAGCAGGTCCAGGGGTCCCTCCTTAACCTCTAATGGGCTGCTCTGAGGTACCTAACAGTGATAACATGGATTAACATCTCCTGAGGATATGCTGGAAGCAGGTCCAAGTATCCCTCCTTAACCTCTAATGGGCTGCTCTGAGGTACCTAACAGTGATAACATGGACTAACATCCCCTGAGCATATGCTGGAAGCAGGTCCAGGGGTCCCTCCTTAACCTCTAATGGGCTGCTCTGAGGTACCTAACAGTGATAACATGGACTAACTTCTCCTGAGCATGTGCTGGAAGCAGGTCCAGTGACTACATCTTCTTCTGTCCTTCATTAACAACATAAGTCACAAGGGGGCATGTTTTGGGAACACAAATTTCTCACAGAAACGTCACAACTGCTACGTGTTTCACTGATTACTATAATGTGAAATTTATCCCTATTAGAAAGATGCACTGGTTGTTGTCATGATTTACTAGAGAAGACTACTTCCTAGTCATTGAATCTCATGCTTGTTACATCATGAACATCAGCAGGTGTGGGATGACTGCACAGAGGCAGTGGTGAGACATGGTTTAGCACCGGTTTACCTTCATGCAGTTTGGAATCAGAGAAATGATTCTGGCTTGGCCACTTACAAGATCTGTGTCTCTCCATGTCTCGATGTCCTTATCTATCCATTGAGGGTATAACATACACACCTGGAGGAAGTTTGAGGATTAACTAAGATGATGTATGCATGGAGATAGTGTAAGACCTGATCCACTGCAGGGCTAATAAATGCTGCTTAGATGGTTGTGGTCCCAAGCACTGTGTTAGATTCTATGCGACTTCACCCCATTTAGGAATCCACAGCAGCAGCTGGAGAAGGAGCTGAGGAGAAGGGGGACCAGTTGGTCATGTGGCTGGAAACAAAGACTTACTGATGGGCTCAAACTCAAGGTTTTGTGGATTCCAAAGTTTGCTTTGGTTTCCTTTTGAACATCCTGTGCTCCATACAGTTTGACTGCTAAAATAGTGCTTTGGATTTTGCAAGTTGGTCATAGAATGGGCAACTCCTCTGGGCTTCCATGGACCTGATATCAGTGTCTTTTTCCTCCACAGATTCCTGTGCTCCTGAACCTGAGCAGAGACCCTGAGGTCAGCCTGCCTGTGCCACCGCTCATGTATGCCCTTGCCCTTGGCGCCTGCCTGGGAGGTAAGGGGGTGTTAATGCATTTGAGAGAGGGCCCCCTGACACTGTGGTGAGCCTGAAGTGATGATTAATGCATGCCAAATTGAAAATAAAGTAAGAATAGTCCAGATGATTTCCTGAGTGGAAACCCATCTTCACTTTTGACTGGAGCAGTTCTAGGCATACTCAGTTCCTCTGCAAGGCCTGTCACTTCTCACTCTATGCAGAACTGCCCCTGACATTCTAAGTCTGTGGCCTGAGGATGATCATTATGACATCTCAAAGTTAACCTATTCCCACACTGCATGCAGATGTGGCTTAGGTTTAGAAACAGATATTGAATCAGAAACCATCCTCAGCGGCAGCTTCTTATTCCCTTTTTAAGGAGTGTGTGTTGGGGGGGGGTGAAGTGATGAATGAGAAAGCTAAGAAGTAGAGACTCTAACCTAAGAGTAAGAAGAAAGATTTTTAAAAATTCTTTTTGGCTGGAGGAGTATGTTGTCCTGTGGAGTCATTGAAAAGCCAATTAGAAAAATGTTGGGAGAGACTAACCTCTCGTGAGTAAACACAAAGGCTTTGGATGTGATTGTATTTGGAAAGAGGCCTAATCACCTTTGGGAATACAAGAGGATTGGAGAATCTTAAGATAAACACACTGGATACCTTTTAAGTTTTTATTTTTACATCCAGATATTCTTAGATAGTCTAGTTTTCTCTGTTCTTTGATTTGTCTCAACTATTAGATCAACAGCCTTCTTTTTAGTTTATCTTCTTGTGTGTAAAGGGGGATTAATGTCATTCAGTGAAGTTGCTGTGATTTCTGGAGAGCTAATTCACCTAATCCAGCAACTGAGGCCTCACGTTCTGAGTGCAGGGTTGTTAAAATGGCCCCCATCTGAGATCAGCCCCAGGGAAAGCAATAACTGCATTCACAGCTACATTTAATATCAGTGGTAGAAACAGAACCCAAAGACACCTTGAAATGTGTCCTCTGTGTGGAATTTTGTTCATTAACCCTTATTGAGCATCTTCTACACCCTGGCATTGTCCTTCAGAGTGGGGAGACAGTCACCTAAGCTAAGATTATAACATAAACGTATCCTCTCATGGCCACGTGCATAGAGTGCTCAGGGGGTACCAGGGAGACTGGGGGAAAGTCAGGAATGGCTCTCCAGGGGGGAAGTTTTGAGCTGGGTCTCAAAGGATGAGAAGCCTGCTGGGCTACTGCAGATTCCCCCAGAACATGTAGAATGAATATGGAGGGGATTATCAAGGAGAGAAGTTAACGTGGACCATTTGTATGGCTAATAACTTAAAATATGATTAAACATTTTTTGACTGAGCCCCTTTTGTAAACAGGGGTATAGCTATAGTGAACAATAAAAGTAGTAAGCCATGGGATCTTTTTAACCTAGTAGCTCTGGTCATTGAATGGTACTTTTTCCTGGTACAGTGGATGCCTACTTGTGCTGGATGTTAGCTCTACATTTATTCTGTTGGGGGACCTTCTCTCATTAACTCAGAGTTTGACAATTTAAAAAATTCTGGTAAAATGTACATAGCATAAAGTTTACAATTTTAACCAATTTTAAGTGTACAGTTCAGTGATGTTAAGTGCACTCATATTGTGCAATCATCACCACTATCCATCTCCAGAACTTTTTCATCATCCCAAACTGAAACTTTGTACCCATTAAACCATAACTCCCCAGTCTCACAGGGTTTGACATTTTGAAGACCATTTTAAATAGAAATTTTCAGTTGGCTTGAGAAATGTCATTTGTACTTTAAATTGGGTGTGACTCACTAAATAGTTTGAAACAAAAAGTCTTTCCTGGTCTGCTCTCAGTACCTTTTGGTTGCTCTTTTTACTAAGAGCTAAAACAATTCAAATAAGTCTTAAGAAAAATCTGCCTTAGCCTGGGTGTCCCAGAAGGCAGAGGTTGAGGCAAGTTTGCATGCTGAAGATTTATTGGGACATGTACTCTTAGGGCAGGAAGACTGATGGAGGAAGTGAGGTAAGGCAGTGAAGGAGAGAAAGCAAATACATGGTACATTACAAAGCTAGTAACAGCTTCAAAAGAAATCAAAGCCAATTTTTAGTTAGGTGGGGATGGGACATGTTCTAGATGGTTCCTGAAGAACAGAAAAGCTAAGTGAAATCTCTTAGTGCCTTTGTAGAGTGTGCAGTGAAGTGGGTTATGCTGCAGAACCAATGAGAGAAAAGCTTCAGAGACATGCTGGCCCTTTGCAGACTACACTGAAGTGGGGACAGGGCAGAGAGCCACCTTTTGAAGGGTGGTCAGCCAGGACAGAACTTCGGAGAGAATCTTCAGCAATCAGCAGGTTATAAACCTGTTAGAAAACGGATAACTCAGCTAGATAGCCAGAAACCCAGAATCTTCCTTTGCTCATATCTCTGTTTCAGAGAACTCCTCATCCCACCCTCAAAACATTTGCAGATGGTGGGAAATTGAATTCAACTTAAGGTGAAACAAAGCCAGGTCCAGCTCAGCAACAGATTAGACTGGCTCCATGCCCTTCACTGACAGCCTGGCACAAATGGGGATGCGCTCTTCAGTGTGTGTGTGTATGTGCAAATCTTATACTTTTGTCTCAGTAGTTCTTTATATAAATTGTTCAGCGTACCACTACCTTGGCGAAGAACACCTACAAAAGCCCTGCAGATAACCTCATACTTACTGTTGAAATACTGAATGTTTGTCCTGTAAGATTGGGAACGAGGCAAGGATGTCTGCTCTCATCTCTCTTATTCAGCATAGTGCTGGAAAATCTACCTAGTGCAATAAGGCAAGAAAAGGAAATAAAAGGTATACAGATTATAAAGGAAGAAATAAAATGGTTCCTACTATAGATGACATGATTGTCTTGGTGGATACCAAGGAATCTATTTTTTAAAAAGTCAGAAAACCATATAACTAATTTGTGAGCTCAACAAGGTCACTGGATAAAAGATAGACATACGAAAATCAATTTTAGCAATGAACACATGGATACCACAATTAAATACACAATACTATTTAGAATCACTCAAAAAATTAAATACTGAAGTTGAAATTACAATATGCTTATAAAAGAAATTAATGAAGATCCAAATAATTGGGAAGACATACAGTGTTCATAGATTGGAAGGCTCCACATAGTAAAGATATGAACTGTCCCCAAATTGATATTTAGGTTTAATGCAATTCCTACCAAAATCTTAGTAAGATTTTTTGTTTATATCTATAGAATTTATAAATATACATATGGAATGGAGGACATATAAATTGTAAATAAGCACATGAAAAGATGTTCAACATTATTAACCATTAAGAAAATGCAAATTAAAACCATGATAAGGGAATTCCTTGGCAGTCCAGTGGTTAAGGCTTTGCCTTCCAATGGCAGGGGGGTGCAGGTTTGATTCCTGGTCGGGAACCTAAGATCCCACATGCCTGGCAGCCAAACAACCAAAACATAAAAGAGAAGCAATATTGCAACAAATTCAATAAAGACTCTGTAAATGGTCCACATCAAAAAAAAAAAATCTTAAAACCATGATAAGATATCATCACACACCTATAAGAATGGCTAAAATAAAAAATAGTGAAAACACCAAATGCTGAACAGAATCTGGGAAAAGTGGATCACTCAGACATTGTTGTTGGAAATGTAAAATGGCCAACACTCTGGAAAACAGTTTGGCAATGTCTTAAAAAACTAAACCTGCAACTGCCATAAAACTCAGCAATTACACTACTAGGAATTTATTCTAGAAAAATAAAAACTTATGTTCACCCCCAAACCTGTACACAAATGTTTATGGAAGCTTTATATGTAATAGCCAAAAAGTAGAAACAAATATGATGTCCTTCAACAATAAATGGTTAAACAAACTGTGATACAATACATCCATACCAGGGAAAGCTACTCAGCAATAAAAAATAAATGAGCTATTGATACAAGTGACAAGTGACAACCTTGATGAATTTCCAGAGAATTATGTGGAGTGAAAAAAAAAGTCAATCCAGAGGAGACTCCTTCAAGATGGCAGAGGAGTGGGACGTGGAGATCACCTTCCTCCCCACAAGTACATCAAAACTACATCTACATGTGGCACAACTCCTACAGAACACCTACTGAACGCTGGCAGAAGACCTCAGACTTCCCAAAAGACACCCTCAGGCAACCTACAGGCCGAGGCGGGGCCAAATCCACTGCTGAACCCCAGGAGCTCTGTGAACAAAAGAAGAGAAAGGGGCATTTATCCCAGTAGCCTCAGGAGCAGCGGATTAAATCTTCACAGTCAATTTGATGTACCCTGCATCTGTGGAATACCTAAATAGACAACGAATCATCCCTAAATTGAGGTGGTGGACTTTGGGAGCAACTGTAGACTTGGGGTTTACTTTCTGCATCTAATTTGTTTCTGGTTTTATGTTTATCTTAGTTTAGTATGTAGAGCTTATTATCATTGGTAGATTTGTTTATTGATTTGGTTGTTCCCTTCCTTTATATAAATATATATATCTTTTTTCCTTTTTCTCTTTTTGTGTGTATGTGTATGCTTCTTTGTGTGATTTTGTCTATATAGCTTTGCTTTTGCCATTTGTCCTAGGGTTCTGACTGTCTGACTGTCCTTTTTTTTTTTTGCGGTACGCGGGCCTCTCACTGTTGTGGCCTCTCCCGTTGCGGAGCACAGGCTCCGGACGTACAGGCTCAGCAGCCATGGCTCACGGGCCCAGCCACTCCGTGGCATGTGAGATCTTCCCGGACCGGGGCACGAACCCGTGTCCCCTGCATTGGCAGGCAGACTCTCAACCACCGCGCCACTAGGGAAGCCCCTGACTGTCCTTCTTTGTTTTTGTTTTTAGTATAGTTTTTAGTGCTTGTTATCATTGGTGGATTTGTTTTTTGGTTTGGTTGCTTTCTTCTTTCCTTCTCTCTTTCTTTAAATTACTTTTGATAATTTTTTAACTTTTTGATAATTTTTTATTTTAATAACATTCTTTTCCTCCCTTCCCTCCTTCCTTCCTTTTTTCTTTCTTCCTTCCTCTCTTTCTTTCTTTCTTTCTTTCTTTCTTTCTTTCTTTCTTTCTTTCTTTCTTTCTTTCTCCCTTTTCTTCTGAGCTGAGTGGCTGACAGAGTCTTGGTGCTCCAGCTGGGTGTCAGACCTGAGCCTCAGAGGAGGGAGAGCTGAGTACAGGACATTGGTCCACCAGAGACCTCCCAGCCCCATGTAATATCAAATGGTGAAAGCTCTCCCAGAGATCTCCATCTCAATGCTAAGACCCAGCTCCACTCAATGACAAGCAAGCTACAGTGCTGGACACCCTATGGCAAACAACTAGGAAGACAGGAACATAAGCCCACCCATTAGCAGAGAGGCAGCCTAAAATCACAATAAGTTCACAGACACCCCAAAACACATGACTGGACGTGGTCCTGCCCACCAGAAATAGAAGATCCAGCCTCATCCACCAGAACCCAGGCACCAGTCCCCACCATCAGGAAGCCTACAGAACACACTGAACCAACCTTACTCACTGAGAGCAGACACCAAAAACAATGGGAACTACAACCCTGCAGCCTGTGAAAAGGAGACCCCAAACACAGTAAGTTAAGCAAAATGAGAAGACAGAGAAATACACAGCAGATGAAGGGGCAAGGCAAAAACCTTACCAGACCAAACAAATGAAGAGGAAATAGGCAGTCTACCCGAAAAAGAATTCAGAGTATTGAGAGTAAAGATGATCCAAAATCTTGGAAATAGAATGGAGAAAATACAAGAAACTTTTAACAAGGACCTAGAAGAACTAAAGAGCAAACAAACAATGATGAACAACACAATAAATGAAATTTAAAATTCTCTAGAAGGAATTAATAGTAGCATAACTGAGGCAGAAGAATGGATAAGTGACCTGGAAGATAAAATAGCGGAAATAACTACTGCAGGGCAGAATGTAGAAAAAGCAATGAAAAGAATTGAGGACAGTCTCAGAGACCTCTGGGACAACATTAAATGCACCAACATTCAAACTATAGGGGTCCCAGAAGAAGAAGAGAAATAAAAAGCGACTGAGAAAATATTTGAAGAGGTTATAGCTGAAAACTTCCCTATATGCCAAAAAAATGGACAACCTGGAAGAAATGGACAAATTCTTAGAAAAGCACAACCTTCTGAGACTGAACCAGGAAGAAATAGAAAATACAAACAAACCAATCACAAGCACTGAAATTCAGACTGTGATTAAAAATCTTCCAACAAACAAAAGCCCAGGACCAGATGGCTTCACAGACGAATTCTAACAAACATTTAGAGAAGAGCTAACACCCATCCTTCTCAAACTCTTCCAAAATATAGCAGAGGGAGGAACACTCCCAAACTCATTCTACGAGGCCACCATCACCCTAATACCAAAACCAGACAAAGATGTCACAAAAAAAGAAAACTACAGGCCAATATCACTGATGAACATAAATGCAAAAATCCTCAACAAAATACTAGCAAACAGAAGCCAACAGCACATTAAATGGATCATAAACCATGATCAAGTTGGGTTTATCCCAGAAATGCAAGGATTCTTCAATATAAACAAACCAATCAATGTGATACACCATATTAGCAAATTGAAGGAGAAAAATTATATGATCATCACAATAGATGCAGAAAAAGCTTTTGACATACTTCAACACCCATTTATGATAAAAGAAAAAAACCCTCCAGAACATAGGCGTAGAGGGAACTTACCTCAACATAAGGAAGGCCATATATGACAAACCCACAGCCAACATTGTGCTCAATGGTGAAAAACTGAAACCATTTCCACCTAGAGCAGGAACAATACAATGCTGCCCACTCTCGCCACTATTATTCAACATAGCTTTGGAAGTTTTAGCCACAGCAATCATAGAAGAAAAAGAAATAAAAGGAATCCTAATCGGAAAAGCAGAAGTAAAATCGTCACTGTTTGCAGATGACATGATACTATACATAGAAAATCCTAAAGATGCTACCAGAAAACTACTAGAGCTAATCAATGAATTTGGTAAAGTAGCAGGATACAAAAGTAATGTGCAGAAATTCCTTGCATTCCTATACACTAATGATGAAAAATCTGAAAGAGAAATTACGGAAACACTCCCATTTACCATTGCAACAAAAAGAATAAAATACCTAAGAATAAACCTACCTAAGGAGACAAAAGACCTGTGTGCAGAAAACCATGAGCAAACCATGAGCAAACCACTGAACATTTCTATTATATTGATTAGGATGGTTTGGGTTATAAGGAAAGGAAGATACAAAACAAGATGGTGTGACACCAGGAAGAGTATCTCCTGTGACAGGCAGTCAGTAGTGAAGCAAGTCTAGAGGTGTCGCAGTGCTTCTTGGTGTCTCCATCTACATGCTCTCCCACCCATCAACGACACTTAGAGCTGGCCCCACACTCAGGCTGGAAACAGCTCCAGGCATCTCATCACCACACAACAATGGATGGTATCCAGAAAAAGCAGCAGGACTACTCTCTTTTGTAAAGTTTTTTCTCAAAATCAGGAAAATCATTACCAGATGTTGCCTCTCCCCCAAGAAGACACCTCACAATGTCTCCTTGACACCAAATAGCTTTGGCTGGCCCACTCATGTTGGTCACTGGCAAGGGGCAGGAATCCATCTGACTTTCCCTGCCCCATCATTGGTAGGGAGGAGGTATAGGGGAGTCAGCTACATCTGTGTTAAATGATAACTTTCCCTGGGCATCTCACACAATAGTCCTGAGGTTCACTTAAGATTGTGAATGTGAGAGTACCATTCAGATGTCAATGGTTGTTTCAGTAGTTTAATAAGATGCTAACAGGCTTTTGATCGTACCCCACATGGCATTGGTTCCGTGTGGTGGGGAGAAAGAAGTCCTAGGTGTCACTACTCTGGCTCAGACCACCTGGCCGGTTTCCGTTTACAGAGGGGTGAATTAGAAGTTGGGCTGTGCACACGAAGAGCTGCTGCCTGTCTTGGCATGTCTGGGTAATCCTACATGAAAACGAATGTATGGATCTAGAGGCAGAACAAGAACATTTTCCAAAATGATTCTCTGCCATGCTCTTGATGACCATTTTAAATGTTTATAAAGAATCTTCAATCTAATGTCCTATGTCAACCAATCCAATCTGAGTTAAATAAACCATGCTCTCAGACCAGTGGTAATTTTTCATTTGACAGAAAACATAAAAATTAATCTTATGCACTGGCATTCCCTTTGGAAAGTAATTTTTCATTTGACAGAAAACATAAAAATTAATCTTATGCACTGGCATTCCCTTTGGAAAGTGTTAATAGAAGTACCTGCCACTCAGGATATGAACTTAACCAAAAGGAAGCAACAGGTTTTAATGTAGCCATGTGCTGCCTGGATTACCCACAATCTCTAGACAACTTTGTCAAGGACGCCATGCATACCTGGACCTAAAGCAGTCTTCATTTTTATTTGTTTTCTGTGTCCTACAGGTAGATATTTAAATTATTTTTGGTTTGTTTTTATCCAACTAATACGTGGATTTGGCAACAAGTAAAATAAAACAGCTCGGATTTGTCAAGGAAATTAACAACCACAATGTGTTCTACAAGCAACAGAGACTACCGGGTTGGTCATAGGTTCACTCCAGCTGGGAAAACCCATCAGCAACATTTATGCTACCCTGACTATGTAAATGCCACACTGCAGGGCCAAGATGTGCACCAGGATCAAGGTCCAATCAAGGCTTCTTTCTTATGTTTCGTCATCTGCTTAAAATCACGTCATTTTAATTTACTTCAAATTTGGTGACAATTTCATACCATTTTTGTTGAACCTAGTATTTCTAGTTACTTGTTTTCAACGTAAAGAGAGCTAAGGAGGAGAAACTCTGGAGCTGGACTGCAGGAATTTGATTCCCAGCTGTGGGATTTTCTAGTTGTATGACACTGGGAAAGTTTCTAAGGCTCCCTGGGGTTCTAAAATTTCATAAACATAGGATTAGGTATGTATTTACTCATGTGCTGCTTCTATTCTGGAGAATCCACTTCTATCATTTATTTGATAAATTGCTGCCTTCCATTTCATTCTGTCTTTTCTGAAATTTTTCTAGTAGTGGAATTTGGGGTTTCCCATATTGAACTTATGTGTATATTATTTTTCCTCTGCATTTTCTTCTTTGACTTTTGCCTCCAGACTCGGGGATATTTCCTCAACTCTATTTTTCAGTCAACCTGTCTATCTATATACATTTATTTAGTTTAGTAATTATGGATTTAGTCATGAGAACATTTTTCCCTCTGGTTTTCCCTTTTTTATTACTTTAATTAAGCTTTTAATTTGAGATAGTTGTATATTCACATGCAGTTGTAAGGAATAATATGAAAAGATCCTATGTACCATTTATCCAGTTTCCCTCAGTGGTAATATATAGTGAAACCATACTACAGTATCACAGTCAGGATATTGACATTGAAGCAGTCAAGACACAAAACATTTTCATCACTAAAAAAATCCCTCACATTGCCCTTTTATAGCCACACCCACTTCCTTCCATCCCCACCCCCTACTTAACCCCTGGCAACCACTTACCTATTCTACATTTCTACAACTTTGTCATTTCAAGTATATTATATAAATGGAATCTTACAAGGTGTAACTTTTGGGATTGGATTTTTTTTTTCTTTAACATCTTTATTGTAGTATAATTGCTTTACAGTGGTGTGTTAGTTTCTGCTGTATAACAAAGTGAATCATCTGTACATATACAAATATCCACATATCTCCTCCCTCTTGCATCTCCCTCCCACCCTCCTTATCCCACCCCTCTAGGTGGTCACAAAGCACCGAGCTGATCTCCCTGTACTCTGCGGCTACTTCCCACTAGCTATCTATTTTACATTTGGTAGTGTGTATATGTCCATGCCACTCTCTCACTTCGTCCCAGCTTACCCTTCCCCCTCCCCGTGTCTTCAAATCCATTCTCTACAGCTGTGTTGTTATTCGTGTCCTGCCTCTAGCTTCTTCAGAACCATTTTCTTTTTTTGTTTTAGATTCCATATATATGTGTTAGCATACGGTATTTGTCTTTCTCTTTCTGACTTACTTCACTCTGTATGACAGATTCTAGGTCCATCCACCTCACTACAAATAACTCAATTTCATTTCTTTTTATGGCTGAGTAGTATTCCATTGTATATAAGTGCCACATCTTCTTTATCCATTCATCCGATGATGGACACTTAGGTTGCTTCCATGTCCTGGCTATTGTAAATAGAGCTGCAGTGAACATTGTGATACATGACTCTTTTTGAATTATGGTTTTCTCAGGGTATATGCCCAGTAGTGGGATTGCTGGCTTGTATGGTAGTTCTGTTTTTTGTTTTTTAAGGAACCTCCATACTCTTCTCCATAGTGGCTGTATCAATTTACATTCCCACCAACGGTGCAAGAGGGTTCCCTTTTCTCCACACCCTCTCCAGCATTTATTGTTCGTAGACTTTTTGATGATAGCCATTCTGACTGGTGTGAGGTGATACCTCATTGTTGTTTTGTTTTGCATTTCTCTAATGATTAGTGATGTTGGGCATCCTTTCACGTGTTTGTTGGCACTCTGTATATCTTCTTTGGAGAAATGTCTATTTAGGTCTTCTGCCCATTTTTGGATTGGGTTTTTTGGTTTTTTGATATTGAGCTGCATGAGCTGCTTGTAAATTTTGGAGATTAATCCTTTGTCAGTTGCTTCATTTGCAAATATTTTCTCCCATTCTGAGGGTTGTCTCTTCGTCTTGTTTATGGTTTCCTTTGCTGTGCAAAAGCTACTAAGTTTTATTAGGTCCCACTTGTTTATTTTTGTTTTTATTTCCATTCCTCTAGGAGGTGAGTCAAAAAGGATCTTGCTGTGATTTGTAATGGAGTGTTCTGCCTATGTTTTCCTCTAAGAGTTTTATAGTGTCTAGTCTTACATTTAGATATGTAATCCCTTTTGAGTTTATTTTTGTGTATGGTGTTAGGGAGTGTTTTAATTTCATTCTTTTACATGTAGCTGTCCAGTTTTCCCAGCACCACTTATTGAAGTGGATCTCTTTTCTCCATTGTATATTATTGCATCTTTTATCAAAGATAAGGTGACCATATGTGCGTGGGTTTATCTTTGGGGTTTCTATCCTGTTCCATTGATCTATATTTCTGTTTTTGTGCCAGTACCATACTGTCTTGGTTACTGTAGCTTTTTAGTATAGTCTGAAGTCAAGGAACCTGATTCCTCCAGCTCCATTTTTCTTTCTGAAGATTGCTTTGTTTGTGTTTCCATACAAATTGTGAAATTTTTTGTTCTAGCTCTGTGAAAAATGCCATTGGTAGCTTGATAGGGATTGCACTGAATCTGTAGATTGCTTTGGGTAGTATAATCGTTTTCACAGTGTTGATTCTTCCAATCCAAGAACATGTTATATCTCTCCATGTGTTTGTATCATCTTTAATTTCTTTCATCAGTGTCTTATAGTTTTCTGCATGCAGGTCTTTTGTCTCCTTAGGTAGATTTATTACTAGGTATTTTATTCTTTTTGTTGCAATGGTAAATGGGAGTGTTTCCTTAATTTCTCTTGATTTCCCCTTTTTTGCTTTTAATATTTTTTCTTTGTATTTAGTTTCTGTTAGTTTGATTAATATGTGTCTTGTCGTGTTCCTCCTTGGTTTTATCCTGTATGGGACTCTCTTCCTTTCTTGATCTTGGATGACTATTTCCTTTCCCATGTTTGGGAATTTTTTGACTATAATCTCTTCAATATTTTCTCAGGCCCTTTCTCTTTCTTTTCTTCTTCTGGGACTTATTTGAATGTTGATGATTTTAATGTTGTGTCCAATGTCTCTGAGACTGTCCTCATTTCTTTTCATTCTTTTTTCTTTATTCTGCCTCATGGCAGTTATTTCCACCATGCTATCTTCCAGCTTACTTATCTGTTCTTCTGCCTCAGTTATTCTGCTATTGATTCCTTCTAGTGTATTTTTCATTTCAGTTATTGTAATGTTCATCTCTGTTTTTTTGTTCTTTAGTTCTAGATCTTGTATGTTGCTTTCATATTTTAATTTGTCTTTCTGTCTGCTGTTCTGATTGGGCAATTGCCATTATTCTGTCTTCTGGATCACTTATTTGTTCTTCTGCATTATTTAGTCTGCTCTTCATTGCTTCTAGATTGACTTTTATCTTGGCAATTGTGTTGTCTTATTTGAATGTTTCATCTTTATAGTTTCCATTTCCTTGTTGCACTGATCTGCATTTCTGTCGATGATCTTTCTTAAGTCTTAGCATTTTTATTACCTCCTTTTTTTATTTTTTTTTTTGCATTACGCGGGCCTCTCACTGTTGTGGCCACTCCCGTTGTGGAGCACAGGCTCCAGACGTGCAGGCTCAGCGGCCATGGCTCATGGGCCCAGCCGCTCCGCAGCATGTGGGATCTTCCTGGACCAGAGCATGAACCCATGTCCCCTGCATCGGCAGGTGGAGTCTCAACCACTGCGCCACCAAGGAAGCCCTTAATTCATATTATTGACATGTCAAATATATTTCATCCTTAGAGAAAGCATGTAAGTGGATGTGTCGTGCTATTTCAGAAGTTTTCACCGAAACCCCCCTAGTCAAACTTTTACATGGAGTAAAGGCAGGGAGAGTGAGATGAGGCTCTTCTTGATGCTTTGCACTGGCAGCCTGTGGGCCTGGTGCATAATGAGTCTGACATCCCCCTACCGGATTGGATGCCTGTGTGTTTCAGGAGAGTGTAAGGACTGAGTGGAGGGGGGACATGTGTGCAGCTGAGCACTCACACCACACCTGCAAAGGCCTTTCATGGGTAACGGAATGGGTGCCATGGTCCTCCTCCATGGAGAAACCTCATAGGTCACACAGCTCTGAGGTTATTTATTCCTTACTTCTCTCTGTCCTCAGTTTTCCAGCATGGAGTTCTGGGCCAATGTAGCACCAAAGGGCACAGCTTCCTTGGTCCTTGCCCTCCTGCTCTGCTGTTGAGTCTTAAAAAGGCCAGCCTCTCAGGCCCGTGAGGGCTGCTGGAAGCTACAGATTTGTGTCTCACAGTTCATAGTCCTCAGCGACGCACAATGCCAGAACTGAACTAACTTGGCTGACCCTGGGTCGTGCACCCATCCCCAAACACTGACCTCTGCGGGTGGGGGCTGAAAGATGCCAATGGGCTTCACCAAGTAAATTTACCCTTCCCTGAACCTATCTCTCTGTTGGAGGCTGGGTTTGAGTCACATCCTTCACTGTGAGGCCGCACTTGTGTACGTGTATGCACATAGTTTCCCTGCAGATCATGTGTGCTGTCAAAAAGGCCCAACCAAAGAGGCATTTTATTATCCTGGTTGTTTATATCCATCTTTCCATCCACACAAAGGATTTGCTGGTAGGTGTCCAGACCTAGAGTCCTAAGGATGGTGGTTCTCATCTGAGATCCTACTGCTCTGAAGACACATGGTCTCTCCTGTGGATGTTGACCCTACTTACATTTTCCTCTGAAAGATACATGTCACCACGTCCCACAGTGATTTGCCAATTCTCCTTAACATTTCCTCTTCCCTATCACATCCAACAGAAGTAGCCCTATTCATAAATGAATTACTATATATACAAGCAGTGAATTTATTTTCTGTTTGCCAGTGTTTTTTTTTTTTTTTGTTCCTGCAGATATTTGCACAGCAATCACTTTGGTAGTGAACAGTAAAGTAATCATCAATCAAAAGCCTGTGAGATGATCAAAGTATCATAGAACAAAAGAGAACAGGAGCCTACCACCAAGATAAACTGAGATTTTATTTTACTTTTTGAATTTTGATTCTAGGTAATGGGACACTGATTGGAGCATCAGCAAATGTGGTTTGTTCAGGAATTGCAGAGCAGCATGGATATGGATTCTCTTTCATGGAATTTTTCAGGTACTTTAAAAACTCATTTAAAATTTCTGTTTATATTGTCCCTAAACTTAATTTAAAAAATCAGCCACACATACTGCTAAGCACTAATATAAGCATGTTTTAATAATTAGAGAGACATTGATGTTTTATGTTGTTGTTCCCTTGAAAATTCCAGTGGGGATTTGTGCCTTGACTACCCATGATGAGGGTACATAATGAGAGTCTGACAGCCCCCTACGGGATTGCCCAGCAAAAAATTTTATGACGGAAGGGACCCAGGAATATTGCAGACTGGGGGCAGCCTGGGAGCAGGCACCTCTCAGGAGGACAGTGCAGAGAGGAGGCCCTGGATGGGCGAGAGCAGCTGATGCCAGCTCCTGCAAAGGAGGACCTGCTCTGAGGGAGCCGAGTCCACTCTGGGGTCCTGGCCCCTACGTGCTTGTGTTCATATGGCACCACTGCATTTTGGATGCAGGAACTGGGCAGAATAGACATTGGTGGTGCCTGTAAAATGTTGCTGCCAAAATGAACTGACACTCATTTGGGGGATACAATGGGGGATATCTAATGGAGGCACACATCCATATCATCTAGGCTGAACCCAACTTTTGATTTCTAGAAATAAAAGACAGTTACCTTTATGGATATATAAAGCTTGTAAGGCTACATTCTTTTGCAATAACATAATATAATAATGAGTCCAGATCTCACAGTACTCTGCAGACACCAGACACCATAATCCACTTCTCTTTGTGTTTCAGGTTGGGCTTCCCAATGATGGTTGTCTCCTGCATGGTTGGGATGTGTTACCTCCTTGTTGCTCATGTTGTGATAGGATGGAATTAGTAGATATACAATGTGTGAAGACTGAGGGGAACTTGACCCATCACCAACATCAGTAGAATACTACCCCAAAACCACTCTTTGGAGAAGAAAAGGTGCTTACCATGGGGGTGCTCTGGAATGGACACCTTTGCTATCCACACTCTTATTTGGGTGAAGCTGGCAAATTGTGGTAAATGCAAGATAACTTACACAAGATTCGACTACAGGAAAATCTGTATATCTCAAAATATATCTAGCTATGCTCTGTAGGAAAAGACACAAATTCAATAATTTACTCCAAATGGCTTGTGTTGTTTAAATATCACTTCTCCTGAGGCTATCAATAGTTTTTCTTCATGTAATCACTTTTCATGTTAAAATAATGAGCATTCAAATTGTATACCCTCTTAATGCACACTTTTCTTGGGAAGGATATACAATTTGTAAGGAAACATTATACGTATTAAAAAAAAATACTCCCCCTTGACAAAGGGTCTTAGAATTTGTTAGTCTCTTACTTTTTAGTAGTTTACATTATATAAAATTGCATTTTATTCATTCATGTTTTTCTCTGGAGTTTTTAAGTCATCAATTAAAAGTCCATATATTTGACTTGCAGAAATCGTAAGTGCTTTCTAAAAATAACATTTTAAATATTTACCGACCTGGAATAATAATCTTCAGTTTTAAAGATGGTGTATGCTACTTCTATCAATTACCCCAAAGTGTGGTCAATACATTCAGCTCTGCACACCTGCTGGACTCCAGTGGTGCAGTCAACGCTTACTAAAGGCTATTCTATTGTGGAACATTAAACACGAAGCAAGGACAATGAGAGCAAAGAGCAAGAGGGAGCTGGGCTGCAGCTGAGGTCTCATCTGCTCTGCTTGGTCAATACCACGGCTATACCTCAGACAACAAACCTCTTCTTCAGTTTCGGTCTACTGTGTGTGATACCTTGAGATGAAATGAAGAAAAAGATGTTTACTGGGGACTCTGCTCAGAAGCAGTAGTTGCATAAAGTTTCTGATTTCGAAAGGTTTAAGATCCTCAGGGCAGCAGGAACTAAAACGTAGGAGATCCCATTTCTGTCCCGGGAACCCTCAGGGTAGGTGTACCCTTTCTACAGTTTAGAGTCTATATTTGTAAAGTGACAACCAGAAAGGTGAGGAGAAAGTTTATGAAAATATGTCCTTTAGCTTCATGAGCTATCTTTGAATTCCTTGTCAGCAAAAGTGACAAAAAAAACCCATTTTTGTTTTAAAATCTGGGTTGAGGAAGTCACAGAAACTGCATGTGCACCTGACTCACTGCTCGAGTGAAGCCCTCGATCCCCGGTCTTTCCAGGAAAGGAGCGCTGCCAGCATTCCATCTCTGCATCCTTTTCATGTTGCCTCACTGAAGCTTAGATGCCCTGAGTCCTTCTACCAAAAGGCTTTGTTTTCTCTTTTCCCACATGTTTCCATGCCTGGAGGTGGTGTTGGTGCCTTCCTTGTGCCCAGATGCTGCTCCTCATTCATGTCTGTTCTCTTCTCCCGCAGTATCTCTTCCCCTGTGGTGCACAACCTCTCCTCCTCCCATCTCAGCTCCTCAGTTACCACATCTCATTCTTAAATACCTGAGCTCCTGGCTCATTTCTTCCTCTCTCCCTCACCCCTTCAACCTTCTCAGAATTCCCTGAGATTTGACACTCAGGCCTCATTACACCCTGACTGGATCACCAGTAACTGCACCTTTAATTCTTCATCTCAAATGTCTCTCTCTCTGATACTTCCGATACTCCCAGCTTTCTCCTCCAGATTATCACCTCAACAGAGCCCTCCAGTGACGCCTCCAACTCATCCCTTTCTCTGACTTCCCACACCAGTTCCCTCCTAGCTCAGTTTTCTATTTCTGCTCTTAACTTCAAAACTCTGTTGATAAACTGGCACTGTTCTACCTTTTCTGGCGCCTAAACACCTAAATGTTACTGAGGTAGATCATTTGACTGGGATGACTTGTTTTACTTTAAAATAAAGATTACAAACATCAGAAAAACACTCAAGGCTGCCTGGCTCATTTATTACATTTCCCTAGTGCAGCAGTCAGAGCCCTGGCTGAGCAGATGGCTGTTCGATTAGGGTAGCTTACAGGGAATTTAATCAGGGATGGTGCAGTCCTTGGAACTAGTCAGAGGAGGCACTTGTAGGCCTGAGGGTGAGGGTCCCCAGGACCTGCAGATGCAGGGAGCAGTATGGAAAGGGACCCATGACAGGAGCTTCTGTGGAGAGTTGAGGTCATCAAGAATCACTTTGCAGGGAAGGGGCTGTGAGAATTGTCTGACTTCACCCCTTTTCCTCCCTCTGATTTTCACTGTCCTTCCCATTGTCTGAAGCCAGCCAGAAGGCAAGGGTGAGAGGAAATGTTGATGTCTGTGTAGGTAAGCTCCTGTGGACACTGAGCAGGACAAGTAGAAGGAGAGTGGATCTGATGGGCAGATGGAAGATACTCAGCTCTGTCCACCATTTTCAGCAGATGAAAAAAGGTTCATATCTGCAGTAAAGGAAACAATGAAAGTGCCATCAGAGTTTCTGTCAAATTTGTCAATTCTCTCTCCTGATACTGTCTCCAGAATTAGTAGGTAAACAACCCAGTGCTTACTAAATCCTGTTTCATGATGATAGAAAAAGACAGCACTGAAGGAACAAATGGTAGCTTTGCTATGAATATTGAACTACCACGGTTAGGCATTGTTCTGGCACCTCATGCATAAACCCCCAAAGTTCACAGGGACTGTGAGGACACACTTTTACAGTCTGAATTCAAGAAGAAGAATCTGTTTACTCTTCTGCACACGACAATCCTGTCCTTCCTGAGTTGCATTAGTAGCTGCGTACAGCTTTGACAGGCACATCAAAATAAAGGCCATGCACCCCAGATAAGGCCATGTGTAGGCAAGCGTGGAGGAACAGGTGACAAAGGAGCAGACAGAGCTACTATGGGAATTGGAACCACTTCCTCCTGTAATATATGTGTGCCTTCCAGACCTGCTTGGGCTCAAGCCCACATAACACAAGACCTAAACGCCACATAACACAAGACCAGTGCACACGTCTAACTTTATGGATCAGTTGGTTAGATGACACTTGGCTTACGACATGCAGTTCAACTTGCCTGATGACACTGTTTCCCACAATAGGGTCCTCAATTTGTAACAGGGCCCAGTGGGTCCGAAGAGCTGCTTTTAAAGTGGAGACTAGGGCTTCCCTGGTGGCGCAGTGGTTGAGAATCTGCCTGCCAATGCAGGGGACACAGGTTCGAGCCCTGGTCTGGGAAGATCCCACATGCCGCAGAGCAACTGGGCCCATGAGCCACAACTACTGAGCCTGCGTGTCTGGAGCCTGTGCTCCACAACAAGAGAGGCCGCGACAGTGAGAGGCCTGCGCACCGCGATGAAGAGTGGCCCCCACTTGCCACAACTAGAGAAAGCCCTCGCACAGAAACGAAGACCCAACACAGTCAAAAATAAATAAATAAATTTATAAAGTGGAGACTAGTAGAATGGGAGGGCATGGACCTTATCCAACCGTTCATGGTCTGCACTGTGGTTTTCCCATTGAGGTCTGCCACAGACACTGGGGACTTCTTCAATGTGCTATGATGTTGCAGAAGACCCAAGTGGCGGGGCAACATGCAGGACAGCCCGGGCCTGCTGAAGGGCCTTTACTTGCTTCAGTGACCCTCAAACCTTGCAGCTTCAGGAGGTCACCTGATAATGGGTTGGAGTAGCTTCTTCAATTTGTTATATGTTGCCTGCAAGGTTGAAAGTGGACCACCAAGAATAGTACCTTTTTGTTTTTGTGTGTGATTAGTGCAACAATCTATCTCTCACTTTGTAGGGTAATTTTAAGTCACTGATTAGCACTAGCCCCTAAAATGTCCATTAGGATATTGTATTTCTTTTGTTTTACAACCTTGGTACGGAATGAGAAACTTCTTAATAGAATAGAGAATAAACTTGGAGATTCTGACATTATTCGACATATTATCTATCCCAGGACTCATTCTGGGGCTGGGGAAATAACCTCAGGCTGGGTCCACTGTTCCACGGGATCAGCTGTTACATGAGCTTCTAAGTGAACCATAGGGTATTTCTGGGCCACTGAGAACTGCAGAAAATTAACACCAGAAAAGAAAATTTCTTTTTGCCAATGTACAAGTTTCCTATTAAATGGCTGCAAGTGGCTTGTGCTGTTTCACTGCACCTGCCTCTGAAGACGGTGTGAGGGGAGAGAATAAGCCCGTCCTCAGATGTGTTGCAAGATTCTTTCTCAAAGGGTTGTGGCCTCCCTTCAAAGGACATATTTAGGTCTGGGAAGTGGCTGAGGTTGTTAATCCTTCTTAAGATCCTTGATACATCTTATCAGATCCAGATTCCTTCTAGTTTTATATGTGAAGTTGCCCATATAATTCACTACTATGAAGTCTGCAATCAACTTGCTGTTTGACATAGGTCTCTGAAGCTCACTGTGGGCAATGTGCCCACCTTGACTGTGGCAAGGAACTGCTTCCCTGGCCTCTCCTGCCTCGGGATCCTATTATTACCATTGGGGAAAGAGGACTCAATTCTATTACTGTGTCCCCTACTCTCATCAACAGTCTCCAGAGGACAGCCATCACAAGTGTTTCCAAGGACACTGTGCCCTCCTCCACACCCTGCACTTCCTGATGCCTCCATGAAGGCGGAGGCCTCTGGATTCTCTTGCAGAGAATGCATGGGGCAATGGAGTAGTTCACACACAATCATTCTGAGCCATTGGATTCCTATATGCCAAGAACTAACCAGCTGTACCCAGAATTAACACCTCTTCCAAGTGCTCAAGCCATCACATGGAATCTCAAATTCCAGGTGAGTGCAACGACTCAGGGTTTGGCTTGCTGTAGCCATATATTTCATCCTGCTTGTTGTGGTATCTGTAGACGCCAATCCCCTATGTTCTCCCTGCACAGAGTGGTAACTTTTTCAACAGGCAAGATAGTTTTTCTTGAAGTAGACTTTATACGTCTCTATCCAGCACATACTAGTTTGTTAGATCCCTGGAGAAATGAGGGGTATTAGGGATGAGTCTTGAAGCAAATTCATATCATCTTGGGAGGCAACTGACCCAAGTACAGCCACAAAGTGGTTGTTACACGAGAAGGCCGCTCTCCTGCATACTCCCGAGGGAGGCCCAGGCAGGACTTTTTGGTTAAGAGTTCTCAGCTGGGTCTGAGTCTGATCACATATCTGTGGCCCACCACCAGTGTCCTACTTCCCCACCAGCATCCTTGCCAATCCTCACAGTCAGCTTCTGGGCCTGGGTCTCACCCAAATCTGCTGGCTCCTTCCAAGCTGCCTTCAAAGCTTTCTGATCAACCCCTCATGTTCTCAGTTGAACAAATACCCATGACTTTCAGTTCCTGTCCTGTGTCTTGTTTATGGTCTCCCAAGCTGTCAGGAGAAGCCAGCATATCCCAGACACAATGACCACTGGGGGTCCAATGTCTTGCCCTCCCAATGACCTTCAAGGATAGTGATGCTGCTGCAGACATGAGTGGTCTTAGTTCTATTCCCCCCCCCCTGGAATGGAGGTTATCCCTGCCTCCCTCAGAGATGTGAGGAAAACAATTCCAATTCTCATATAGGAGTTTATTTCCTGGGGCCATTTAGGTTATGGATTAGACAGGGAACAGAGAGCACAATCAAACTGCAAAATATGAGAAGAGTTTGATGAAGATGGACTTTGCAAAGTATGGGCACAGTATTAAGAAACTACAAAGGGGAGAGAAGTGCCTAGAGTTAGTAAAAATGAAACAACATTATCACCCCTAAAGCTATGTGGAGAGGGTCTCTAGACAACCTGTGGCCAAGCACTGTGGCCAATCACTGCATCCAGCCTGCCAGTCTGCAGGAAAGAGGAAAAGAAATACCAATATCAATCTCCTTTTCTTCTAGCTCCTGCCAGCAATCTCCATTGGCCAACCCCAACCAGAATTCATGTTGTGGGAAACCATTCATGTTGCCTGTGTCAGCCAGCTTCTGGGCTGAAAGCAGGATGGAGAAAGGAGGGGTCAGCCACTGAGTCAGAGGGAAGAGCTACAGCTCACCTAGGAAGTTCATGTTCCTTTGCTCTGGGAAGATTCCAGGCCTTCTCTCCTCTAAGCCCTCACAATTTATCAACCCCCACTCCCAATTTTACTTCACTAAGTACATGGAAACCTTCAAAGAAGAACATTGTCATCAGTAACTTTACAAATTTCTCTGCAGCCAGATCCAAGTTCCTGTCTTACAGAATAAACTCAGTGCCTCTGGCTTTCTCAAAGGCCTCCATGTATGCTCTGAATCTTGATCCCTCATTTTCTCATAATCTTCACTTTTTCTAATAAGAAACTGCTCTCCTCTGCATCATCTACCACACCACTTCCACCCTCAAATAGACATGTTTTGATAGGCTTCATTCATTCACCCATTCATTTACTCATTCATTCAGTTAAAGGTATTTAATGTTTTTTATGTTGTAGGCAAAGTTTCTAGGTTCTAAAGGTGGGAAAGTAAAAACAAAGAAACAAAAGACTTTAATTTTATGGAACTTCCATTTAGTCCCATCTTAAAAATCATCATCTTCCTCTAGCCACTACCCTATTCCTAAAACTTTTTGAAACAGTTTTCTTCTGTGTCATTTACATCTTCTCTTTTCCAATTTACTCTCTTTTTATTACTATAAATAATTCAGGCATAGAAAAATTGGAAAATATCCGTGTATGCCCTACCCAGTTTACTTGAAAAAAATACTGCATATAACCCAAGACTACTCGCTATCTTCCCAATAATATCCCCACCACCACCACTAGAGGTAACTATAAGCACAGATTTGATGGTTTTGCTCTACTATATAAAATCAAAATCTCCCATGTCATTACATGGTCTTGACTCTATGTCATTGTCAACACCATTCCTTACCTGTGCTGGTGCATTAGCTGCACTGGGGGTGTCCTCCTCTCTGCAGGTGAGTGACGGGTACTTACTGAGTCTGTTCTTTGTGCTGGACAATTTTCTAGGCACCTGCCCTAAAGGTGTTTATCTTCAAGGGAGGCAGAGAACAGATTAAATACATATGTTCAGGCAGTGGTGGTAAGATAAATGCAGTCAGCAGTTCTAGATAGGTCGGTTGGGGAGGGGGCATCTGGGCAGAAACACAGTGAGGGACCAGATGTCGAGATGTCTGGAGAAGGAAGGAGCAGCCGAGTGCTCAGGAAGTGGACCCTCCAGGCAAGGGTATGTTGGGGTGTTCTTGTCACAGCAGAGTGAGCTACGGGAAGAGGAACACTGGGTCTGACGCTGAAGGATTGTAGGCCAAAGGGAGGACTTCAGATATTTGTTCATCGGAAGATAAAGCTAGATGAATGAATGGAATGTTGAAGGGAGAAGGTCACATCCCAGCTGTCCTAGAAACATGCTGCTATCTCCTTCCCTGTGTCAAAGACAAACGTTGGGCAAGTAGGGAGACTGATTTTATTTAGGCTATTGCAATGGGGAGACCACCCCAGATCCACAGATCAGCGTGTCTCATAACAGTGGACTTGCTGTTTTTAGTGAGGAGTAAACAAGCTGCAGATGGAGTGATTTGCAATTGGACTTGTTTGATGAAAGTGGAAGTCTCAGTTATCATTTTAGCTGATCAGTCATGAGAAACAGCTTTAATCTTTGCTAATCAATCATGAGATGAAGAACAAGAAGTTGGAGGGTCTGTGTTTGCCCTTGGCAACTGCAATTGTATAACCACGGGGCCTCAGTTCACCCTGTTTTAAATAGAAAAGCATTCAAGTAAAACACATCTTGCAACTGAGAATATCTCAATATAAATACAAATATCTGAATACAAGATATAAATCTTTACCTGCATTGTCCCACAGGAAGCTCCAGCTGCCGAGCCCTGGAGAGGGTCCCATTTCGTGGAGGTGAGGAGTACAAGGCTGCCCACCACCAGTAGTGATCTCCCCACTGCAGGCCACACCCACTGCCTCTCCTATGGGTTTGGAGTTGCTAAAGAGAGCTCAACAAGCAAAGCACTTGTTGGAACAACACTTTACCCATGGAGAAGAGACCCAGCAAGATCTAGGTCTGGTCTGTGGTGTGAAATGGTCTCCCAGGCCAGCGGGTCTCTCCAGATAGCAACGATGGGAGACAGACTGAATGATCCCCTCTCCTGCTGCAGGCAAAGACCCTGTCCCCTTCCCACAGGGGCAGATAAACTAGCAGCCTGGCCAGGTGTGTTATGACACACATGCTTAAACAGAGCAAGGACGTTCATTGCAAACTTCATCCACACAGAATGCACCCCAGGACAGAGAAAGCTTTATTCTAATGAGGAAGAAGCCTTTAGGGCCAGGACAATGTTCCCAACCTTTGGTACTGGAGGTGCAATCCCAGGGAGAGGCGACATGTCCCACAATAATTGCTTCCCCAACCAGCTTCTTAAGAGAAAAAAAGAGCTAGTGCAAAATCCACAGCAGAACGTGTAAGAAGCAAATCCTTTTTTCTCCATCCTTCTCCCTGTCTTTATCACCAGCTGGCCCTTGAGCTCTGTCTTCCTCTAAGGCTCCCAAATGCCCCGCCCTCAGCCCATCCCTTCCCCACCCACCTCCAGCCTCCCTGGATTCATCTTCTAGCCCCTGCCAGTCTTACATTTTCAATGTAAAATTCCCACAATCCTGCCTTTACTTCCTTTAAATGTTGCTCTTTTTTTTATACCTTATTTATGTAAACTTATGAAAAGACCACCTTCTCCCTCCCTGGTGGTCCCTCTCTCAGAGATGCAAACAGTCTCAGATGCCCAGAGTGAGGTGGGAAGAGGGCTAGAACACTAAATTTTATCACTGTTTTTATTTTTTTCTCCCATTACACCAGCATTTCTTTAGTACTAAGGGACACTAAAATAAGGCACAGACTTTGTGTTGTGAATGGGCTCAGCCAGCTGCAGGGGTACTGGCTTTTTTTTTTTTTTTTTTGCGGTATGTGGGCCTCTCACTGTTGTGGCCTCTCCCGTTGCGGATCACAGGCTCTGGATGCACAGGCTCAGCAGCCATAGCTCATGGGCCCAGCCACACCGCGGCATGTGGGATCTTCCTGGACCGGGGCACGAACCCGTGTCCCCTGCATCGGCAGGCGGACTCTCAACCACTGCGCCACCAGGGAAGCCCAGGTACTGGCTTTTGACTGACCTTCAGTGAAAAGGTCTTTTATGGATCCTACAGTCATAGGAAATCAATGAAAACTTTCATGGGGGAAATGGTTCCAGGGAAGCATTTGTGAAAGGGGAAGAAGCTGGTAAAAGATAAAAACAGAGACCTCATCAGTGTGCAGGTGGAAAGGCAGCATCAGTGGGCTGGCTGTAGAGAGAGAGGCTGATAGGTCTAGAGGGGGAGAGGAGTCCTACCAAGACCAAACGGAAGACGCCTCCTTCCCCTGCTGTGGTCAATGGAATTCATTTACCAGGCACTATCAGGACATAAAGTGGGCCTGAAGAACAAGGGCTTTTGATTGAAATCCATTGTCTGTATGGTGATAGAACTCCTGGTCTTTGCCTATGAACAGCAGTCTTTTCGCTGCTGAACTCGCCAATTCAGAGGCCTCTAGAGCCTGCAGTGCTTTTAGACCTGACACAAAGGCAGACCATTTGTGACATATATAGGCTTGTCCTAGACCTATTGCTCCTGCTCCGAAATTAGCTTTGTGGAATGACAGAGGAGGACAGAAGCTGAAACTTCAACTGAGTCCTTCAAAAGGCTCTCAGCTCTGGTGCTCAGGAAACAGGGAAGAGGTATGATTGATAAGCACGTTATTTTGTTGGATTATAGCTGATGTTTTTCAAGGTGGCCTGAAGTCAACTGGAATAAAGTCTGCTCCTGCCTCTTTCTCAAGAATGGCAGAATGTTAATTCCTCTTGTTAGTCTCTGCAGCAACCAACAGCACAGTCCTCACCTTGCACACCACTTGCAGCCCATCAAGACTGGGTGTGTGTGCAGTATGGATTTCTTCCTGCCAACAGGAAGAAACAGAACTAAGAGGTGGGCAAATGAATTCTTTTGGAATGTCAATTTTGAGGACATTTTATGCTGTGGATGAATTAAAATGAAGCTTTCTAATTAAGTGCCTAATCTAATACACGCCCCATGAAGTGTGTACAGAAGAAACAGGAGACAGTCAGCCCCTCCAGGAGCTTTCACAAAGAAACCCATATTGCATCACTTCTTCCCTACTCAATCTCTCCCTGAGGCTGCTACTAAGTGTTGGCAAGCTCTTTAATACAACCAGACTACTCAGAGGCCGTTGCATGTGGCCTGACCTCAAAAAAGAAAAAAAAATAAATGTTTGTGGATTAATACATCATTGCAGAATTTATTATACACAGGCAACTCAGGTAAGTCTTCAGTGTGTATTTATTAAAATCATTATTTTTGACAAAAGAAATGGTCAATAAAAATAAGTTTAAATCATTGCTGAATGTCCAGTCCCTTGGAAAATGTAGCTTGGTCCAGATGCTGCTTATGTGGCTCTGAGCTGTTCCACATGATGATAAATGTATATCATGTAACAATAATGAACAATATGCTATTCAAAACAATTTGTGTAAGAAGTTTGAATAAATGTAATTTGAAGCAATTCATAGTGATGATGCTAAACTTTCCCTGAGTCAGTGTTCCTGGAAACAGTGGAGGTTAATAAACTTCCTTTATGTTCCTAGAAATGACTTCCTGAAACACCCCCCACCTGCCCCATGTGACTTAGACAAGACTCGTGGATGCTCCCATTGTTTATCTAGAATAAGGCCAGACATAGACCTTCCAAATTCCCATTCTTTGCCTCATAAATGATCAGCTGAACTAACTGTATTCACTCACCAATCCAGACAAAATGCCTTCCTCCAAGACCCCTCAATATGGGCCCACCATGAGCACTGCAACACAAAACAGCCCTCCTTAACACCCACCTGGGAATATTTCCTGCTCAACTATGGGATTATGCCATCCACTCACCCCTCTCCCTGACCCTATTCTTTCTAGACTTGGTCACCCCTCCTTGTGACAGAAAATCCTCTTCTTACTGACCTTTGAGAGTCTTGAGATCTGACAATCAAAGTGCTCCTACTATTGCACTAACCCTTTTTTCTACTGCAAAGTCACTTCCTCCTAATGGAACCATATTCAAGCCCCAATGTCCCCATCTTCCGAAGTAAAAAGCTTTTGCTTTAGTCTCCTAGGCCTCCCCTGAGTCTCAAAAGGCTGGATCGGGCTTCCCTGGTGGCGCAGTGGTTGAGAGTCTGCCTGCCGATGCAGGGGATACGGGTTCGTGCCCCGGTCTGGGAGGATCCCATGTGCCGCGGAGCGGCTGGGCCCGTGAGCCATGGCCGCTGGGCCTGCGCGTCCGGAGCCTGTGCTCCGCAACGGGAGAGGCCGCAGCAGTGAGAGGCCCGCGTACCGCAAAAAAAAAAAAAAAAAAAAAAAAAAAAAAAGGCTGGATCAAGAGTTAATGATTGGAAGAATGTGAACACATAGTAACAAAGAATAGCAGTTGGGCCAGGAGAACTGGTAACAATTTAAACAATAGATCAGCCCCAGCCAGACAGCAAGATGGATCTGAGACAAACCTAGGTCTTCCATCCTCTTGGTTGGTGCCATCTCCATCAATAAACCTTTCTCTGCTCCATACTCAAATGTTTCAGTTTGTTTGGCTTCACAGTGAATCAGGCACATGAACATGGGTTTGACAACACTTTCTGGTGAGCCAGCCAGGAGTCTGTGCCCATGGCAAACTGACCCTGACCAGGGGGCAGCTCTTTCTTGAGTCCCTAGCAGCTTCCAGGGCCCCACTTTGCCACGGGGAACTTAGAGGCACTATTCCCAACAGGAGCCAGCCACCTCAGCAAGCCTTTGGTTTTGTTTTTGGGTAGATTGCTCTGGGGTACAGAAGCTAGGAATACCCCCCTCCACCTCTGTCTGGGCTCATTCTTCTTTGAGAATTGAGCTGATTCGGGTTTGATTCTCTTCTGGGAATCAGGCCAGTTTGGTTTTTCTGGAGGCCTCCATTTGTGAAGGAGATTGGAATTGTTTGATCTTAACTGTGTGGCCATAACTGCTGTTTGTGTGTGTGTGTGTGTGTGTGTGTGTGTGTGTGTGTGTGTGTGTTGTAAGTACTTGTATTTTGACAAAATGGGAAGTCAGGGCTCTATTCCATCTTGTAGTACCCTAGGGTGTATTTTACAAAATTAGGAAATCTTAAGCTATGCTCCCAAGAAAAGACAAAAGATGTTTTTTTTAAAAAATAACATGACATGGCCACAATATTCTTTAGACTCTGGAGAAAGATACCAAGATGAAACTCTCTTGACATTCCAGAACTGGTTCTTTTGGCATATGCAGTTAGAGAGACTTGGTTTGATAATTTTTTTTTTCAAAATTCTAACCCTGAGAGAACAAAAGCATTCCTAGGATAAAGCTTGAAGTTACAACTCTTAATGTGTCCTTGAGATGCAAACACAGCCCACATTGCCTGAGACTACAGCCTTGGCTTAATTAGTAGAACCTAAAACAAAAAGAAAAACTTTTAAACTCAAGTGAGTAAACTTAATTTATTCCAACTTTTATTTTCAGTTTTGCATTTGCCAGGTGAGTTGCCACAACACATGGGTCATGATTCCCTATCTTTTCATTTGCATTTTGTTCATTGTTGAAAAGAGAGACCATCATTTGGGAGACTTAAGGGAATTGTTAGACTTCATTCTTTTGTTTCTGTCCTGCAGGAGTTGTATTTTGTTCTTTGTGTGTACGTGTGTATTTGTCTTGTGTGTAAGTGTGCCAGCTATGGGAAACTCGAATTCATTTCCTCAGTGCAGCCCTTTGAGGTGCATTTTCCAGAATTGGAATACTTCCAATTGCAAACAAATGAAATGTAAAAAGATGATTTTCCTTTGTAATACAGCCTGGCTGCAATACTACCCAGATTCAGGGAAAGAGTGGCCCATTAATGGATCCGTAATCCGTAATCCGTAACCCCCAATGGGCTTCTCCGCGACAGTGAGAGGGTGGGCTGGCTCAGCTATACATTCTAATATTTTTCTACTCTCTCACCCTTTTAACTTTTGTTTAACGTTGGCACACGCCTTGCTCACTCCCGGGCCCATCGAGGGATCTCTGCTGAGGCCCAGGGAGGTAGGGGGCAGCCAGGATAAAGGGGGCAGGGATTGGCCAGCCTGCCTGCCCCCTCCTTCCCTCCTTCATCCCCCACCTGGCCCCGTCCCACCCCTGCCTCCTCCAGACTGCCGGCCACCTGCCTCTCCCAAGGAAACAGAGACTCCCTGACCCACTATCTTGTTGGGCCTGCTCAGAACCATCTGACATTTGGGGAGAGATGAGTGAGGTAGATAATCTGCTCTCCTGAACGTTGAGAGGAGTTGAGATAAAGGCGGGTGAGGAGAGGAGCGTGTCTGTCTTGGCATGCTCTCTGTCTCTCTCTCTCTCTCTCTCCTCCCCACCCCGTCACCTCCTTGTCGCCTTCTTCTCCTTCCCCATTCCCATCATTCCCCGAGGACAGGAGCCACTCTCCTCTCCCTCACCTCCTTTTGCCCTGTTTATCAGAGGTTCTCTGCAATTAATTCCTTAGGCCTATTTAAGATACATATTTACGTAGTTCTTAACTGTTTTTCTCTCTGATCATTCCCTCTCATTTTTAGAATCCCCAGGCCTCTCTCTGGGCCAAGAAAGTGGCAGGGGGAGCCTGAATTTTACGAGGGGAGAGGGCAGAGCCTCCTCCTCCAGACCCCTCTAGCCCTCCCCCGACTTCCCCCCAGCCCTGACTCCCCAGATGCAGAGGTTGAAGGCTGGGAGCCAGGGCAGCCAGTGAGGTCAGGAAGTCTGTTGCCTTAACGTCTCCTTCCTCCACCGACACAAACCCTTCTCCACTCCCAGGTCTGGTTGCTGAAAGACTTGAGGGTAAGGAATAAAGGAAAGGGGATGGTTTTTGGTTTCTTTCCCCACCCCTATCCCCTTTTCTTTCACCATTAATCTACACCCACTCCCCCATTCTGTCATGACTTCACTTAAGTGGAACACTATATCATAAGCCAGAGATTCGTCCCAGCCCCAGAGTCATACAGACCCTCCGATCCCTGTTCCTACTGAGGGGTTGTGCTGGGGCCAAGGTGGAGGGAGGGGATTTGGGGGTTTAGGCTTTGGGGAAGCCAGATTCTCTATTCCAGCCCCCTGTCCCCCTCAATCCTTCCCCCACTGGGACATTTTCAAGCTTTTCACACCAAAAAGGAAAAAATGTTATTTATAGATACATTTTATGAATAACTTTTGCTATGAATATGGCTGGTAACCATTGTGTATGTTATTAAGGATGCAAAATGTTGGGGGAAAAAAAAGGAAAAGAAACAAGACTCCTACCAGATGGAAACTGCTGACCCCAAGCATGTAGGGAGACCCCAGACCTGTTGGGATCAGAAGGCTGATGATGTTGACTCCTGAAACATCAACCTGTTACCTCATCATGCACCAGTTGGAGAATTGTGAATGAGCTGATCATGCACTCCGAGACCCACCTTCCCTTTTTTTCCATTTTTGCCTTTAAAAACCTTAAGCCCTGGCCAGCCAGCAAGATGAATCTGAGACAAACTTAAGTCTCCCATCTTCTCAGTTGGCGCCCTCTTGATCAATAAACATTTTTCTGTTCTAATTGCTGACGTTCTGGTTTATTTGGTCTCACTGTGCATTGACCACATGAACTTGGGTTCAGAAACACTAATTGCAATACTCCTTTTGAATGAAGTCTTTCCTCACCTAAACGTGGGTGTGTTTTTTGTTTGACAGTAGAAATCTTATATGCTATGTACAACATGCCCTCCATTTTGAAGGGTCCCGCTGATGAAGCAGCAGTTATATTTTCCATAATCTAAAATAGAGAATGTGTTGTCTTGGTGACAGTCCGACACAAATAAGTACAAGAGAACAGCTGTGCTGTAAATAACAAACCTGGAAATCTTCACTTCTTACTCTGACTCTGTTGGTAACCACCGTTCTGGCAATGCCCTTTAGCCTTACGAGGCCCATTTCCTCCATTGCTAGGGTTATGTGGCTTGGTGAGCTCCAAGGCCTCCTACAGTTCCTCTGCTTGGAGATTGCTAGTGGGATTGGATGAGGAGAAACAGAACCTATTTCAGGAGACTGGAGACCCTCAGGATGAGGGCAAGAGTTTGTATGTGAACTGCTGACTGACTTCAGGCTGGTGTTGATGCCTCATGTAGGGGGCAGAGAGTGAGGGGTGCATGCCCACTTGGGAAGACGATGGCTGACCATGGTCTGGCACCAGCCTCTGTTCTGTGCTGAGCTCCGCTGCACTCAGGAGGAGGACTTCAGCTTGATCAGGCAGGATCTGAAATAATCTATTGATTCCACTCATCATGATTAAATACTTGGTAAGCCCTTGTTTCTCCATATGTCCTCTCCATGAGCTGTGGATCTAGAAAGCAAGTACTATTATGACTTAACTTTGCATCTCCTGCACATGGTGAAATGCCCAGTCCATAGCCTAGCACTGAATGTTTTTGTTGACTCAATTGATGAATAGATTAAATTACCTTCTACTTCTCCTTCCTCTCTCTTAGGGAAAAGGCAGCAAGGTGGCAGCCTGGCTGTCATGTGGACTTATGAGAAGACAAGACCACCTGGACTGGTGGGCTCAGGGCCATTTGGAAGCTCTTCATCTTCCTACACAATGGTGAAGGTCAGGAAGACTCCTGGGTAGTCTGCATTGGGAAATTAGGCATGGGGGCTGGAATATGGGGAAGACAACTGAAGCTCCTTATCCTTTTTCCTGTCCCCTGAGGCCCAGGAACACTCTCAGCTGGTCCTGCTGAAAATGGGCATGGGTCATGCCCAAGCACAGCACTGGTCACAGGGTTCAGTAAATTCCACTCTTAATGACATTTTGTTCTGAAATAACTGAAAGAAATGTGTAGTGCAAAAACCTGGGTAGTGTGAATCACATTAATAAAAGCAGACATAAATAGAAATGCTACCTATCCACAAAATGGTTCTCAAAATAGCAATTCATCATCTCATTACTCAACCACAAAAGATAATGAGAATGTAATTAAACATATACCTTAAATATTAACATGCTAAGAAAAACTACCTGAAATGCAAATCTCTCCTATACCTTCACTCTCCTGAATCATATCCTCTGCAGGCAGTGATTTCTGGGCACTCACCAACTGTCTGGGAGAAATGGCTCCCTTAGTTGAGCTCTTCATCACTGCTGGATTGATACAAGAAAATTCAGGTTTTATGCATGAGAAAGCCTCCAACTGAAAGATGTGAGATTCACATACTTAGAAATCATTAATGTTATTATTAGTAAGTATAAGGATCAATGGGAAGTCACATCATCACTGCTTCTCTGAGGAACAATGTAAACCTCGAGATAATATGTTTGCGCTGCTCATCTCCCACATAGGTAGGATGAGTGTGTATCAGGGGATCACACTTCAGAGTGTCGGAGTTGAATGAATCATGAGAGGATTTTCTTTTAGTCGTTTCCATAAATGACAGCACAGGCTAGCAAGTTTCTTTAAGGAATTACCTTTCTATATCAATTGCTGGGACTTCTTACCTCTCATCATTTATGGAAAAGGCATTTAAAACTGAAGAGAGCACAAGTGGTTTAAGTTGACAGGGAAAGCTGAAAGGTGCTCCATGTACCGGAAAACCCCAGGGACCTTGTTCCACTCCAGTTCTGTCATGGATTCAACCACAGACATTCCATTTAGTCACTGCATTTCAGTGTCCAACCCCTAGAACAGCACCTTTGAATAAGATGCTTCTGAACTGTTCCTCCAGATGCTAAATATTATAGTTACAATGTTTAACCTTGGCAACTTCATATTTTAAAATAAACATTTGTATAGACACATATGCAAATATGTCATAAATCATAATACATAGCCTGATGCATTTTCACAACAATCGCACTACCCAGAAGCCCAATCTCTTCCAGGCCCTCTGGAAGCCACTGACTTCTAACACGATAGAGAGTTTTGTTTGCTTTTGAACTTTTCTTAAGTAGAAACACATCATGTGATTTTTGTGAGTCTGCCTGTCTTGTTTTTCCCAACATTATACTCTGTGACCCAACCATGGTGTTGCAAGTAGCAGAATTTGGTCACTTTGTTCCTGCGAGTATCATTATGTGACTGTGCCACAGTTCATGTACCCATTCTACTGCTGATGGACATTTGGACTGAAAAGTAATTTCCTAATAATAATAATTATTAATAACTATGCTAGGAAAATTCTTGTACATAGTTCCTGGTTTTGTTTTTGGTGTACATAAATACATATTTCTGACTGATATACACCTAGGGATGAACTTTCTTAGTCCTAATGTTCAACATTAGTAGATAATTTTCCAAAGTGATTATGTTCCTTTACACTCCCACCAGCAGAATATTAGATTCCAGTTGCTCCCCGTCCTCATCAGTACATGGTGTCTTTAGGGTATTTTTATTAGACATTCTGGTGAGTGTGTATTGGTGCTTCTCTGTGGTTTTAACTTGCACTTTTCTGGCAATGTTGAGCACATCCTCCTTTTGTTCTTTCTCCTATTATGTTGTCTGCGTTTTTGTAGAAGTTGCTTATGTATTCTGGATCTGAGTCCTCTGTTGGGCACATGGAGAGACCATCTGGTCCTCTCTGTGACTGCTTTATTACTTTTCTAAATGACATATTTGAATGTAGCACATGTTCCTAATTTAAGGCAGTCCAATTTATGAATCTTTTCCCTATAGCTAGTGCCTTTTGTGCCTTAAACAAGCAATGTTTGCCAACCCCAAAACATATTTTCCCATAATATTTTCTAGAAATTTTGTTGTATTTTTCATATTTAGCTCGTTTAGGATAGATCTTCTATGATGGTGTGAGTAGGAGTAAGAGACATGATTTTCTGCCTGAGTATTCAGTTGACAAAGCACTTTTTATTGAAAAACTATCTTTTCTCTGTTTGTGGTCTATTCAGTGCCATTGATATACTTTGCTATCTTTGAACTAACACTCTCTGTTGTAATCACTGTAGATTTAAAATTAGTGTAGATGTGATGAAGGATGTCTTCAGACATTGTTCTTTCTCAAGATTGTCTTGACTATTTGCCTTCTCCATTTTCATATAAATTTTATACATTGTTCATCAGTTTCCCTCAAAAATACCTGCTGTGATTTTATTTGAATTTGTATTGAATCTACAAATAAATTTGGGGAGAATCAAAATCATTATCAAATTTACCTTTTCTAATTAAATATTGCTGATAAAAAAAGAAGTAACTGATTTATGAATATTGTCCCTCTACCCAGCAACCTTGCTGTAAAGTCAGCTCATACCAATGAAGTATCTGAATGAACTATTGTATTTTCTACATAATAACTATGCCATTAACAAAAAAACCCCAGCACTTTACATTGCTTTGTTTCCAATCCTTATTTTTTTTTTGTTCTTTTAACCCACAGATTTCTCTTCCTTTGCATTTTTTTAACATCTTTATTGGAGTATAACTGTTTTACAATGGTGTTGCTTTATAACAAAGTGAATCAGTTATCAGTTATACATATACATATGTTCCCATATCTCTTCCCTCTTGCATCTCCCTCCCTCCCACCCTCCCGATCCCACCCCTCTAGGTGGTCAAAAAGCATGGAGCTGATCTCCCTGTGCTATGCGGCTGCTTCCCACTAGCTATCTATTTTACTTTTGGTAGTGTATATATGTCCATGCCACTCACTCACTTTGTCACAGCTTACCCTTCCCCCCCCCATATCCTCAAGTCCATTTTCTAGTAGGTCTGTGTCATTATTCCCGTCTTGCCCCTAGGTTCTTCATGACCTTTTTTTTTTTTCTCTTAGATTCCATATATATGTGTTAGCAAACGGTATTTCTTTTTCTCTTTCTGACTTACTTCACTCTGTATGACAGATTCTAGGTCCATCCACCTCACTACAAATAACTCAATTTCGTTTCTTTTTATGGCTGAGTAATATTCCATTGTATATATGTTCCACATCTTCTTTATCCATTCATCTATTGATGGACACTTAGGCTGCTTTCATGTGCTGGCTATTGTAAATGGAGCTGCAATGAACATTTTGGTACATGACTCTTTTTGAATTATGGTTTTCTCAGGGTATATGCCCAGTAGTGGGATTGCTGGGTCGTATGATAGTTCTATTTTTAGTTTTTTAAGGAACCTCCATACTGTTCTCCATAGTGGCTGTATCACATTACATTACCACCAACAGTGCAAGAGGGTTCCCTTTTCTCCACACCCTCTCCAGCATTTATTGTTTCTAGATTTTTTGATGATGGCCATTCTGACCAGTGTGAGATGATATCTCATTGTCATTTTGATTTGCATTTCTCTACTGATTAATAATGTTGAACATGCTTTCATGTGTTTGTTGGCAATCTGTATATCTTCTCTGGAGAAATGTCTATTTAGGTCTTCTGCCCATTTTCGGATTGAGTTGTTTGTTTCTTTGATATTGAGCTGCATGAGCTGCTTGTAAACATTGGAGATTAATCCTTTGTCAGTTGCTTCATTTGCAAATACTTTCTCCCATTCTCAGGGTTGTCTTTTGGTCTTGTTTATGGTTTCCTTTGCTGTGCAAAAGCTTTTAAGTTTCATTAGGTCCCATTTGTTTATTTTTGTTTTTATTTCCATTTGTCTAGGAGGTGGGTCAAAAAGGATCTTGCTGTGATTTATGTCATAGAGTGTTCTGCCTATGTTTTCCTCTAAGAGTTTGATAGTGTCTGGCCTTATATTTAGGTCATTAATTCATTTGGAGTTTATTTTTGTGTATGGTGTTAGGGAGTGTTCTTATTTCATACTTGTACATGTACCTGTCCAGTTTTCCAAGCACCACTTATTGAAGAGGCTGTCTTCTCTGCACTGTATATTCCTGCCTCCTTTATCAAAGATAAGTTGACCATATGTGCGTGGGTTTACGTCTGGACCTTCTATCCTGTTCCATTGATCTATCTTTCTGTTTTTGTGCCAGTACCATACTGTCTTGATTACTGTAGCTTTGTAGTATAGTCTAAAGACAGGGAGCCTGATTCCTCCAGCTCCATTTTTCGTTCTCAAGATTGTTTTGGCTATTCAGGGTCTTTTGTGTTTCCATACAAATTGTGAAATTTTTTGTTCTAGTTCTGTGAAAAATGTCAGCGGTAGTTTGATAGGGATTGCATTGAATCTGTAGATTGCTTTGGGTAGTAGAGTCATTTTCACAATGTTGATTCTTCCAATCCAAGAACATGGTATATCTCTCCATCTTTCTGTATCATCTTTAATTTCTTTCATCAGTGTCTTATAATTTTCTGCATACAGGTCTGTTGTCTCCTTAGGTAGGTTTATTCCTAGATATTTTATTCTATTTGTTGCAGTGGTAAATGGGAATGTTTTCATAATTTTACTCTCAGATTTTTCATCATTAGTATATAGGAATGCAAGAGATTTCTGTGAATTAATTTTTTATCCTGCTACTTTACCAAATTCATTGATTAGCTCTGGTAGCTTTCTGGTAGCATATTTAGGATTCTCTATGTATAGTATCATGTCACCTGTAAACACTGACAGCTTTACTTCTTCTTTTCCAATTTGTATTCCTTTTATATCTTTTTCTTCTCTGATTGCTGTGGCTAAAAGTTCCAAAACTATGTTGAATAAGAGTGGTGAGAGTGGGCAACCTTGTCTTGTTCCTGATCTTAGTGGAAATGGTTTCAGTTTTTCACCATTAAGGAAGATGTTAGCTGTGAGTTTGTCATATACGGCCTTCATTATGTTCAGGAAAGTTCCCTCTATGCCTACTCTCTGCAGGATTTTTATCATAAATGGCTGTTGAATTATGTCAAAAGCTTTTCCTACATCAATTGAGATGATCATATGGTTTTTCTCTTTCAATTTGTTAATATGGTGTATCACATTGATTGATTTGCATATATTGAAGAATCCTTGCATTCCTGGAATAAACCCCACTTGATCATGGTGTATGATCCTTTTAATGTGCTGTTGGATTCTGTTTGCTAGTATTTTGTTGAGGATTTCTGTATCTATGTTCATCAGTGATAAAGGCCTGTAGTTTTCTTTTTTTGTGACATCTTTGTCTGGTTTTGGTATCAGGGTGATGGTGGCCTCATAGAATGAGTTTGGGAGTGTTCCTCCCTCTGCTATATTTTGGAAGAGTTTGAGAAGGATAGGTGTTAGCTCTTCTCTAAATGTTTGATAGAATTTGCCTGTGAAGCCATCTGGTCCTGGGCTTTTGTTGGAAGATTTTTAATCACAGTTTCAATTTCAGTGCTTGTGATTGGTCTGCTCATATTTCCTATTTCTTCCAGGTTCAGTCTCAGCACATTGTGCATTTCTAAGAATTTGTCCATTTCTTCCATGTTACCCATTTTATTGGCATAGAGTTGCCTGTAGTAATCTCTCATGATCCATTGTATTTCTGCAGTGTCAGTTGTTACTTCTTTTTCATTTCTAATTCTATTGATTTGAGTCTTCTTTTTTTTTCTTGATGAGTCTGGCTAATGGTTTGTCAATTTTGTTTACCTTCTCAAAGAAGCAGCTTTTAGTTTTATTGATCTTTGCTCTCATTTCCTTCGTTTCTTTTTCATTTATTTCTAATCTGATCTTTATGATTACTTTCCTTCTGCTAACTTTGGGGGTTTTTTTGCTGTTCTTTCTCTAATTGCCTTAGGTGGAAGGTTAGGTTGTTTATTTGAGATGTTTCTTGTTTCCTGAGGTAGGATTATATTGCTATAAGCTTCCCTCTTAGAACTGCTTTTGCTGCATCCCATAGGTTTTGGGTCCTCGTGTCTCCATTGTCATTTGTTTCTAGGTATTTTTTGATTTCCTCTTTGATTTCTCCATTGATCACTTGGTTATTAAGTATTGTATTGTTTAGCCTCCATGTATTTGTATTTTTTACAGCTCTTTTCCTGTAATTGATATCTAGTCTCATAGCGTTGTGGTCGGAAAAGATACTTGATATGATTTCAATTTTCTTAAATTTACCAAGGCTTGATGTGTGACACAAGATATGATCTATCCTGTAGAATGTTCCATGAGCACTTGAGAAAAATGTGTATTCTGTTTTTGGATGGAATGTCCTATAAATATCAATTAAGTCCATCTTGTTTACTGTATCATTTAAAGCTTGTGTTTCCTTATTTATTTTCATTTTGGATGATCTGTCCATTGGTGAAAGTGTGGTGTTAAAGTCCCCTACTATGATTGTGTTACTGTCGATTTCCCCTTTTATGGCTGTTAGTATTTGCCTTATGTATTGAGGTGCTCCTATGTTGGGTGTGTAAGTATTTAAATTGTTCTATCTTCTTCTTGGATTGATCCCTTGATCATTATGTAGTTTCCTTCTTTGTCTCTTGTAATAGTCTTTATTTTAAAGTCTATTATGTCTGATATGAGAATTGCTACTCCAGCTTTCTTTTGATTTCCATTTGCATGGAATATATTTTTCCATCCCCTCACTTTCAGTCTGTACTTGTCCCTAGGTCTGAAATGGGTCTCTTGTAGACAACTTATATACAGGTCTTGTTTTGGTATCCATCAGCCAGTCTGTGTCTTTTGGTTGGAGCATTTAATCCATTTACATTTAAGGTAATTATTGATATGTATGTTCCTATTACCATTTTCTTAATTCTTTTGGGTTTGTTATTATAGGTCTTTTTCTTCTCTTGTGTTTCCTGCCTAGAGAAGTTCTTTTAGCATTTGTTGCCAAACTGATCTGGTGGTGCTGAATTCTCTTAGCTTTTGCTTGTCTGTAAAGTTTTTGATTTCTCCATCAAATCTGAATGAGATCCTTGCTGGGTAGAGTAATCTTGGTTGTAGGTTCTTCCCTTTCATTACTTTAAGTATATCATGGCACTCCCTTCTGGCTTGTAGAGTTTCTGCTGAGAAATCAGCCATTAACCTTATGGGAGTTCCTTTGTGTGTTATTTGTCATTTTTCCCTTGCTGCTTTCAATAAGTTTTCTTTGTCTTTAGTTTTTGCCAATTTGATTACTATGTGTCTCAGTGTGTTTCTCCTTGGGTTTATCGTGTATGGGACTCTCTGTGCTTCCTGGACTTGGGTGGCTATTTCCTTTCCCATGTTAGGGAAATATTTGACTATAATCTCTTCAAAGATTTTCTGGGGTCTTTTCTCTCTCTCTTCTCCTTCTGGGACCCCTATAATATGAATATTGTTTCATTTAATGTTGTCCCAGAGGTCTCTTAGGCTGTCTTCATTTCTTTTCAGTCTTTTTCTTTATTCTGTTCTGCAGCAGTGAATTCCAACATTCTGTCTTTCAGGTCACTTATCCATTCTTCTGCCTCAGTTATTCTTCTATTGATTCCTTCTAGTGTAGTTTTCATTTCAGTTATTGTATTGTTCATCTCTGTTTGTTTGTTCATTAATTCTTCTAGAAATTTGCTAAACATTTCTTGCACCTTCTCGATCTTTGCCTCCATTCTTTTTCTGAGGTCCTGGATCATCTTCACTATCATTATTCTGAATTCTTTTTCTGGACGGTTGCCTATCTCCATATCACTTAGTTGTTTTTCTGGGGCTTTATCTTGTTCCTTCATCTGGTATATAGCTCTCTGCCTTTTCATCTTGTCTATCTTTCTGTGAATGTGGTTTTTATTCCACGGGCTGCAGGATTGTAGTTCTTCTTGCTTCTGCTGTCTGCCCTCTGGTGGATGAGACTATCTAAGAGGTTTGATGGGAGGGACTGGTGGTGAGTAGAGCTGACTGTTGCTCTGGTGGGCAGAGCTCAGTAAAACTTTAATCCACTTGACTGTTGATGGGTGGGGCTGGGTTTCCTCCTTATTGGTTGTTTGGCCTGAGGCAACCCAACACTGGAGCTTACCTGGCCTCTTTGGTGGGGCTAATGACAAACTCTGAGAGGGCTTATGCCAAGGAGTATTTCCCAGAACTTCTGCTGCCAGTGTCCTTGTCCCCACGGTGAAACAGAGCCACCCCCCACTTCTGCAGGAGACCCTCAAACACTAGCAGTTAGGTCTGGTTCAGTCTCCCCTGGGGCCACTGCTCCTTTCCCTGGGTCCCAGTGCACACACTACTTTGTGTGTTCCCTCCACGTGTGGAGTCCCTGTTTCTCCCAGTCCTGTTGAAGTTCTGCAATAAATTCACACTAGGCTTCAAAGTCTGTTTCTCTAGGAATTCCTCCTCCCATTGCCGGACCCCCAGGTTGGGAAGCCTGAAATAGGGCTCAGAACCTTCACGCCAGTGGGTGGACTTCTGTGGTATAAGTGTTCTCCAGTCTATGAGTCACCAAGCCACCAGTTATGGGATTTGATTTTACTGTGTTTGTGTCCCTCCTACCATCTCATTGTGGCTTCTCCTTTGTCTTTGGATATGGGGTATCTTTTTGGTGAGTTCCAGTGTCTTCCTGTCGATGATTGTCCAGCAGCTAGCGTGATTCTGGTGTTCTCGCAAGAGGGAGTGAGAGCACGTCCTTCTATTCCGCCATCTTGTTTCCTCTTATGATTCCATTTCTATGAAATATCTTCTCACAGTTGTGGAGACAAGAAGTCCAAGACCCCTGGGCCAGCAGGATTGGTCTCTGGTGAGAGCTCTTGCCTTGGATTGCAGATGGCCATTTTCTCTGTGCATGCCACCCATATCTTCTTTTCTATACAAGTGAGGAAAGACAGTCTCTTCAATAAATGTTGTTGGCGAAAGTGGACAGCTACAAGTAAAAAAGATGAAATTAGAACATTCTTTAATGCCATACACAAAAATAAACTCAAAATGGATTAAAGACCTAAATGTAAGACCGGATACTATAAAACACTTAGAGTAAAACACAGGCAGAACACTCTTTGACAGAAATTGCAGAAATATCTTTTATGAGCCTTCTCCTAAAGTAATGGAAATAGAAAAACAAGTAAATGGGAACTAATTAAACTCAAAAGCTTTTGCACAGCAAAAGGAAACCATAATCAAAATGAAAAGACAACACACAGAATGGGAGAAAATATATGCAAAAAATGAGACCAACAAGGGATTAGTCTCCAAAATTTACAAAGAGCTCATGTGGCTCAGTATCAAACAAACAAACAAACAACCCAATCAAAAAATGGGCAGAAGAACTAAATAAACATCTCTCCAAAGAAGACATACAGATGACCAAGAGGCACATGAAAAGATTCTTAACATCGCTAATTATTGGAGAAATGCAAATCAAAACTACAATGAGATATTACCTCACACCAGTCAGAATGGCCATCATCAAAAAGCCTACAAACAATAAAGGCTGGAGAGGGTGTGGAGAAAAGTGAACCCTCCTACACTGTTGGTGGGAATGTAAATTGATACAGCTAATAGGGATAACAGTATGGAGTTTCCTTAAGAATCTAAAAATGAGACCCCATATTCTTTAGCAACCCCACCCCTGGGTATATATCCAGAGAAAAACATGGTTTGAAAGGATACATGCACCCTGATATTCATTGCCACACTGTTTACAATAGCCAAGACATGGAAGCAACCTAAATGTTCATCGACAGGTGAATAAAAATGTGATACATATATACAATGAAATATTACCCACCCATAAAAAAGAACAAAAAAATGCCATTTGCAGCAACATGGATGGGCCTAGCAACTGTCATACTGAATGAAGTTAAGTCAGATAGATAAAGACAAATACAGTATGATATTGCTCATATGTGGAATCTAAAAAAAAAATGGTACAAATGAAGTTATTTATGAAGCAGAGTCACAGATGTAGAAAACAAACTTATGGTTACCAGGGAGTAAGGGGGGGAGAGATAAATTGGGAGATTGGGATTGACATATACCCATTACTATATATAAAAATATAACTAATAAGGACCTACTGTATAGCACAGGGAACTCTACTCAATACTCTGTAATGGCCTAAATGGGAAAAGAATCTTTAAAAAAGAGTGGACATATGTATATGTATAACTGATTCACTTTGCTGTACATTGGAAACTCACACAACATCACAAATCAACTGTACGCCAATACAAATTTTAAAATAAATAAATAAATATATAAATAAAATTTTCTGTCAAGTATCCTTCCTTGAGTGAAGAACCAGGCCCATCATTGATTAAATAGGAAAATACTTTGAGAAAGAGAATTCAAATCCAGTCAAGATAAAGAGAACCAAGATAAAGAAAACCTTAAAGATAGTTGCCCCAATTTAACAGACAATATCATATTTCTTTCACAAAATGTCTATGATTCATTTTAGTCAATCATGTATTATACAAATATCATGTAATCATTAAATCCACAACATAGCATCAATGTTTCAATTGTGCCTACGTATTGAATAATAGAATGAGAGGGTATGAGAGATATGTAGGGAACAAGAAAACGGGACAGAGTCTTAGAGAAGAACCATTAACAGCTATTGGGTGTACAGTTATAGGTGGAAAGAAAAATAGCAATAGTGTGTTACCAAAAGATAAAAAAATAAATAAAAATAAAACAAACAAACAGTAAACACTCAGAGGGAAGAATTGCCTAGAGAACTGAGTGAAAAGTATAAAATTTCAGGGAATTTTAGTTCAGATGAGGTTAAACATCAAACATTAGAAGGCTATCTCTGCCAGAGAAGTAAGTGGCATTATTGGGGAGCTTGAGTGCATTGGGTTGAAAAATGGAATGTGAAGGACTCCTCTTTCTGAAGAAATATCAAGGAAGTAATGCAGACAGATTCAGACAGGTAATCAAATATAGTGGATAATAATGGGTCACTGCAATTAGGACTAAGATATAGTTCCTTAAGTGCAGATAAGAAATTGGTATTTGGGGAGTGCATTTATTTTCCAAATGACACGTTCATGGATTACAAGTGTGAATTTAAGGTGTGACTTTTTACCAGAGATTGGATTGTGGCAATTGGATTAAGTAGGTTTCAAAAGGTTTGACTTCAATCATTGGCATCAGGGTGTGTTTTCAACTCTGCTAAAATCTAATCACGTGCACCTATACATTTTCTGAGGTTTGATAACACTATCACTTAGAGGAAATGGGCGTGGTCTTCGGAGAATATATAAAACATCCAGCAAAGAGCCAAGCTCTTTCTTCCCCAGAACCCAGAACTGTTGTGTTTGGAGTTGGCTGGGCTGTGGAGACTTTTGAAAGTTACTGCCACCAGGAGGTGAGCACCTAATCCCTGAACTGAATTTTTAACAGAGTTATTTACTGAACAAGAGTGGAACAGTTCATTAACTATACCCAAAGGTGAGTTCTGATCAAGGTACAATGAATTTCTGCTATGTTCACTTAAAAATGAGACTTTAATGGTAATCGTGGGCATGAAAGCTAAATTGTTGTTTTTTCTATCATAAATATCTATATGTGAGTACTGTATCCAGCATTTATTCCATGTGTGATTTGTAGACAAGTAACTTATTTTACCTACACCATGTTAATTAACCTCATTATAAAATAGAAAATTAGTTAATATTGTTGAGAGGATTAAAATAGTTAATCCATATAAAAGGAGTTAATCAAATGCCTAGAAATAATAGTAAACACACACATATTAGGTTTTCCTATTATCGTTTTAATATTAAAATAATCATTTATGTTATCAATCTAGAAATGATTATATTCATAATGCATTCTTATCCAAGTTCTAGCCCACTCTACACAGGGCTTATCTATATTTTCTCACTGTTCCTCAAACTATCTCCTCATTTGACCCATGTTTGAATCAATGGTTTTATGTTCCATATCAGTGGTCCCCAACTTTTGGCAACAGGGACTTGTTTCGTGGAAGACAAGTTTTCCACGGACGTGGTGGGGGATGGTTCAGGCGGTAATGCGAGCGGCAGATGAAACTTCGCTTGCTCACCCGCCGCTCACCTCTTGCTGTGCGGTCTGGTTCCTAACAGGCCCAAGATTGGGGGTTGGGGACCCCTGTTCTATACCACTGAAAATTGTGTGGTCATCGATCAGAAGTCCATAACTTCCCTGTCAAGAATTTTTACTTATAAATAGATCTGTGCACCATTGCTTCACTGCTCATCATTTTTCCAAAGGCATCTTAAAACTGATGTTATAGTTGTTCAGTTAAGCAATTGTTTACTTTCTGTCTCTTTTTGACCAGAACAAAATTCTAAGCCTTGGAAAGAAGTAGCCTCCTTCATTCAACTTCTTATAGACAGGGAAGATAACAGCAATCATATATAGTTAAACCAAATATTTAGTCACAATGTATGATAACTGAAAGTATATCTTCTTTAATTTGAATAACCAGTTTAATACGACATGATGGTAATAAAGTGAGGAACTTATTAACAAACAGTTTTGGGGCTGATACTGTTTTTCCAAATGGTTTTCACATCCACTGATGATTCTGGTCTGAATATATTAATTCTGATTGTTGTGAAATTATTTTTCTATTTCTTTGATTCCTGTTACATTTATCGATTGGCAGTCTCAGAGTTGGTTAATTTATTGCCTCGATGACATTGTCCAAAACCATGTCTTCCATTTCTCTGTCGCCCTCAGGTTGTTTTGATCTCTAGGCAAATGCATTTTGTGGTCACAAAAAGACAGCCCTATGCATCACCTTCAAACACTGTCCAGATGAACCTAAAAGAGTTGACTCTTCCTTATGTTTCTTTGCATGAGCAAAAAAAAAATTGACAAAACCCTCCTAATAATATTTTCTTCAAATTTCATTGACCTAATAGGGTCAAATGACCATATAACCTATCACTGGAAGAGGGATAATGGTGGTTTTTCTAGGTGGAATACTCCTTGGCAGGGGATTGTACTGGAATGTATTAGAGAGCTGAAATCCTGATGGAAAAGCTGTGTTTGACACATCAATATGCTGTCTGAATAAAATGAGGACACTCTGTTACTCAACATCTTCTTTCTGTTATATGCAATACATATATGTTACATGCAATACAGCTATATACACTACCTTATTGGTATGAGTGGGAAGTAAATAATTCTTATACCCCTTGATATTGTTAATGGCTTTGAAAAGGCACTTCTTTTAAGGCTCATGACAACATAATGTTCCCTTTCTTTACTTTTCTCTCCTCAGAAACATGCGTCCCATCTGCTTCTGGAATGAATTCACCTGTTTCCTATGTGCGAAGTATTTCATAGACCCGGTCACTCTAATCTGCCAGCACAGCTTTTGCATGCCGTGCCTCTGTCTCTGCTGGGAGGAAGCCCAATGTCCTCCTTGCTGCCCAGTGTGCAGGGAACCATCCCCTCACATGAACTTGAAAACCAATATCCTTTTGAAGACAAGGGTATTCCTTGCCAGATGGACAGGACCCTATGACTCATCAAACTGTGCAGAAGAGATATGTGAGATACACATGAAAACAAAAAACTTCTTTTGTGAGGTCACGAAAGATGTGCTTTGCTTACCTTGCTGTAAGTCTGAGGAGCATGGGGCTCACAGACATTGTTCCATTGAGTGGATGGCTGAGGAATACCGGGTAAGCAATGGCTGAGAGAGAAGTTTGAACCTGGGGAGAGCTTTACCTGAGAGAGAATGCAAAAGAAAGTGAAGTTAATTATTCTCCATTCATGTAAAATATAAAGCAGATACTAACTAGTATTGTGTGCCAGGTCCTAGGATAAACTATTGAAGAAAATATGTTCTCAATCTTGTGCTTAAATTTTTTACTTTTTAAAATCTTACAACCTGAGTTCTTGGTTATAATGAGGTTGATCATGTTTGGAACTGTAATTAGTCAGTGTAAAACCAAGATGGACAAATCTGTTAATTTCAGTGGTTATTAGTCACTATAACCATGATTTCAACAAGCCTAATCTCATAGAGTCTATTTAGAAACATTGTCCTTTAGCTAAAATAATAGAGTAGTAGGAGACAAGAACTATCAGCAGGACAACTAAAATCTGACACAGGATTTACATAATGAAAATGGGTTAGGTGAAATAAAGTTTGGGGGCAAGTTTCCTCTATGGAGAAACGCCCTTTCCAACTACCAGTCTATTCTGTGGTTATAAATGTCCTACATATTAGATAATTAGGCTTAACAGTGAAAATAAATTATCCCTTTGTCTTCTTGAGTGATCACTTATAAGATATTCCCTGCCATTCTTCATCCATTAGGATCTGAAATTTTCAATATCAGCTTCTCTGATACTCACACTGTTGGTTCTTTTGCAGCAAAAGCTTCTGAAGCAAATGAGGTCTATGTGGCAAAATATACAAGAAAATAAAAGAAATCTAAAGAGAGAAGTCAGCAAACTCAGGACATGGGAGGTAAACAAGAAATTCTGTTTCATTCAGCACCAGTTTGGGACACTTGGTGGTTATTCAATAAGATCTTGAACTAACAATCATAATATTTATGTTTCTCTATGGGTGACTATCCAATTGCAAAAAGCTTTCATCTACTCATGTAGAAAGAAGTATGTCCCCTTATAGGATTTCTTTCTAAAATCAAAATATCGAAGTAAAAGATCTTATTTCCTGGGCAACACCATAACACACCAACATATATAGAAAAATCACAATCAACAAGGTATACCATAATTAGTGAATGAGATAAACTCAGGGTTTCTCAGAAGGAAAATCTTTGAAAATTCAGGGAGACCTTCTCGGACTATTTGGATGGTAAAGAACAATTTGAAGTAGGAAATTCATGGGGCTGACAGGCATGTAAATGTGTGCAAGCTGACGACTAGAAACTAGAGGATCATGTAGATATTGAGGTTCTACAAAGTTCATATTGGTTGATACCTATACTATTACAGAGGCAGTGCTGAGAGATATGGCTGGAAACGGAGGATAGGTCAGTTCAAAATGTGACCTAAATGCATGGCTGAGAAATTTGGATCTACCATTTGTTGATTTAAAAATATGAATTGAGCACCACTAATAGGAGTGGTGAAATAACAGTACATATAGATTCTCAAGGAAGTAATGATTTCATGATGGAAACATATAAACAAGCAATATTAAAATATACTTCTCACCATTACAAAGGAAATTTAAATGGGGCTGTGTGTATGACAAGGTGATATAGGAAAATTAACTCAGTTATTTAAAGGTGATATACTTAAGGTTATCACTTACAATATTTTCCCTTTGAAATGTTGAGTGCTGTGTCATAATAACTCTTCTAAGTCACTGTAGAAATAGACAAAAAGAACAGATTTCCTTGTACTCAAGGAACTAATGGAGTAATGGAGAGAGCCAATTAACAATTCAAAATATAACCCTTATGGCATGATCCTTTGTGCTAAGTGTTTTTGAGAAAAATTTAGCAGTAAAGGTAAATAAGAATAGTAATTTTGATAAAATTAAATTTTAATTACGATCACAAAAAAGTTACAATGGAAGATCACATTTGGGCTGACACCTGTGTGAGGTGTCTAGGCGGGTGGCTATTTGGGGAAAGAGCTTTTTAGGAAGAGATAACTAAACTCAACACATCTCAGACTTAACCTATCCTTTTCTCATACCACACTTGCCTTTATTTCTCCATTGTGTAAGCTAGATATGAAGGAGAATGAGAAAGAGTAGTGAAATTGGAAGTCCAACCTTAAAGTTGGAGAATCCTTAAAAGAATGTACAGGAATAAATTGACCACAGATAATGGGAAACTGGAGGGCTCAAGAGATATTCTTTATGGCAGAGAAATGTGAGAAAATAGGATTGATTTGATTATAATGTTAAGAAGATAAAATTTAAAAACTGAGAACCAGTTTCTTCTCTGAAATTGAAACATCACTGAGGATGGAAACAAAGGAAGAAATGCTGCTTTGGGTTAAGAAAATTTTAGTTTGAGAAATGTTGCACTTTGAGTTTTGGGGAGATATCCTCACAAAAATAGGTCATAGGGAATCGAATGAATGAGGTTGGAGCTTACGTGAAAGATTTCGTCTGGAGAGAGACATTTCGTAATTGTCTCTATTTTCTAGGCATTAGATGGAAACCACAGGAGAGTTTTAAGAGTGAAAAGAATAAAATTTTTACATGCAAAGAAAATTGGAAGGATCTCTGTATTAATGGGTCCAGCAGGGAAAGAGGAGCTGGTCAATGTAAATTGATGGAGGGACGTACAGAGAGAGGGATTTGTTTGAAGCCCAAGGTTTATAGGTTTTATAGAAGGAAAGATTGGTGTTAATAGGAAGAAGTTCTTAGTAACATGCATAGGAAGAATTATGTGGATTCAACAAAGGAGGTTCTTGGTGATATGATGAATGTGGTTTCAAACAAGAGCTGGGAATTGAAGAGAGGTCATCGCTTTGATGGAAGATTAAGTTTCATTAATATGTACAGTGAATGTACACCTGTGACCAAAAAATTTGCTTTCTTGGAGGTAAAAATGACAGCACAAGAACCAAATGAAGATGTTGGGTCAATTGTCCATATTTTGTTTTGCTTAAAACAATGTGAGTCAAATATTTTTAAAAGTTGAGAGGAAAGAAGGAAAAGAGAAAGTGAAAAAAAAAAAAAAGAGAGAGAGAAGATGGGAATTAGGACCAAAAGCTGGTTGTCTGTGGACCAGCATCTCTAAGGGTAGGGTGGAGGTCAGCTAAGAAGTGGAGTGTATAGTCTCAGGCAGGAGGAGTCAAGCTGCATCCATGCACACAAGGTTCTGGCCTGCATGCAGTTTGTGGACCTGGATGTTAATACTTTGGGAAGGTCTGATCTAACTGTATGAAGTAATATTTGCTATTATTTCCTAAAAGCAGAGGAAATATCTGAGGTTAAGAGACTAACTTGATTTAGTCATTAGAGTACTGTGTGTATTATATAACACAATTATTAAATCACAAGTACCTGTTTTTAAGAAAGTGTGGATATTTGAGGCAAAGTGTTTAGAATCAAGATACTGACTTGCGGTTCAATGAAATTAAAAAGTGAGTTGAACAAAGAAAAAAAGAGTCCCAAAAAAGCTGTTCTTAATGAAAGTACCAAATTTCTAACTATCAGAAGACAAATTATTGATAACTGAGAGGAATGAAATCTGCTAAAATATATGACCTAATTAATTCATTGTCACTCTAGGGTTATGTGACACTGTGTAGGAATATGATCCGGCCTAAATACTGGAAGGTTTGCCCCTTTGTCTACCTTGAACAGAAATGTTATTTAAGGAAAATAGAAGAGGAAAGCGATGAGATTTTTCAGCAACTCAAAGGAAGTCAACACAATATGTACCTAAAGGGGAAACTCTTAAGACAGATATATGAGGAACTCAAGGAATTGTGCCATAAACCAGACATGGAGCTGCTCCAGGTAAGGACTGAGGACTGGAGATTCATGGTGTTGCTTGGATAATATCCACCTTTCCTTGGCCTTCCATCATGTGCTTTCTTATCATGCTTTCTGATACTGTGATAAGATGCTGTCCAGGTAACGCTAATAACCAAAGGCCATTCTTGCCATACACAAGAATAACAAAGCTTTGTGGAAAGGTAAGTGAAAGAAATCCTAGAGTCATTCTTTTTCAATTCTCCTAACAGACATTCAATTACTGAACAACTTCAACAGAGAAGCTTTTTGGAATATATATGAATTTATATCTGGACCCCGCAATAATGAAAAATTTGACAACCTTGACAACTCATTTCCCCTTCCTGTTTCTTTGCCCATGATATAATTTGCTGAAATTTGAGTTCACCCACCCTAGGGGATAAGAAACTACACTACGTCTTCGCTCTGAATCTTGTGAAGTGTACTAAGACTATCTTTTCTGCTTCCCTCTTTACAGCATTATGACAACATGTTGAAAAGGTAAGTTTGCCCTCCTTTTCAAGTTTTAAGAACTGTAACTGTGATCAGCCATTTGATGCTGAAATAGGAACATAAGTTATCATGACACTATAACTTCTTTCATAAAGTATATATGTTTCCCTTTCTCCAAAGGTAGAAAGAGTGTCCTTGGTTGTTTTGCCTAAGGTGGAGCTGGGTAGAGGGTTTATTTACAGGGTTCTGTGCAAAGGTTACATGAAGACAACTACCATTTTTTAGAAATATAAAAACATAGGGGGAATGTGCCCAAAGCCAGGACAGGATTATGTGCAAAATAAGGGTTTCAGAGAAACCTAATGTAGAAGCAAGGAGAGAATGTGCTTAAAGAGCTTCATCAAGGTATTGGCTTTCCATGTGTAGCACAAGGCCACTTCAAATGGAAAGGCTGTACAATGCACTTAGTGAAACTGGGTCCTAGGAAGCAAAATTGCTGCCCTGGCTAAGCTCCACAACCACTAGTATGTTTATACAGAAACTGAGCATTTCAGTGGTAACTAGTGTGGCTTAAAATTCATAGTGCCTTTCTTGAATGTCCACAATTTTGAGCCATGTTGCATAGCTCTGTGATTTGCTGAGAGGACCCCGTCATGATTAATTTGAATTGGATCCTAGGATTGCAGTCTTAGCAGATGGGATAGGATTTTCTTTGATTTTCGTAAAACAAATTGTCATTTGCTGCATTCCCTAGTTTGGGGATTTACTTTCATGGCCCCTGAACCTAATTATTGGGATTTAAATAAAGTGTCTTCAGAGGGATGTAGATATAATCCTTGTGATGAAAACCGTGAGCTCAAAAGAGCAACCACATGTTGTTTCTTGCAGGAGTGAGTCAGCACAGCTGCACATGCCCCAGCCTGTAGTCCCACAGCTCAGTTCATGCCCCATTCCTGGACTGGTAGACTGGCTCAACCAATTCCAAGGTAACAGGTAGCCCTCTGGTGGGAGAGTTGTACATTCCCTTTTGTTAGTGTCCTGTGGGTGACCTTCCCCATTTCTCAATCTATAGATTCTTTGCTGGGAACTTTTATAACCAAATTTACCCTTATAGAAGAATAACATATATGGAAAAAAAAAAAACCAAATTGGTATCTGGAAAAAAAAGCCATTTATGATGGGTTGTAGTAAGGTATCTGGAAGGTAAAAAATAGGAGAGGATAATTGATGGCCTGCAGTAGGCTGAGGTATGGTGTTGACTGTTCACATGAAACATGTAGCTCTGCATGTACATTCAGTACATTCCAAGTCTTAGGAAAGTGAAGTTATCATTGGTTGTGAGATGCTTAGAGAGTTTTAACTTGGTTTATAAAACTGTTTGTAATAAATACGAAAGATATTTTATTCACATCACACAAAAATACTGTATGATCAAGTTTACTACAAACATAATATGAAATTTCACGCACATTGGCAAAGTAAACTGATAATTTGTTTCATTAAATTTGTCCCTTTTTTGCAAGGTATGCTGGCCAACAATTCTCACAGAAAGAACACTTCAAAAAATATGAATTTTTTTTCATTTTATGTTAACTTTGCATGCTTTAGTGAAAACTCCTTATGTCAACAAAAGTGCTCACTCTGTAGGAGTTATCGTAACTATTAATTTTTTTTAAGATGTTGGGGGTAGGAGTTTATTAATTAATTTATTTTGGCTGTGTTGGGTCTTCGTTTCTGTGCGAGGGCTATCTCTAATTGTGGCAAGCGGGGGCCACTCTTCATCGCGGTGCACAGGCTTCTCACTATCGTGGCCTCTCTTGTTGCAGAGCGCAGGCTCAGTAGTTGTGGGTCACAGGCCTAGTTGCTCCGCGGCATGTGGGATCCTCCCAGACCAGGGCTTGAACCCATGTCCCCTGCATTAACAGGCAGATTCTCAACCATTGCGCCACCAGGGAAGCCCTATTAATTTTATTATTGTACATTTTCTAGGAGATGGGCAAGCTGCTTTTGTTTCTGACAGTAACTTTTTAGTTAATTGCAAATTTCAAATGTTCCAGGTAAAATGATAGCTAAAACTTAGCAATATGTCATATATATTTCTTTTTAAATTATGATTTCTTCCATTTTTTTTCTGGCTAAAATCTTATTATGAAGACAGACCAGTAGACCTTGGAGTGCAGAAGATTTCTAAAGCTCTCTTCTGTCTTGCCACCTATTTCTAATAATAAGCTAGGAAACCCAGACACCATATAAAGCTCTTGTCCATCAGGAATTTATAATGCTGCTTGTTAATATAATTTCTTTGTCCTTCCTCCTGCAGTGTACATTGCCTTGGATAATGAAATAGTCACTGGTCATGTCCCTGTGTTTGAAGATCTGAGACGTCTGCTGGCTGGTTCTGATCATCCTGTTGTCGACAGCTCTCCACCAAGATCTAAATATCTTCTTGCCTGGGGAGCTGAGTCATTCACTTCTGGCCAACATTACTGGGAGGTGGATGTGGCGGGCTGTTGCAGCTGGGCAATTGGATTTTGTAATGATTCTTGGGCAAGAAAGAATGACATGGTCCTTGACTCAGAGGGAATTTTTCTACTTCTTTGTGTCAAAGAGAACAACCAGTGCAGGCTCTTCACCTCCTCCCCACTATCACCTCAACATGTCAGAAGGCCTCTAGGCCGGGTGGGGTTGCTCCTGGATTATGATGGTGGTTTCCTAAGCTTTTTCAATGTGGCCAATAATTCCCTCATTTGTCGCTTCCTCTCCTGCTCCTTCTCTTCTCCTCTCAAACCTTTCCTTTGCTCTGGACACCCCTGTCACGGACAGGTCAAAAATCTGACCACAGGTGTCAGGAATATCAATAACTGAGATTGTTAATTTAGTGTCCACTTGATTTTCTGTAACTTCTCCTTCCTTTATGAAATCTATTAATTGATTTTCTTAAAAGGTTGGATATATATAACTTTGTGTATACATGTGTTTCTGTTTTCTTTAAATAAACATAATCTCTCTTGGAATGCTGTGCATTCGTTATTCTATGTCTTGGTCTGTTCACTTGGAATGCTGTGCATTCGTTATTCTATGTCTTGGTCTGTTCACTTGATGTCTAAGGTAGCGGAGGTCAACAATACTTGGTGTGTTTATCCAGTTTAGTAGGTTAAAGCAAGAGCACAGTGTTCTTCTCACTGGCAGGCTTGGAATTCTCTTCTGCCTGCTATGCATCTGCTAAATCATGTTCCTTCAACAAATCTCAGGTTTTAAATCTTTTTTTCATGGATTTATTTTTAAAGCTTCCAGACTACATGAGAGCATCTTGTTGGATAGACTCTGCAAATCTTATATTTTTCTTCATAAAACTCACAGCCTAATACTGGCTTTCCCCTCTAATTTACCTGCTTGAAAGTTTACGTCTGCTATATGTGCCGATAAGTTACAGGCAAGTAGGACACACCTACCTGCCTTAAATACATCTGTCTGAGTAAGTTAATAGAGGTACAAGGTCATAAATGAAAACATGATCTACAACTGTTTAAAATCTTGTTAAATGTAACAAAAATCAGATGGAAAAATGGAAGCTGTAATTTACCAAACATGCAAAATAGGCTACCTGTAAAAATAGGCTCGATAAATTCTCTATTATAGACACACTAAATATAAATGCACACATATCTTAACAGAATGAAATTGATACAGAAAATAAGACTGCATACCTCAGAAGTTTCAGAAATTTTAATGAAGAAACCTGTAGTCACAGATCTTGAATTCTCACCTATCTCAAAGGACAGTAATATTTTTGCTGTGTAAAATGAAGAATATTCATGAAAAAATTGCATTTAAAAGGTTTCTAAAGTTAATAAAATCTTAAAAGTCAATGTAATAGTACATTTCTACCATGATTCATAGGATCCATAACTACCACATGATCCATTAATTTCACTTCTGGATATTTATTAGAAGAAATCAAAAGGACAAACTGGAAAAGATACATGGATACAATCTCTTTACAACAGCACCTAGATTAATATTTGCTTAAATAACTTCAAGAGGTGTGAGTGTGCTAGAAAGTGGCTGCTGCACTTCCTTAAATCCCTGTACTTCAGCCTAGCCAGGTTGACACACTAGAAATCCATTACAAGGACATATGCCATTTAGCATTAAAAACTATAAAAAATATAAAAGTTCTCTCATTTTAGGCTTACTACACAGGATTGCCTATCCAGAGAATGACCTGAATATTCACTCTGTTTCTCATTAAATGCATCATTTTAGTAAACATTTCTTATTGCAGTGCTAATAATATGGTAACACTAATAATAATAATACTGAAACTTTGTTATCTCAAATCACCTTATGAGAGCTTGACGGATATCATGCTTTTAACCTTTAATTTTATATCCTTCAGTGTATTAATTGTTTTGTGGTGATTCCAATCAGTCTTCCCCAGTGTGCTTGACTCCCCCCGCCCACACACACACAGAGCATTCTTATGGATGTGATTCTAGATTCTTCTCCTAGTTGCAGCAGAAGCATGGAACCATGTGGTAAGTGAACCTGCAGGGTCTTGGCTTCTGAGGCCAATGGAGCCACAAAAAATTCTAGTGACCTATTCTGTGGCCTGGACTTTCCTGCATTGTCATCTGCTACTTGTATGCTATCTTAGGGTCCCACCAGCCTAACCCTGAGAACAAAGAGAGACCCTGGAGGTTACTGAAAAGCTGTTAGGGGGCTGACACTGTCTGTGGCTGGAGAGTTTTAATGGCTGTCAGCAGCATTTACAGATACTATGTAAATTGTCATTCAGTTAAAAAAGGATGTTAATCCGTATTATTGTATTTTTATTACTTAGAATTATTATTTATATTATTCTATATCTTGTAGAATAAAGTTAACTTTTTTCTGCATATCTCATGAGAATGTTAATATTTCAAGTTGTTTTTCTTTGGCATAAAAATTTGACCTCTCCTTCAAAAATGAATTCGTATCTACCTGTGAGAAAATTGACAATTGGCTGCTTAACAAGAGCTTATTTCTGCATCCAATGCAGTAGTTGTTGTTTAAAGAAATAAGAAATAACATAAATAAATATGTATCTAAAATAAATTATTTTATGGCCTGAGTCAAAATACTTCCAACCTGTTTCAAAATTTTGTAGTCTGGTATTCATTGTCAAAATTTTTTTAAATGTATTTGTATTTTATTGTCTCATGTTTATTGTATTGTTTATTTAGACACATGGATTTCACTGATTTTATGTGTTAGGTTAAAAATGTAAATCATATTGACCTCATTGAGCTTTATGACATTTTCTTTGGAAAAATACTTAACTACATTTACAAGCCAATCTATAGAAAAATATTGAGTATATTTAGAGTTGGTCCCTGGAACTAACAGGAGCCATGCAAGGGAAAATGCACCTCCATAATCTGACATAGAAGTGTCATGCAGGTCTAAGGCAGGTGAAGGCCCACTTCCAAGGAAGGTTAAGTTCTGTTCCTGGTTCCATTATCCAGCTACCTGAGGGAGCCTAGTTCCAACAGTCCAGCTCTAGGCTCGATGGTAATAAGGACCCTCTGTCCTCCTGGGGCAAACAGTGGAGATTCCCATTTTACTGAAGCAACCTGGACAGAACAGAGTTACAGGTTAGGAGGAACCAGGGGACTGGGAACCCAGCTCTTTTAGCTGCAGTGCCTCAGACGTGTGCTTAGAGGGACTGGTTATAGGAGAAAGCTCCAATTTCCCAAGGACTGGATCTCCTCTCAATTTCCCAAGGACTGGATCTCAACAGGGTCTGAGGAAAAGCCTTCTGCTCCATTAGCTCTGGAAAATCCCCACGAGTAGCCAAGACCCGGGGACCAGAAGGGAATTTGTGGCTTAAAATGTGTGGTTCTCCATGAGCTCACAGAACGTCCCAGGCTGCAGAAGCACCTGGCTGTACCAAGGAATCCTGACAATTTCTTAAGGGGCTGGACACAGGAGGTAGGTGATCTGAGTGTCCACATAAAGACAATCTGTCTGCAGTGGGTGCACAGCCCTGGAGCCTCAGCCCTGGACTCAAGGGTGCCCGTAGGACCTTCTTTCTGAGTAGGCGGTGACCCTGCAGACTTTCCCAGTGGCGACCCTTGGATCCCTATTCCCTTCCCTGCCTCTGCAGGTGCTCAGACTTTGAGAGCTCCACATGGTTTTCCTCCAGAGAGGAAGCTTTTCCATAAGGACACATGCCGGCTCCCATACTTGGAGAATTGACAGGGAAAGCACAAAGGCATTCTCTGCTCAGCCCAGAGTCACCCTTGGCGGATGTTCGGGAGGGAGGGGCAGGCTGGTCCTAGAGATGCTCTTCTTCCGTTTTCTTTACACACAGAGTCTACACCCCTCACCTCCAGTGCCTGCAGTCCCAGAGGACTCAGATCCACTCCACTCCTGGACAGACCTGGCAGGATAACTAGAAAGGAATCCAGCATATAAGATTCTATCTTTCCTTCCCATTTCCTCTTTGGTAACCATAAGTTTGTTTTCTATGTCTGTAGGTCTATTTCTGTTTTATAAATAAGTTCATTTGTATCTTATTTTTTGTTTTTAAGAGTCCACATATAAGTGATATCATATGATATTTATCTTTCTTTGTCTGGCTTACATCACTTAGTATGATCATCTTCAGACCCATCCATGTTGCTGCAAATGGCATTATTTCATTCTCCTGAAGGCTGAGTAATATTCCATTGTCTATATATATACAACATCTTCTTTATTCATTCATCTGTCTGTGGACATTTAAGTTGCTTCCATATCTTGGCTACTGTAAATAGTGCTGCAATGAACATTGGAGTGCATGTATCTTTTCAAATTGTGGTTTTCTCTGGATATTTGCCCAGGAGTGGGATTGCAGGATCATATGGTAACTCTGCTTTTAGTTTCCTAAGGAACCTCCATAACATTCTTCATAGGGACTATACCAATTTACATTCCCACCAGCAGTGTAGGAGGGTCTCTCTTTCTCCACACCCTCTCCAACACTTATAATTTATACACTTTTTAGCGATGGCCATTCTCACCAGTTTGAGGTTATACCTCATCGCAGTTTTGAATTACATTTCTCTAATAATTAGTGATGTTGGGCTTCCCTGGTGGCGCAGTGGTTGGGAGTCCGCCTGCCGATGCAGGGGACACGGGTTTGTGCCCCGGACCGGGAAGATCCCACATGCCGCGGAGCGGCTGGGCCCGTAAGCCATGGCCCCTGAGCCTGCGCGTCCGGAGCCTGTGCTCCGCAACGGGAGAGGCCACAGCAGTGAGAGGCCCGCGTACCGCAAAAAAAAAAAAAAAAAAGACAGACTTATAGATGAATAAGACGGGCGGGGAGGGGAGAGAAGGGAAGGCAAGGGAAGAGAGAATAGAATCGAACAGAATAGAATAGTAGAGTGGCCAGAAATAAACCCTCACAAACAGAGTCATATGATTTTTTTCAAACGGTGTCAAGACCATTCAGTGGGGAAAGGACAAATGGTTTCAACAAATGGTTCTGGGGAAAACTGGATAACCCCACATGGAAAAAGAATGAAGTTAGACCTTAACTTACACCACATACAAAAAATAATTGAAAATGGATCAAAGACCTAAATGTTAGAGCTAAAAGTATAAAAATTTTAGAAGAATTCACAGGGGAAATGCTTCATGATGTTGGAACAGATGTTTGGGGTACAAATATCTGTTCCAAGTTTCTGCTTTCAATTGTTTTGTGTATATAGCCAGAAGTGGAGTTTCTTTAGACCATTGACTTAGGGTGCAGACTCATAATTTCTGGAGCACAGGGGACAGAGTTGATAAAATGAATACATAAAGGCGATATAGTAAATATATATTTTTACTTCTTCTCTTTCCTCTCCCCAATCCCACCTTCAAATAATGTTATATTTTATACACATTAAGAAGAAATATATCTACTCTGCTGTACGGTGACACGATGAGAACACAGAGTGCTTCCTGAGCCTAACGTGTGCCTTTGTTCCTAGGTGAGGTGGCTTTGCATACAGCAGGCATGCCCCGGGTTACGTGGTGCTCGCCCAAGGCCAAGAGGCTGGAGGACCCGGCCCCGCGTCAAACCCCAACCCGTACCCACGCTTCACCTGCCGCTACTAGACCCCAGCCACTTTGCGTATGCTGGTAGGTGGCCCCATGTACTGTTGAATCTCTTAGCCAGAATTACCTGGAACTTGTGAAATCTTTTAAGAAACAAAGGCAAATCTCGCAATGTGAATTCACTTTTTAAAAAAAATAAGTGTATTCTTCTGCCATTTTTAAGACAAGTTATCTGTTAATGAGGCATTCCATTTTCCATTAATAAAAGTTTATGGTTAGCAAAAAAAAAAAATATGAAATTTCTACTCTCAAACACTGAGTGGACCTCAGCAGACAGGTCCCTCTCTGCAGAAAGCAAGTTCAGTTTAGATTTAAAAAAAAATTTTTTTTTATTGTGTTTACATGACATAAAGAAGTTCTACTTATGGCCTCAAAAATGTTTTTGCACAAGCATTGGGAAGATACCTTCAATGTCTTCTGCAGGCATTTCTTCTTGGTTTTGGTGAAGATACATTTCTCCCTTTTGCCCTTGGACCTCACATCTGCTCGTGGGTGTTGGGCTGACTAGCATTGTGTTTCGTCGCTAGGTGCAAGAAGAAAACAGTGTCCCATTTTGAAGGGTCTCACATGTGAGGTCTTTATGGACATTCGTGTTGCCACTCAGAAAGGGGCTTAAGATTTCATAATGGTCTGAAGACATATGCTGAGGAACACAGATACAGACGGAGGGTCACTGTGGTTGCCATACTCACACAAATGCTGGAACTGTTCTCTGAGGCCCCTCTTCTTGTCCAAGGAAGCTGCCAAGCTAATCTTGCAAGGTGAAACACATGACAAAGCCAGCCAAACCTGGGATAAGCATCTGAGGCCCTGTAGGTGGCGCCAAAGTCCAAGGAAGTCTCACAAATTTCCAGCAGGCTCTATTTACTCCAGTCTTTAAGGACCCTCTTCATATTGTTCTGGAAGTCCCAGAACCAGCCCTCTGATAACAGGACTGGGAAACTTTTCACTTTATTGATTTCAAAAGGACCTGGGCAGAGATGAAAAGAGTTCCATACTTATCTATTAAGTTCATCTGGTGTCCCTGTCATTTAAGGCCAGTGTTTCCTTATTGGTTTTCTGTCTGGATGATGTGTCCATTGATGTCAGTGGAGTGTTAGCGTTCCCTACTATTACGGTGTTACTGTCAATGTCTCCTTCATGTCTATTAATATTCTCTCTATATATTTAGGTGCTCCTATGTTGGATTCATATATATTTACCATTGTAATATCTTCTTGTTGGATCAATCCCTTTATCATTGTGTAATGTCCTTCTTTGCTTCCTGATTTGGTTTTTATTTTAAAGTCTATTTTGTCTGATATGAGTATTGCTACCCTGACTTTCTTTCAATTCCCATTTGCATGGAATATCTTTTTTCCATTCTCTCACTTTCAGTCTGTGTGTGTCTTTCAATCTGAAGTGGGTCTCTTGTGACAGCGTATATACGGGTCTTGTTTTTGTATCCGTTCAGCCAGTCTGTGTCTTTTGATTGGAGCATTTAGTCCATTTACATTTAAAGTAATTATTGATAGGTACATGCCTGTTACCATTTTACTAATTGTTTGGGGGTTATTTTTGTAGTTCCTTTTTGTTCCTTTCTTCTTCTTTTGCTCTCTTCCCTAGCAATTTGATGACTATCTTAGTGCTGTGTTGGTTTCCTTTCTTTTTTGTGTATCTATTATAGATTTTTGGTTTATGGTTACCATGAAGGATGTATGTGTGTGTGTGTGTGTGTGTGTGTGTGTGTGTGTGTGTATATATATATATATATATATATATATATATATATTTTTTTTTTTTTTTTGCGATACGCGGGCCTCTCACTGTTGCGGCCTCTCCCGTTGCGGAGCACAGGCTCTGGACGCGCAGGCTCAGCGGCCATGGCCCACTGGCCCAGCCGCTCCGCAGCATGTGGGATCCTCCCAGACCGGGGCACGAACCCGCATCCCCTGCATCGGCAGGCAGACTCTCAACCACTGCGCCACCAGGGAAGCCCTATATATATATTTTTAAGTCTCTGATCTCTTAAGTTTAAATGCATTTTAATGATGCTGCATTTTACTCCCTCCCACCATGTTTACTATTTTTCACTTCATATTTTACCTCTTTTGTTTTTTGTATTCCTCAACTACTTATTGTGGATATAGATGATTTTAGTACTTTTGTCTTTTAACCTTCCTACTATCTTTATACCTTTTCTGTATATTTGCCTTTATCAATGAGATTTTTCCTTTTGTAGTATTTTGTAGTATTTCTAGTTGTGGCTTTTTCTTTTCCACTTAAAGAAGTTTCTTTAACATTTGTTGTGGAGCTGGTTTGGTGGTGCTGAACTCTTTTGGCTCCTGCTTATCTGTAAAACTTTTCTTTCTCCTTCAAATCTGAATGAGAGCCTTGTTGGGTACAGTATTCTTGGTTGTAGGTTTTCCCCTTTCATCACTTTAAATATATTGTGCCACTCCCTTCTGGCCTGCAGAGTTTCTGCTGGAAAGTCAACTGATAGGCTTATGGGAGAGCCTGTGTATGTTACTTGATGCTTTTCCCTAGTTGCTTTTAATATTCTCTTTAATTTTTCCCATTTTAATGACAATGTGTCTTTGTGTGGTCCTCTTTGAGTGGATTCTATTTGGGACTCTCTACACTTCCTGGACCTCAATGTCCGTTTCCTTCCCCAGATTAGGGACGTTTTCAGCTCGATGTCTACAAATATGTTCTCTGCCCCTTTCTCTCTCTCTCTTCTTCTGGAACCCCTATACTGCAAATATTCATGTGCTTGATGGTGTCCCAGAGGTCTCTTAAACTGTCTTCATGTCTTTTTGTTCTTTTTCCTTTTCTGTTCAGTGGCGGAGATTCCCACTCTTCGGTCTTCCATTTCGTACTCATCTCTGTTTGGTTCTTCTTTATGTTTTCTAACTCTTTGTTAATAACCTCTAACTTTGCTCATCCATTCTTCCCCCAAGTTCCTTGAACATCTTTACCATAATTACCTTGAACGCTTTCTAAGGAGGATTGCTCCACTTCGCTTAGCTCTTCTTTCTAGGGTTTTGTCTTGTTCCTTCATCTGGAACATGTCCCTCTGTCACCTCACTTTGACAATTTGTTATTTTTATTTCTATGTATTTGTTAAGTTGGTTATGTTTCCCAACCTTGGAGAAGTACCTTACGTAGGAGATGTTCTATGCATCCCAGCAGCACACTTCCCTCTGGTCAGTGGAACTATATGCTCTAGGGGTGCCCCCTATGTGGGCTGCGTGGGTCCCTCTGTTGTGTTGCACTCACCATTGCAGGTGTTCTGGCTGGCCCCAGTTTGGTTGGTTGCCAGGCCTTGCTTTCTGCAAGGCTGTGAGGTCATAAGCAGGTTAGCTACAGAGCCCTGGGGCATCCTGGGGCTACTGCTTGCCCACTGGAGAGGCAGAGCCAGGTTCTGGGTTGGGTGATTATGGGCCCAGGGGTCCCAATCTGGTGTGGGCCTGCTGTTGGGTGGGGTCAGTTCCTGACATGGCCGACTGCACAGTCCAGGGTGTTCCAAAGCTGGTCTCCGCCTGCTGGTGGTTGGAGCTGGATCCTGGGCCAGATGGCTGAGGGGCCCAGGGGGTTCTGGGCTGGTACTGGCCTGCTGGTGGGTAGGCTGGGTCCTGAAATGGCAGGCTGCAGGGCTGGAGTGGTTCTGGCGCTGGTGCCTGTTTGTTGTTGGGCCGGGCCAGGTCCTAGGGCTAGTGTCAGCTCCCTGTTGGGTGAAGCCAAGTCCTGGAGTCTCTGGCTGCAGGGATTTGGGGGTTCCAGAGTTGATGTGTTAGCCCGCTGGTGGGTGGGGCCAGGGTCTAAGGGTTCCTGGGGCTTGTGCCTACCTACTGGAGGGTGAAGCTGGTCATGAGGCCAGTGTCAGCCCACTGGTGGGCAGGGCCAGGTCTTAAGCCCTATGGTGGATAGGGCCAGGTCCCAGGGCAGCTGCTGGCTCAGGGGGTCTTAAGACAACTATCCTGCCAGTGGGTGTGGTTGTGTCCCTGCCCAGCTGGTTGCTTGGCCTGAGGCGTCCCAGTACTGGTGCCAACAAGCTGATGGGTGGGGTCAGGTCTGAGTGCTAACAAGCTGGAGGGAGGGTTCCAAGATGATGCTTGCCAGCACCAGTGTCCTCGTGGTAGAGCAAGCTCCTGCTACCAGTGTCTGTCCCCAGGGGGAGCTGCAGTTTCCTCCTGCCTCCGGGAGACCCTCCAAAATCAGTGCATATGTCTGAGCCAGGCTTCTTTCAAATTATTGCTTCTGTCTATGATCTTGTGAGATTTTGTGTGCACCCTTTAAGAGTAGAGCCCCTACTTCCCACAACTCTCTGGGTCTCCTAAATGTAAGCTTTGCTGGCCTTCAAAGTGAAATGTCTGGAGGCTCATCTGCCTAGTTTAGGACCCCCAGGCTGGGGAGACGGACGTGGGGCTTGGACCCCTTACTCCTTGGGGAGAACCTCTGCAATTGTAATTATTCTCCCATTTGTGGGTTGCCCATTTGGGAGGATGGGTCTTGACTACAACGTGACTCTGCCCATCCTACCCTTCTCGTCTTGTTTCCTTCTTTATATTTTTAGTTGTAGAACATATTTTCTGCTAGTCTTCTGATTTTTCTTATCAATAGTTTCTCTGTACCTAGTTGCAGTTTTGGTGTGCCCGTGGGAGAATGTGAGCTCAGGGTCTTCCTGCTCTGCAATCTTGTCCACTCTCCTCCCCGTGTGATCTTTCCTGAATTCCAAGAGTGAGTGGCCAAGCTCCGATCTGGCCCTACAGTGCAGGCACAATGGAAGATTTCAGCCCCCCAACACCGTAGATGATGATGTTGCTAAGATTTCTGTATCTGCATAACCAGGTCTCCCCTCTCCTAATTTCCTGTCACATCTTCCTCACTTCCTTGAGTCCTGGCTCTTAGTGTCCTAGTGTCCTCAAGGTTTAGATTTCTACTAACAGGCTGCTCAAGGCAAATTACAGTTTCTCCAACACATTACTCAAAATCATTCCATCCGCCACTATGTGGAGGCCACTCCCACTTTTTAGGTTATGGGAGAACCTCTGTCCCCGTACTCAAATCTGCATTAATTATCTGTTGCTGAATTACTAATCACCCAAACTTGGTGGCTTAAAACAATACCCATGTATTATCTCAGTTTCTGGGTCTTGGGGTCCAGATGTAGTTTAGTTAGTTCAGTTTATCTTACCACTTCTCATATCACTCACCCAGGTTCTTTGGCTATTGCCAGAAATGTCAGTTCCTTGCCACATGTGCTAGTTATGTAAACGAGAGTATTTAAATAAGTGCCTTCCATCATGAACTACCTCATGTTCGTACAGTGGTATTTGGGGCTGCAAAAGAAGCTCCTTGAGGTGTCTGTAGTTTAGATGGGACAGCCCACATCTATATTTTTTTTTGTGGGAGTATAAATGGGTTACATCTTTTGGAATGACAATTTATAACAAAAACATTTTACTTTTTCATTCCCATTGATCCAATAATTTCACCTCTATGAACTAGTCCTGGTTCACCAGAAACATTGGAATCAACTACACACCTGACTGCCGGGTATAGTTAATGATTAATAAACCTGGAGCCTCTGCACCATAAAATAATACCAAATCAGTTAAAAGTCATCCACAGGATTATTTTTAATTACAAAAGAGGTACTTATGATATAATATGAAGTATAAAAGTCTTAGGCCACCTACTTAAAGCAGAATTCTTAAAGGGTAGGAAATATATTTCAAAGTGATCACTGTGGTTATTTCTGAGTAGTGTAATTAAGGGTAAATTTTACTCTCTCATCTATATGTTTCTATAATTTCTATACTTTTATGGAGTGGTATATGATATATGTGTGTGTATGTGTATATATGTGTGTATGTCTATATATTATATAATAAAGAGATATTTAAAAAATACAAATGGAAGAACAGCTTATAAGTGATAAATTATATGATTACTAGTGACAAAACTTAGTAAGTCTCATGGAAAAAATGAGGAGGTAATACTGTGACGTCTATGAAAATTTACCACAGAAACAACAGGATGATTTTATGCTCACTAGATATGGAATAGATGTTTATTTCAGGAAAAACTATGGCAAAGGTTTATAATGTGGTTACACAGATACATACAAATGCTGACAATATATTAAGGTAGTGGGATTATTAATGATTTTTTTCTCTATATCACAAAGGGTACTATTAAAGCAATTTTGTGATTAAAATTGCTTAACTTTGATAAAGGTTTGTCCTATGTTTATTCTTTCAGCAAATTGCTATTGAGGAATATTAGAGGAACTGAAAGATCATTATGGCCAATAATTAGGAGGGAACATGGGAACTGAGAAAAGAAGGAGGAAAAAGAAGATCGTTATTTGTGTTAAGAAATGCTCTGGGACTCTGGAAGGCAATTTAGAGGATTTGAGGAAGGGAAGTGATGGGATGAAATTTGTGTTTTAAGTTCACTCAAGCAGCAGTACATAGAAGAAATGGAGTGGATGAAAGCAAATCAGGCCAGGGAGGCCAGATGGGAGACTTTGCAGTTCCCTAAGCAAGGCTGATGGTGGCTTGGGATAAGGTGGAGGAAGAGGATGGCAAGAAGTAGATGAATGTGAGGGGTATTGAGAAAGGTGAATTGATAAGACATGGTGATTGTAAACAACTCTACACAAATATGTGGTGCAAAAATAATTTTTTGAAAAGAAAAATTGTACTTGGAGACATTAATTTGTGCCTCTAGTGGAAATGGTGGTGCTAATGGAAGACACTTACCTTGATCCTGGGCCTTGATGAGATGGTTGTGGGTGTCTATATTTTTTTTAATTAATTAATTAATTAATTAATGTATTTTGGCTGCGTTGGGTCTTCATTGCTCCTCGCGGGCTTTCTCTAGTTGCGGCTAGCAGTGGCTACTCTTTGTTGCAGTGTGTGGGCTTCTCATTGCAGTGGTTTCTCTTGTTGCAGAGCACGGGCTCTAGGTGCACAGGCTTCAGTAGTTGTGGCACTCAGGCTCAGTAGTTGTGGCGCACAGACTTAGTTGCTCCACGGCACATGGGATCTTCCCGGACCAGGGCTCGAGCCTGTGTCCCCTGCATTGGCAGATGGATTCTTAACCACTGCACCACCAGGGAAGTCCAGTTGTGGGTGTCTAAATAAGTTCCTTCCCATATGAGTACAAGGAAGAGAAATGTTATCCATCCTTTTCTTTTCCTGGACTTTGGAGACCAATGTTTCAAAACTATGGACCTGACTAATTTGTTGTATATTCCAAGGTTGTTTGAAAGGAAAACCAGGGAAAGAATCTGATGTAATGAGGGCCTGCTATGAACTAGGACCTCCATTTATGTAGACAGCAAATGTCCATCGAATGCCTTAACATTGAAGTTACGTCATTTTATCCTTACAGCAGCTTTGTGGAATAACCTATACTACCTCTATTTTACATGTGGAGAATGACACTCAAAGAGGTTGGGCAACTTATCTAATAATAATAATAATAATAACAACACAACAATAGTTGCAGTCCTAAGAACCAGCACTTCTAAAGCAATACATGAGATATATACTATTATTATCTACGTTGACAATTAAAACCAAGGCATACTTTTGCCTCTTGCTGAAGGTCACAGAATCAATAGATACCAGAGCTGAGAGACAGAACTGTCTGACTCCAGAGTTCATGTTATTAGCCTTTACAGTGGTGGTTCTCAAAGAAAATCCCTGGACAAGCAGCGCCAGCATCCCCGGGAAACTTGCAAATTGTTGGGCCACACCGGATCTCTTGAATCAGGGACTGTATTTTCACAACCCTGCCTAGTGATTCTGATGCCACCACCTACTATACTGTACCATAACATCTCAATAAACAGCATATAGCAAAAGTCAGAATTTTACCCTGGTCTGTCCAACTCCAAAGTCTATGTTTGTTTTTCCACTCTGATCAATGAGAAATTGCTAAAATTCAAATCCTTTTAAGGCAGTTTCACAGCCCATGAGACACCACTTAAAGAAAGAGAAAAAGCAAACAATAGCATTTTACTTGCATGTCATGGTTTGAGACAGTTTATCAGTTTGGAGACTCACATAGTTAGTCTTACAAATTGTGGTTTCTGTTTCGTTTCTCACTATTCTGCATCTTAAAAAGATTGAGAAGTAGTGTGAGGAAGGGATCAGATGGGGATAGATGAGTGACAAGGAGACTTGAGACTGTCAAGTAACACGCAACACCTAAAGGGCAAGGTGGGACCACAGGGCATGAGCAGGTGACAGATGAGGAATAATGTGGAGGAACTAGAGTGGGATGTGGACACCAAATAATTTTGGAGAGAGGAATAGAGCACCATAAAAAAGAGGGGGAATTTGGGAGTGACACCAGCCTGCTAGCTTGGATGAATGGGCAGGAAAAAAAGCTTGAAAAAGCAAAAATAAGTTCAAAGTGGAATTGTGGCCTGTGGACATCCAGTTGCTGCTCAGAGGACTCTCACTCATCCATCTTCCAGCACATATTTCTTGAGCACTCTCATGTGCCAGGCTCTTTTCTAGGTACTGGGATAGATTAGTGCTTTGTCTCCTGCAAAACCCCCAAATCCCTGCCCAGGTATAGCTTACAGTTGAATGAGAGGAGATAAAAATAAACAATAGACATGACAAATGAATTATCTGGTGTGTTAGAAGGTGATGAATGCTATAAGGAAAAAATGAGTGTAAGGTAAGGGAATTGGGTATGGTAGGGAATGACCTAGGTGGCAAATTTAAATGGGGCACTAAGGGTGGGCCTCACTTGGAAGGAGACCCCTCTGAGCAAAGACTTGATAGAAGTTAGGAGCACTCCAGACAGTGCTGGCAGGCAAAATACAGGATACCCAGTCACATTTGAACTTCAAGTAAGCAATGAGTAATTTTTTCATGTAAGTATGTCCCATGCAGTATTTAGACATAGTCATATCAACATTATTTGTTTATCTGAAATGAAAACTTAACTGGGCATCTTGTATTTTTGTTTGCTAAATCAGGCAATCTGACACCAGGCAGAGAAAATAGCCCATGCAAAGGCCATAAGAAAGGAGTATGCCAAGGAAAAGCAAAGGCCAGGGTGGCCGAGTTCATGCAGGTGGGGATGGGGTGAGGATGAGGTGGGCATGTGGGCTCCTGAGGCCTGGCAGGGACACCATGGGGTTGTGGCTTCAACAGGAATAAGATGGGAAGCTGCTGCAGGTCTGAGGCCGGAGGGGTCTTAAACTGCCCTACTTGTTAACAGGATCAGTTTGGTTGCTGAGTGAGACTAGACTGTAGGGGAGAAAGGGAGGAAGCAGGATGACCTCTGGGTGACCTCTGGAAAAGGGACTGTATGTGCAGAAAGGTGGGTGGTCAAGATTCCTTAGCTTTTCTGTACTTCCAAAGAATATTTTAAACTTAAGAATAAAGAAAAGGAAGACACTGGGTTTGTTTGTGATTTCATGGGCAATTGTCTGGTCTGTCTCAAATTAGATGGTAAGCTCCTTTAGACAGAGACCAAAATCTCCTCTCCTCTGCAAACACTTTTTATAAAGAGCTAGGTAGTAAATCTTTTTTAGGCTTGACAGACCAAGAGGCAAAAATCGAAGATGTTAAGTATATACTTACATGACAAGAGAGAAGACAAATTTCCACAAGATTTTATTGACAAAATTTGAAATATAACTGAGCATGATGTTTTGTGATATAGGAACACTAGTGAAAAGAATGGAAGTATTTGGGGGATAACATTTTGCTTAGTTGGGGTTCAGAGTTACTGATTCCTATCATCAAAATTGATTGCAAGTGTTCATCTGTTACTGCTGACCTGTATGAGATTTTACATATTTTACCTCTGAAAATGCCTTTTCACACAGGTAAGTACTGACAAATACTGATCCCTAAAGATATGGTACTGAGAGTATTTATCACTTGGAAGGGCTTTATAGAGTTCTGCTAGATTCTCCTCTTGATATTTTAGCCTGTCCTCTTGATATTTTAGCATGACACTGCAGATTAGTCGCTTCCAATCGAAAGTTATGCCCCTCTATTTGCACAGGTAAATGGACTTTGAAATAAGGACATTTCCTTTGCACTTTCACTGAAGTCCAAAAAAGCCTTGTTAGAACTGTAGTTTCAGCTCAGAACATATGCCCACACAAATTTGTATGGGTTTTAATGTTTGACAGCGAACGAGGTGTAAAGCAACTTGCCTTTACTTGTGATTTAAACATTAGCTGTTGTCTAATTGACTTTATTACAGTATAAGTTTCACACATAAGCTCTATTTTGCCCTATAGTTTTAGGTAGATTTCATAAGAAATATTATCAAATCTGTAGCCAAAGCTAATTTCTTAATTCAACCAATGTTTCATAATAGTGATTGAGGGTGATTCTTCTTATTCAGAAAAAATTTAATTTCAGTCCTGAGCTCAAAAAGAAATCGCAATAACGCTTTACAACTGCTAACCTATTGAATTGCTATGTGGTTGAGCAAGTTAGGATATTCAGTTTCTACTGGTTAATAACACATGATAGATTCCAATATTTTCTGCAAAGTACCTGCTGTTGAATAATAAAATGAACAATCATTTGCTTTAAAGGGTTTACATTTTCAGAAGCTTTGTAAATTTGTCCAACTAAGCCTTTTTCTGCTCCACAAGTGTTTTTACCATCATCAACTGTAAAACATCTTAACAGTTTCTATCAGGTTGTACTGAATTTTTGTTTTCTGAACCTCTTTGAAAAAGTCTCTGCTCCACACACACACACACACTAGTTACAGCCTAATTCTTCAGGCGCTTCAAACTCAGTATTCGGTTCTCAAATAAACAGCACCAGGCTTATCAAGCAACACCATTAGTCTTATCAAGGGCCAAAGAATACCACTGGAAAACATTTGCCTTTTTTAAATTGTCTTTTATTGTTGCTCCCAATGTCAACTCTTCAAGAAACTGTTACAGCTGAAAGATCAATAGTCTTAAATAAGTTTATTTTCAGCTACTGCAATAAATCAGTTTAATTAACTCACCATCAGTAAATGACTTTTCTTGTCCAACACTTGGAAACTTACTTTAGTTGCAGACTCATTTTTATTTTTGTGAAGAAATTCTGCTATGATGAACTATTTCATTTAAAAATTTCCAATTTTTTTGGTCATTATCTTCCTGGCAGTTGGGAATGTTGTGGTGAGTGCTTAGTCTGGTAAGGTCAACACTTATTTTATTAAAATTTTTAGCCCAGTTGTTGTTGCGTAATAAATGCAATGTTTTGCCATTTAATTGGATAACAAAATAATCCACGCTTCAATGTGCCTTAAAGATAAAACATGAAGTCCACTTTTCTTTGTTTTGACATGATAGGCAAGTATCAATAATAAAAGTAAATATAATATCACAGTAAATGGCACTGGGACAGATGTCTAGTTATAACCGAGTTGATGTAATTTTGAGTGCACCAGGCAGCTGTTCAAAGTGAAGAGAGTGCTGCATCCCATCTCTGTCTCAGTTACCCAACTCTGGGCAGTCGGTCGTGCTGAAGCAGCCAGAGACAACACGTAATTGATGGAGTATGGCTGCTTGGAGCAGCCTGCGTGTGAAGTAAGGAAGGTTCCCCTTCCTCCTCTGTGCCAACCACCCAAACCCACACCAGCATTTACTTGTTGACTTTTTTATTATGGCCATCTGACTGTGAAGTGATACCTCATTGTAGTTTTGATCTGCATTTCTCTAATAATTAGCAATGTTGAGCATCTTTTCTCATGCCTGTTGGCCATCTGTGTCTTGGAGAAATGTCTATTCAGGTCTTCTGCCCATTTTTTGATTGGGTTGTTTGTTTTTTAAGTATTGAGTTGTATGGGGCTTCCCTGGTGGTGCAGTGGTTGAGAGTCCGCCTGACGATGCAGGGGACATGGGTTCATGCCCCGGTCCGGGAAGATCCCACATGCCGCAGAGTGGCACATATATATATTGAGTTGTAGGGACTGTTTTTATATTTTGGACATTAAGCCCTTGTCAGTCACATCATTTGCAAATATTTTCTCCCAGTCCATAGGTTGTCTTTTCATTTTGTTTATGGTTTCCTTTGCTGTGCAGAAGCTTATAAGTTTGATTAGGTCCCATTTGTTTATGTTTACTTTTATTTCTTTTGCCTTGGGAGACTGACCTAAGAAAATGTTGCTATGATTTATGTCAGAGAATGTTTTGCCTATGTTCTCTTCTAGGAGTTTTATGGTGTCATGTCTTATATTTGTCTTTAAGTCATTTTGAGTTCATTTTTGTGTGTGGTGTGAGGGAGTGTTCTAACTTCATTGATTTACCTGAGACTGTCCAGCTTTCCCAACACCACTTAATGAAGAGACTCTTTTCTCCATTGTATTTTCTTGCCTCCTTTGTTGAAGATCAGCCATTATTTCTTGGAGTCCTTTTTCAGCCTCACTCTTTGTCCTCTCTTTCTACAAGTCCAACGACATGAATGTTAGATCTTTGGTCATAGTCTCACAGGTCCCTGAGGCCGTGTTCACTTTTTTTCACTCTATTTTCTATTGGCCAGATTGGGGAATTTCTACTGTTCTATCTTCAAGCTCACTGATTCTTTCCTCTATCATCTCTAGTCCAATATTAAGCCCATCTATTGAGTCTTTTATTTTGATTATTGTATTTTTCAATTCTAAAATTTTCCTTTGGTTCTTCTTTATAACTGATTTTCCATTTTTTATTTATGTCAACCATGTTGATAACTGCTCCTTGAAATAGTTTTATGATGACTCCTTTTATATCCTTCTCAGATAATTCGAAAATCTATGTCATCTTGGTGTTGGCATTTGTTGTCTTTTCTCATTCAGGTTGAGATTTTCATAGTTTTTGTAATGACTAGCGACTTTTCATTGAAATCTGGACATTGTGGGTATTATGTTATGAGACTCTGAGACTTTTTACATCTTGTGTTTTAGTTGGCCTCCTGACAGCACTCCAGTGGTGCCACCTCCTTACTGCCAGATCAGGGGGGTGGGGGTGAAGTCTATGTTCCCACTGACCTCCTGCCAACGTCAAGACACAAATTAAATTAACGCTCATCATTTTTTCTTTAATTTCTGAAAATTGATCCAGTGGATAGAAGGAAACTATATAATTTTCAAGAGTAATAGGCTAGTTGTACTGGAGTTGTTCCAAGCTTTAATAGTAAATTTATCAGAAGTCTTTCCAAGCTTTGTGAAAGTGTCAGAGCACTAATTGTGCTGCCAGGAACCACAGTGGGCCCGCTGTAGCCAGGCAGGGCACACTGTGGCCTCAGGATGTGTCAGAATCATCTTTCTGAAGCAAAAGACCTTTTCTGAAACAAGAGGAAAGAGGAATGAGAATTGGCTTATTTTAATTCTTTCAAGAGACACTGAAGGTTAGGACTTCAATATGGCAGAAAGTTGTTAAAATATAAGGACATAACTTGGACCTACAGGCAAGTGTATGATCCAACTACCTAAAACAAATAAAAACTTGGTAATGTGAACCAAAATAGAAAAAGTGCATAACAGTGTTAGTAATGCTAGTCTTTGTAGGAAGGCATATCTGTCCTTTGACTATTCTCCTCCAACTGTGTTGTGAGGTACATGGATATTTTTATAATGAGAAAGATATGATAATTTGTACATTTAAAATCCACAACACAGTGTGTAGCTTGGTGTAAAGAAATGCTCAGGTCTCACAAGAAGTGAGAGAGAAGAGGTGAAGAGGGCTGATCTGAAGTATACTGGTCCCAGTGGTAAGCGACCGGCCTGTGAGATTTGCATTCCACTCCTCCACATCACTTCACTATTTTTAAAGAAAAACCTTTTATTTTTTAATTAAAATATGTTCATTTTTTAAGCTACACAATAGAAGTGTGTAAAGTGAATAGTGAAAATTCCCTTCTCCCTCATGCAATCACTTATCCCGCCAGTGAACCACTTTTTCCACCCATGGAATAGTGTAAAATAGACACTTTCAAATCTTTTAGTAGGAAAGCCATATTTATCAAATAAAAATTTAAATCGGCCACCCAATATCTAAAAGATAAATTGGGGAGCTCTAGTGACCCCTCCATCCCCACTTGATGGTGTCAGACAGACCTTGGGGAACATAATGCTCACTCATCCAATTAGTATGAATTAATTAGTGTGGCTTGAAGGCACATTCTATAGCAGGCTCCATGTTATGTGGAAGGGATATACAGAGAACGCTGTGGAGAGTGCCTTCTAGATGGAGAGACACATAAACAAACAGCTACATACACACATTTCAGCTCGTGAGAGCACTCAGGGGAAAAATAAACCTGGTTGAAGGAGACAGGGTGAGATGGGCTGGGCAGTGGCAGCAAGGTGGTAGCTTGCTCTGGGAGGGCCTCTCTAACAGTGATGTTTGAGCAAAGATTCAGAGGGTCGAAGCAGCAATTCCAAGGACATCTGGGGAGAAGTGTCTCAGGTGGAAAGCACAAGTGCAAAAGCCCTGGTGGGAAAGTTCTCTGCATGTTTGAGGGACAGGCCTGGTGAAGGTGAATTCTGAGAGGAGGCAGAGGCACATGATGGTGGGCATTGAAGGCTACTGGAGGGCTTTGGCCTCTACTGCTAGACAGTTGGGACCCACAGGATAGACTTGAGTTGAAGAGAAATATAGTGTCTCTCATATTCTGAAATGAATAATCTGCCCACTGTGTGGGGATCAGTCTACAGGGTGGAGTCGGGGTGAGAGCAGGAGCCTGAGGAGGGCTGGCGCATTACCCAGGTGATGGAAGGTGCTGCTGCCTTACTCAGGCCAAGGGAGCAGTGGAGGAGGCTCTGAAAAGGGGGTAGATTCTGCACAGATTCTCAAGGTGAAATCCATAGTACGTGCCACCAGATGGGATGTGGGGTAACGAGAAAGAGAAGAGTCCGGGATGGCTCCAAGGTTTGGGTGTTTCCAAAGTGCTGGTTGGTGAGAAGAGCTGGTTGATGCACAGTTCACAGTAGCAGGGCCCAGCACTGAAGCCAACCACCCCCCAACACACACACACATACATCACCCTTTCACATGTGTGTCACCAACTCTCACTCACCCTCTGATTAATACAAAATGCTTAACAGAAAAGAGGCTTGCCACAACTAAGTCAACAAGTTAGTGAACAGTAAGTCATGGTTTTGTCATTTTTACTTTAAATATGGTGCCATTGACCCTGTTACGTTTGCACTCAGTTGATGTGTTATCCCTTATTCCTAATCAAGAGAACTAAGTTTTAACTACACAGTTTTCTCCAGCTTTCATTAGATTACTGAAAAAGAATAGAACTCTGGCTCAATGTCTACCTCACTGAGATAAATTTTCTCTGAAAATGGAAAAAAACACTCTAAATAACAGAATACCCAACTTGAAGTGGCTAAAATAGTAAGGGCACATGCTATTTCTCATAACAAGAAACAGGCAGTTCCAGTAGGGTTAATCAGTAGCTTGACCATGCTACCAAACCAAGTTTGGGTCTGCTTCCCTGTGTGCAATAAAGCCAATCTACTGACATGGGTTGTGGTGAAAGAAAGGACAGCATTTATTGCAAGGTGCTCAACATGGGGCCAAGCAAGGAGCACGGGCAGCTGACCCTCAAAAGACCTGAACTTCTTGAAGGCTTTCAGGGAAAAGTTTTTAAAGGCAAGGTAAGGGAGAGGGTCAAGGGGTGTGTGATCAGCTCTTCTGATTTGTTGGTGGTGAGGTAACAGGGAAGTGTTTCAGGAGTTAACATCATCAACTTTCTGATTACAACCCATCTGGGGTCTACGTGCTTGTGGTGAGCATACAGTTAACTTCTTCCACCTGATGGGAGTTTTAGTATGTGTAAAACAACTCAAGGATATGACTCAGAATATTATCCATAGCCCTTGAGGAGGAACTACATGTCCTTGACTTTGTTTAATGGCTAAACTATTATTATTTTGTCTTGCTTGATTTTTTTCCTTTGTGTCTGCATTTTCTAACTTCTCTGATTATATTTTCTCTTTGGAGTTTGGGGAGGGCCTAGGAAGCTAAAGCTTCTCTACAAACCGAAGGTGGAGAAGGTCTTACTTCTTTCCCCAGGAAGACCCCACAGTGTCCTGCTCGGTTTCAACCACAGTTTGGCTGGTTGGCTGGTCTGTGATTTTCTCACAGCCACAGAAGTTCAAGCATTCTTGCACAAAGAATTCCTGTTTCTTCTGATGCATCTTTTGTTGTAGAAACAACCTTTCCCAGGGGTCCCCCCTCCAGTTAACTTCTCATCCTGTCTCAGTGGCCAGTTCTTAAACCAATCATTTTCCAGGGGAGTGGAAATGTGTGTCTCTGTAGCTGGGGAAGGACCAAGGCCAGGGCCATTGGTACCTCAGCAAATCTGGGTTGTTGTCAAGGGAGTAGGAGGAGGCTACTATCACAATTTGTTGCTGTGATAGCCCCCAGGTTTTTCTCATCACTCCTTGTATAGTTTCTTCTCACACTGACCCTGGGCCTGGCCATGTGACTTGCTTTGTTCAATGGAGGATTCACAGTCACGTAGGAAGAGACATGACAAGAGCTTGTGCATTGGGGAAGGTCCCTGCTTGCCACTCTTGGGAAGCTTTCAACTACCACCACGTGAGTAAGCCTGAGCTGGCCTGCTAGAAATCTGGGACCCCCTCATTCTCAGCTAGCCAGGGCCAAATTTCAGACATGTGCCTGAGGCCATCCTAGACCAACAAGACACCATCTTTCTAGCTGATTAAGGTCACATGAGTAGACCAGCAATGAACTGTCTAGCTAAGCCCAGCCCAGCCTTAAATGCTGACCCCCAGAATCACGACCTAATAAATGATTGTTTTCAGCCACTAATCTCTGGAATTGTTTGTTACACAGGTGTAGCTGATTAACAGAGTAGCCAGTTATGTATTGGCTATATTTGATCTGAATTATTATTCATAGGAGAAGAAATTGTATATAGAAAAAATATATTTGCCTAAAGTTTGGAAAGTAATACCTCTTAGGAATGTTGGGAAGAACTGCTAGCCCTGACTTTCCAAGATGGCAGAGGAGTAGGAGGACATGGAGTTCATCTCTCCCTACAAGTGCATAAAGAATACATCTACAAATGGAGCAATTCTCTCGAACCACCTGCCGAACACTGGCAGAGGAGAGGACCTCAGACACCTAAAAGGACAAATGGGATCCCCATGTAGCCAGGTAGGATGAAAGAAAGAAAGGAAGAGGAAGAGGACACGAGGCAGGATGGGACCTGCATCCCTGGCAGGGAGCTGAGAGTGAGGAGAGGTTCCCGCATCTGGGGAGGCCCCCTCACTGGTGGATAGAACTGCTGGGACAGAAGGGGAGTTTGGGGGGCTCAGAGGAGAGCCCAGTGACCAGTCTGTGGCAGGCAAGACAGAGTGAGACCTAGACAGATAGTCCTTACCACAGCCCTGTTCACCCCAGCCTGAGAAGGTGTCCACAAGTAAACATGGGGGCTGGGGGCTGGGGGCTGGAATGTGGGGTGTGAAAAGCAGACCTGGGGAGGGGACTGCTGTTGGCTGTGAGAAGATAGCCTGAGGGGACAGGAGTGACAAGTTCCGCAACCAGGAATGCTTGTGGAGGAAGCCCAGACCATCACAGAAGTGAAACACCACTGTTGTGTGATGCACAGGGGGTGGGGCCACCATTGCAGCCTCTCTGCCCATGCGCCAGTCCCCACCTCTACAGGCACTAGGGAGGGCTCCCACCAGAGCCAGCTTGCGTGCCCCTGCCATCACCTCCTCCACCTCCCCCCACCTCTGACCTGAGCAACCTTCTCGCCCTGATTGCCGCTTGATGGGCTTGCATGCCCCAATTGCTACCCAGCACCCTCCCACCTGGCAGCCTGCTCGCCCTGATCACCATCTTGGCCCCTTCCTGCCTGACAGCCTCCTGTTCTCCTGAGCAGACTCCAGTGGGGGGAACACACGCAGAGGTGGGGCTGAAAGCATAGCTGAGCCCCAGGGGCCATGTGACTGAGGAGGAAGAGCGGAAATCTCTCCTTGTGGCTGCACAAACCACGGAGTTACACCTATGCTGACAGCCTCTTAAGTTCAGCACCTGCAAAACATCGAAAGGACAAGTGCTCCTGAAGCTGGGACGGGTCTGGCTTTAGCAGCTGTGGACTTTGTGGGCACGTACACACAGTAGTTAGGCCAGGCCAGAGTCTGAGCTGCCTCCATAGCCCCCACAGCAGGTCCACGTGCTTGCTGCTGCAGTCCTGGGACCTTACCTCAGTGGATCTGCCAGTGGCCTGGTGAAAACAATGCCTGAGAGTCATCAGGGCCAATTGCTGGCATACCCACAGTTAAGGTGGAACCGAGAGCAGTGCCAACACCTGTGTACTTTGTGAGCCTGCACAACAGGTGAAAGAGGATACAACAGCACATTCACAGGTGAAGAGCTCCAGCCGAGGAAAACTCTGTGGCTTCCCTCCCAGTGGGAGTGCTCCAATCCTGCCTACCTCACACCACAGATCAGAAACACAGCTAAGAAACAGATCTGGGGGCCTCTACTCCAACAACTAGGGAGCAGACCCCACCCCTGACAGGGCAGTGAAAACCACAGAGCAAAGGGGAGACCCTGATCAATATCCAGGGCAGGCTCTGATCACCACAACACCAGTCAAACCCCCTAACAAGGGGGTAATGGCACAAGTGTCTGGACCAACCTCACCCACCAGGGGGCAGACACCAGAAGAAAGGGGAACTAGGAACCTGCAGCCTGAGGAAAGGAGACCACAAACACAGTAAGTTAGAAAAAATGAGATGACAAAGAAATATGGTGCAGATGAAGGAACAAGATAAAAACCAAAAAGAACAACTAAATGAAGAGAAGATAGGCAATCTACCTGAAAAAGAATTCAGAGTAATGATAGTAAAGATGATCCAAGATCTTGGAAAAAGAATAGAAGCATGAATCAAGAAGATAGAAAAAATGTTTAACAAAGAACTAAAAACAAACAGAGATGAACAATACAATACCTGAAATGAAAAATACACTAGAAGGAATCAATAGCAGAATAACAGAGGCAGAAGAACATATAAATGACCTAGAAGACAGAATGTTGGAAATCTCTGCTGCAAAACAAAATAAAGAAAAAAGAATGAAAAGAAATGAGGACAGTCTCAGAAATGTCTGGAACAACATTAAACACACCAACATTCAAATTATAGGAGTCACAGAAGAAGAAGAAAAAGAGAAAGGGCTTGAGAAAATATTTGATGAGGGTATAGTCAAAAACTTCCCTAACATGGGAAAGAAAATAGTCACCCAGGTCCAGGAAGTGCAGAAGGTCCCATACAGGATAAACCCAAGGAGGAACAGCCAAGACACATAGTGATCCAACTAACAAAAATTAAATGCAAAGAAAAAATATTAAAAGCAAGAAGGGAAAAGCAACAAATAACATACAAGGGAATGCCCATAAGGTAAGCAGCTGATTTTTCAACAGAAATTCTACAGGCCAGAAGGGAGTGACAGGACATATATAAATTGATGAAAGGGAGAAACCTACTACTAAGAATACTCTACCAGCAAGGCTCTCATTCAGAGTCAATGGAGAAGTCAAAAGCTTTAGAGACAAGCAAAAGCTAAGAGAATTCAGCACCACCAAACCAACTTTACAACAAATGCTAAAGGAAATTCTCTAGGCAGAAAACACGAGAGAAGAGAAAAAAAGAGGAAGGCAAGAAAAAAGACCTACAAAAAGAAACCCCAAACAATTAAGAAAATGGCAATAGGAACCTACATATGGATAATTACCTTAAATGTAAATGGATTAAAAGCTCCAACCAAAAGACACAGACTGGCTGAATGGGTACAAAAACAAGACCAGTATATGTGCTCTCTACAAGAGACCCATGTCAGACCTAAGGACACATACAGGATGAAAGTAAAGAGATGGAAAAAGGTATTCCAAGCAAAGGGAAATCAAAAGAAAGCTGGAGTAAAAATACTCATATCAGACAAAATAGACTTTAAAATAAAGACTGTTACAAGAGACAAGGAGGGACACTACATAATTGTCAAGAGATCAATCCAAGAAGAAGATGTAACAATTATAAATATATATGCACCCAACATAGAAACACCTCAATATATAAGGCAAATGCTAACAGTCATAAAAGGGGAAATTGACAGTCACACAATAATAGTGGAGGACTTTAATGTCCCAATTACACCAATGGGAAAATTAATAAGGATAAAAGGCCTTAAATGACACATTAGGCCAGATAGACATAATTAATATCTATAGAACATTCCACCTGAAAGCAGCAGAATACACTTTCTTCCCAAGTGCACACAGAACATTCTCCAGAATAGATCACATCTTGGGTCACAAATCAAGCCTCAGTAAATTTAAGAAAACTGAAATCATATCAAGCATCTTTTCTGACCACAACACTATGAGATTAGAAATCAATTACAGGGAGAAAAAAACTGTAAAAAACACAAACACATGGAGGCTAAACAATATGTTACTAAATAACTTCACTGAAGAAATCAAAGAGGAAATCAAAAAATACTTAGATACAAATGATGATGAAAACACCATGACCAAAAACCTATGGGAAGCAGCAAAAGCAGTTCTAAGAGGGAAGTTTATAGCTATATAATCTTACCTCAAGAAACAAGAAAAATCTCAAAGAAACAACCTAACCTTACAGCTAAAACAACTAGAGAATGAAGAACAAAAAACCCCAACTTTAGTAGAAGGAAAGAAATCATAAAGATCAGAGCAGCAATAAATGAAATAGACACAAAGAAAACAATAGCAAAGATTAATAAAACTAAAAGCTGGTTCTTTGAGAAGATAAACAAAATTGATAATCCTTTAGCCAGACTCATCAAGAAAAAAAGGGAGAGGACTCAAATCAATAAAATTAGAAATGAAAGAGGAGAAATTACAATGGACACCACAGAAATACAAAGGATCATAAGAGACTACTACAAGCAACAATATGCCAATAAAATGGACAACCTAGAAGAAACAGACAAATTCTTAGAAAGGTACAACCTTCCAAAACTGAACCAGGAAGAAATAGAAAATATGAACAGAACAATCACAAGTATTGAAATTTAAACTGTGATTTAAAAAAAATCTTCCAAAAAACAAAGTCCAGGACCAGATGGCTTCACAGGCAAATTCTATCAAACATTTACAGAAGAGTTAACACCTACCCTTCTGAAACTCCTCCAAAAAAATTGTAGAGGAAGGAACACTCCCAAGCCCATTTTATGAGGCCGCGATCACCCTGACACCAAAACCAGACAAAGATATCACAAAAAAAGAAAATTACAGGCCAATATCACTGATGAATGTAGACGCAAAAATCCTCAACAAAATACTAGCAAACTGAATCCAACAACACATTAAAAGTATCATACACCATGATCAAGTGAGATTTATCCCAGGAATGCAAGGATTCTTCAATATATGCAAATCAATCAATGTGATTCACCACGTCAACAAATTGAAGAGTAAAAACCATATGATCATCTCAGTAGATGCAGAAAAAGCTTTTGACAAAATTCAACACCCATTTATAATAAAAATTCTCCAGAGAGTGGGCACAGAGGGAACCTACCTCAACATATTAAAGGACATGTACAACAAACCTACTGCTAACATCATACTCAATAGTGAAAAGCTGAAAGCATTTCCTCTAAGATCAGGAACAAGACAAGGATGTCCACTCTCACCACTATTATTTAACATAGTTTTGGAAGTCCTAGCCATGGCAATCAGAGACAAAAAAGAAGTAAAAGAATCCAAACTGGAAAAGAAGGAGTAAAACTGTCACTATTTGCAGATGACATGATGCTATACATAGAAAATCCTGAAGATGCTACCAGAAAACTACTAGAGCTCATCAATGAATTCAGTAAAGTTGGCAGGATACAAAATTAATACAAGAATCTGTCACATTTCTATACACTAACAATGAAAGATAGGAAAGAGAAATTAAGGAAACAATCCCATTTACCATCTCATCTAAAGGAATAAAATGCCTAGGAATAAACCTACCTAAGGAGGCAAAAGACGTGTACTCAGAAAACTGTAAGACACTGATGAGAGAAATTGAAGATGACACAAACAGAAGGAAAGATATACCATGTTCTTGGATTGGAAGAATCAATATTGTTAAAATGACCATACTACCCAAGACAATTGACAGATCAAATGCAATCCCTGTCAAATTACCAATGTCATTTTTTCACAGAACTAGAACAAAAAAATTTTAAATTTGTATGGAAACACAAAAACCTGAATAGTCAAAGCAATTCTGAAAAGAGAAACAGTGCTGGAGGAATCAGGCTCCCAGACTTCAAACTATACTACAAAGCTACAGTAATCAAAACAGTATGGTACTGGTGAAAAACAAGAAATATTGATCAGTGAAACAGGATAGATAGCTCAGCAATAAACCCATGCACCTTTGTTCAATAAATCTAGGACAAAGGAGGCAAGAATATACAATGGGGAAAACATGGTCTTATCAGTAAGTGGTGCTGGGAAAACTGGACAGCTCCGTGTAAAAGAATGAAATTTGAACATTTTCTCACACCATATATACAAATAAATTCAAAATCAATTAAAGACCTAAGTGTATAAATGGACACCATACAACTCCTAGAAGAAAACATACACCCTTTGACATAAGTCTTAGTAATATATTTTTGGATCTGTCTCCTTAGGCAAGGGAAACAAAAGCCAAAACAAACAAGTGGTGCCTAATTCAACCTAAAAGCTTTTGCACAACTAAGGAAACCCTAAAAAATATCAAAAGCCGACCTATGGAATGGGAGAAGATATCTGCAAATGATATGTCTGATAAGGAGTTAATATCCAAAATATATAAACAGCTCATACATCTCAATATCAAAAACCCAACAATCCAATTAAGAAGTGGGCAGAAGACCTGAATAGACAGTTTCCCTAAGAAGACATACAGATGGCTATAGGTATATGAAAAGATGCTCAGTATCACTAATCACCAGGGAAATGCAAATCAAAACCACAGTAAGATATCACCTCACACCTTTCAGAATGTCTACCATGAAAAAGTCTACAAGTAGCAAATATTGGCGAGGATGTGGAGAAAAGGGAACCTTAGTTCACTGTTGGTGGGAATGTAAATTGGTGCAAGCACTATGGAAAACTGTATGGAGGTTCCTTAAAAAACAAAAAAAAAATTACAGTTACCATATGATCCTGCAATCCCACTCCTGGGCACATATCTGGAGAAAATTCCAATTTGAAAAGATACATGCACCCCAATGTTCATAGCAGCACTATTTACAATAGCCAAGACATCAAAGCAACCTAAATGTCCATTGATAGATGAATGTATAAAGAGGATGTGGCATATGTATGCAATGGAATATTACTCAGCCATAAAAAGAGAATGAAATAATGTCATTTGCATCAACATGGATGGACCTAGAGATTATCATACTAAGTAAGTCAGACAGGGAAAGACAAATATCATATGGTATCACTTATATTTGGAATCTAAAAAAACATGATACCAATGAACTTATTTCAAAACAGAAATAGGCTCACAGAGATAGAAAACAAAATTATGGTTACCAAAGGGGATAGTGGGGATGAGGGGGACAGATAAATTAGGAGTTTGGGATTAACATACACACACTACTATATATAAAATAGGTAAACAACAAGTACCCACTGTATAGCATAGGAAACTATACTCAGTATCTTGTAATATCCTATAATGGAAAAGAATCTGAAAAAATGAATATATATATCTATATATACATACAGATATATATAAGTCACTTTGCTTTGCACTTGAAACTAACACAACATATAAAAGGAAGATAATGGAAGAATGGATTAAAATTTTAAAAACATGATCTACCTATAAAAGACTCACAAAGATACAAAGACAAAATAAGTTGAAATTTAAAGGGTGCAAAAAAATATTTCACTCAAATAGCAACCAAAGAGAACAGAAGTAGCTATATTATCAGACAAAATAAACTTTAAGGAAAAAATGTGCAAGAGACAAAAAAGGATATTATATATTGATAAAAGTTCAGATTCATGAAGAAGATATAACAATTCATAAACATATACATACACAGCTAACAGCAAGTCCCATGAAGTGAAATTGACAGAACTGAAGGGAGAAATAGACAGTTCTACAATAATAGTTGGAGAATGTGATATCCTATTTTCACTAAAGGATAGGACAACCAGGCAGATGATCAGTAAGTAAATAGAAGACTTGAATGACTACAAACTAATCAGACCTAAAAGACATATACAGAACACTCTACTCAACAGCAACGGAATACACATTCTTCTCAATTATACACGGGCCTTTCTCCAATGTAGACCATACTTAGTACACAAAAAAAAGCCTTACTATGTTTTAAAGATTGAAATCATACAAAGTGGGCTTCCCTGATGGCACAATGGTTAAGAAACCACTTGCCAATGCAGGGGACATAGGTTTGAGCCTTCATCCAGGACGATCCCACATGTTGCGGAGCAACTAAGCCCGTGAGCCCACGTGCACACCTAGAGCTGGTGCTGTGCAACAAGAGAAGCCACCACAATGAGAAGGAGCCCGTGCACCACAATGAAGAGTAGCCCCCAACTGCGGCAACTAGAGAAAGCCCGCATGCAGCAATGAAGACCCAACACAGCCCCAAATAAATAAATTTATTAAAAAAAAGAAGAAATCAAATAAAGTACCTTTCCAAACACAATGAAATGAAACTAAACTGTATTAATAAAAGGAAAACTTAGAAACTCACAGATATGTGGGAAGTAAACAACACACTCAAGCAACTGATGGATGAAAGGAGAAGTCACAAAGGAATTTTGAAAATATCTTGAGACAAATGAAAATAGAAACATGTTGTACCAAAACATATGGGATGCATCAAAAGCAGTGCTAAGAGGTAAATTTATAGGGGTGAATGTTTACTTTGAAAAAGAAGAAAAATATCAATCCTTCTCAAACTCTCCCAAAATACTGAAGAGGAGGAACACGTCCTAATTCATAATTTGGAGCAACTGTTACCCTGATACCAAGACACTAAAAAAAAGACACTAAAAGAAGAGAAAAACTACAGACCAATGTCCCTTATGAATATTAATGAAAAATCCTCAATAAAATACTAGCAAACTGAATTCAACAGCTAATATCCTGTTTAATATAATAAAAGAATAGTACACCATAACCAAGTGGAAGTTATTCCTGTAGTGAAAGGATATTTCAGTGTACAAAAAAAAAATCAATCAATGTAGTATACCATATTAATAGAATGAAGGGAAAAACCACATGACCATCTCAATTGATGCAGAAAAAGCATCTGACAAAATTCAACACACATTCATGATTGAAAAAAAAACCCTCACCCAACTAGGAATAGAAAGAAACTACCTCAATACATAAAGGCCAAACATGAAAAACCCACAGCTAACGTCATACACAATGGTGAAAGGACAAAAGATTTTCTCCTAAGATCAGGAACAAGACAAGGATTCCCACTTTCATCACTTTTATCCAACATAGTACTAGAAATTCTAGCCAGAGCAATTAGGCAAGAAAGAGAAATTAAAGGTATCCAATTGAGAAGACAAAAGTAAAACTGGGCTTCCCTGCTGGCGCAGTGGTTGAGAGGCCGCCTGCCAATGCAGGGGACACGGGTTCGTGCCCCGGTCCGGGAGGATCCCACATGCCGCGGAGTGGCTGGGCCCGTGAGCCATGGCCGCTGAGCCTGCACATCCGGAGCCTGTGCTCCGCAATGGGAGAGGCCACAACAGTGAGAGGCCTGCGTACTGTAAAAAAAAAAAAAAAGTAAAACTATTATTTTTATTTGTAGATTATGTGATCTTATAATGTAGAAAATCCAAAAGACTCAACAACAACAACAAAAAACAGTTATAGCTAATTAAAGAATTCAACAAAGTTGCAGGATACAAAATCAACTTACAAAATTATTTTATTTCCATACACTAGCAGTGAACAATCCAAAAAGAAAATTAAGAAAGCCATCCCATTTACAACAGCATCAAAAAGAGATAAATTTATCCAAGGAGGTTTAAGTCTTGTCAACTGAGAACTATACAATATTGCTGAAAGACATTTTAAAAGACTTAAATAAATGGAGAGATATTTCATGTTTATGGATTGAAAGACTAAATATTGTTAAGATGACAATGCTACCCACAGTAATATTCAGATTCAAAGCAATCCATATCAAAATCCTAATGGTGTTTCTTGTAGAAATAGTAAAAACCCTCCTAAAATTCAAGGGAATCAAATAGCCAAAACAATCTTAAAAAATAAATAAGGACAAAATTGGAAGACTCACACTTTCCAATTTCAACTCTTAATATTAAGCTAGAGTAATCAAAACATGTGGTACTGGCATAGGATAGACAGACCAGAGGCATAAAACTGAAACCCCAGAAATCTACCCTCTAATCTATGGTCAGTTGATTTTCAACAAGGGTGCCAAAACCATTCAAAGAGAATAGTCTCTTCAACAAATGGTACTAGGAAAACTGGATATCCATATGCAAAAGAATGAAGTTGGGACCCTAACTTACACCATATACAAGTATCAACCAAGTGAACCAAAGATACAAAGTTAAGAGCTAAAACTATAAAACCCATAGGGGTAAATCTTCATGACCTTGGATTTGACAATGGTTTCTTAAGTATGACACCAAAAGAATAGGCAATGAAAGAAAAAAAATTAGATAAATTAGACTTCAAAATTTAAAACTTTTGTTCATCAAAGGACATTAACAAGAAAGTGAAAGGATAATCTATAGGATGGGAGAAAATATTTGCAAATCATATATCTTATAAGGGGCTCATAACCAGAATATAGAAAGAACTCCAACAAGTCAACAACAAAAAGAATAACAACCCCATTTAAAAATAGGGAAAACTTTAGTAGACATTTCTCTGAAGAATGTATACAAATGCCAATAAGCACTGAAAAGATGGTCAACATCACTAGCTATTGAGAAATGCAATCAAAACCATAATGATTGATCACTTCACATCCATTAGGATGGCTATTATCAAAACAGAAAATAACAAATGTTGGTAAAGATGCGGAGAAATCAGAACATTGTTGGTGGGTATGTAAAATGGTGTAGTTACTGTGGAAAATAATTTGGCAGTTCCTCAAAAAGTTAAACATAGAATTACTATACGACCCAACAGTTCTACTCCTAGGTATATACTCAAAAGAATAAAAAACAAGGACTCAGCAGGTATTTATACACCAATGATCACTGCAGCATTATTCCCAGTAGTCAAAAGGTGGAAAAAAACCAAGTGTCCATCGACAGAAGAATGGATAGGAAATTCCCCAGCAATCCAGTGGTTAGGACTCAGTGCTTTCACTGCCAGGGCACTGGGTTCAGTTCCGGGTCAGGGAACTAAGATCCCACAAGCTGCAGGGCACAGCCAAAACAAAAACAACAACAAAAAATTCCCAGAAGAAAGGATAAATAAAATGTGGTATACCTGTGCATGTATATATACATACATACATACATATATATGTATGTATATATGTATATGTGTGTGTATGTATGTGTATATATATATATATATATGTGTATATATATATATATATACACATATACATATACACACACACACAATGAAATACTATTCATCCATCAAAAGGAATAAAGTTTTGATACGGGCTACAACATGGATGAACCTGAATAAATTATGCTAAGTGAAATGAGCCAGAAGGAAAAGGACAAATAATGAATGATTCCACTCATATGAAATATCTAGAATTGGCATTATTCATAGAGACAGAAAGTAGATTAGAGGTTACTTGTAGCCAGGTATGCAGGCAATGGGGGTTTATTGCTACATGGGTACAGTTTCTTTTGGGGTTATGAAAATGTTTTGAATTAGTGGTGATGGTCACACAACATTATGAATGTAATACACTTATATATGGTAAAATGGCAAATTTTGCTATGGACTGAATTATGCTATGGTCCCCTGAAAATTTGTATATTGAAGCTGTAACCCCCAATGTGATGGTATCTTGGAAATGGTGTTGGGAAAGTTAATAGTCTTGTTCAGGCTTCAGAGACAACAACGGGCCTTTGACTAAACAAAGACCCTGAAAGAAGCTCCATACCGAACTGCTGGACTATGTGCAGGTTAGCTGAAACGGTGAAAGTAGGTCTTGAGAACCAACAGATAAAAAAGGGAGTAAGTCACGAAGCTTCCTGGACCTTGGGAATCTGGCCAGTTCCCAGGGATCAGCGAACATTCTGAAACTTACGACTGAAGTATCAAAGCATTTATGATAATAGCCAGAGCTGCATATTTGCATGTAAGCTGATGATTACTGGCTTGCCGTGAAAAGCAGGACTCCTTTGAGCGGCACTCTGAAGTCTCACCCCTTGGATGGATGCACCGGGACTTCCCGGTGTCTTCCCAACTGGGACTCCAGATTGCTGTTCCAGGGATTTCCCAGCATTGCTTGGATCTGGATGTAGGTGTTTCCCCAGTTGGTGATGTATGCGCTTTTATCTCTTTCTCTATATATTTTGCTCGCTCTGCCAACGTGGTGATGCAAATTCTCCCAGGTTGGTGATATTGCTTGTTTTTCCCAATTTGGTAATGTATGTACATCTCTCTCTCTATATATATATATTACTGGTCCTTACACTGTAACTTACTACTAATATATTTCCTTATTTCTTGCTTATTGATGTGTGGAGTGGCTTATTTTGCTGGTGAATCCTCTGAACCTGAAGTTGAAAGCACGTCTTTCAGCAAAACAAATGGGGCGTTTGGGAGGTTCAGATCATGCAATGATGGTGGGACCCTCAGGTGGGAAGAGACCAGAGAACTCAGTTCCTGCCCTCCCTTTGTGCCATGTGAGGACACAGTGAGAAGGCAACTGTCTGCAAGCCAGGAAGAGAGCCCTCACCAGGAACCGATTCTGTTAGCACCTTGATCTTGGATTTCCCAGCCTCCAGAACTATGAGGAGTACATGTCTGGTGTTTAAGCCTTCCAGCCTAAGCCTATGGGGTTTTGTTATAGCAGCCTGAGCTAAGACTTTTGTGTTTATATATATATTTTACCACAATTAGAAAAGAAAAAAAAACTCAACTGTATTCCTAAATACAAGCAGCAAAGAGAAAAGTTAAATAAACATACCATTTACAATGAAATAAAAATATAAAAATCACCTAGGATTAACCTAAAACTATGACACATTGGCAGGTGGCAGGGACCCCAGCACTCAGTGGTCTTCAGACACTGCACATGCACTCTGCAGCCTGCTTCTCCTAATATGTGCACAGGTCATGTTTTCCAAAAATCTGTCTTAAATTCTGTCTCACTTGCCTCAGTTTTTACATGGGGGGTAATAATGGACTTGGATGAAAAAGCTAATAGTCATGTCTGAGGACTGACAATATGAGTGATTTTTATCTTCTCTTTCGTGTTTTTCTGTACTCCCCAAACTGACTAACATCAGAATACATTTTTCATAATCAGAGAAAAATGACATTGGTTGTTAAACATGTGTAACGCATTTAACTTTTCTTTCCTCTGAACTCCCCCTTGATCCCTATTCAGGCCTGCATGAATTCGGGGAGGAGCATCCAGGCTCCCCATCACCTGCCCTGCATCACATGTCTCCACCCACACCCTCTCTTCCTGCCCTCCCACCCTTGTCCCTGCTGTCATTCCCCTGAGGCCTCCTTCCCTCCGGTGCCCTGCCCTTTCCTGTAACCACCTCAGTACAGGATTTCTGCTCTCTAAATCCCTCCCTTACTGCAGGAGGGCGCAGTGTCTCTCCATCCACCCTCCTCCACTGTGTCCCATAGAAGCCCTCAGCCGGGTTCAGGTGGGCACACAGGAAGGATTTGGAGCAGCAGCTCGGCTCTGACTGCTGGTCACTGCTGTGAGGCACTGTGCAAGTCCTCAACTGTTTTTTTTTTTTTTTTTGCGGTACGCGGGCCTCTCACTGTCGTGGCCTCTCCCGTTGCGGAGCACAGGCTCCGGACGCGCAGGCTCAGCGGCCATGGCTCACGGGCCCAGCCGCTCCATGGCATGTGGGATCTTCCCGGACCGGGGCACGAACCCGTGTCCCCTCCATCGTCAGGCAGACTCTCAACCACTGCGCCACCAGGGAAGCCCGATTTCTTAACTTCTTAAATCTCAATTTCCTCACTGAAAAGTGGGTATGATAGGGCATTGACTGTTGTGTGGTGCACCAGGCTCTGTGCTGAGCATTCCCATTCTAGGGAGCACACAGCCAAGGAGGACTTGGACACATCACAGGTTTGGCTGCACACTAGAAACACCTGGGCAGGTTTAAAAATCCGGACGCTAGCTCTGCCCTGCCCTGGGGATTCTGAGCAGAGGGCCTGAGGTGTGGCCCCCAAGAAGTACACATCAATGACCTGCTCCCAGAGAATTCTCTCACACTTAATTTGTTGTTGAATATTTTCCTCAGTGACTGTTTGACGTACTGAAGACATGGAGGTGGGGTGGTCTCCAGTCTTGAGACGGGGTATCCCAATTCCCACACACTTTATGTCAGCTCAAAAGGAGTCTGATGGGTGGGGCGGCTCCAGTCTTATCTGTTTACAACTGATAACAACAAGAAAGAGGACCTTCCCCGGACAGGGCGGGGGAGGGGGGAGGGGATGGGATGGGGGAGGGGGGGTTGGTCTGCCTGCCCACCACAGGGCCTCCAGCTGCTCCCCGGCAACCCCTTCCAGCAGGGTCTTATTAACTAAGCAAACCTGGGCTCCTCCTAGTGAAATGCAAAACTCTTTGTAAGACCTTTAAGTAAATGAGAGCAAGTGTCAGAGTGTTTTATCACCCCTAAGCCTTCAGCCCATTCCCTCCTCAGAGCTGACTTCAGATCTTAAGCAAACAGCCAGAGATGGGACATTCCTCCTATTTCTAGCCTCAATCCAGAGCTGACTTCAGATCTTAAGCAAACAGCCGGAGATGGGACATTCCTCCTATTTCTAGCCTCAATCCCGTCTTGCTGGCAAGACATTTCCCTTCCTTTTTCTACAGTTTCCATTTATAAGATGCATATTTTCAAAACCTTATTTGATGTAGGAAATATCATGATGTCTGAGATTTGCCTTAAAAAACACCAAGAAAAGAAAAGTGTGGAGGAAAATAAATGCGTTAAGATTGGCAAAGGTTGATTGTTGAACCCAGTGTTATTGAATCATCATCCTAGCTTTTGTGTATATTTGAAAATACAAAATTTAATAAAAGAAACTGTAGATTTTACAAACTACTTATAAAACTTTAAATATTGTCAGAAAGGTTTGAATTCAATATCATCTTATAAACTGAACAATTTTAAAACTTTTTATTCAAAGAAATATAATCCTTAGCTTATCCATGGTTTTTAGTGTACAACCCACGTTGCTCATAAAGAAATTTCTATTGATTTAAAGTCATATATATACTTATTTTCATATGTAACTAAATTATGGTTTTAGATTTAATAACCATTAAGTCTAAAAGTATATCTGTCATGACTCCCATTACAGATGTTTCACGAAGAAACTCGTGTCTCCTGAGTTTTGCCCACTCAGATCTGCAGGTCCTGGTCCTGGCAGCACACAGACCCAGCTTTTGGGAGGCTTCATGGTGACCAGGCTCACCAATTCCCTACTAGTTTATTTAACGGCATCTCTTTAATTAATCTCCCATTTAAAGGTTTAAAACATTATATCAGTATCAAAGACTTTCATCTTTGGAGGAAGCATGCTATTTTTAGAAAGCAGTTTTTATGCAAAAATCAAAGAACAATTTGATCCAGAGTCGCAAGGTGTCCTCTGCAGTGTGATAAAAGGGCCCAGTCCTTACTTTGGCAATTAGAAAAACTGAAAATTAGCAAGACCCAGAAGAGGCCCCCAAACCACTCCCCTCTTGGATACAGAGCAGGCCCCTCATCAGACACTAGCAGGTGGCAGTTATCCCTGGGCTCAGTGGTCTTCAGATACCCGGCACCCTGCAGCCTTCTTATAATATCTGTGCATTTCATGTTTTTCAAAGATCTAAACGCCAAAAGCTTTGGACTTAAACTCTAAGCCTCACCGAAACATGAGGGGTAATAAGAGTGCCTCCCCCGAGGGGTGCTGTATTAAGTGGGTAATGAATATGATACATTCACCACTATGCTAGGCACAGAGAAAAGGCCCAGTTTGTGAAAATACTGATGCATCCTCAGAAAGGAGGTATGAAATGACTCCCCTTATATTCATACTCCCCACTCAAGGCTTTTGGAACTCAAGCCTGCTGGTTCTGAGGCAGGAGATAGATGGGCCCCAGGCTGAACAGCTGAAGTTTCTTCCCTGTGGACAGAAACTCCAGAACAGCAGGAGTGAGAGAGGAGGCTGGGCCCCGCCCAGATAGGAGACAAAAGACCACAGATTCCTCATTCTCATTCTCAGTCAAGGAGACCTTCCTGACTACACATGTGCAGAAAGGCTCCTTGGGTCAAAAAGTGAGGGGGTGCCGCCCCACAGTAAGTGATGTCAACCTTCCCACAGGCCTCTTCGCTAGAATCCACCTTGGCTAAGAGATGTGCACACAGGGGAGGACCCTGAGATGTACCAAATACAGGCTCAGAATCAGGCAAAGCAAGACGACTGGCCAAAGGAAACCCTGCAGAAATGCCCCATAAAAGTGATTCAAACTACCATGAGGGCGTGACTCTCCTCTGAGCCCGCCCGTGCGTCTATCCACACATACCCTTTTTCCTCCTAATAAACACTTTACTTGTTTCACTACTTTCCATCTCTATGTGGAAGTTCATTTCTACACAGCTGACAGGCCAGGGCCTTGTCACTGGCCACTGGTGGTGGTGGTCTAGTGGCTAGGATTCAGCATGCTCACTGCCGAGGCCTGACTTCAATCTCTGACCGAACCGAAACCCTGCTTTAAGCTGCTGCAGGCAGAGGCCACCTGAGATAAATTCTGTCCCACACAACAGGTCCCTTCTCTAGTTGGGCCCCTCACCATCTCCCAGTACAAGGAGTGTGCAATATAAAATCTCTATTTTCCTATGAAAACTTTTTTGTTCACGTTGAGGTTTTAATTTTTTGTTGTTTTCAGGGAGGGAAAGGCTTGCTGCTTTGGTCACCGATGTTTTACATTAGGGGTTGACCACTCCTGCTGCTATCAGTACAGTAAACACTGTTGGGGAGAGAATCCGGCTGTGTCTCCACCCCACCCTGCCCCCACCCCCAGCGGGGGTCTCATTGAGGGGATGATCCCTGAGGCTCAGTTTTGGGCCCTGCCTGTCACAGCCTGCCTTTGCCTAAGCGACTTGCACAGAACTCAGAGACCTCATTGCTGTTTCTCACTGCTGTTTCTCGTGGCCTGGGTAGAGAGTAGGAAATACCTGTGTCTTCTGTACTTATCCATCTTAGCTCCTGATGCAGCTCTTCCAGGACCTGCAGTAAAGACACCTTCAAATACAAAAACTGTCAGACTCAACTTCCTTAGAGATCCTCAATGTATCCATGAGAGAAGGAGACTTTTGTACCAGACGTGTCAGTAGGAAAATGACCCGGAGCCACTCGGTTAGGTAAGAACGCAGATCATCTAGATCTTAGAGCCAAGAGGGGTGTTGAAGAGCCTGAATAAATTGCAATGCATGCACGATGTTCCTTTCTCTTAAAGGGACACATACACTCTTGGTCTCAACATCTTTCAACATTAATCAAAATCTACAAGTTACAAAATGACTGCATAATATTTATTGTACCTTAAAAATATACCTACACATTATATACTTATATATTTGTATACGAATGCATTACATCTTATACATATGTAAATTTCTGCTCATACTTTTTTATATTTTACACTTCGATAACTTTCTTTAAATATTCTAGGCTTCTGTTTATGATCAGTTTGGCATTACAGATCATCCACGTGGGAAACAGTAAGAACCATTTTGTTTATTGTCTCAGTTTTTGTTGCGTATTTGTTTCTCAATCATTATCAGTCTCATATTTTCAATTAACTTTTTAAGGCTATCAAAGAGAGAAATATAAAGGTAGTAGAGAAGAAATCAACAGTGTTACAGCTCAGAAGCTCCAGCAGAAAACACTCGATTGGACCTTGAGTAATTTTAGGGAGGAGAACGACAGCGCGGAGGGCTGGAGGCCGCAGGGTTCATTGCCTTACTCGCGGACTTTCCGAGAGCGTAAGTCGCGATGCTGTCCACAAAGGTCATCTCGGTCAGTGAACTCTTGAGTTTATAAAACATTTTACCATGTTCAAAATCATGATACCTTATAAAGTAAAAAATACTTCCTAGTGAGGTGCTCTTTTACTCTGAAAAATGTTTTACTATTTTATTGGTAAAACGTTGCGTTCGCTTTTAAACGGGTAGTTTTCTGCGGGGTCCGGAGCACTGTGATTTAAATGTATTTAAAGCAACTATCCCAACCCAGGATAATAGCGGACCTTTGTTAGTCTAATTGCAGACTCTCAGGCTCCAGACCCCTGGTCCCCAGGGGGTCCGCACTGGAGGTGGGGGGTGGATGGGCAGTGGTGGAATTAAAAAAAAATTTTTTTTTTTGCCGTCTTCACACCCGTGGGTGGTCCCCGCCCGCCCGAGAGGCCTGTCTTTAATCACCATCTCGGGAAGTCACAGCCTAACTTTAACATGTGAAAGGAAGAAAGAAAGAACACCCTACTTGTAGGGGGCAGGGTTTCCCATCTGTCTTAGGGCTCCGGCTCCTTCCTGACCCGCCGGCACCCCAGATAGTTCGTGTTTTAATCCTTAAGTTAACAAGCAGGGTTTACCTGAGCAAACACTCTTAGCAGGGAGCCAATTTTATTGCCTCCCGGCGGCGATCTTGCTCGGCCCTCCTCGGGCTTCTCAGATGCAGAGGGCCGCGCGCGGAGCTGACGCCCAGGCCTCCCCCACAGGTGCGCCCCCGCGGCCGCGCTGCTGCCGGAACGGCGGCACCTGCGTGCTGGGCAGCTTCTGCGTGTGCCCGGCTCACTTCACCGGCCGCTACTGCGAGCACGACCAGAGGAACAGGTAGGCGGAGGGTTGAGCAAGCTGCGGGCGGGGCGGGGCGGAGGGGGCGCAGGGCGCGCGCGGGGCGGGGCGGAGGGCGCTCGGGGGGCGTGGCGCTCGGGGGCGGGGCGCGCCCGCCGGCCGCACTGACGCCGGGCCTGCGCCTCCGCAGCGAATGCGGCGCGCTGGGGCACGGAGCCTGGACCTTCCGCGGCTGCCGCCTCTGCAGGTGTGTCTTTGCGGCCCTGCACTGCCTCCCGCTCCAGACACCCGGCCGCTGTGGTAAGGAGACCCGCGTACTGTGCGTACAACCCACACACGGGGGCAGCTGCTCCTTCCTACCCAGCGATCCATAGCGATCTCCCTGTGCCAGACGATCCAGGCGTGGGCAACCTGGGTCGATTCATGACTCGGGAAAGTCGTCGTGAATCACGCAGTGTATTATCATTACTGTCATTTAAAATTTTATTCCTAAGCGTCCCATATCCCGATTGCCGAGTGTATACGTGATGTCCAAACAGTGTCCTTAAGCGTCCTTTACAGAGAGCAGAATTCGGGGAGCGCGCAAGCTGGTAAGCAGAGCCGCGCCTGGCAGACAGGTATTTCTCTACACTAAGCCAGCGCCACCTCTCACCTGTGAAATGCAGAGGGCACGCCGGAGCAGGACGGGAGCAGTCCTGCATGGCCTTCAAGGCCAACCCGTCAGTGCTCCCAGGGAAGCAAGGCGCCTGGTAACCACAGCTCAGACCTGCCACATAAAAGCCAGTGGGGTGTGGAGAACACGCAGGGTGAACACGCGTTTATGAAGATTCTGAGCAGTTCCCAACTCAATGCAAATGTTTTGCTTGTAAAACTAAGTAAGGAATGTGAACTTCCGAGGTCAGAAAACAAACAAGATGCTCTGCTACTAAGCCATCGTCTTGGGCAGGGACCAGGGACACAAGTAAAGAAGGCACTGCATTTCCATCGCCCTCTCGCCTTTTCAGTAAGCTCTGACTGGGACAGCAGTGAGGGGCTCAGTTAATGCAGGCACAGCCCTTCAGCCCTCTTTGTAGCCCTGGGTGTGCTCCATGTGAAGCCCTTAGGCCCACTCTCCTGTTCTCCCTGCACTGCAGTCAACCCTGGGCAAATCCCACTATCCAAGGGCACGCGTAGTGGTAGCACAAACCTTCATCCCCGCTTCACACCCCCTTGTCCACTGTCAGGACTGCAGTAGAGAGGCAGCGGTCTTGGCGGCGGAGCCCTCTTGGTGGGGTTCCCTGGGTGGGGCCCCTAGTGGAGGAACACACTTAATGAATGCTCAGCCTCCCTCCTCTGCGACCTGGATTAGCAGTCTGGTGACACGCTTAGTGAAGGTGCAGCCCTTAAACCCCACGGCTGCTCCCCCTTCTCAGCCAGCTCCTCCTGGCACACGCAGTGTCTGTGGGGGGGAGTGTGATTATAGTACAATGTCCTTTCCCTCCTTCCCTCTCCTACTGGGCTCTCTGTTTGCTGGGCCTGTGCCCCTGATTCACTAGCTGCTCTTTCAGCGCCCCAGAGAATGGAGGACAAAACTATGGAATAAGCATCAGAATTGCAGATGGCGCCTATGTAGTCCTACGGGTGAAGTCATTTCCCACTTGTCATCGGTGCTCCCAGCAGTGATGTGGGGAAAGGGCTAGCTGTGATCATTTCCAATCTTCTAAGCAAGGCCAGCTTGGGTTCAGAAGCAACAGAGCAGGAACTGGGTCCTAGGATGTCTGCTCACATCCTGGAAAACATCCAAGACTGGGACTGCTGTCTGCCAAGGACAGTGACAGCGACTCTGAAAATGTGGCTTCTGCTCATCAAAGTTGAACAAAATAGTGCAGTCATCTTTCAGAGTAATTTGTCAGGTGCAGAAAGGGCAGTTACCTTTTGTACTCTTTGACCCATTGATTCTGCTTCAGGGCAGGTGACAGTGGTGGTGGCTGTGCTGACAGTGGTTATGATGACATGAGGATGACGATGGTAATGATAGCAGCTGCGCTGATAGATGGTTATGATGATGTGAGAATGGCAATCATCATGATGATAACTGTCTTTATTAGCTCTCAGTATATTTCAGGGACTTTATACACTTAATCCCATTCAATTCTCATATCAAGCCTATGAAATAGGTATTATCCCTTTTATATTTGAGGAAACTGAAGCTTAGAGTGGTTAACTCCTATAGTTTGTTTTTTCTTTCCTTAAGAGATAATCACAGAGGTTAGTTGTTCATTTAGAAACAATATGGTATTTTACAATAACATTTAAATTATTTTAAAATATAAATTAACATACCATGGTATATTGATATAAACATTGACATAATGATAATTAACATGTAATTAATATTAATCTGTGAATAAAATTGCTACCATTCACAGAGTACGTAAGCACATCCCTAAACTATGTCAAACACTTTTTAAAAAAATTGAGATATAATTGCCATATAACGTTATATTAGTTTCAGGTATACAACACAGTGATTTGATATTTGTATACATTGAGAACTGATACTCACAGCAAATCTAGTTAACCTCCATCACCACACATAGTAATAATTTTTTTTCTTGTGATGAGAACTTTTAAGGTCTACTCTCTTAGTAACTTTCAAATATGCAATACAGTGTTATTAACTATAGTCACCATGTCGTACATTACATCCCCATGACTCATTTATTTTATAACTGAAGGTTTGTACCTTTTGACCCCCTTCACCCATTCGCTCCCCCCCCCAACACCTTTGGCAATCACCAATCTGAGTTTGGTTTCTTTCTTTTCTTTTCTTTCTTTCTTTTTTTTTTTTAGATTTTACAAGAAAGTGAAATCAGAGGTATTTGTCTTTTTTGTCTGACTTATTTTGCTTAGCATAATGCCTTCAAGGTCCATCTATGTTGTTGCAAATGGCAAGATTTCCTTTTTTTAATGGCTGAGTAATATTCTGTTTTATATACATATATGTATATAGCTCACATTTTCTTTATCTATTCATTCATCAATGGACACTACGGTGCTTCCATGTCTTTTGCTCCATAGCTATTGCAAATAATGTTCAATGAACACAGCGATGCAGATATCTTCTAAAGTTAGTGTTTTCATTTCCTTTGCACAGATACCCAGAAAAGGAATTGCTGGATCATATGGTAGTTGTATTTTTAATTTTCTGAGGAACTTCCATACTGTTTTCCATAGTGGCTGCACAAATTTACATTCCCACCAAAAGTGCACAAGCGTTCGGGGTCTGATTCTTAACCACTTTACCATTCCAGACTCTTCCTATAATTATCAGTATAAATTAAAGATGATATTGTTTTGGAATGTTTCTTTTTTTTTTACACTAAAATTTTATTATGGATATAACCAGAACTTTTATTGGCAAAATCACATTTTTTATTGAATTTTTCTCTGAGCCACTGAGTAGATTTGTCCTAAATATATCTTTTTTTTAATTGAGTGAAAGATTCTTTAAATTCTATAGTGCTTTACAATTTTCAGAAGTTTCACACACATGATTTCATATAATCCCATAATAACCCTTTTATTTTCCCTATGCCTGTATTGCCCCTCCCCCCTTTCTTCTCCCCTCTGGTAACCACTAGTTTGTTCTCTATATCTGTGAGTTTGCTTCTTTTTTGTTTTGTTCAATAGTTTGTTGTGTTTTTTAGATCCTGCATATAAATGATACCATACAGTATTTGTCTTTCTCTATCTGACATTTCACTAGGCATAATACCCTCCAAGTCCATTCATGTTGCTGAAATGGCAAAATTTCATTCTTTTTATGGCTGAGTGGTATTCCTCTGTGTGTGTGTGTGTGTGTGTGTGTTTGTGTATCACATCTTCTTTATCCATTCATCTGTTGCTGGACACTTAGGTTGCTTCCATGCTTTGGCAATTGTAAATAATGCTGCTATGAACATTGGAGTGCATGTATCTTTTTGAATTAGTGTTTTTGGTTTTTTTTCGGATGTACACCCAGGAGTGGAATTTCTGGGTCATATGGTAATTCTAGTTTTAGCTTTTTGAAAAACCTCCATACTGTTTTCGACATTGGCTACACCAATTTATATTCCCACCAACAGTGTACGAAGGTTCCCCTTTCTCCACATTCTCAACATTTGTTCTTTGTGTTCTTTTTGATGATACCCATTCTGATAGTTGTGAGATGATATATCATTGTGGATTGGATTTGCATTTCCCTGATGAATAGCGATGTTGACCAATTTTTCATGTGCCTGTTGGCCATCTGCCTTTCCTCTTTGGAATAATGTCTACTCAGTTCTTCTGCCCATTTTTTTAAATCTGGTTTTTTGTTTTGTTTTGTTTTTATGTTGAGTTGTATGAGCTGTTTATATATGTTGGATATTAACCCCTTTTAGCTCATATCATTTGCAAATATTTTCTCCCATTCAGTAGTTGCCTTTTTGTCAGTGGTTTTCTTTTCTGTGCAAAAGCTTTTCAGTTTAATTAGGTCCCATTTGTTTATTTTTGCTTTTACTTCCTTTGCTTTAGGAGACAAATCCAAAAGAATACTGCTGTGATTTATGTCAAAGAGTGTTCTGCCTGTGTTTTCCTCTAGTAGTTTAATTGTATCCATGCTTACGATGTAGGTCTTTAATCCATTTTGAGTTTATTTTTGTGTTTGGTGTTAGGGAGGGTTCTAATTTCATTCTTTTACATGTAGCTGTCCAATTTTCCTAGCACCACTTATTGAAGAGACTGTCTTTTCTCCAATGTATAATCTTGTCTCCTTTGTCATAGATTAATTGACCATAAATGTGTTGGTTTATTTCTGGGCTTTTTAAGAATATTTTTGATAGTGTTATTTAGAATATTGAAAATCTGACCATGTTGTAAATCCAACAGCAGAATAATAGGTAAGTAAATGTTTTAACTCCTTTAATGGAAGATTATAATGACTTTGAAGAGTATATGGAAGATAGAATGGAAAACTGTTTACAATATATTTCTAATGTGAAAGGACACATATGGATGGGGGATCACAAATAGATAAAACATGCTACAAAATTATGGTCCTCTGGCTCCTCCAGGGACCCAAAGGCCAAAGGATCTCCAAGGGCTCTCCCTGCTCTGATACTCTATGGGTCCAAGTTTGACAGGCTTTCTTAGTCCCAATATAGTATCTTTTCAAGGGCAGGATAACCTGCCCTGTGAGGGTGCAGGGCGGGATAAAATTTATGCAAAATAATCTTGTTTGTTGGTGTGAGCTATTCTGTAATTTTTTCTGTTCCATGACCTAAAATAATGCTTTGTGCGTAATAATTCTAAATAAATATTGAATGGATGACCTTTGACCTTTTAGTTCCAAATATAGTGCCAAAGAAGAAACACCATATAAGCTATTACCTACTATTATATTACATTAAAACAATCAATTTTCAGTGCTCTAAATACAATATGCTTAAGACAAGTAACTATCATTCTACCATTTTCTTCATCTACATTTGTTAATGTTGCATTTAAAGAGGCAATGTGGCATATAAAAAAAGCATGGGAAATCCCCAAAATACTTGTTCAAACCCCCCAAAACACTTGTTGTAACGTTCATGATCTTTATGAAAGGTTAAATAACTGTGCTTCAGTCTCCACAGCAGCAATATTTACCCCATTGGTTTGTTAAGATGAAAAGGCCCTATACCTGTTTCCTATTATACATAAAGTAAAATATTGTTACTTTATTATCATCACCATCAACCGTATTCACATCAATACAATGAGGTTAGAAAAAATGACTTCATAATCTAGCACTTATATGCAAATTTACTGAAATGTGGTTTTTAGGCTGTGAACAATACCCACTATACCATTAATTGATGAGCACTGTTATAATTAGAGTTAAAAAAAAATCAAGAAGAATGACAACCTTGGAGCTAACAGCCCTTGAATCAGCCCAAGATCTCATTTTACCAAGAGGGTGATTCTTCCTACACATAGCCCAAAGAACTAAGTATTTCTTTAGTATCAAGAACCATTATGTTCTAAAATTTAGAGTCTAAATAATGACACAGTGAAGTAGCAAATTCGAATGTCTTCAGAGATAAACAGGTCATGTAAATGTCAGATTGGGGTCAGGTCAAGCCTCACCTTCAAACCCAATTTTTAAAAAATACAGTTATGGTGCAAAGCAGTCAGCCAACCAACCAACAAGCAAACGAACAGAGCCAGCCTGTGGGCCTGTTGGAAGGATGGCCCTCCTAGGTCCTGGCCCCAGCTGGCTCTCAGCAGTGGGTGTGCTGCCCAGGAGAGAGCAGGCCCTTTGTCAGATCCCTCTGGGACATTCTCCCATGATAGGTGCCGTTTCAGTGGGGGAGCTTCTCTGGGTGTCATCACAGAGAGGAAACCATCTGGCTTTCCAGGGGCATTCAGGGGTATCTTCAAATTGGAAAGTTTGGGGAATGCTGGCTCTGGACCTCATATTGAAACAAGATATTATCCTCATCCAGGTGGTCTCCATTTAAATCCCCACTCAGTGGTGATGACACAGTGACACAGGCTGAGCATTCACAAATTTGATTTCACTTATATCTTCCTTTACATACATGCCTAAGACTAACATAATGATAAAAATCTCTGCTATGTCTGCGTGAGTCTAAAAAGAGACCTTTTGATAAGTGTATAGTTAAAATCTCAGGTTATAGTAAATCATCCATCGGTAGCAGAGTTTCCTTATTGGTATGACATAAAATAACGACAGGCCATAGAACCATTGATTTTATAGATTCTAATGAACAGTAAATATTAATAAAGTTTATTTTAATTTTTTCCTATCAGTATATAGTGGAAGTTCTAATATTTTCTCGCTAAGCTCAATGGGTGACCTTGGGCCCCCTGGGAAGGACACTGCATGGTGCTCACGGCCCCAGTTTGGGGACCCCTGCTTGAGGGATGGACTCCGTCTAACCAAATTCACAAAGCTGACTATAACAATGGCCTTTGAGTTCATATACAGGAAAAGACTGCCAACAGGGCCTGAATCCTTCTCTCTGTGGGCAGCCTGTTCCCTTCCACCAGGGGAAAATCAGTGAAGCTCAGTACAGGCTGACCCCTTCTTTACCTGTAGCTGATTCTCACGCTGGGACCACCTGTTGTATCATCAGCTTTTCTGGAACCTCCTCTGAGCCCACATGCTAAGGTTCCTGTTTTGTGGGGTTCTAGTACCCTGGAACAACCCTCTCCCGTGTGGGGTGGTGTGGGGAATGGTGCCCAGGTCTGGAGTGGGCCTGACCTCAGTCTTGTGCTGAGCGTGGCCTCCTGGACATGCCCACCGTAGTCACCTACGGACAGATGCAGGTCAGGTCCCTGCTGCGGTGGCTCGTCTTCATCATTACTCATTAGTTTCTGACGGTTCATGCTTACCACAGGTTTTCACGTTCAGAAGGCACTTTCTGGAGGAATCCTAGAAGACAGCGCTTGGCGGGTTTGTCGGGGGAAGAGAAGGCTGGCCTCTGCCAATCAGCCCTGGGGAAAAGGTCCCTTTAAGTTGGCCCTTTCCTCATCGGCATGCTTCCCTGCCCAGCTGACCCCACATCCAGCCCAGACTTGCTTGTGAGAATGCTTAGTGGAGTTGGTGCCCCAGACTGCGGCCACGCCTGTAGGGCTTGTCAGCTTCACAGGGTAGCCACTCACCACCGGCGACTTTGGCCGAGACCCTTGCCCGGTCTTACTACCCCAGAGATTCCCACTCAACACCTTTGGGTGGGGTCCTAGCGATATAGAAAGCCAGACGCACGGAGCCTTGGGGCTCAGAGTGAGACCTGCAGTGGAGGAGCCACATTGCCTCAGCAGGGTGGTAAGCACTCCGGGTGGGGCATCGTCCCCCGTGCTCTGCAGCTGCGCCTTGTTGTAACTTCCTCTGTGGGGATATCCGCCGTTGCTGTAGGGATGGGTGCTTTCCTCTTCAATGAGTGGTCCCTAGTCAGAGAAATAGAGTCAGGACTAATGGGGGAAAAGTTGCACCTTCTTTGCAACAGATGGGTGCCAGCTATCTTATGTTATTTTATTGTAAATCAGATCCACTTACGTGCATTGCTAAATGACGGGTGTGGAACTCTGAACGATCCCCTTGGCCGGCTCATGTGCCAGATGAGAAGGGCTCAAGGGCTGTTTCTCTGTGAGCCTTAAAAACAGCAAACTGATCCTCCTTCAGCTCTCCAGGTTACACAAAAATCCCTGTGTTTCCAGCCGCAGCGTGAGGAAGGTGCAAGCTAAAGGGAAGCACGTCTTCCTGGAGCTGCGCCGGGCTCCCCACATTGGGCTTCCTTCCGCGCTCCGCGCTGCGCTCCTCGTGGCCGGGAAGCCGCGGCTCAGGCTCCGCGGCTGATGCAGAGCCCGCCGGGCAAGGCCTCGAGAGGAGGCCCAGGGAGAAAAGGGCTTTACCGGAGCAGGTGCAGACATCTCTGCTTCACTCCCTCAGAGCAAGCCTGCCACAGCGTGTCTCATACACTCTCGGGGTTTTTTTCCAGACCTGAAGGACTTTCTCGCCTCACACTCTAATGGACCAAGAACGCGGCTCACGGGGAATGTTCTCCTCCTCCTGCCCAGCCTCCTGCTGAAATCCGTCCTCAGCGAAGGGGGAGGCCGCTGACGGGAGCGCAGTTCCACCCGGGGGAACCTGAACCGCGCCTGGCCTCCCGGCGTGGCCGAGCGAGGCGGCGCTGCGTGGGGAAGCCGGGCTTGCTTGTCCTCTTGTATTGTCTACGTTGTAGGTAATAGGTTGCTTTCATTTCTTATCAAGTGGAGCATTAGACGCATATTTGTATTGTTGAATAAACATTTGCATGAAAGAGCCTTTCTTGCTTTCCTGGGTATACGAGTTAGAAGCGCAGGAGTAGTCGCTAGAGGCTGGGGCCCGTCAGCCCGAATCTCTGATGATTTCAGAGTTGACCAAACATGTTGGCCCTCCCAGAAAACAGCTCCCCGCTGAGCACTCCTTGAGCCCCACACAGAGCTGCGGCAACACTTCACATCTGTTATGTGTTCATTCAGTCTCCCCACTAGTTTCTAAGTCCTGGGGGGCAGGGGCGGTGCCACATGTGTGTCCCCAGCACTGCTATGCTGTGAGTCTGCCAAGAAGAAGATGCCTAAAAATGCTCCATAGACAGAGAAAGGAAGGCAAAAAGGGGGAGGGAGCCAGGGCTGGAGGCAAGCGGCTGGGCACCCCATCTCCTTTTCTCCAGCTTCCTCTACTAATGGCTCAGTTGTGACACCCTTTTCCGGACAATTAACACTTCTTGGGATTATCACCAACATCTCTGTAAAAAGGAGCCCTTAAAGTGGACCAAGGAGCCTGTCTTCCCACCAATCACACAGTACTTGGGAGCCTGGCATTTCTCAGCTGGATCTGTCAAATATATTAGTTCTCTATTGATTAAACACAGCCCTGTTTGGACAGATACCATAACTAGAAATCAGAGGAGTGAAAACAAGAAGAATATTGTAAATTATTCAGGCAAACTAATCAATAAGAATAAAATATGAGAAAGACAAGGACTCTGGGATAGACAACACAGCCTGAATTAAATAAATTGGTCAAAATATTGATATTTTATAAACCTTATAGAATTTCCTTTAAAATATTCAAAGCTGAATTCAATGGGAAGGCCATCACAGATTTATTGTGCATGTGATCTAAAGTTACATATACTGGGGTGCTATTGTGGGCAGAAAAGTGTCTTTCTTTCTTTTTTTTTTTTGTGGTATGCAGGCCTTTCACTGTTGTGGCCAGCACAGGCTCCGGACGTTCAGGCTCAGCGGCCATGGCTCACGGGCCTAGCTGCTCCGAGGCATGTGGGATCTTCCCGGATCAGGGCACGAACCCGTGTCCACTGCTTCAGCAGGCGGACTCGCAACCACTGCGCCACCAGGGAAGCCCAAAAGTGTCTTTCAATCAACATTGAAACCTCCCTGCCCGGACAGGGTGGTCCCAGTGCAGAATACATACAGGTGAATAGAGAGTTCTCAGTGTAAGCACTGAAATGGGAAATCTGCTAAACTAAATGGAGTGCTACTTTACAGCTCTACAGAGTGAGCGTGAGCGTGCGCGCACACACACACACACCCCAATGCTGCAAATATCTTCTGAAGCCCCCATAAGCTGGGGTTGGTGGCTCCGCCCTTCAAGCTTGAGTGGGAGAGAGAAGTGAAAAAATGCAAAGGTCAGTGACTACAGAAGTCCCCCAGGACGCTGAGGGGCACGGGAGCCAAGCAGGCTGAGAAAGGCCCCCTGCACATAAAGCTGCGCACTTTAGAATGTTCACTTTGAATGCACTCAAATAGGTGACATTTCCATTGAGTTTTTCAGCTTTTTAAACCCACTTTAGTTCATAAGCCTATGTAATACAGTTATTTTTAAAATCTATATTGTGAATTAGGTTATTGGCATTTTCAAACTTTTCCACCATTGGCTATGAAAATATGAATTTGATGTAATATTCAAATAAGAGTTAAAGAAAAAGAAGGTAGAATTCAGTAAAGGGTTGACTGGGACTCTGGTTGGTTCAGGAGAAAATAATTATTAAAGTTTTGAAACAAATATTTCTAGGTAATAATGACTTCTGATAACAAAGTTATCTTTACATGGTTTCAAGTACATTCTGAGCAGTACCATCTGTTGCATCTTAATTTTATGGAAACAAACAAGTGATGAACTTTGCAAATTTAGCCTAAGAACCTGATAAATATGTTTATATTATGTGTACAATGTTTATAAAATGCGCATCTTCTACACTTTTATACCAATATGAAGTGTGCTAAAAAAAACATAGGCAGACAAAAGGATACATTGTCTTATTTTCAATAGCTCCACTTCAGGAAATTGAACTAAGAAGGCTGCTCCACACTTGAGAGTCTACAATTGTGGTAAAAAGGAAAACCAAGACATGTTCATTTTTAGTATGAATATCCAGGATATAAACACTCATTTACATTTTAAATAGAAAATTAGGAACCAGGATTATGGATTCTCCTAATAGAATAATTCCTGATTTTAAGCAAAAGAAACCAGATTAACCATTTTCTCTATCCATTTATCCATCCACCTAACTAACTAACCAGTTGAGAAACCATGACCTACCTAGCTCTGAAAAGATCAGAAATTGTGAAAAGTGAGTTGCCAGCTTTTTCTGTAGTGCGTGGAGAATTTGAGGGTAAAAGGTATTTTCCCTGTAAATGGCACCCCAGTTGTTCAGAGAGATCATTAAAAAGTAGAAACTTCCCTGGAGACAAAAGACGATCCTGGGCTCCTGGTTGGAAGCTTCACATAAATGTGTCATGTATCTTATCTGTCTCCTGCTGTTGAGGAGAGTAGATAGAGACAGCCTTCCTGGGCCATTATCTCAGAGCTTCCCCCCACCACCCCCCAGAGAAGAGCTTTTTCACACCCTGGGTTGGCTCACTCTGGCAGAGAGGGAGGGGTCCCTCCTTTGGAGAAAGCAATAACAAGCTCTCTCCAATTCTGGATTGTTTATACTCTTTCTTTTCCAGCTTTTGTTCTCACTCGGTCTACCCTGGCATATCCTAGAAAACTAGGATCTGCCACCACGTGGCCATGTGTGTTCTCGCTAAGGGACCCACACAGGGACACTGAGAGAAGGAACAGGGAAGGCCACAAGGATTTATACTAGTCACATGATTTCAATTCCCTGACTGTTCAGAGCTTTCAACCCATCTCTGTGTTAGAGTTTACTTCAGAGCCAAAGCACATGCCTTTTGCTGGGGAGGAGCCCTCTTGTCCCTGTCGGCCACAGCACAATTGCCCCCCATCTAGCCTGGAAGCAACTGACTTATCTTGGCTGGGAGCACTGAAAAGCAGCCTCTAAATGCATTTCCAATTTCTACTATCTGCACAAGCCACTCTGGCACATGTAGCTTTATGTCACACAGGCAGTAGGTCCTGTGACAGACCTTTCTATTAAATTCAGCTTTAAATAGCTAAAATTGAGCTCTGTAAGCTTTATAGGCACAGCCTTTTCTCATTTCACTTGGACTGTCTGCTACTGGGAGAGGAAAAGGAGGGGCTGTGTTTCTTCCAGTTAGAACTGTTGGGCACTCTGCTGATTTCCTGACCAGTAACTGGACCCCTGCGGGACCCCAACTAGATACAATGAAAGTCTCTAGCCACAGAGATGGCTGAGTCTCCAGCAGTTGGACACTGCCAAGCTGAGCGAGGGCTCTGTGCTTCAAATGTCTGCAGCACTCTCAGTGGGGTTGATACAATGACGTGCAAGTAAACGTTTAATACCCAGCTCTCCAGAAAAAAATTATATATACATCAGTTTACTATAAGTAATGTGGTTTACTATACATAAAGCATATACAGCACAGAATGTGCAAATAATAATAGGATGTATAATGCTCTATGTTGTAAATTCCATGTAGCAATAAGCTTTTGTTGATTTTTACCAAAATCTACATCTGTAGGCAACCTATGGTTGTGATTCAACCATGATTTGACAAACGGTGCTGCATCCTGCCAACAGAAGTAATCAATAAACAGTCTATAATAGGAATAGAAGAGAGTTTTATTTGAGCCCAACTGAAGACTATAGCCCAGGAGACAGCCTCTCAGATAACTCTGAGGAACTGCTCCAGAGAAGCATGGTTTTCAGCACAGTTTTATATCTTTTCAGAACAAAGAACATCAAACAAGTCAGTGATAGATTCCTTCAAGGTTTCAAAAAAAAAAGAAAAGAAAGAGAAACAACAGATCAGCATGTACACAGCGAGTCAGCATGGCCTTGGCCCCTGGGAAGGGAGCCTTATCATCAAAGGAGTACCAACATTGGCATCAAGGGAAGCATTTAATCTTTATTTTATTTATTTATTTTTATACTTTATTTTTTCTTCCACTTTTATTGAGATATAATTGACATACAGCACTGTATAAGTTTAAGGAGTACAGCATAATGATCTGATTTATATACATCATGAAGTGATTATCCCAATAAATTTAATGAACATCAGCTCATATAGATGCAAAATGAAATAAAAATTCTTTTTCTTGTGGAGAACTCTTAGGATTTACTCTCAGCAACTATCATATATAACATAGAGCAGCATGAATTATATATATCATGTTGGACATTACATCCCTAGTGCTTATTTATCTCATACCTGGAAGTTTGTGCCTTTTGACTGCCTTCATCCAATTGCCCCTTCCTCCAACCTCTGCCTCTGGGAGCCACAAATCTGATCTCTTTTTATATGAGTGCGTTTGTTTTTCTTTTTTCTTTTTCTAAATTTATTTTCTTTTTGGCTGCGTTGGGTCTTCGTTGCTGCATGTGGGCTTTCTCTAGTTGTGGCGAGCAGGGTCTACTCTTCATTGCAGTGTGCAGGCTTCTCATTGCAGTGACTTCTCTCGTTGCGGAGCATGGGCTCTAGGCGCACGGGCTTCAGTAGTTGCAGCACGCAAGCTCAGTAGTTGTGGCTCCTGGGCTCTAGAGTGCAGGCTCTGTAGTTGTGGCACACGGGCTTAGTTGCTCCGCAGCATGTGAGATCTTCCCAGACCAGGGATCAAACCCGTGTCCCCTGCAGGTGGGATTCTCAACCACTGCACCACCAGGGAAGCCCTCCTTCGTTTCTTATTTTGTTTATTTGTGTCCTCTCTCTTTTCTTCTTGTGAGCCTGGCCACAGGTCTGTTGACTTTTTTTACCCTTTCAAAGGACCAGTTCTTGGTTTTACTGATTTTTTCTATTGTTTTTAATCTCTATTTTATTTATTTCCTCTCAATCTTTATTATTTCCTCCCTTTGGCTGACTTTATGTTTATTTGTTCTTTTCTAATTCTTGTAGGCGTATATTATGTTGTTTACTTGATATTTTTCTTGAATTTTGAGGAAGGCCTATATTGCTATGAACGTCCCTCTAAGAACTGACTTTGCAGCATCCCATAGATTTTATATCATTGTTTTCATTGTCATTTGTCTCAAAGTATTTTTTTAAGTAACATGTTTTTTAGTCTCCATGTAACTGTTTTTTCTCATTTCTTTTTCTGTGGTTGATTTCTAATTTCATGTCATTTTGGTCAGAAAAGATGCTTGAAATAATTTCTATCCTCTTAAATTTGTTGAGGCTTGTTTTGTGTCTTAGTATGTGGTCTATCCTAGGGAATGTCCCATGTGCACTTGAAAAGAATGTGTATTCTGGGTTTTTTCTTTTTTTTTTTTGATGTAATGTCCTGAAAATATGAATTAAGTTTAATTGTGCTATTGTGTCATTTAGGATCTCCGTTGCCTTATTCATTTTCTCTCTGGAAGATCTGTCCATTAATGTCAGTGGGATAATAAAGTCTCCTATTATTGTGTTATTGTCAATTTCTCCCTTTATGTCTGTTAGTGTTTGTTTTATGTATTTAGGTGTTCCTATATTGGTTGCATATATTTATTTTTTATTGAAGTATATATCACGACACTCCTTCTGGCCTGCAGATTTTCTTTCATTTTTATAAACTTTTTATTTTACATTGGAGTATAGCTGATTAACAATGCTGTGATAATTTCAGGTGTACAACAAAGGGACTCAGCCGTACACATACATGTATCCATGCTCCACCAAACTCCTCTCCCATCCAGGCTGCCACATAACATTGAGCAGTGTTCCCTGTGCTATACAGTAGGTCCTTGTTGGTTATCCATTTTAAATATAGCAGTCTATACAGGTTGATCCCAAACTTCCTAACTATCCCTTCCTCCCATCCTTCCCCTCCTGGTAACGATAAGTTTGTTCTCTAAGTCTGTGCGTCTGTTTCTGTTTTGCAAATAAGTTCATTTGTATCATTTATTTTTAGATTCTGCATATAAGGGATATCATATGATGTTTCTCTTTCTCAGTCTGACTTACTTCACTCAGTATGACAATCTCTAGGTCCATCCATGTTGCTGCAAATGGCATTATTTCATTCTTTTTAATGGCTGAGTAATATTCCATTGTATATATGTACCACCTCTTCTTTATCCATTCCTCTGTCGATGGTCATTTAGGGTGCTTCCATGTTTTGGCTATTGTAAACAGTGTGGCCTGCAGACTTTCTGCTGAAATATCAGCTGATAATTCATGGGAATTCCCTTGTATGCTATTTGTTGCTTTTCCCTTGTTGCTTTTAAAATTTTTTCTTTGTCTTTAACTTTTGTCAATTTGATTACTATGTGTCTCAGCATGTTCCTTCCTGGGCTTATACTGCTTGGGGCGCTCTGTGCTTCTTGGACTTGAGTGAGTGTTTCCTTTCCCATGTTAGGAAAGTTTTTGGCTGTTATCTCTTTGAATATTTTCTCAAGTCTTTCTCTCTCTCTTCTCCTTCTGGGGCCCCTATAATGCAAATGTTGGTGCATTTAGTATTGTCCCTGAGGTCTCTGAGACTGTCCTCACTTCTTCTCATTCTTCTTTTTTTTTTTATTCTGTTCCATGGCAGTGATTTCCACCATTCTGTCTTCCAGCTCACTTATTCGTTCTTCTGCCTCATTTATTCTGTTATTGATTTCTTCTAGTGTGTACTTAATTTCAGTTATTGTACTGTTCATCTCTGTTTGTTCTTTAAATCTTCTAGCTCTTTGTTAAACATTTCTTGTATCTTCTTGGTCTGTGCCTCCATTCTTTTTCTGAGATCTTGGATCATCTTCACTATCATTTCTCTGAATTCTTTTTCAGGTAGATTGCCTATCTCCATTTCACTTAGTTATTCTTCTGGAGTTTTATCTTGTTCCTTTATCTGGGGCATATTCCTCTGTCTAACTTTCTGTGTTTGGGGTCTCTGTTTGGCAGGCTGCAGGATCATAGTTCCTCTTGCTTCTGGTGTCTGCCCCATGGTGGGTGAGGTTGGTCCAAGGGCTTGTTCAGGCTTCCTGGTGGGAGGGACTTGTGCCTGCCCACTGGTGGATAGAGCTGGGTCTTGTCCTTCTTGTGGGCAGGGCCTTGTCAAAGGTTGTGGTTAGGGGCAGCTGTGGGCTCAGGAAGACTTTAGGTAACCTGTCTGCTGATGGGTGGGGCTGTGTTCCCACCCTGCTGGCTGTTTAGCCTGAGGCATCCCAGTACTGGAGCCTGTAGGCTGTTCAGTGGGGCCAGGTCCTGGTGCCAAAATGGCAACCTCCAGGAGACCTCATGCTGATGAATATTCCCTGGGGCCTCCACCACCAGTGAAATAGGATTCTGGCATTTTGACATTCAGGGATGCACCCCTGCCACTAGATAAAACCACTGAGCAACCTCTTCTGAAAACAGAGGATCTTCCAAGGGAAATGTTGAAGCCTGAAAAGTTCTCTTCTTCTTCTCTTCTCCCAACAACTCCTTAGTTTCTCCCTTTATATCTGTTAGTACTTGCTTTATATATTTATGTGCTCCTATGTGGGGTGCATATATGTTAACAAGTGTAATATCTTATTTTTGTATTGATCCTTTTTTCATTATATAATGCCCTTCTTTGTGTTTCGTTTCAGCCTTTGTTTTAAAGTCTATTTTGTGTGATATGAGTATTGCTACCCCAGATTTCCTGTCCTTTCCTTTTACATGAAATATTTTTTTCCATCCCCTCACTTTCAGTCTCTGTGTGTCATTTTTCCTGAAGTTAATCTCTTCTAGGCAGCATATTGAAGGACCTTATTTTTTTTTATCCATTCAGCCAACTTATATCTTTTGATCAGAGCATTTATTCCATTGACATTTAAGGTAATTATTGACAGGTATGTACTTATTGCCATTTTATTACTTCTTTTCCAGTTGGTTTTTTTTTCTTTTCTGTTAGTTTCTTCTCTGTTTCTCCCACTGTAGTTTTATGATTTTCTTTGTAATATACTTGAGTTTTTTCTTTTAGCTTTTTGTGTATTTATTGTATGTTTTTGATTTGTGGTTATCATGGGGTTCATATATTTTGACTCAGAATTATATCTACTTGTTTTAAACTGGTAATGATTTAATTCAGACACATTCTAAAAGATCTACATTTTTAATCCTCTCCCTCACATTTTACATTTTTCCTGTTATATTTTATATCTTCATGCTTATCCCTTTACTGTTTATTGTATTTATAGTTGCTTTTGTATTTTTTTTGTTTGTTTTTTAATCTATGTACTGCCTTATTTAAGTGATCTTCAATCTTTACTATATATTTGCTTTTCCCATTGGGATTTTCCTTTTCCATCATATTCTACTTCTTTTCCATTTACAGAGGACCCTTCAACATTTCTTTTAGAGTATGTTTAGTACTGCTGAATTCTTTTAGTTTTTGTTTCTATGAGAAGTCAGCAGAAAAATTAGCTGATAGCCTTATGGGACTTCCTTTGTAATGTGACTCTTTGTTTTTCTCTTGCTGAGATAAAGTCTCTGTTTATCTTTAATTTATGCCATTTTCTTTATGTTATGTCATGGTATGGGTCTGTTTGGGTTCATTCTGTTTGGTACGCTCTGTTTCCCATTCCTTTCAATCTGTTTCTTTCTTCAGCTTTGGGAAATTTTCACTCATAATTTCATCAAATACATTTTATGCTCTTTTCTCTCCCTTCTCCTACTGAGGCCTCTATAATGTGAATGTTAGTATGCTTGATGTTGTCCCAGAGGTCCCTTAAGCTGTTCTCCTTTTTAAAAAGTTTTTTCATTTGCTGTAGTGGGGTTTGTTTGTTTGTTTGTTTTTTATATTCCACATATGAGCAAAATCAAAAGAGCAAAAAACATACAATGGAGAAAGGATAGTCTCTTCAATAAATGGTGTTGGGTAATAAACTCGGTGGCCACCTGCAAAAAAAGTGAAACTAGACCACTATCTCACACCTTACACAAAAACCAACTCAAAATTGATTAAAGACTTGAATGTAAGACTTGAAACCATAAAACTCCTCAAAGAAAACACAACACACACAATTGTCAAAGGGAATACACACTCTGATATTGACCTTAGCAATATCTTTCTGGATATGTATCTTCAGGTGAAGGAAACAAAAGCTAAAATAAACAAATGGACTGCATCAAACTAAAAAGTTTCTGCACAGTGAAGGAAACTATTAATAAAATGAAAAGACAACTTATCGATAGGAGAATATATTTGCAAATCATATATCTGATAAGGAGTTAATATCCAAAATATATAAAGAACTCATATGACTCAAAGACAACAACAAAAAACAACCTAATTCAAAAATGAATAGAGGAGTTGAATAGACATTTCCAGAGAAGATATACAGATGGCCAACAGGCACATGAAAAGGTGTTCAACAACACTGCTTATAAAGGAAAATACAAATCAAAACCACAATGAGATATGACCTCATGCCCATTAGAATGGCTATTATCAAAAAGGCAAGAAATAACAAGTGTTGGCAAGGATATGGAGAAAAGTGAACCCTCATATACTGTTGAGTGGGAATGCAAATTGGTGCAGCCACTATGGAAAACTACCTATGGAGATTCCTCAAAAAAATTAATAATAGTACTATCATAGGATCCAGCTATTACACTTCTAGGTATTTACCCAAAGAATAGAAAACACTCATTCAAAAAGATACATGCACCTCAGTGCTCACAGCAGCATTATTTACAATAACGAAGATATGGAAGCAACCTAAGTGTCCCTCAACAAATGAATGAATAAAGAAGATGTGGTAAATATGTATACAGTGAAATATTACTCAGCCATAAAAAAAAAGATGAAGCCTTGCCATTTGCAACAACATGAATAGAGCTTGAGGGTATTATGCTAAGTGAATATTTATTTAAATGGGGCCTATTCAAATGAGGTATTCTAAAGCTTAAATTTTATTAGCTTCAAAATGAATCTATCTCTGTTAGGAAAATGGGTAATGGGAAAAACTCAATTCAATGGACAGCAGAAGAGGAATCAAATAAAAAACATGGGGAATAATAAACATAACATAATATGGCAGAAATATACTTAAAAATATCAGTAGTCACTGTTAAAATGATCTATCATAAATGTTTGCCAGATTTACATATATATATACACACACATACATATATTTGTGAGTGTGTATAACCATGTGTGCATATGTGTGTGTATAGTTTTTTTTAATATCAGCCATGTTGATTATATACCTATATAAATAATATATGTCCATGAATATGTATAAACATGTGTGTGTGTGTATAGGGTTTTTGACATATAAGAACTTAGAAAAAAAATCACAAAATCATTCATAATTTCACCACCCAAATACAATCACTATAACATCTCAGTATACATTCTCAGGTCCTTTTGATGAATATATTTACTTACAAAATTAAAACCAGATTGCAGTACTTTTTCTAGATTGCTTTTTGTTTAGAAATATTCCATGAATATTTTACCAGGTTAAAAATATGGATCTGACATATTTTCAATGTCTGCATGTTTCTCCACTATATGAATATACCAACATTTATTTGACCATGACTAGTTTGGGGGGCAAAAAAAAGCTGCTTTCCATTTTAGGCTGCATTATAAGCAATGACATGGTGAACACCCTCATGTTTTGCCATGTGTTTGATGGTTTCCTAGCCTCTTTGCCCACTTTATTTTTCTTCATAGCACTTATAACCAATCAGCTTACTATAATTTGTTTATTTATTGTCCACCTCCTTCAATCAGAATATTAACTCCATGAAGGTAGAACTTTATCTGGTTTATTCCTAGCACCAAGAACAGTGCTTGGAATGTAATAGTCACCAAATAAATATTTGTTGAATAAGTGGATGGATGGATGGGAGGATGATGTGCCAGAAATACTGGTGTGAAGAAGATAATAAAAAATCCTAGGGAAGGTGTCCAAAGAGGGCAAGTGTTTTAATGGAAGGAGGAGGGAGAGACAAGATACAGTTTGACAAGTTCTCTTAGTGATCAGGAATCAGTTTTATGCATGTGGATGCTGAGGCTGGGGGTCTATGCTCATTGGTTGGAGTTCCTATCAGAAGAAATTCCCCCTCTTTGGAATAGATGACCCCTAGGCCTCAACCAGTCTCAGACACTATCATTTTGCTACACAGGTATCTTTTATAAGCTAAATGAAATTGTGCCCTCCAAAACTAGATTTCAATCTTTGTTTTCCCATGTTTAAGGGAATGGTCATTAATCATGTGAGAAGAATAAGAAATAAAAATAAGCTGGAGAGCACTGACATAAATTTTTTAAGTAAAAGGGTTTTTATGCTTACAAAAGTAAACTGTGACAAAGCTACAGCAACTTAAAAAAAAGTGATACTGGCATAAAGACAGACGTCAACCAATAGAATAGGATAGAAAACCCAGAGATAAACCCTCACAGAGAGAGAGGACTGGGGCTGGCGGCAGGAAGAGAGCCTGAAGGGGTTAGTGCACCACGGCTAGCCTGGAGGGAGTCCGGGGAAAGGGTCGGGAGCTGCTGAAGAGGCAAGAGACTTTTTTCCCTTTTGTTTCCTGGTGCGCGAGGAGAGGGCATTAAGAGGGCTGCTTGGGGAAGCGCCGGAGTCAGGCGCGAGCCGCGGGTAAGGCACGGACCTCGGAGACGGGCGTGGGCCGCCGCCGCCGCCGCCACCGCCGCGGGGCCTGTGTGCGAGCGCGGGTCACTGTCCGCCCCGCCTTCCGGGGGGCCTGTGCACCCCGCCACTGCCGGGGTCCCGAGACCCGGGGACGGCTTTACCGGGAAAGCGCACGGAGCGCCACGGGCTGCTGCAACGTCACGCTGGCCTCTGCCGCCGCAGGCCCGCCCCACACTGCGCGCCCCTCCCTCCCCTCTGCCTGAGTGAGCCAGAGCCCCCGAATCAGCGGCTCCTTTAAACCCGTCCTGTCTGAGCGAAGAACGGATGCCCTCCAACGGCCTACGTGCAGAGGCGGGGCCAGGTCCAAGGCTGAGACCCGGGAGCTGTGAGAGCAGAGACAGGGAAATCTCTCTGTGCAGCCTCGGAGGCAGCGGATTAAAGCTCCACGGTCCATTTGATGTGCCCTGCGTCTGTGGAGTGCATGAATGGACAGCGAATCATCCCAAATTGAGGAAGTGGACTTTGAGGACAAGATTTAAGACTTTCCCCCCTTTTCCTCTTTTTACAACGAATTATTCCAAATTAAGGAGGTGGACTTAGAGAGCAAGATTTCAGACTTCTCGCCCTTTTCCTCTTTTTACAACGAATTATCCCAAATTGAGGAGGTGGACTTGGAGAGCAAGATTTTTGATTTTTCCCCCTGCTCTCTTTTTGTGAATGTGTATGTGTATTCTTCTGTGTAAGATTCTCTCTGTATAGCTTTGCTTCCACCATATGTCCCAGGGTTCTATCGGTCCGTTTTTTTTTTCAATAATTAATTTTTAATTTTAATAACGCTACTATATTTCATACTTTATTCTATTTTACTTTACCTGCTCTTTCTTTTTTTCCTACCTTCCCTTCCTCCCTCCCTCCTTCCGCTCCTCCTTTCCTTCTTTCTTTTTCTTTCCTCCCTCCCTCCCTCCCACCCTTCTTCTTTCCACTTTCTTTTTCTTTCCTTCCTCCCTCCTGTCTTTCTTCCTTTCCTTCCTCCCTCCTTTCTTTCCTTCTTTCTTTCCATCCTTCCTCCCTCCCTCCCTCCTTTCTTTCTTCCTTCCTTCCTTCCTTCCTTTCTTCCCTTCTTCCTTTCTTTCCCTCTCTCTTTCTTTCTTCTACTAATTCTTTCTTTCTACTTTTTCTCCCTGTTATTCTGAGCCGGGTGGATGAAAGGCTCTTGGTGCTGCAGCCAGGAGCCAGTGCTGTGCCTCTGAAGTGGGAGAGCCAACTTCAGGACACGGGTCCACAAGAGACCTCCCAGCTCCACATAATATCAAGCAGCGAAAATCTCCCAGAGATCTCCATCCCAACACCAGCACCCAGCTTCAGTCAACGACCAGCAAGCTACAGTGCAGGTCACCCTATGCCAAGCAACTAGCAAGGCAGGAACACAACCCCACCCATTAACAGAGAGGCTACCTAAAAACATAATAAGGCCATAGGCACCCCAAAACACACCACCAGACGTGGACCTGTCCACCAGAAAGACAAGATCGAGCCTCAACCACCAGAGCACAGGCATTAGTCCCCCCCACCAGGAAGCCTACACAACCTACTGAAACAACCTTAGCCACTGGGGTCAGACACCAAAAACAACGGGAACTACGAACCTGCAGCCTGCAAAAAGGAGACCCCAAACACAGTAACATAAGCAAAATGAGAAGACAGAAAAACACACAGCAGGTGAAGGAGCAAGATAAACACCTACCAGACCTAACAAATGAAGAGGTAATAGGCAGTCTACCTGAAAAAGAATTCAGAATAATGATAGTAAAGCTGATCCAAGATTCTATTTCCAAGATCCATAATCTTGGAAATAGAATAGACAAAATGCAAGAAACAGTTAACAAGGACCTAGAAGAACTAAAGATGAATCAAGCATCGATTAAAAACACAATAAATGAAATGAAAAATACTCTAGATGGGATCAATAGCAGAATAACTGAGGCAGAAGAACGGATAAGTGAGGTGGAAGATAAAATAGTGGAAATAACTGATGCAGAGCAAAATAAAGAAAAAAGAATGAAAAGAACAGAGGACAGTCTCAGAGACCTCTGGGACAACATTAAACGCACCAACATTCGAATTATAGGGGTTCCAGAAGAAGAAGAGAAAAAGAAAGGGACTGAGAAAATATTTGAAGAGATTATAGTTGAAAACTTCCCCAATATGGGAAAAGAAATAGTTAATCAAGTCCAGGAGGCACAGAGAGTCCCATACAGAATAAATCCAAGGAGAAATACACCAAGACACATATTAATCAAACTGTCAAAAATTAAACACAAAGAAATCATATTAAAAGCAGCAAGGGAAAAACAACAAATAACACACAAGGGAATCCCCATCAGGTTAACAGCTGATCTCTCAGCAGAAACTCTACAAGCCAGAAGGGAGTGGCAGGACATAATTAAAGTGATGAAGGAGAGGAACCTGCAACCAAGATTACTCTACCCAGCAAGGATCTCATTCAGATTTGATGGAGAAATTAAAACGTTTACAGACAAGCAAAAGCTGAGAGAGTTCAGCACCACCAAACCAGCTTTACAACAAATGCTAAAGGAACTTCTCTAGGCAAGAAACAGAACAGAAGGAATATACCTACAATAACGAACCCAAAGCAATTAAGGAAATGGGAATAGGAACATACATATCAATAATTACCTTAAATGTAAATGGACTAAATGCTCCCACCAAAAGACACAGAGTGGCTGAATAGATACAAAAACAAGACCCATATATATGCTGTCTACAAGAGACCCACTTCAGACCTAGAGACACATACAGATTGAAAGTAAGGGGATGGAAAAAGATATTCCATGCAAATGGAAATCAAAAGAAAGCTGGAGTAGCAATTCTTATATCAGACAAAATAGACTTTAAAATAAAGACTATTAGAAGAGACAAAGAAGGACACTACATAACGATAAAGGGATCAATCCAAGAAGAAGATATAACAATTGTAAATATTTATGCACCCAACATAGGAGCACCTCAATACATAAGGCAAATACTAACAGCCATAAAAGGGGAAATCGACAGTAACACAATCATAGTAGGGGACTTTAACACCCCACTTTCACCAATGGACAGATCATCCAAAATGAAAATAAATAAGGAAACACAAGCTTTAAATGATACATTAAAAGAGATGGACTTAATTGATATTTATAGGACATTCCATCCAAAAACAACAGAATACACATTTTTCTCAAGTGCTCATGGAACATTCTCCAGGATAGATCATATCTTGGGTCACAAATCAAGCCTCGGTAAATTTAAGAAAATTGAAATTGTATCAAGTATCTTTTCCGACCACAATGCTATGAGACTAGACATCAATTACAGGAAAAGATCTGTAAAAAATACAAACACATGGAGGCTAAACAATACACTACTCAATAACGAAGTGATCACTGAAGAAATCAAAGAGGAAATTAAAAAATACCTAGAAACAAATGACAATGGAGACACGACGACCCAAAACCTATGGGACGCAGCAAAAACAGTTCTAAGGGGGAAGTTTATAGCAATACAATCCCACCTTAAGAAACAGGAAGCATTTCGAGTAAACAACCTGACCCTGCACCTAAAGCAATTAGGGAAAGAAGAACAAAAAAACCCCAAAGCTAGCAGAAGGAAAGAAATCATAAAGATCAGATCAGAAATAAATGAAAAAGAAATGAAGGAAACGATAGCAAAGATCAACCAAACTAAAAGCTGGTTCTTTGAGAAGATAAACAAAATTGACAAACCATTAGCCAGACTCATCAAGAAAAGAAGGGAGAAGACTCAAATCAATAGAATTAGAAATGAAAAAGGAGAAGTAACAACTGACACTGCAGAAATACAAAAGATCATGAGAGATTACTATAAGCAACTCTATGCCAATAAAATGGACAACCTGGAAGAAATGGACAAATTCTTAGAAATGCACAACCTGCCAAGACTGACTCAGGAAGAAATAGAAAATATGAATAGACCAATCACAAGCACTGAAATTGAAACTGTGATTAAAAATCTTCCATCAGGGCCTCCCTGGTGGCACAGTGGTTGGGAGTCCGCCTGCCGATGCAGGGGATACGGGTTCGTGCCCTGGTCTGGGAGGATCCCATATGCCGCGGAGCGGCTGGGCCCGTGAGCCATGGCCTCTGGGCCTGCGCGTCCGGAGCCTGTGCTCCGCAACCGGAGAGGCCACAGCAGTGAGAGGCCCGCATACCGCAAAAAGAAAGGAAAAAAAAAAAAAAATCTTCCATCAAACAAAAGCCCAGGACCAGACGGCTTCACAGGTGAATTCTATCAAACATTTAGAGGAGAACTAACACCTATCCTTGTCAAACTCTTCCAAAATATAGCAGAGGGAGGAACACTCCCAAACTCATTCTACGAGGCCGACATCACCTTGATACCAAAACCAGGCAAGGATGTCACAAAGAAAGAAAACTACAGGCCAATACCACTGATGAACATAGATGCAAAAATCCTCAACAAAATACTAGCAAACAGAATCCAACAGCACATTAAAAGGATCATACACCATGATCAAGTGGGGTTTATTCCAGGAATGCAAGGATTCTTCAATATACGCAAATCAATCAATGTGATACACCATATTAACAAGTTGAAGGAGAAAAACCATATGATCATCTCAATAGATGCAGAGAAAGCTTTCGACAAAATTCAACATCCATTTATGATAAAAACCCTGCAGAAAGTAGGCATAGAGGGATCTTTCCTCAACATAATAAAGGCCATATATGACAAACCCAAAGCCAACATTGTCCTCAATGGTGAAAAACTGAAACCATTTCCACTAAGATCAGGAACAAGACAAGGCTGCCCACTCTCACCACTCTTATTCAACATAGTTTTGGAAGTTTTAGCCACAGCAATCAGAGAAGAAAAGGAAATAAAAGGAATCCAAATCGGAAAAGAAGAAGTAAAGCTGTCACTGTTTGCAGATGACATGATACTATACATAGAGAATCCTAAAGATGCTACCGAAAAACTACTAGAGCTAATCAATGAATTTGGTAAAGTAGCAGGATACAAAATTAATGTACAGAAATCTCTGGCATTCCTGTACACTAATGATGAAAAATCTGAAAATGAAATCAAGAAAACACTCCCATTTACCATTGCAACAAAAAGAATAAAATATCTAGGAATAAACCTACCTAAGGAGACAAAAGACCTGTATGCAGAAAATTATAAGACACTGATGAAAGAAATTAAAGATGATACAAATAGATGGAGAGATATACCATGCTCCTGGATTGGAAGAATCCATATTGTGAAAATGACTCTACTACCCAAAGCAATCTACAGATTCAATGCAATCCCTATCAAACTACCACTGGCATTTTTCACAGAACTAGAACAAAAAATTTCAAAATTTGTTTGGAAAAGCAAAAGGCCCCGAATAGCCAAAGCAATCTTGAGAACGAAAAACGGAGCTGGAGGAATCAGGCTCCCTGACTTCAGACTATACTACAAAGCTACAGTAATTAAGACAGTCTGGTACTGGCATAAAAACAGAAAGACAGATCAGTGGATCAGGATAGAAAGCCCAGAGATAAACCCACGCACATATGGCCAACTTATCTTTGATAAAGGAGGCAGGAATGTACAGTGGAGAAAGGACAGCCTCTTCAATAAGTGGTGCTGGGAAAACTGGACAGGGACATGTAAAAGTTTGAGATTAGATCATTCCCTAGCACCATACACAAAAATAAGCTCAAAATGGATTAAAGACTTAAATGTAAGGCCAGAAACTATCAAACTCTTAGAGGAAAACATAGGTAGAACACTCTATGACATAAATCACAGCAAGATCCTTTTGGACCCACCTCCTAGAGAAATGGAAATAAAAACAAAGATAAACAAATGGGACCTAATGAAACTTCAAAGCTTTTGCACAGCAAAGGAAACCATAAACAAGACCAAAAGACAACCCTCAGAATGGGAGAAAATATTTGCAAATGAAGCAACTGACAAAGGATTAATCTCCAAAATTTATAAACAGCTCATGCAGCTTAATAGCAAAAAAACAAACAACCCAATCCAAAAATGGGCAGAAGACTTAAATAGGCATTTCTCCAAAGAAGATATACAGACTGCCAACAAACACATGAAAGAATGCTCAACATCATTAATCATTAGAGAAATGCAAATCAAAACTACAATGAGATATCATCTCACACCAGTCAGAATGGCCATCATCAAGAAATCTAGAAACAATAAATGCTGGAGAGGGTGTGGAGAAAAGGGAACACTCTTGTACTGCTGGTGGGAATGTGAATTGGTACAGCCACTATGGAGAACAGTATGGATGTTCCTTAAAAAACTAAAAATAGGGGCCTCCCTGGTGGCGCGGTGGTTGGGAGTCCGCCTGCCGATGCAGGGGATGCGGGTTCGTGCCCTGGTCTGGGAGGATCCCATATGCCGCGGAGCGGCTGGGCCCGTGGGCCGTGGCCTCTGGGCCTGCGCGTTCGGAGCCTGTGCTCCGCAGCGGGAGAGGCCACGGCAGTGAGAGGCCCGCATACCGCAAAAAGAAAAAAAAAAAAAAAAAAAAAACTAAAAATAGAACTACCATATGACCCCGCAATCCCACTAGTAGGCATATACCCTGAGAAAACCATAATTCAAAAAGAGACATGTACCAAAATGTTCATTGCAGCTCTATTCACAATAGCCCGGAGCTGGAAACAACCTAAGTGTCCATCATCGGATGAATGGATAAAGAAGATGTGGCACCTATATACAATGGAATATTACTCAGCCATAAAAAGAAACGAAACTGAGCTATTTGTAATGAGGTGGATAGACCTAGAGTCTGTCATACAGAGTGAAGTTAGTCAGAAAGAGAAAGACAAATACTGTATGCTAACACATATATACGGAATTAAAAAAAAATGTCATGAAGAACCTAGGGGCAAAACGGGAATAAAGACACAGACCTAATTGAGAATGGACTTGAGGATATGGGGAGGGGGAAGGGTAAGCTGTGACAAAGCAAATGAGAGGCATGGACATATATACACTACCAAACGTAAGGTAGATAGATAGTGGGAAGCAGCCGCAGAGAACAGGGAGATCAGCTCGGTGCTTTGTGACCGCCTGGAGGTGTGGGATGGGGAGGGCGGGAGGGAGGGAGATGCATGAGGGAAGGGATGTGGGAACAGATGTATATGTATGACTGATTCACTTTGTATAAAGCAGAAACTAATAAAAAAAAGTAAAAATAAAATAAAAAATAAAAACCCTCACAGAGATGGTCAAATTATCTTCAACAAGGGTGTCAACATAATTCAATGGGGAAAAGACAACTTTTTCAGCCAAAGGTACTGGGGAAACTGGATGTCTGTATGCAAAAGAATGAAGTTAGGCTCATACCTTACACCATATAAAACTTAACCCAAACTGGGTCAAAGACATAAACATAAGAGATAAAACTATATACCTTTTAGAAGGAAACAGAGGGGGAAAGATTCATAACCTTGTATCTGGCAATATTTCTTGACAGACGTCTTAGATGTGACACCAAAAGCACAGGAAACAAAAGAAAAACATAGAAAACTTGGCTTGGTCAAAACTTAAAACTTTTGTGTATCAAGGGATACTATTGAAGGAGTGAAAAGGCAACTCAAAACATGGGAGAAAATATTTGCAAATCATGTGCCTGATAAGAGACAAATATCCTCAATATACAAAGAATTCCTACAACTCAACAACATGGTGGTATTGGAATTTCTAGTATCCATCCCCTCCCAGAAATATCAATCTGAACAACTATTTGCACACAAAAATACCTATATAAGAGCTATATATTCAAGGTAAAGAATTACAGCAGCTGGGTGAAACACAGAAATAACAGACACATTGAGGAGGTAGTAAAGGTAGATGCACATCACCCCATCACTCCTCCCTCAAGCCTTGGCAGCCCAACATGGAGAAAGACACCTCACCCATAGCACCGGACTTCACAAGGAGCCCAATGCTGGCCTGCCCCTACACCAGGCCAACTCCCATGGCGTTCAATGTCTCCTTAAGAGAAAAAATTATTCATGTATAAGGGATGTACAAGGCTATCACTGGATGTCTCAGCAGGAACCGTGACGATCAGGAGAAAGTAGAATGATCTAGTCAAAGTGCTGAAAGAAAAAATAATTGCCAACCAAGAATACTTTATCCAGCAAAGTTGTCATTCCAAAATGAAAAGAGAAAAAACGTTCCCAATCAAACAGAAGCTGAGGGAGTTCATCAACACCAGACTTACCTTAAAAATAATGAAAGGAGTTCTTCAAGTTGAAATAAAGGGATGCTAAATAGTAACATGAGAACATATGAAAATATAAAACATACTGATAAATTCAGAAGAGTCAACTTCAGAATACACTAATATTGTAATATGGTGGTGTGTTAAACCTTAACTCTAGTAGACAGGTTAAAGGACAAAAATATTAAAAAAAAATAACTGTAGCTACAATAATTTGTTAATGGTACACAGTAAAAAAAAGACATAAATTGTGACATCAAATACATAATGGGGGGGGATGAAAAGGGCAGAGGTTTTGTATGTGATCAAAGGTAGGTTGTTACAAGCACAAAATAAACTGTTATATCTATAAGATGTTTCACATAACCCTCATGGTAACTACAAAGCAAAAGCCTTCAGTAAATACACAAAGATAAAGAGAAGGTAATCACAGCATACCACTATGAAAAATCATCAGTTTGCAAAGAAAGGCAGCAAGCAAGAAAGGAAGGAACAAAGGAAAACAGCCAGAAACTAATTAATAGTACAGCATTAGGAAGTACATCAATAAAAAGGCACAGATGGTTAGATGGATTGAAAACCAATACCAAACTACATGTTGCCTACAAGAGACCTTCTTCAGGGTTAAAGCCATAGGTGCAAAGTGAAGGGATGGAAAAAGATACTCCATGCAAATGAGAACTAAAAGAGAGCAGGGGTAGTTATATGTTCATCAGATAAAATAGCCATTAAGTCAAAACTGTAACAAGACTGAAGAATAAAAACTATATTATCATCTCAATAGATGCAGAAAAATCTTTGGACAAAATTCAACACCAAACTATCCAGAAAGTGGGCAAAGAGAGGACATACCTCAACATGATAATGGCCATATATGACAAACCTACAGCAAACATCATTCTCAACTGTGAAAAAACTGAAAGCATTTCCTCTAAGATCTGGAACGAGACAATGATGTTCACTCTCACCACTTTTATTCAATACAGCTTTGGAAGTCCTAGTCATGGCAATCAGAGAAGAAAAAGAAATAAAAGGTATACAAATTGGAAAAGAAAAAGTAAAACTGTCACTGTTTGCAGACCACTGACACTATACATAGAAAATCCTAAAGATGTTACCAGAAAACTACTAGAGCTCATCAATGAATTTGGTAAATTTGCAGGATACAAAATTAATACACAGAAATCTCTTGCATTCCTATACACTAACAATGAAAGATCAGAAAGAGAAGTCAAGGAACCAAACCCATTTACCATCACATCAAAAAGAATAAAATACCTAGGAATAAACCTACCTAATAAGGCAAAAGACCTATACTCAGAAAACTATAAGATACTGATGAAAAAAATAAAAGATGCCCCAAACAGTTGGAGAGATATACAATGTTCTTGGATTGGAAGAATCAATATTGTGAAAATGACCATACTACCCAAAGCAATCTACAGATTCAATGCAATCCCTATCAAATTACCAATAGCATTTTTCACAAAATTAGAACAAAAAAATTTACAATTTTTTTTGGAAACACAAAGGACCCAAATAGCCGAAGCAATCTTGAGAAAGAAAAATGGAGTGGGAGGAATCAAGCTCCCTGACTTCAGACTATACTACAAATCTACAGTAATCAAAAAAGTATGGTACTGGCACAAAAACAGAAATATAGATCAATGGAACAGGATAGAAAGTCCAGAGATAAACGTGCACACCTATGGTCACGTAATCTATGACAAAGGAGGCAAGAATATACAGTGGAGAAAAGACAGCCTCTTCAATAAGTGGTGCTAGGAAAACTGGACATCTACATGTAAAAGAATGAAATTAGAACATTCTCTAAAACCATACACAAAAATGTACACAACATGGATTAAAGAGCTAAATGTAAGGCTGGATACTATAAAACTCTTAGAGGAAAACATAGGGAGAACACTCTCTGACAAAAATTGCAGCAAGATCTTTTTTGATCCACCTCCTAGAGTAATGAAAATAAAAACAAAAATAAACAAATGGTACCTAATTAAACTTGAAACCTTTTGCACACAAATGAAACCATAAACAAAATGGGAAAAAAAAACCCTCACACAATAGGAAAAACTATTTGCAAGTGAAGTGACCAACAAGGGATTAATCTCCAAAATATATAAATAGCTCATGCAGCTCAATATCAACAAAACAAAACAAATTACCCAATTAAAAAATGGGTGGAAGATCTAAGTAGACATTTCTCCAAAGAAGACATACAGATGGCCAACAGGCACATGAAAAGATTCTCAACATCACTAATTATTAGACAAATGCAAATCAAAACTACAATGAAGTATCACTTCACACTGGCTAGAATAGCCATCATCAAAAAATCTACAAATAATAAATGCTGGAGAGGGTGTGGAGAAAAGGGAACCCTCCTACACCGTTGGTGGGAAGGAAAATTGGTACAGTCACTATGGTGAACAGCATGGAGGCTCCTTAAAAAGCTAAAAATAGAGCTACCATATGATCCAGCAATCCCACTTCTGGGCATATACCAGAGAAAACCATAATTCAAAAGGATATATGCACCACAATGTTCACTGCAGAACTATTTATTGCTACAATAGCCAGGACATGGAAGCAACTTAAATGTTCATCGACTGAGGAATGGATAAAGAAGATGTGGTACATATATACAATGGAATATTACTCAACCATAAAAAAGAATGAAATAGTGCCATTTGCAGCAACATGGATGGACCTAGAGACTGTCATACTGAATGAAGTATGTCAGACAGGGAAAGACAAATATCATATGATATCACTTATATGTGGAATCTAAAAAAAATGATACAAATGAACCTATTTACAAAACAGAAGAGTCACAGACATAGAAAACAAACTTCTGGTTACCAAGGGGGAAGTGGGGGAGGGATAAATTGGGAGACAGGGATTGACATATACACACTACTGTATATAAAATAGACAGTTAATAAGAACCTACTGTATAGCACAGGGAACGCCATTCAATACTCTGTAATGACCTACATGGGAATACAACCTAAAAAAGAGTTGATATATGTATATGTATAACTGATTCACTTTTCTGTACAGCAGAAACTAATACAACATTGTAAATCAACTATATGCCAATAAAAATTAGTTTAAAAAACAAAACAAAAAAATTAAAATAAATAAAAACTGTAATGAGACAAAGAAGGTCATTATATAATGATAAAGGGGCCAATCCATCAGGGAGATATAATAATCATAAATATATACACATCCAACATTGGAGCACCTAAATATATGAAGCAAATACTAACAGATTTAAAAGAGGAAACAAATGACAATACAATAAAGATGGAATGTTCTCCAGGATAGATCATATGGAAGTCTCAGCAAATTAAAACACTGAAATCATACCAAGTATCTTTTCTGACCACAGTGGTATGAAACTCAAAATTAATAATAGGAGGTAGGGCTTCCCTGGTGGCGCAGTGGTTGAGAGTCCGCCTGCTGATGCAGGGGACGCAGGTTTGTGCCCCGGTCCGGGTAGATCCCACATGCCGCGAAGCAGCTGGGCCCGTGAGCCATGGCCACTGCGCCTGAGTGTCCGGAGCCTGTGCTCCGCAACGGGAGAGGCCACAACAGTGAGAGGCCCGCATACTGTAAAAAAAAATAAAATAAAATAAAATAATAATAGGAGGTAAACTGGAAAATTCAAAAATATGTGTAAATTAAACAGTACACCTCTGAACAACCAATGAGTCAAAGCTGAAATCAAAAGAGAAGCAAAAAAATATCTTGAAACAAACAAAAATGGGAACACAATATACCAAAATTTATGGGATGCAGGAAAACCAGTTATAAGAGGGAAGTTTACAGTGATAAATGCCTACACTAAAAAAAAAAAAGAAAAATCTCTAATAAACAACCTAACTTTACACCTCAAGGAACTAGACAAAGAAGAACAAATTAATACCAAAATTAGCAAAGGAAGGTAATAACAAAGATCAGAGCAGAAACGAATGAATAGAAAATATTAATAAGACTAAGAATTGTTTTATTTTTGAAAGATCATCAAAATTGTCAAACTTTTAGATAGACTACTAAGAAAAAAGAGAGAAGGGTCAAAGAAATAAAATCAGAAATGAAAATGGAGACATTACAACTGACACCACAGAAATACAGAGGATCATGAGAAGCTACTATAAGCAATTATATGACAAAAAGTTTGATAACCTAGAATAAATGGATATATTCCCAGAAACATACCATCTACCAAAACTGAATTATGAAGAAATTAAAAAATTGGATAAACCAATAATGAGTAAGGAGATTGAATGAATCAGTAATCAAAAAAAAAATCCAACAAACAAAAGCTCGGGACCAGATGGTTTCACTGGTGAATTCTACCAAACATTTAAAGAAGAACAACATTCTTTCTCAAACTCTTCCAAAATATTAAAGAAGGAACACTCCCAAGCTCATTTTACAAAGCCAGCATTACCCTCATACCAAAGCCAGATAAGGACCCTATAGGAAAAGGAAACTATAGACCAATACCCTACTGAATATACATTTAAAAATTCTCAACAAAATACTTGGAAACTGAATTCAACAGCACATTGAAGGATGATACACCATGATCAAGTGTGATTTAGTCTCTGGGATGCAAGGATGGTTCAACATATGCAAATCAATAAATGTGATATACCACATTAATAAAATGAAAGATAAAAATCATATGATCACCTCAATAGATGCAGAAAGAGTACTTCACAAAATTCAACATTCTTTCAGTATAAAAATTCTCAACAGGTGGGCATAAAAGGAACATACTAAACATAATAAAAGCTATATATGACAAACATTCAGCTAACATCAAACTCAACAGTGAAAGGTTGAAAGCTTTCCCTCTAAGATCAGGAACAACACAAGGGTGACCATTCTCCCTATTCCTATTCAACATAGCACTGGAAATCCTAGACAGAGCAACTAGGTGAGAAAAAGAAATAAAAGGTACCCAAATTACAGAGGAAGAAGTAAAATTGTCTTTGTTTCCAGATGACATTATCTCATACTTAGAAAACCCTAAGACTCTACCAAAAAACTATTAGAACTAATAAACAAATTTTAGTAAAGTTGAAGGATACAACAACATATAAAAATCAGTTGTGGGCTTCCCTGGTGGCGCAGTGGTTGACAGTCCGCCTGCCGATGCAGGGGACACGGGTTCGTGCCCCGGTCTGGGAAGAGCCCACATGCCGCGGAGCAGCTGGGCCCGTGAGCCATGGCCACTGAGCCTGCGCGTCCAGAGCCTGTGCTCCGCAACGGGAGAGGCCACAACAGGAGAGGCCCGCGTACCGCAAAAAAAAAAAAAAAAATCAGTTGCATTTCTACACAATAATAAAAAAACAATCTGAAAAAGAATTAAAGAAAAATAATTCTATTTGCAATATAATCAAGAATAATAAAATACTTAGAAATAAATTTAACCAAGGAAGTGAACAATCTGTACACTGAAAACTATAAGACATTGATGAAAGAAATTGAAGAAGACAGAAATAAATAGAAAAATATGTCATGGAGGAAGAATTAATATTATTCAGATGTTTGTACTATCAAAGCCATTTATAGGTTCAATGCAATCCCTATCAAAATTCCAATAGCATTTTTCAAACAGAAATAGAAAAAAAAAATCCTAAAATTCCAAAGGATCATGAAAGACTCCAAATAGCTGAAATATTGAGAAAGAAGAACAAAACTGGAGGCATCACACTTTCTGATCCCAAATTTTATTACAAAGTGATAGTAATCAAAACAGTATGGTATTGGCACAAAAACAGACATGTAGACTAATGGAACAGAATCAAGAGCCCAGAAATAAACCCATGCATATATGGTTAGCTAATATTTGACAAGGGAGCCAAGACTACTCAGTGGGGAATGAATATTGTTAGGAAAACTGGATATTCACACGCAGAAAAAAGAAATTGGAACCCTTAGACCACTCACAAAAATTAACTGAAATGGATTAAACGTTTAAATGTAAGACCCAAATTGTAAAACTCCTGGAAGAAAACACAGGGGTAAAGCTTCTTGACTTTTGTCCTGGCAATGATTTTTTAGATATGGCACTAAAAGTGAAACTAAGCAGGACCCTACGGATCCTTGCTGGGGACAGATCTCCCCCCACTACCATGTCCAAAGCCACTGGTTTGTAAAAAAGCTTGAGCCTCCTAGGCATTCCCCAAGTTCCAAACAACAAATTTAATCAGAGAAGTGAGAAAAAACAGAAACAAAGGAAAGCAGTCAAGCAAGACAAAATAATAATAGTTTAGGCCATAAGGCAAAGTCAAAGATCTTTAGTTCCTCTTCAGTCATACCCATGAGATGTTTTGTAAATATTAAAAGCCCCACCAGCTGGAAGAAATTAACTGCATGCTGACAAGCATGCAGACCTCAGACAGGTTGGAACCAGAAGGTTGATGATGTTAACTCCTGAAATACCACCCTATTACCTCACCACCAGCAAATCAGAAGAACGTCTACCAGCTGCTCAGGCACCCTACAAACCTCACCTCTAATGGTGCCTTTAAAAACCCTTCCCTGAAAGCCATCAGGGAGTTCAGGTCTTTTGAGCGTGAGCTGCCCATTCTCACTTGGCCCTGCAGTAAATGCTGTACTTTCCTTCACTACAACCCAGTGTCAGTAGATTGGCTTTGCTGCAAGTCAGGCAAGCAGACTCAAGTTCAGTTCAGTAACCAAAGCACAAGCAACAAAAGTAAAAATCAACAAGTGAAGCTAAATTAAAAAGCTTCTTTATGACAAAAGAAATAATCAACAAAATATAAAAGCAAGTTATGGAATGGGAGAAAATATTCACAAACCATATGTCTGATAATGGGCTAATATCCAAAATACACGAGAAATTCATACAACTCAATAGCAAAAAAAAAAAAAGAAAACCAATATGACCAAAAAATAAACAGAGGATCTGAATAGATATAGGCCATTATAAATGCCCAACAACATGAAAATGTGCTCAACATCACTAATCATCAGGGAAATGCAAATCAAAACCACAATGAGATATCACCTCACACCTGTTAGAATGGCTATTATTAAAAATACCAGAGACAACAAAGTGTTGGCAAGGATGTGGAGAAAAGGGATCCCTTGTGTGATGTTAGTGGGAATGGAAATTGGTGCAGCCCCTATGGAAAACAGCATGGAGGGTCCTCAAAATATTAAAAATAGAATTTCCATATGATCCAGCAATCCTACTTCTGAGTATATATCCAAATAATATGAAGTCACCATCTTGAAGAGATATCTGCACCGCCATGTTCATGAAACATTATTCACAATAGCCGACATGGATGGATGAATGGATAAAGAAAATGTACACACACACACACACACACACACACACACACACACACACACACACTGGAATATTATTCAGACATAAAAAGAAGGAAATCCTGCCTTTTGTGACAACATGGATTGACCTTGAGGACTGTAAGATAAGTGAAGTAAGTCAGACAGAGGATGGCATACACCACATGAGTCACTTATATGTAGAATCTTAAAAAGCTGAACTCATAGAAACAGAGAGTGGAAGGGTGGTTGCCAGAGTATGGGGAAATGGGGAGATATTGGTCAAAGGTATATTGGAAGTACAAACTTCCAATTATAAGATGAATAAGTTCTGGGGATGTAAGGTACAGCATGTTGACAATAATTGACAATACTGTACTGTATACTTGAAAGTAGTTAAGAGAATGAATCTTAAATGTTATCTCCTCAGCTCCCCCAGATGGCAATATTGTGAGGGGATAAAAGAGTTAACTAACCTTATTGTGGAAAATATTTTGCCATATATTTGTGTATAAAATCATCAAGTTCTACACCTTAAACTTACATATGTATCGGGTTGCCAAAAATGTTCGTTCAGGTTTTTCGTAACATCTTAAGGAAAAACCCAAACGAACTTTTTGGCCAACCCAATATATGTCAATAATATCTCAATACAGATGGAAGAAAAAGACAAATCATTCAATTTAAAATTCAATAAAGATGGGCTTCCCTGGTGGCGCAGTGGTTGAGAGTCCGCCTGCCGATGCAGGGGACACGGGTTCGTGCCCCGGTCCGGGAGGATCCCACATGCCGCGGAGCGGCTGGGCCCGTGAGCCATGGCCGCTGAGCCTGCGCGTCCGGAGCCTGTGCTCCGCAACGGGAGAGGCCACAACAGTGAGAGGCCCGTGTACCGCAAAAAAAAAAAAAAAATCAGTAAAGACCTTGAGTAGATGTTTCTCTGAAGAAGATATACAAATGGCCACTAATCACATGAAAAACATCCTTAACATTACTAATTAGGGAAATGCAAATCAAAACCACAAGGAGATACCAACTCACACCCATTAGGATGGCTATTATTGAAGAAAACAACAAAGACACAGAAAATAACAAGTATCTGCAAAGATGTGGAGAAGTTGCTGGTGGGAATGTAAACTGGTGCTGCCACTGTGAAAGACAAGTGATGGTTCCTCAAAAAACTAAACATAGAATTACCATATGATCAACAATTCCACGTCTGGGTCTACACCAGAGACAAGTGATAGCTGGGTCTTGAACAGATATTTGTACACTAATGTTTATAGCAGCATTTTGTTCACAATAGATAAAAGGTAGAAACAACCCAAATGTCCATCAGTGGACGAATGGATAAAGAAATGTGGTACACACATACACTGCAATATTATTCAGGCCTAAAATGGAATGAAAGTTTGATAAATGCTATTATACAACATGGGTGAACCTTGAAAACCTCATGCTAAGTGAAATAAACCAGACACAGAAGGGCAAATATTGAACGATTCCATGTATATGAGTTACATAGAAGAGTCTAATTCACAGGGAAAGAAAGTAGAACACAGGTAGAAGGTAGAATACAGCAGCTAGGAGGAGTGAGGAATGAGTAGTTATCACTTTATGGGTACAGAGTTTCTATTTGGGGTGATGAAAATATTTTGGAAGCAGGTAGAGATGTTGGTATACAACTGTGTAATGTACTTAATGACACCGAACTGTACACTTAAAAACTGTTGAACTGAAAATTCTACGTTATGCATATTTTGCCACAATTGAAAAAAAGAAACTGTTCAGTTTTTTTTTAAGATGGACATTTTAAAATATAGATATGTAAAAGAACAAGAAACCATCCAGCCATAGCCATAGCCACTTCATCTGAGAGTACCCCTCACACTAGTTTGTTTGAGATTGGGGAGGACATCTTGCTGCAGGGGAACTGACCGGAGTCCTAGAGTGCCTCTTGCCGTGCCCATCCTTGGAGCCATTGGCCCTCCTCCCCGGTGAGCCATCTGTTCCAAATTGTGGCCCCTGAAGCATGTTCTTCTTCAAGTTGACAGTCCCAGTCCTGCCAGCCTTCCTCAGAGGTGTGGGGTTCCACCCCCTCACCTCCTCTCCCCGTCCCTTCAGATGTGGGCCCCACATGGAACTGGTTCTCAGGCTGCAAACCTGGAGCTTTGCACACCCACTGATGCAGCTGGCCAGATCAGCATCATAGGCTGTTGTTAAATTTGTGCTCACAGTTAAGTGAAATCCTCGGGGTCTGTCAGAAAGCAAGGGGTGTGGCCAGGGGGCCTGAGATCCTCCAGTCAATCAAGTCACCTGGGAGCCCAGGTCAGAAAATCCTAAGAGCCCATGCCAGGAAAGAAGAGGTTTATAGCCACAGCCTGAAAATGCAGATGAGAAAACTAAGTCAGTGTATTACAAAAATAACACAAAATAAGTTTATATTAAAACAATTTAAAGAAGAAATCTTTCAGTAATATCTAAACTGGGAAATCTTGGTGTGAAAGGTCTCTCCAGGGGTCCTTGGAGAAGACCAGATCCCATGTCTTGGGGAAAAAAAATATATATGTGTGTGTGTGTATTATATATATAAATATATATAGTTTGTTTATTACATATAAATATATATATTATATGTAATAAACTATATATGTTATATATGTTATATATGTGTTTTATATATATATAGAGAGAGAGAGAGAGAGAGAAAGAGAGAGAGAGTTTGTTTTTGTTTGGGATTTTTATACCCCCAAATAAGGATGTTTTTAAACTGTCTAAAAGGAGGAAGTAGATGGCTTAGAATAGTTCTCACTGACAAAAGGGTGACAAGCTGAGCATTGACTAGACCAATTATCACTCAATGGAAGAAGTTAAGGGAAAATTTGTCCTTGTAATGCTGTAATGTGGAAGAAGGCAGACCATAATAGGAGAGGCTAATCTTTGTTAACTTAAACTGGTGAGGACTGTGGCGTCTAGGGGATCCTACGCTTGATTCAGGGTTATGTGGCATGAGGCACAGATCCACCTATGTTTCTGCGTAATAGGGGGGAAATTGATTCTGGGAACTCTGAAGGCCAGAAACTGCCAGGAAAGGTCAGGACTATACCATCAACATGGGGGGAGGGAGGACATCTGGGGTAACGGTGAGTCAGTCACTGGCTAGAAAGACGATTCAACGCCAAGAAATGCAAGAAGGGGGCCTCACCCAAAGGTGGTGGGTGATCCTTGCTGAAGGAGGGGCCTGCGGTGGAGCTGCTCTTGACTGGGGTGACTGGGGTGGGATGGTCTCAAGGTGACTGATGATAAAGAAGGCTGCTGATTTATGACAAAGCCAGCCCAGACCAAGGAAGGACGTCAGTATCCAGGGGATTTTTTTTTTTTTTTGGAAATGGGAACAGGGAGGGAGCCCACCAGGCTCAAAGAAAGGAGTGGCCTTCGTCACGCACGGAGCCCTGACCTCTTTGGGGCCTCAGCCCAAGCCTGGGCTGAAAGACTCCTTCCTTCCCCCTCCCAGCGCTCTCTGCCTGTGCTCTCCCCCACCCCACTCCACCCCGCCCCGCCAGCCCTGCCTGCGCTCCGCCCCTCACCCATGCTCCTGGCACTTCTCTCCGAGCCATCCCGGAGTTGCCTACTCCATACTTTATTCCTGCTCCCAGCGTGCAGACCCTCCTCCCTCAGCTCAGCGGGGAGAGGGTCCCACAGCACCTCTGCCCCTCCCGCAAGACTGCGGCAGGCCACAGCCCCGGCAGACGCCACACCGTGAGTACCTGTGAGGGGAGCACCTCGTTCCTTCCCATTAGTCCCAGAAAGGCACTCTGTAAGGAAGGCTCCTGAAGACGCTGCCCCGCGTCTCGAGATTGGCCTGCTCCTTCTTCCAAACCCGCTCCGAATCCTGGGGAGGGCTTGTGACTCGGCCCTTCCGACAGGGTTGGATAAATGTGCCCCGGCGCCGCGTGCTGTGGAGGGTAGGGGCACCCACACCTGCGCGCTCTCAGGAGTTCGGACCGCGGCGGGGGAATACGGTCGGGGGCGAGGGGAGACGACTGGGCGGCTGTCAGTCTGGGGAGCCCAAGAGGTTGGGCCTGAGGGATGCAGAACCACAGCCTTGCGGGGGGGGGGGCAGAGACGCACGGAGGCAGATACCGGAATAAACACGAACAAAGCGAGACCGAGCGAGGTCCGGGCGGCGGCCCTGCCAGAGCGCTCCCCACCCGGCCCCGCGCGCCGCCTCGCCCACTCCTGCGCGGGGGCGCCTCCGCGGCCGACAGGCTCTCCGCCCGGCCCCGCCCCGCCGCGGCGCGATTGCCCTCCGGCGGCTAAACCCTTGCGGGCCCGCCTCCTGCCGCGGCCTCCCAGCCCCTCCTGCGGCGAAGGGAGGGAGCCTGCCCTCGGCCTCCCAGGGTCCGGCGGGCGCGCGCGGCGCCGGGAGCTGACCGTGGTGCTGAGCGCTCAGCTCGGGATCGGGCGCGGCTCCCGGACCTGCCAAGGCCGCGTCCTGCGACGCTCCAGGCCCCAGCGGTAAGTCGCCAAAGCCCCGAGGATGTGGGCGTGGAGCGGAGGAGGGCAGCGATTTGGACATTTTTGTGCGTTTTTCGCGCAATGGGCGGGCTGAGAGGAGGAACCAGTGTCTGCGCTCGGTCCACTCCGCGATGCGGGGTCTGGGAGCGATGACACAGACCTGAAAAGGTCTGGGCTAGGGAAGGGGGGGAACCTTGTCCCCTCGGATGCGGGTACTGGGAAGGGACGAGTAAGACTGGAGACCCATCTTTTCTCCACTGGGCAGGCCAGGAACGCCCAGAGACTCCCTTAGAAAAAGTAGACCAGGACCTTCGCTCCCCAAAGGTCCCTTTGTCTCCCCAACGTGGGGGCTGGGTGAATTGGTGATGTTCTAAACACTGCGGATTCTATTTCTGCTTCATTCCCCACCCCACAGCCATCCCAGAACACAGAGGCTCTCCCTCCCCGCAGTGGCCTCCACTCCATCACCATGAAGGTTTTGACTTAGACAAGGCAGCCTATTACAGAGATAAACTACTGCCTTACACACAGCCTCTCCACCCCAATGTCCAGGATGTCCCTGGGCGGGGCTCCCCTCATAGGCCCCTACTCTCTTATCACCATTCACCCCTTTGTGTTTCATGTTTGTGATTTTCCTGGATATTGGGGGTGGGGCAGGAGAAGGCAGGGTAAATACCAAAACTATTAGTCAAAATTTTTGTATTTCCAAACTGTTTCTGTTGCACATGTGAAGCTCCAAGGTTTTTATTTTGCTCCATGAAATACCTGGTCATTTTAATGTTCAAAAAGGAAAGAAAAACATAGAATTACCTTACCAAAAGGAAAAGAAGATTCTAGGCAGTTGAGCTAGAGCTAAGTTAGTCATAATGTAGAAAAGCAGCAAATGGAATTACTTCATTTGCTCAATTTGCAGTAAGTTTGTACGCATGCGCATGCTCTGTGTAAGATGCTGAGATGTAAGCTTTCACACGTGGGAAGAAGTCTCTGCCACCACTTTCTTTCCACTGGACCTTCCTCTGGCTCCTAACTTGCCCTCTTGTGTCCACTCTTGCTCCTGTCTCACATTCTCACCCACAACTGGAGTGACCTGTTAAAACTGAAAATTGGCCTTCCTGGCTGGCAAGTGATGGGGGAGTATCTCTCAGGCTCCACGAAGAGGGTGTCTAGCCACAGGGTTACAAGGCAGATTGTGCATTTTTGCAACTGAGAACCTGGACACATGGCCTGTGCCCTCAGGAAATGAGAATGCCAGCACCTGGCTGTCCAGATAAATCCCACTGTGCCCCGAGAATTATCATGAAAGATGACCTCTCAGCTTGACTCCAGTTGGGCAGTGGGTCTTCTGACCTCTCAGGGAGTTCCCACCCGTGTCACACATGGACACCACATTTCCAAAGAGTCAGGATCTGGTAAAATATTTTAACATGGAAACTGAATGGACTGAACACACACTGAATTTCACCTGATTGCTCCAGTATTTTGCAAGTCTCTGGTTCATTGTTCTGGGCCTTAGTGCTTATTGTCCTAACAACGTGCAAAGTGCTAAATGAACTCAGGAAATAGGGTTGGCAATATTAGTGACATTTGGTTCCAACACCTATAGCAATGACAGCTATTTTGAAAGACCATTTTCCAACTTTAGAGTGTGGTGAAATTTCCAATTGCTCATGATTTTAAATCAGTAACTATTCCAAGAATTAGATTTTAAATCAGTAACTATTACAAGAATTAAGAAACTAGTAGTTTTATTTATAGAGATCAGTATCAAATAAACCATCTTATATTCTGTAGTTGCAAAATTCTGCACACAGTGAAATAATCTTTATCTTGCCTGGTTGAAGTTATTTCCCAAAGGACAGTAATAAGATTTTTCTAAAACATGGAAAAAAAATAAATGCAACAAAAATCTCCAAATTTTCTTGCTATAGAAATTATACTACCTTCAGTTACAATTTTTCTAAGTTTGTGAGCTATACTTTTGCTTTTAATCTTCATTTTCATTATGCTTTCCAAAATTTCTCACAAAACCACATTTATTATTCAATGTTTAGATTTCCCACGAAGAGGAGATTGAGCTGTTAGTTCATAGAATGTCTATCAGTTAAGAGCACATGTTTAGTATCAGACAGGCTTGGGTTCGAATCCTAGGTCTGTTACTTACCACCTGTGTGACCTGGGCCAATCCATTGACTTTTCTGCGCCGTAATTTCTCCTTTATCAAATGGGGGTTACAGTAGTATGTCCCTTATCAGGTTATGGGCCAAGCACTCTGCCTGGTTAGGTAGAGGGAACAAAGACTCAGATACAGGTCTTCCCACTCCAGAGCCCAGAAAGTAACCGCTATGCTGTGTGTACCCAAACCCACCAGAGCTAGGCTACAAATGATTGCGGGGAGTGGAAATGGGGTCTGCAGGTACAGGGTGGGAAAGACTTGGGCACATGCCACCTGGCAGGAGGCAGAAAGGCAGCTTGAGGGACTGACCCACTGTCCAGGAGGCTGCCACTAAGAGCTGAGCTGCAGCCAGATCCAAGCCTGGGCTCTGCAGCCTTCCCTGACACGGTGCCTGCTCCTTCTACTATCTTCTGGCCAAAGGCCCCAGGCGCTCCTCTGCAGGGGAGGAAGCACTGCCCACAGGTGGGAGTGGGGTGGAGGCCGGGACACTTGCCCTGGGAGCCTCTGCAGTGCCCACTTTGCCACCCCTTTTCATCCTCTTTGGCTTTAACATTGCCAGCTGGGCCTGGAGGCAGCCCCTCGGCCCGCCTCCAGGATCCCATGTTGAAGCATTTCCGAGACTCTCCGGAGGGGACCGGGACGCCTCTTTGGCAGTGGGCGTGAAAGGCATGCGGGCCAATAAAGCCACTTGCCTGCACACCTGCTCTGTTGCTCCTCCCTCACAGACTGTGGACTGAGGGAGAGTGAATCCAGATGCTCCCTATGGAGCACTCCTTATGGAGAGCCCAAGAAACCAGCCAGAGGACCAACTGGCAGGTGCCTCACTGCCAAGGAGAGGTGGAGACAGTGAGGCAGATGGAGCCTGGGAGCGGGGTGCCTGTGAGGAACAGCACACCAGGGCGGGGGGACCTCTCAGGGGGTGCTCTTCAGCACTGCCTTCTTCTTCTTTTTTTTTTTTGAGTTATGTTTTATTTGGTGGAATTTTTAGGACTTCAAGCGCAGAAGGCAGCATCTCAAGTAACCCTGAGACAACTGCTCCGAAGAGGCAAGGCGGGGGAATCAGGTTATACAGAAGTTTGGCAACAAAGGGCAGGTAGTCTGAACGTCAAAAAATTATTGTTAATTAAAGAAAACCTGCTATCCCAAGTTTAGGAATTTAGCACTTTTCTGTGTATGGGAAGATGCAAGATTCTGGGCTCACTGAAATGATTCCTTTGATACGAGCCTCAGCTACCTGGGGCCAGCATCCTGTGTTTCCACATCCTGAGTTTCCTGAGGGCTGATCATGGGAGTGGCTGCAGTCTGATGGCTGCTACACGGCAGGTATTCTTTCCTTCCTGAGTTTCCTCAGGGCTCACCGGCTCACGTTGGAGGGCTGCAATCGCTGATGACTCTGACATCGTTTGCTTACTGATATAGCATTGACCTCTTTTTTTTTTTTTTTTTTTTTTTGCGGTACACGGGCCTCTCACTGCTGTGGCCTCTCCCGTTGTGGAGCACAGGCTCCGGACGTGCAGGCTCAGTGGCCATGGCTCACGGGCCCAGCCGCTCCACGGCATGTGGGATCTTCCCGGACCGGGGCACGAACCCGTGTCCCCTGCATCGGCAGGCGGACTCTCAACCACTGCGCCACCAGGGAAGCCCCTGCCTTCTTTTGATGTGGTCTTGCGGGTCTCCACACTCACCCCAAAGGCAACGTGTTTAAAACTAGACCCTTACTCCTCTCCCCCAAACCAGCTCTTAACACAGGTCCCTTCCTTGCCTTTGCTCACCTCTCATCCTTCTCCACTTTCTGGACTTTTCTCACTCCTATGGTCCCCCTCATGGCATGAATCCCGGCCTCAGTGTTTATGACTTCTGGCCTGCTTGTCTTTCGTTATTTAGTTGCTAAATCCTGGTGTTCCTTCCTTTGAAAGACCCTGTTTTTCATGCTTAGAACTGCAGTTTCCTTCTAGACCTTATCTCCATACACCCGGCCCATGTTAGCTTCCTCTTGTGAGTCCTCTCTGTTCAGAGCCTCTCTCCTGATTTAGTCCATCCTCCACTGAGACAACAGATAAATGGTCTCAGACCATCAACTTCATTATGCTACTGCTTTCACCCACTCCCTCAGAAGACTTCCATAGCTCTTCCCTGACTGGGGGTAAGGCCAGCCTCCCCAGCTGTGCAAGGATGATCAAGTTGTTAACACCCTTACCACCTTCCCACTCCCGAACCCAGCACAGACATCAATAAGCGATTCCAGCACTCTTTCCCATTGAACTCAGACTGGGCATCAGAGCCTCTCTGTGGGTGGCACTCCAGGTAGCAATGTTTATCAGTTAGGACGTGCGCAAAAGACAACCCCCGCCTGCTCTTCCAGCTCATGGTGTGCTGTGTGTGGCCCGTCTGCCTGTTCCTGGTCTCCTGCTTGTCTCCTCCCTTTCGCCTTCTGCCACATTGCCCTCTCCTCCCTGCGCAAGCTCTCGTGCGCCATGAGATGCTTGGCTGTGCCTTGCCTGATGGCCTCTGTGTAGACTGAGTCTTCCCTCCTCAGACAGGTGCAGCAGTCCTGGAGGGCATATGCACGTGTCTTCCCTCCCCTCACACCCACATGGCCCACTGCGCCCAGCCCAGGAAGTAGGCTTGGGTTTCCTTGTCTCTTGCATGAAGGAAGCAACTTACTTATTGAGTCCTCGGCTTCCTCCACTCAGAAGGGCCATGATACTCCTCCTAAGGATATGGTGCTGTGGGTAGAGTGCCGGGCCAGGACATGGAAGTCTAACTTGCCCAGATAAGCTCTGAAAGGATGCTCGAGGGAGTCGCAAGATCACGACTACAGGAGTACCAGACCCCAGTACGCTCTCATTTTGTCTCCTGTTGTCTGCCTTTAAGCACATGACTTAACTTCTCTGGGTATCAGTTATCTACAAAGGCTGGAGCAGCAAGCCTGTGGGTGGGGCAGTTCCCATCTCCCTCTCCTCTTGCCTGCATGGAGGATCCAAGCTCAGATGTCAGAGCTCAGCTCCCATGCCCATGTGGGCATTGGGGGTGGGGTGGGGGGGAGGCAAACACAGGTCTTCTAGAACCACAGGCCTCCATCTTGGATACCAAGCGCTTCCTTCTCTCCTCCACAGCAGCAGGGACACTGCAGCATGGAACTGAAGAGAGGAAAGACATTCATCAAATCTAGCCTGCAGATTGACCATGAGAAACCCCCAGATCCAGCAGCCACTGCCCCGGCCGCGGAGGATGCAGTCTCACCAGGAGGGCCGCAGCGACCCCACAGTGAGAGGGGACCCCAGGTCAGTCCCAGCACCCAGGGATATGACAGGGGCTCCGACAAGGGGGCCCAGCCAGACGCCAATGGGGGGCCTGCAGCTCTCTGTGGGACCCCCTTCAAACTGGTGCAAAAGAGCAAGACTCACGACAGCGTGCCCAGGGCTGACAGGGCAGCCGCAGCTACAGGGCAGCTGGTGGGCAGCGCAAGCTTCCCAGGGCCCCCCAGGAGCCAGCGCATGATTGACTACCGCCACTTTGTGCCCCAGATGCCCTTTGTACCAGCTGTGGCCAAGAGCATCCCAAGGAAGAGAATTTCCCTGAAACGACCCAAGAAATGTTTTCGGAATCTATTCCACATCCGCAGAAACAAGACTGAGAATTTGGCCTCGCTGGCAACTGAGGGGAAGAGCTTGTCCTCCCCTGAGGGCCCATCAGAGGCTGGAGGGCAGCAAGGCACAGCTTGCTTCCCCTTGGGCGAGGGGCTGGGACTGGACAGCCTGTGCCAGGACCTGTCTGACAGTGAGTTCCTACCCGACTCCTCCTTTGGCCTCTGCAGGGCCCTGTGCGAGGACGTGGCCTCACTCAAGAGCTTTGACTCACTCACCGGCTGCGGGGAGATCTTTGCAGACGAGAGCTCAGTGCCATCCCTGGAGCTGCATGAGGGCCTGGAGAGCCCTGCCCGGGCATCCCAGTCCCCTGACTGCATGGCTTCCAGGGGCCCCTTCCAGGGCAGCGTAGAGCAGCTGGCATCGCCTGCCCAGAACGAGATGTCTGACTTTGACAAGTTCTGGGACCGTGTGAATCACTCGGTGAGGCAACAACAGCGCGCCCTGCTAGGTCCGTGGCTGGGGGGCCCCCAGGGCTCAGACACAGACAAGCCCAGGCCAGATGCAGCTGGGCTTGCTGAGCTCCCCCTGTGTCCAGGCAGCGGCTCCAAAGCCAGCTCCATAGACACAGGCACGCCCAAGAGCGAGCGGCCAGAATCTGTGTCCACGAGTGATGAGGGCTACTATGACTCCTTCTCGCCAGGCCTGGAGGAGGACAAGAAGGAGGCCCCGAGCCCCGGCACACCCGCAGCCGCCTTCCCCCGGGACAGCTACAGCGGAGACGCCCTCTACGAGCTCTTCTATGACCCCACGGAAGGCCCTGGGAGCCCGAGCCTGGATGATGACCTGTGCGTGTCTGAGAGTCTGTCGGGGCCGGCACTGGGAGCCCCGCTGTCCATGTGCAGCTTCCACGTGGGGGCAGAAGAGAACCTGGCTGCCGCTCCAGGCCCAGACCTCCTCAGCCAGAGCTTCTTGCAGAGCTCCTGGAGGGGCAAGGAGTGCCTGCTGAAGCTCTGCGACACCGAGCTCGCCATCACCATGGGCATTATCAACTGGCTGCGCCGGAGCCCAGAGCTCCGGGCCCCGCCTGCCTCGGCCCCCAGGGAGCCTGCGACGCCGCCGGGAGGACTGGTGGAGAAACCAGGAGCTGGCTCTGAGAAGGTGTGCCTGGGTCCAGTGAAGCTGGAGGGTGGGGGGACCCGGGCCTTAGATGCAGGTAGGACCTCCGTGAGCTCAGCATCCAGCAGGCGGGAACAGTGGGCATGTTCGGGCCCCAAGGGCCTGCTTGCTGGAGTGAGCGAGGTCCTAGCGGGGGCCAAGCAGGGGACCAGCTGTCCATCCAGGGACCCCTCTCTGGAGTGTGTGCAGGTCTCTGGGGAAAAAGGGACACAAGGCCACCCTGAAGGTTCGTTCTCCTCTGTGGGGTCTGCAGCCCCCATGACAACCAACACGTCCAGCAAAAACAAGGTCCCAAACCCCTCTGCCTGGCCTGGCTCCCAGGAGCCCAGGCTTCCTGGGAACCTGGGGTGTTTCCAAGGTCCCTGGAGGCCAGGTCTTGGGGGAAGCACCGTGGATTCAGAGCTCATTCTGACAGGCTGTGTGGCCCAGGTGGCAGCCCTACAGATCCACCAAGACTGTCAGCCCCCAAGGCAGAACACAGGTAGCGGGCTCTGCGGGCAGCCTCAGGCCAGGGGCCCTGACATTCTACAACAGAAACAGCCTAACAGCTTCCCTAGCATGGCTGCCATATGTGGCCTGCCCTCCCTGGCCAGCCCACTCCACAGCCCACAGGACCAGAGGTGCCCAGGCCCGATTCTGGACCTGAGCCAGATCAGGGTGGAGCCTGCCAGGCTGGATGCCCAGGCCCATGCCTCTGTGGAGGACCAGCCTCTGCAGCTCAGCTCAAGGGCTATAGAGCAGGCTGCACACAGGAGCCAGCTGGACTCATAGCCCCCCTCAGTCCTGCTGCCTGGGATCACCTGCCAGGAATTCTGGCCCTCACTTCCAACAGCCAGTGGAAGGGGGCCCACTCTGCAAGTGCCCCAGAAAGCTGCTGCAGCTTCTTGGACCACGAGGGCATCTTCTGCAACCAGCAGGGAGTGGGAGCTCCCAGGCCAGCATGGCTGAGACCCACCTTTGGAACAGTCTTGTGTCTTTGTGGTCACATTCAGGAGAGCCTAAGACCCAAATCTCCACCCTTTGTCCCTGATGTGAGGACTGTATTGGGGTGGGGGCGGTGGCAGGACTCAGGCAAGTGGGGCGGGGCATTTTAACATGGAGGCATCCATAGCTGAACTCACCAGCTCAGCCAGAACAGGTCCCGGGCAGCCCAAGGCCAAGGACAATTGCAAAGCTGCTAGTGCTCTCAAAATGTGCCTCACCGATTTCCCCACCAAAAAATGAAGCGTCTAAACCCAGATGTGAAGTCGCCACATTTGGCCACTCCTCCTACAGCATGTCAGAGAGAGGAGCTCGGGTTTGAAACTGATGGGATGGAAATGGTACATATTTTAAAGGGTACATATTGTGCTGATAACTCTGCACAAGGGTTGAGAGTAATAAATGTGAGTGGGGGCTCTGAGGCTCAGGGGTAGGAGCTTGAGACAGGGGGTAGGGGGTTGCAGATGAGCTTGGGAGTGCCCACTCGCCCCACCCCAGCCTGTTCTCCACCCCAAGGATGAGCAGCCACAACCTTCGGGACCCTGAAAGGCTTCTCTGAGGGAATCAGAAGCAGAACCAGCCATCTCAGCAAGAGCCTTGAACCAGCAGATGCCATGCATTCCTGTGCAACCTTGCCAGGGCTGGCCAGACCCTGCAGACTCTGGCCTATGGGTGTTCTCTGTCACAAAGCATCCCATCCAAACAATGACTTCCCCCAGGTTGCACTCTCTAACTGAGCTACAGGTGGCAAGATGCTCTTGGGAAGAAGCTGACTGATTCTCCACACTGCCATTCCTGCCCTCCATGCTGCCAAGCATTCTAGCCTCCCGCTTCAGGAAGGCTCACCTTTGAATGACGCCGTATCCCCCAACCCCTCGAAAGCCACAACATGTGCACAGCACCAAACATTCAGAATCACAGAGGGAAAGGTGGCTCACACCTCAGGAAGAGCAGGTGTCTGTTTGGCCAGCCTCAGGGCAGCAGGCCAGCAGCCAGCCCCTTGCCAGCGTTCCCTACGGTTAGATCCTGCCTCAGCTGCCCTGTTGTGGTGAGGTGCCAGGCGGGGGTGGGGGTTGCATGGGGGCGGGGAGAGTATGCCACAGGCAGCTCTGAAGCTGTTTCTAGAAGAGAGGCGAGCCTAGAAAGGGGGCGGGCCCAGTGATGAGGGAGGATTTCCAGATGGAGGGATGCAGTCTGGCAAGCTGACCACAGGCCGGGGCCTCTCCTGATTGTCTGAGGCTTTGTTTCAGGCTAGAACACGCTCCACGGCCCTCATTAACAACTGCTTCCTGCGGCCCACCGTGTGGAGGATGCATGCAGCACATGGGAGGTTCAAAAGGGCACGACAGGGCTCCTGACCAGGCCCATCGAGACAGGACACAAGGAAGGTCAGGGCCAGCCTTCCTGGGAAGCCACACTTGACCCTTCCTTCCAGGACGGCCACAAGTGGTCACGACAGCATTATTGGGCCTAGATGTGAGCAGGTGACATGTGGAGTAGCTCGCTGCATCCCTGCAGCAACTGGAATGCAGCTGCTCTCCTGGTTTCTGACATGGAAGCAAAGGCCAGGGTACAGATATGGCTTGCCCATGACACACTCAGGCAGTGTGTGGGACTGATGGTGTTGGAGTTGAACCTCGACTCCTAGGGCCCAGCTCTCGGTAGGCTCCTGCCATGAACACCCCTCTCGAAGCCTCCCCTCCTCCCTTCTTTCAGGGCACAGGTGTCTGGGTTCCAGGAGTGCGTCTCTGTTACTTTGTACCGCACCTGTACTTTGTACCGCACCTGAGCAGAGCAAGTGCTCAGTAAATACTGTTGCAAGAATGAAATATCAAAAGATTGTTCATGGTCTTCTGATTTCTTGTTGCCTGGGTGCCTTGTGTCTAGAGAGCAGCAGAGTTGGGTTTAACCTGGCAGAAGTTCTGATGGAGACTTCCTTGATGTGACACAGTGACTTGTGGAGATGTGGAAGAACCAGCCCAGTCCAAGAGCACTGGGGAGGGTAGGAACCAAAGTGGTCCAGGTCAGGAGGAGCCTGGGGTCAGGAGGGCAGTGCCAAAGGGGACCCAGGACTCAGAGTCCATGGCGAAGCAGGTGCACGGTGACCCAACAGCAGGGCAGCAGAAACAAGGACTTAGGACCATGCCTACTGGGAGGAAATATTGCCCAGTGGCTCTCAATCTCGGGAGCATCTTAGGCAATCCCGGCACTGCAGAGATTCTCACTCAGCAATCTGGGGAGCAGTCCCAGCAGTGGTCTGCTAGGCACCCTGCTGGGAGAGTGAAAGAGGCTGTGTGATCTTCCTCTTGTGTGCACTGAGTCAAGGGTCCCTCAGCCCATCTCTCTTTCTGCACCCCACCCCTCAGGCTGCCCTCCCCAGCAAGATGGGTCCAGGCAATGCCATTCTGACTGGGCTCCGCAGGCCTCAAGGATGTCCTCGAGGTGACCCACCGGGTGGAAGAGGGGAACTTCAGGGTCCAGCTCCTGGGACAGGTGCCTAACCCAGTGATGGGTATGGAAGAGACCTGCTTGGAGCATTTTCATAACTCTTGTCAATTTCCAGCCCTCTCATTCACATGTGGCTGTAGAGGTTATAGGAGATTTTTCCCATGTAAAGTAAAATCCTGAGAAGTAGGTCCACTTGTCCCCAGCTCACAGATGTCCCAGGGTCACACAGTGGTGGGGGAGCTGGGGTTCACCCTGGAGCCTGTGCACTGTGCTTCGGCCCTTCCAACCTTCTGAGGTTGAGTTAGAAAATAGGAAGGTACCCAGGCAGCCTCCCAACTGGGGGAGGCCTGGGCCCTACAGCAGGGTGGCCAGGGTGGACCAGGAGGGCAGGGAAGAGAGCAGGAGAAGGTGCTGGAAAGAAGAAGGAGGTGAAGGCCAGCACAGGTTGGGGCAGTGCCTGCAAGCTACATTGGGGGTGCTTGTTACCTTTCCTGGCTCTTCAGTTTATTTATTTGTTTGTTTGCTTATTTATTTATTTTTATGAAATGGGGACAAATATACAGAATACAAAACTCAAATGACACAGAAGGGAGAACAATGAAAAGTGAGTCTCCTCCAATTCCTCCCTTACCCCCTGTTGTTTTGAATCAAAATTAATACCCACTTACTACAACCAATTCAAACAATGCCAAGTGCAGAGCCTCCTCTTCCCTGTCCTTCTTGAGCCTTGGATGTGTCCTCAGACCCTTTCTCTGCTCGTGACATAAACACATGGACTTGAACCTTTTTTCTTACTGCACACCATATCACAGATGTCTTCCTTGAGCTTAACAGGCACCAGGAGCACGCAGGTTCTCCATCCTCTTGAACAGCTGCACAACAGTCTCCTGTAGGTGGCAAGTAATTCAAACACTCTCCTGTTGATGGATAGTCAAGTTATTTCCCATTTGTGCTGTTACAAACAATGCTGCACTCACTCCTTTTCTCCTAAATATTCTCTCTGAAAGTCCTCTTCAAAACTATAAAAGTGAAATTTAACAAAGAACAGATGTATTTTTTAAAATGAACAGTGCATCCTGCTTCTATGTCTCCACCCCAATGCCCACCTACCTTAAGGGCCTGATGTTAATGGCCTGGGCTCCATGCTCATACAAACATACTACACACCTCCATCTTTGGAAGGGGAAAGGTGGGTTCTTCTGTTATCATGTATAAGGCCTTAGAAGTTGTCATTCCCATCCTTACAACAAGAAAAATGTGGACAAACTGAAAATCCATGACTTTCCTTGACTCATCAGAGAACTGAGGTCACAGAGCAAATAACTCCTCTGAAGCCTGGAGGCAAAGGTGCATCCAGAGAAATGAGGCAACCAAGACCTGGTGCAAGATGCCAAAGAACTGGTAGGAACTGTTAAGGAGTAGTTTTGACAAGTGGCTGTGGGCTGAATAAGAAGCTCTAAGGGGCTGGGCAGTAAAGGGGTCCCACACTTTCATGGCTTTCCTCCAGGAACCACGCTGTGTTTTAAGGGTGAGGACAAAAGACCCCCTCATGGGCTTGGCAAAGGGAGAAGAGTAGCCATTGTGAAACCCTCCAGAACCTTCTCCCTAACAGGCCTAGGTAAAGGGGAGGGGCTTCCCCAGGGGGCTATTCTGAAGCCTTTTCCAAGCCGAAGGAAGGCACTCCACCCGACCCCAGTCATCTCCAGCCTTCCTGTCTCACTTAAGAAAAAGAAAGATAGATAGAAAGAAAGATAAAAAGAAAAGGACAGTTAACCAGAAGAGGACTCCAAATTACAAAACTGGAAATGGTGGGCCAGAAGGGACTAGGGTTTTGGAAGGCTTAACCCCACCCTGGGGGCACAGGCCCACAAAAGACTGAGACTGATTAGAAGCTTAGAAGATAAGGACACATTCTCTCCCTCCCGACTAACCCCATCACCACACTAATAAGCCTTCAGTAATAAGAACTGTGGATTAAAACTAAAGAGCTACAAGACAAAGACTCTCTCTAAAGATCAGAACAAAAGGAAGCCACAAAGAACAGAAGGGAGGAAAAAGTAAGCCCACTGGAGTAATACGAAGCCTCTGTTTCCTATAGTTATAAGAAATATTAAAACAGCCCAACTCTTAGCCAGATTAACATAAATCCTCACACTAAAAGCCTATTTATCTCAGTACCTATTACCTTATACAATGTCTGGCTTTCAACAAAAAATTATAAAGCCTGTTAAAGGCAAGAGGAAACAATGTCTGAGGGACAAAGCTATTGCCAGAACCAGTCACAGATGTTGGAATTATCACATAAAGATTATAAAATAAGATTGATTAATATGTTAAGAGTTCTAGTGAAAAAAGTAGACAAAATGCAAGAACAAGTGGTAATATAGCTGACAGGAAGAATTCCAAAGAATATGCTAGAAGTCAAAAACACTGCAAATTAAATGCAGAATTAAACATGGCTGAGTAAAGAATCTGCAAGCTTTATTAAAAAATACTTGAGACAAATAAAAAGAGACACAATATACCAGAAATTAAGGATGCAGAGAAAGCAGTGCTAAGTAGGAAATTTATTGCTACAATGCATACATTAAAAAAGAAGAAAGATCTCAAATTGATAACCTAACTATATATTTTAAGGAACTAGAAAAAGAAGAATAAACTAACCCATAGCCAGTAGAAGGAAAGAAGCAATAAAGCTTAGTGGAGATAAATACAATAGAGAAGAGAAAAAAAAAACAGGAAAAAGTCATCAAAACCAAAGTTGATTTTTTGAAAAGATCAATTAAATTAACACACTTTTAGCTTAAACTGAGTGCCAAAGAGAGAAGACTCAAAGTACTGAAATCAGAAATATAAGTGGGGATATCACTACCAATTTTATAAAAATAATAAGAGAATGCTATGAACATTTATATATCAAACAATTGCATAACTTAGGTGACATGGACAAATTCCTAGAAATGTACATCTATCAAAATGAATCACGAAGAAAAAGAAAATCTGAATAGACCTATAACTAGTAAGGAGACTAAGTCAGTAATAAAAGAAATCTCTCAGTAAAGAAAAGCCTAGGACAAGATGGCTTACCTGGTGAATTCCATCACACTTTCAAGGAGGATTTAAAACTAATCACGCTGAAACTCTTCCAAAATATTGAAGAGGCGGGAATAGTTCCTAACTGATTCCATGAGGCCAGCACTACCCTGATACCAAAGCCAGAAAAGAAACTACAAGAAAACTACATACCAATATTTCTTATGAATATATAGATACAAAAATTCTCAACAATATACTAGCAAACTGAATTCAGCAGCATAGTAAAAGGATTATACACCAACACCAAGTGAGTTTTATTCCTGAAGTGCAAGGATAGTTCAATATACAAAAAACAAATGATGTAATACATGCCATTAATAAGATGAAGGAAAAAAACACATGATCATCTCAGCTGATGCAGAAAAGGCATTTTACAATATTCAACATGCTTTCATGATAAAAAATACTCAATAAACTAGGAATAGAAAGAAATATCCTCAACACGACAAAGGGAATTAAAAACTCACAGCTAACATTACCCTCAATGGTAAAAAGACTGAAACTTTCCCCTAAGATTAGACATAAGACAAGGATGTCCACTTTCAGACAACATGATTTTAAAAATAGAAAATTCTAAAGATCCACAAGAAAACTGCTAGAGTTAATAAATTAATTCAGCGAAGTTGAAAGATACAAAATCAACAAATATAAGTTGAATTTCCATACACTAACAATGAACAATCCAAAAAGGAAATGAATAAAACAATTTCATAGCATAAAAAATAAAATACTTGGGAATGAATTTAACCAAGGGGGCAAAATAATCGTACATTGAAAACTAAAGTATTGCTGAAAAAAATTTAAGACATAAATACATAGAAAGATAACTTGTGTTCATGGATTGGAAGATTTAATATTGCTAAAATGACAATACTATCTAAAGCAATCTAAAGAGTCAATGCAATCCCTACAAAAATCCCAATAGATTCTCTTTTGCAGGAATAGAACAACCTCTCTTGAAATTCACATGGAATCTCAAGGGACTCAAAAGAGCCAAAACAATCCTGAAAAAGAACAAAGTTGGAGAACTCACACTTCATAATTTGAAAACTTACTACAAAGCTACAGTAAACAAAACAGGTACTACTGGCATAAGGACAGACATACAGAACAATGGAATATAATAGCAAGCCCAGAAATAAACCCTTACATATTTGGCACCCTTTGACAAGAATGTCAAAACTATTCAATGGAGAAAGGACCATTTTTTCCACAAACAATGCTGGGAAAATTGGATGTGACATGCAAAAGTATGAAAGTGGATCCTTACCTTATACCATATACAAAAATTAATTCAAAATGGATCAAAGAGAATTGAGTCAAGATGGAGGAGTAGGAGGAAGTAAAGTTCACCTTTCCCTACAAATGCATCAAGAATACACCTACAGGAGGGAGTTAAGATGGCAGAGGAATAGGAGGATGTGGGGTTCATCGCTCTCCACAGATGCATCGCGAATATATCTAACTTTTGTTAGTTTTGTTTTTAATTGTTTAATTTCATTCTTGGGTTCTTTTGTTTGTCTGGTTGTTCTCTTGATTTTGTTTTATTTGGTTCTGTTTTTGTTTCTTTTTTGTGTATGTGTGTTTCTGTGTTTATTTGTTTGATTTTACTTTTTACCATTTGTCAAGGGTTTTGTTTGTCTGCTTTGGTTAATCCCCTTTATTGCTGGGATGAGTGCCTTGTGGGGTCTTTGTTCCCTGACTGGAAGTAAGACCTGAGGCTCTGGGGTGGGAGCACTGAGTCCAGGGTGCTGGACCACTAGAGATTTCCTGGCCTCAGGGAAGATTAATCGCCAAGAGCTCTCATGGAGGCCTCTATCTGAATCGAAGACACAGCTCCACCCAACTGCCTGTAGTTCCCAGCACTGGATGCCTCACACCTAACAACAAACAACACAGGAACACAAACCCACCCATCAGCACTCAGACTACCTAAAGTCATACTAAGTTCACAGACACCCCAAAACACACCACCTGACACCACCCTGCTCATCAGAGGAAAAAGACTCAGCTTCACCCAACAGAACACAGGCACCAGCCCCTCCCATCAGGAAAGCTATGCAAGACTCTGGACCAACCTCACCACCAGGGGCAGAGAACAGAAGCAAGAGGAGCTACGACCCTGCAGCCTAGGGAAAGGAAAGCACAAACACAGTAAGTTAGAAAGAATGAGAAGACAGAGAAATATCTTGCAGACAAAGGAGCAAGATAAAAACCCACAAGACCAAATAATGAAGAGGGAATAGGCAAACTACTATGAAAAAGAATTCATAGTAATGATAGTAAAGATGATCCAAAATCTCTAAAACAGAATGGAGAAAATACAAGAAACATTTAACAAGGACCTAGAAGAACTAAAGAGCAAATAAACAGTAATGAACAACACAATAACTGAACTTAAGAGTACTCTAGAAGGAATCAATAGCAGAATACCTGAGGCAGAAGAATGGCTAAGTAAGCTGGAAGACAGAATGGTGGAAATAACTGCCACAGAGCAGAACAAAGAAAAAAGAATGAAAAGAATTGAGGACAGTAACAGAGACCTCTGGGACAACATTAAGTGCACCAACATTTGAATTATAGGCATCCCAGAAGAAGAAGAAAAAAAGAAAGGGTCTGAGAAAATATTTGAAGAGATTAGAGTTGAAAACTTCCCCAACATGGGAAAGGAAATAGTCAATCAAGTCCAGAAACTGCAGAGAGACACATACAGGGTAAACCCAAGGAGAAACACACAGAGACACATATTAATCAAACTAACAAAAAGTAAACAGAAAGAAAAAATAAATAAAAGCAGCAAGGGAAAAGCAACAACTAACTTAGAAGGGAAAAGCAAAAACATTCCCATAAGATAAACAGCTGAACTATCAGCAGAAACTCTGCAGGCCAGAGGGGAGTGGCAGGATATATTTAAAGTGATGAAAGGGAAAAACCTACAAGCAAGATTACTCTACCCAGCAAGGATCTCATTGAGACTTGACAGAGAAATCAGAAGCTTTACAGACAAGCAAAAGTTAAAAGAATTCAGCACCACCAAACCAGCTTCACAACAAATGGTAAAGGAACTTCTCTAGGCAGGAAACACAAGAGAAGGAAAAGACCTAAAAAAACAAACCCAAAACAACTAGGAAAATGGTAATAGGAACATACATATCGAAAATTACCTAAAATGTAAATGGATTAAATGCTCCAACCAGAAGACACAGGCTGGCTGAATGGATACAAAAACAAGACCCATATATATGCTGTCTACAAGAGACCAACTTCAGATCAAGGGACACATACAGACTGAAAATAAGGGGATGGAAAAATCTATTCCATGCAAATGGAAACCAAAAGAAAGCTGGAGTAGCAATACTCATATCGGATAAAATAGACTTAAAAATAAAGAATGTTACAAGAGACAGAGGAGGACACTAAACAATGATCAAGGGATCAATCCAAGAAGAAGATATAACAATTGTAAATATTTTTGCACATGAGCACCTCAATACATAAGGCAAATGCTAACAGCCATAAAAGGGAAAATGGACAGTAACACAGTAATTGTAGGGGACTTTAACACTTCACTTTCACCACTGAACAGATCATCCAAAATGAAAATCAGTAAGGAAACACAGGCTTTACATGACACATTAGAGCAGATGGACTTAATTGATATTTATAGTACATTCCATCATAAAACAACAGAATACACTTTCTTCTCAAGTGCTCATGGAACATTCTCCAGGATAGATCACATCTTAGATCACAAATCAAGCTTCAGTAAGTTTAAGAAACTTAAAATTGTATGAAGCATCTTTTCCAACCACAATGAGACTAAATATCAATTACAGGAAAAAAATAACTGTAAAAAATGGAAACACATGGAGGCTAAACAATATGCTACTAAACAACCAAGAGATCAGTGATGAAACCAAAGGGCAAATCAAAAAATGCCTAGAAACAAATGACAATGAAAACACAATGACCCAAAACCTATGAGATGCAGCAAAAACAGTTCTAAGAGAGAAGTTTATAACAATACAATCCTACCTCAAGAAACAAGAAAAATCTCAAATAAACAACCTAACCTTACACCTAAAGCAACTAGAGAAAGAAGAACAAAAAATAACCCCCAAAGTTAGCAGACAGAAAGAAATCATAAAGATCAGATCAGAAATAAATGAAAGAGAAATGAAGGAAACAATACCAAAGATCAATAAAACTTAAAGCTGGTTATTTGAGAAGATAAACAAAATTGATAAACCATTAACCAGACTCATGAACAAAAAAAGGGAGAAGACTCAGATCAACAGAATTAGAAATGAAAAAGGAGAAGTAACAACTGACACTGCAGAAACACAAAGGATCATGAGAGATTACTACAAGCAACTCTATGCCAATAAAATGGACAGCCTGGAAGAAATGGACAAATCTTTAGAAAAGTGCAACCTTCCAAGACTGAACCAGGAATAAATAGAAAATGTGAACAGACCAATCATAAGCACTGAATTTGAAACTCTGATTTAAATCTTCCAACAAACAAAAGCCCAGAGCCAGATGACTCCACAGGAGAATTCTATCAAACATTTAGAGAAGAGCTAACACCTACCCTGCTCAAACTCTTCCAAAATATAGCAGAGGAAGAAACTCTCCCAAACTCATTCCACGAGGCCACCATCACCCTGATACCAAAACCAAACAAAGATATCAAAAAGAAAAAAAAGAAAGAAAGAAAATTACAGGCCAATATCACATAGATGCAAAAATCCTCAACAAAATACTAGCAAACAGAATCCAAAAGCACATTAAAAGGATCATACACCATGATCAAGTGGGGTTTATCCCAGGAATGAAAAGATTTTTCAATGTATGCAAATCAATCAATATGATACACCATACTAAAAAACTGAAGGATTAAAAACCATATTATAATCTCAATAGATACAGAAAAAGATTTCAACAAAATTCAACACCAGTTTATGATAAAAACTATCCAGAAAGTGGGAATAGAGTAAACCTACCTCAATATAATAAAAGCCATATATGAGAAACCCACAAAAAACATCATTCTCAATGGTAAAAATATGAAAGCATTTCCTCCTAGATCAGGAACAATACAAGGGTACCCACTCTCACCACTATTATTCAATATAGTTTTAGACGTTTTAGCCACAGCAGTCAGAGAAGAAAAAGAAAAGGAATCCAAATTGGAAAAGAAGTAAAACTGTCACTGTTTTCAGATGACATGATACTATACATAGAAAATCCTAAAGATGCCACCAGAAAACTACTAGAGCAAATCAATCAGTTTGGTAAAGTAGCAGGATAAAAAATTAATGCACAGAAATCTCTTGCATTTCTATACACTAAGAACAAAATATTAGAAGGAGAAATTAAGGAAACGCTCCATTTACTATTGCAAAAAAAGAATAAAATACCTAGGAATAAACCTACCTAAGGAGGCAAAAGACCTCTATGCAGAAAAGTATAAGACACTGATGAAACGAATCAAACACGACTCAAAAAGATGGAGAGATATACCATGTTCTGGGATTGGAAGAATCAGCATTGTGAAAATGACTTCACTACCCAAAGCAATCTACAGATTCAATGCAATTCCAATCAAATAACCAAGGGAGTTTTTCACAGAACTAGATCAAGAAATTTTACAGTTTGTATGGAAACACAAAAGACCCCAAATAGCCAAAGCAATCTAGAGAAAGAAAAACGAAGCTGGAGGAATCAGGCTCCCTGAATTCAGACTATACTACAAAGCTACAGTAATCAAGACAATATGGTACTGGCACAAAAACAGAAATATAGATCAATGGAACTGGATAGAAAGTCCAGATATAAACCCACACACCTATGGTCACATAATCTATGACAAAGGAGGCAAGAATATACGATGGAGAAAAGACAGTCTCTTCAATAAGTTGTGCTAGGAAAACTGGACAGCTGCATGTAAAAGAATGAAATTAGAACACTCCCTAACACCATACACAAAAATGTACTCAAAATGGATTAAAGAGCTAAATGTAAGGCTGGACACTATAAAATTCTTAGAGGAAAACATAGGCAGGACACTCTTTGATATAAATTGCAGCAATATCTTTTTTGATCCTTCTCCTAGCATAATGGAAATGAAAACAAAAGTAAGCAAATGAGACCTAATTAAACTTAACAGCTTTTGTATAGCAAAGGAAACCAGAAATAAAACAAACAAGCAGCCCACCAAATGGGAGAAAATATTTGTGTACAAAGTGACTGAAAAGGGATTAATTGCTAAAATATACAAAGAGCTCATGCAGCTCAATATCAAAAAAACAAACAACCAAATCAAAAAATGGGTGAAAAATCTAAATAGACGTTTGTCCAAAGAAGACATAAAAATGGCCAAGAGGCACAGGAAAAGATGACTAATTACTAGAGAAATGCAAATCGAAACTACAATGATGTATCACCTCGCACCGGTTAGAATGGCCATCATCAAAAAATCTACAAACTATAAATGCTAAAGAGGTTGTGGAGAAAAGGAAACCCTCCTATACTCCTCGTGGGAATGTAAATTGGTACAACCACTATGGAGAACAGTATGGAGGTTCCCTAAAAATCTAAAAACAGAGGTACCATATGATCCAGCAATCCCACCCCTGGACATATATCCAGAGAAAATCATAATTTGAAAAGATAATGAACTCCAATGTTCTTTGCAGCACTGTTTACAATAGCCAAGACATGGAAGCAACCTAAATGTCCATCAACAGAGGAATGTAAAGAAGATGTGCTACATATACACAATGGAATGTTACTCAGTCATAAAAAAGAATGAAATAATATCATTTGTAGCAGCATGGATGGACCTACAGATTGTCATGCTGAGTGAAGTAAGTCAGATATCGCTTATATGTGGAATCTAAAAAAAGGAACAAATGAACTTCTTTACAAAGAGAAATAGAGACACAGATGTAGAAAAAAATCTTATGGTTGCCAGGGCAGAAAGGGTGGGAGGATAATTTGGGTAACTGGGATTGACATATACACACTACCATATATAAAACTGATACCTAATGAGGACCTACTGTATAGCACAGGAAACTCATCTCAATACTCTGTAATGACCTATGTGGGAAAAGAATCTAAAAAAGAGTGGATATATATATATATATACATATATATATATATATATATATATGTATATATATATATATATACAACTGATTCACATTGCTGTACAGCAAAAACTAACAAAACATTTTAAATCAACTATACTCCAATAAAATTTTTTAACATTTTTATTGGAGTATAATTGCTTTACAATGGTGTGTTAGTTTCTGCTTTATAACAAAGTGAATCAGTTATACATATACATATGTTCCCTTATCTCTTCCCTCTTGTGTCTTCCTCCCTCCCATCCTCCCTATCCCACCTCTCTAGGTGTCACAAACCACCTAGCTGATCTCCATTTGCTATGCTGCTACTTCCCACTAGCTATCTATTTTAATATTTGGTAGTGTATATATGTCCATGCCACTCTCTCACTTTGTCACAGCTTACCCTTCCCCCTCCCCATATCCTCAAGTCCATGCTCTAGTAGGTCTGTGTCTTTATTCCCGTCTTACCCCTAGGTTCTTCATGACATTTTCTTTTTTTTTTTCTTCGATTTCATGTATATGTGTTAGCATATGGTATTTGTTTTTCTCTTTCTGACTTACTTCACTCTGTATGACAGACTCTAGTCCATCCACCTCACTACAAATAACTCAATTTCGTTTCTTTTTATGGCTGAGTAATATTCCCTTGTATATATGTGCCACATCTTCTTTATCCATTCATCTGTTGATGGACACTTAGGTTGCTTCCATGTCCTGGCTATTGGAAATAGAGCTGCAATGAACATTTTGGTACATGACTCTTTTTATTTATTTATTTATTTATTTTGTGGTACATGGACCTCTCACTGTTGTGGCCTCTCCTGTTGGGGAGCACAGGCTCCGGATGCTCAGGCTCAGCAGCCATGGCTCACGGGCCTAGTCACTCCGCGGCACGTGGGATCTTCCTGGACCAGGGCACAAACCCATGTCCCCTGCATTGGCAGGCAGACTGCGCCACCAGGGAAGCCCCATGCCTCTTTTTGCATTATGATTTTCTCAGGGTATATGCCCAGTAGTGGGATTGCTGGGTCGTATGGTAGTTCTATTTGTAGTGTTTTTAGGAACCTCCATACTGTTCTTCATAGTGGCTGTATCAATTTACATTCCCACCAACAGTGCAAGACTGTTCCCTTTTCCCACACCCTCTCCAGCATTTATTGTTTCTAGATTTTTTATTATGGCCATTCTGACTGGTGTGAGATGATATCTCATTGTAGTTTTGATTTGCATTTCTCTAATGATTAATGATGTTGAGCATTCTTTAATGTTTTTGTTGGGAATCTGTATATCTTCTTTGGAGAAATGTCTATTTAGGTCTTCTGCCCATTTTTGCATTGGGTTTTTTGGTTTTTTGTTATTGAGCTGCATGAGCTGCTTGTAAGTTTTGGAGATTAATCCTTTGTCAATTGCTTCATTTGCAAATATTTTCTCCCATTCTCAGGGTTGTCTTTTGGTCTTGTTTATGGTTTCTTTTGCTGTGCAAAAGCTTTTAAGTTTCATAAGGTCCCATTTGTTTATTTTTGTTTTTATTTCCATTTCTCTAGGAGGTGGGTCCAAAAGGATCTTGTTGTGATTTATGTCATAGAGTGTTCTGCCTATGTTTTCCTCTAAGAGTTTGATAATGTCTGGCCTTACATTTAGGCCTTTAATCCATTTTGAGTTTATTTTTGTGTATGGTGTTATGGAGTGTGTTAATTTCATACTTTTACATGTACCTGTCCAGTTTTCCCAGCACCACTATGGAAGAGGCTGTGTTTTCTCCACTGTATATTCTTGCCTCCTTTATCAAAGATAAGGTGACCATATATGCGTGGGTTTATCTCTGAGATTTCTACCTTGTTCCATTGATCTATATTTCTGTTTTTGTGCCAGTACCATACTGTCTTGATTAATGTAGCTTTGTAGTATAGTCTGAAGTCAGGGATCCTGATTCCTCCAGCTCCCTTTTTCGTTCTCAAGATTGCTTTGGCTATTCAGGGTCTTTTGTGTTTCCATACAAAACACCATACACAAAAATAAACTCAAAATTGATTAAAGACTTAAATGTAAGGCCAGATACTATAAAACTCTTAGAGGAAAACAGAGGCAGAACACTCTTTGACATCAATCACAGCAAGATCCTTTTTGACCCACCTCCTAGAGTAACAGAAATAAAAACAAAAATAAACAAATGAGATCTATTTAAACTTAAAAGTTTTGCACAGCAAAGGAAACCATAAACAAGACAAAAAGACAACTCTCAGAATGGGAGAAAATATTTGCAAATGAAGCAACTTACAAGGGATTAATCTCCAAAACATAAAAACAGCTCAAGCAGCTCAATATCAAAAACAAAAAAACAAAAAAAACAACCCAATCATAAAATGGGTGGAAGACCTAAATAGACATTTCTCCAAAGAAAACATACAGATTGCTAACAAACACATGAATAGATGCTCAACATCAATAATCATTAGAGAAATACAAATGAAAACCTCAATGAGTTATCACCTCACACCAGTCAGAATGGCCATCATCAAAAAATCTACAAGCAATAAATGCTGGAGAGAGTATGGAGAAAGGGAACCCTCCTGCACTGTTGGTGGGAATGTAAATTGATACAGCTGCTATGGAGAACAGTATGGAGATTCCTTAAAAAACTAAAAATAGAACTAACATATGACCCAGCAATCCCACTACTGGGCATATACCCTGAGGAAACCATAATTCGAAAAGATACATGCACCCCAATGTTCATCATAGCACTATCAACAACAGCCAGGACCTGGAAGCAACTTAAATGTACATCAACAGAGGAATGGGTAAAGAAGATGTGGTACATATATACAATGGAATATTACTCAGCCATAAAAAGGAATGAAATTGTACCATTTGCAGAGATGTGGATGGATCTAGAGACTGTCATACAGAGTGAAGTAAGTCAGAAAGAGAAAAACGAATATCATATAATTTTGCTTATGTGTGGAATCTAGAAAAATGATCCAGATGAACTTATTTGCAAAGCAGAAATAGAGACACAGATGTAGAGAACAAATATATGGATACCATGGTGGGAGGGAGATGAATTGGGAGATTGGAATTGACATATTTACACTGCTATGTATAAAATAGATAACTAATGAGAACCTACTGTATAGCACAGTGAACACTACTCATGCTCTGTGGTGACCTAAATGGGAAGGAAATCCAAAAAAGAGGGGTATATGTAAACGTATAGCTGATTCACTTTTCTGTACAGTGGAAACTAACACAACATTGTAAAACAACTATACTCCAGTAAAAATTAATTAAAAAAAAGAAAAGGAATAAATGAAGGTAAAATAAATTATGTTATTTTTCTTATTCTTAATTGATCTAAAAGACTTACTTAAAGCAATAATAGTAACAATGTATTAGGTATTTATGGCATATGAATTAATAACATGAATAACAGCAATGTCACAAGGCATAGGGAGGAGAATTGAGCAAACTCTGTTAGGAGGTAGCTGCAATCCAAATGAAGCAGTTAAGGTGATCTGAAGACGGACTTAGATTATTTTTAAATGCATGTTATAAACCCCAAGGCAACCACTAGAAAAGTTTTAAAAATAAATATGAATGATATGTTAAGATGGAGATACAATGGAATCATATATACTTAAAACCAGAGAAAACAGAAAAAGTCAGGGGAATGCTACAAAGAATAAATGCAATGAATATATACACTTACCAAAAATGGTAGATTTTCCTCCAACTATATCAGCAATCCCTCTAATTGTGAACACCAGATGAGAATGATATCATGAGACTAGATAACAAAACAAAGAGACCCTACAAGAAACTCACTTTAAGTATAATGACACCTATACCTTAGAAGTAAAAGTAGAGAGAAAGATATAACATGGTAACAGTAATAAAAAGAAAGTGAGAGTAGCTTATTAATTTCATGTAAGCTGATTTTAGAACAAAGAAGACTATCAGAGATAAAAAAAAAGAACTGTTATATACAGTCATCCTTTGGAATCCATGGGGGATTGGTTCCAGGACCACCAACCCCACCCCCACACACACAGTGGATACCAAAATTCATGGACGTTCAAGTCCCTTATGTACAGTGGCCTAGTACAGTAGGCCCTCCACATCCACGGGTTCTGCATCTGCAGATGCAATCAAATTTGATCCTTGGTTGGTTGAATCTGTGAATGCAAAACCTACAGATATGGAGGACAGTTTGTAATTTATAAGAGCTAACTCTCCAAGAGGACACAACAGTTCTAATTGTCTACACTTGACAGTAGAGCATCAAAACACATGAGGTACAAACTGATAGAACTGAAATACTAGAGCTGGACACATCAACACTCTTTGTCAGTAATTGATAGGTTAAACAGCTAGAAAATCAGCGAGGCTATAGATGACCTAAAGTACACTATCGATCAACTTGATCTAAGTGACATTTATAGAACACCCCATACGACAGCAGAACACACATTTTTATCAAGCACACATGGAACATTCACAAAAATAGACCACACCTGGGCCATGAAACACATCTTAACAAATTGAAAAGAATAGGAATCATACAAAGTGTGTTACCCTGGGGGCACAGGTTAATAGCTCAGAACCCACTGAACATGTTTACTGGAAGTGAACAGATAAGTAAAGTGATGGTAGCTGGCAGATGGTGGCCACCAGGTCCTCACGGTTGGAGCTAAGTTTACAGATAAGCAAGAAGAGAAGGCTAACATGAAACATGGAAAACGATTAGAATCAGAGACATCAGTATGAACTCATGTTTAGCTTATTGTAGGTGTTGATGGATAAATGTAAAAGTAATTATATATGTGTGTAGATAGATGGGCCAGTATAGGTACGTGTATTTCCTCTCTGTCCACTGAGAGGACCTAGAAGCAAGGACACCTCAGTAGCAAAAGCACACCCAGCCCCCAGATCTCGGTTACTAATACTATTCTCTAATAATAGGAACATTTCCTCTATGGAGAAAGGGTTAATTCAAGGTCTGGTGAGAGAATACACAAAGCCTGGAGCATCAGAAACTAAGAAAGTTCTTACACACACACACGCACACACACACAGTGATGCTGTTTGCCAGGAGGACACAGAAAATCATTGAAATCTCCCCCAGTGGTCAAAGCTGGAGCAAGTTCAGCAACAAAACAAATGATGCAGTAATGTGTTATATCCCAAAGATGTGTGAGCTATGCTTAAGACTTGCTTCTAGAGTCAAGTGTGGAAAGAGGGTGAAAAGTAACTTTATAGTGGATAAACCTGGCAAATATTAGCTTAGCCAGGCCGTCCAGGAGAAGCTCTGTTGGGAACATTCTCCCTTGAGAGGAGACGGTGAGAATGCACTGATCCTCTGTGATCTCCCTCCCAAAACCCACAAACCCAGTCTAACTACAAGAAAAACGTCAGACCAGCCCAAACTGAAGGACACTCTACAAATACCTGTCAAGATAATCAAAACAGGGAAAGTTTGAGAAACTGCCATATGGGATAGTATGCCATAGTCTCTTCTGGGCGAAGAGACTAAGGAGACAGGATAACTAAACAGATGTGGTGTCTTGGATGATTCTGGAACAGAAAAGGGACATTAAGGAAAATCTCAGAAAATCTGGATAAAGTATGAAGTTTAGTTATTAATGATGATTAATAATAATGATTAATAATATTGGTTAATTAGTTGTGACAACTGTGCCATAGTAATATAAGATGTTAATATTAGGGAAACAGTGTGAAGCATATATGGAAGCTCTCTGTACTGTTTCTGTAATTTTTTGCAACTTTTCTGTAAATCTGAAATTCTTAAATAAAAAGGTTATTTAACTGCATATTTTTTTTTAAAAAGCTAGTACCAGCATCACCACCTCCTGCCCATAAATAACAATAAAGAGTAAATCTGCTGATACTGCTTACTGCTCCTAATTATAAATACACAAATCCTATTGTGGGCAATGGAGATATTAAATGAGATAACTTTTTGATGGAGAAGGCAGACTGCTAGAAAAGCATGGACAGTATCTCAGCTGCACTTGTTAGCATGCCCAGTATAGAGATAGGCCTCCTCCTACATGGCCCATCTGTGCCATTTAGGTCAGCCAAGAACAGTCTATTTTTTTCTACATGATGACAGCTCAAGATTTGACACTCACACTTATTGCTAAGGGAGTTTTCTTTCTTTCTTTCTTTCTTTCTTTCTTTCTTTCTTTCTTTCTTTCTTTCTTTCTTTCTTTCTGTGTGTGTAATTACACCCATCTTCTGAGAGAAATCATTTACTTCCTGTGATATCACTAAGATATCCACCCATACCTTAGTCTGCTGATGCTGCCATAACAAAATACCACAGACTGAGTGGCTTAAACAACAGAATTGTATTTTCTTACAGTTCTGGAGGCTAGAAGTCCAAGATCAGGGTGCCAGCAGGGTTGGTTTCTCCTGAGGCCTCTCTTCTTGGCTTGCACATGGCCACCTTCTCACTGTGTCCTCACATGGTCTTCCTTCTGTGTATGTGCATCCCTGATGTCTCTCTGCATGTCCTAATTTCTCCTTCTTATAAAGACACCAGTCAGATTGTATTACAGTCCACCCAAACAGCCTCAGTTTTAACTCAAAACCTCTTTAAGGCTGTATTTCTAAATACCATTGCATTGAGAGGGGGTTAGAATTTCAACATATGAATTTGGGGGGACACCATTTGGCCCATAATAGTGGCATTGACAGCTGGTGGGTAGGTCAATGGTTGTTTTTTGCACTTGCTGGTTGGTGGCACTCATGTGCCCCACAGTCTGATAAGTCTGACCAGGCCTGGGCAGCCAACTGGGTCCTCACTTCTAACTGAACAGTGATCTTGGGAAGAAAGTATTAAAGCCTCGTCTCCTTTTATAATCTGTAGCCAACATACTGCCTACCTCAGAGAATTATTGGAAGGACTTGGGGCTCAAGGACGGAAGGTTGTCCCCAGAGGTGGCTTTCTTCTTAATGTCGTGAGTCAGAGGCTCAGGCGCGGCACCACCTGAGCTCTGCTGCTTCCACCACTTCACAGGTGTGGGGCAGTCATGAGCATTAAACCATATGCTAATGGCACAGCCCTTGACTTAGCATTGTTGTTCAGTTGGTGATCTACCTTCAAAATTTGGCCCAATTTTTTTGAAAATCTATCTACTCACCCCAAACATTTTAAAGAAGCTACCCAAGAATTTTTTTTATCTCTGAGATTTTTAAATAGCTATAAGGGATATAATTCACAGTGTATCCTAAAACTTGACACTTTAAAATAAAAAGTGTATATCATGCTTTCAAATTTATTCCTTGAAACCTAAGCACCTTAGCACTTTGGTGACTATCATACAATTATTTTTAATGAGCAAGATTTTCTTTAATTTACATTGTTTCTTTGCTCCTTGGACTTATTTTTCCACTCCACTTCCTTGACAGAACTTTCTTCTACATCTCGTTTTTTTATTGCTCTCCCTGTCACAGGCACTCTGGGACAGATTAGTTGTAGAGTAGAGATGTGTGGAAATTAAGAATCTGGGCCCACCAGGGTGAAGAATGGGAATCCGAGTGTGCCTCACTCTGGTTTGCTCTGGACAATGTCCTTCAGGTGGCTTCAAGTTAAGGCAGCAGGAAAGGCAGGTGGGAACCCCCAGGCAGGTATCAAAAAAGCAGGGAGGACCAGAAGAAAAGCCCCTCCAATTCCAGCCCTACCTCCCATCAAGGTGGTAGCTACCAACACATCCCAGGGGAAGATGCAGCTTGCACTCACTTCAGATCTAACTCTTCCACCAAAACCACTGGGCACACACAGACTGCATAGTGACACTCCCACACAAGGACACACCTCCAACTGGGATAAATAATTGTTTTACCTAATTTCATAGAGATAGAGAAAGTTAAACAAAATGAGAAGACTATGTTTCAAATGAAAGAAAAAGGAAAAGCCATGGGGAAAAAAACCCTAATGAAACAGACATAAATAATTTACCAGATAGAGTTCAAAGAAATAGTAATGAGAATGCTGACAGAACTAGGGAAAAGAATAGATGAACTAAAAAATGTAAAGAAGAACCAGTCAGAACTGAAGAAAATAATAACTGAAAGAAAAATACACTATAGGGAAGTAGCAGCAGACTAGGTAATAAAGAAGAATGTATACACAATCTGGAAGATAGAATAGTGGAATTCACCCAATCAGAACAGCAAAAAGAAAAACAAATTTGAAGAAATGAGGATAGTTTAAGGGACCTCTGTGACAACATCAACGTTATTAACATCTGCATTATAGGGGTCCCAGAAGGAAAAGAGAGAAAGAATGGGGTAGAAAATAGATTTGATAAAATTATAGCTGAAAAATTCCCCAAACTGAAGGAAACATATTTCCAGGTACAAGAAACACAGAGAGTCTCAAACAAGATGGACGCAAAGAGACTCACACCAAGACATATCACAATTAAAATGGCAAAAGTTTAAGATAGAGAATTCTAAAGGCAGCAAAAGAAAAACAAAGAGTTGCATACAAGGGAAATGCATAAGGCTATTAGCTATTAGATTTTTCAGCAGAAAATTTGCAGGACAGGGTGTGGCATGATATAGTCAAAATCCTGAAAATGAAAAACGTACCTAAGACACTCTGTCAGAAAAGATATCATTCAGAATTGAGGGAGAGATTAAGAACTTCTCAGACAAGCAAAAACTAAGAGTTCATCAATACTAAACTGACCTTAAGAGAAGTGTTAAAGGATCTTCTTTAAATAAAAAAGAAAAGGCTACAATAAGAAATAAGAAATTATAGGAAAGGGGAAATTCCACTGCTTAAGGCAAGTATATAGTAAAAGCTGTGGAGGAACTACTTAAATAAGATAGTAGGAAGGTTAAAAGACAAAAATTGTAAAATCAATATAACTACAATAAACAGTTAAGGGATAGACATGACAATATAAAATATGACATCAAACACACAAAATGTGAAGTAGAGGTAAGTAAAAAATGGAAGTTGTTAGAATGCGTTTGAACTTAAATGACTATCACTCTAAAATAACTAGATATAGTTACAGGTCAACATATATGAACTACATGGTAACCACAAATCAAAAACCTACAACAGATATACAAAAACTAGAAAAAAAGGAACACAAACATAACACTAAAAAAAATTATTGGGCTTCCCTGGTGGCGCAGTGGTTGAGAGTCCACCTGGTGATGCAGGGGACACGGGTTTGTGCCCCGGTCCAGGAAGATCCCACGTGCCGCGGAGCGGCTAGGCCTGTGAGCCATGGCTGCTGGGCCTGCGCGTCCGGAGCCTGTGCTCCTCAGCAGGAGAGGCCACAGCAGTGAGAGGCCCACGTACCACAAAAAAAAAAAAAAAAAAAAAAATCAAACCACAAGGGAATACTAAAAGAAGAAGAAAAGAACTGAGAAGAACTTTAGAAACAAATAACAAAATGGCATTAAGTACATACCTATCAATAATCACTTTAAATGTCAATAGACTAAATGTTTCAATCAAAAGACATGGCTGATTGGATAAAAAAAGTAAAAAAAAAAAAAAAGACCCATCTATATGCTGCCTATAAGAGACTCAGTTCAGAGATAATGACACCCACAGACTGAAAGTGAGAGGATGGAAAAAGATATTCCATGGAAGTGGAATGAAAAAAAGCCAGGGTAGCAATACACATATCAGTCAAAGTGGATTTTAAAACAAAATTTGTAATTAAGGACACAGAAGGGTATTATATAATGATAAAAAGATCAACACAAAATAAGTCTGTAATGTTCATAAACATATATGAACCTAATGTAGGAGCACCTAAAAATATAAAGCAAATATTGAATATTAACAGACATAGAGAGAGAAATTGACAAGAATAGTAGGAGGCTTGAACACCCACTAACATCAATGGACAGATCATCTAGACAGAAAATCAATAAAGAAACAGAGGCCTTAAATGACACATTCACCAGTTGGACTTAATAGATGTGTATAGGGCATTCAATCCAAAAGGAGCAGAATACACACTATTTTCAAGTGCATGGAACATTCTCCAGGATAAATCACATGTTAGGTCACAAAACAAATCTCAATTTAAGAACACTGAAGTCATATCAAGCAACTTTTCCAACCGTAAGGGTATGAAACTAGAAATCAATTAAAAGAAGCAAAATGGGACAAGTAATCAGAAAGAGAGAGCAAGAAGACAGTCCCATTTACAATCGCATCAAAAAAAATAAAACACCTAGGAATAAATTTAACCAAGGAGGTGAAATTAGAATTTGTATAGAACCACAAAAGACCCTGAATAGCCCAGCACTTTTGAGAAAAAAGAATGAAGCTGAAGGTATCATGCATCCTGACTTCAGCCTATACTACAAAGCTATGGTAATCAAAACAGTGTGACACTGGCACTTCCATAGATTAATGGAAGAGAATAGAGAATGGGAAATTAACCCACTTACACATGGTCAATTAATCTACAACAAAGTATGTGAAAATATATAATAGGGAAAAGACAGTCTGTTCAACAGGTGGTGCTGGAGAAACTTGACAGCTACATGTAAACGAATGAAATATGAACACTTTCTCACTCCATATACAAAAATAAACCCAAAGTGGATTAAAGACCTAAATGTAAGACTGGAAACAATAGAACTCCCAGAAGAAAACATAGGCAGCACATTCTTTGACATAAATCATAGCAATAAGTTTTTTGGAGTTGTCTCCTCAGGCAACGGAAACAAAAGCAAAAATAAACCAATGAGAGCTAATTAAACTTAAAAGCTTCTGCACAGCTAAGGAAACCATCAAAAAAACAAAAAGACAACCTACTGAATGGAGAAGTTATTTGCAAATGACATGTGGGATAAGGGATTAGTATCCAAAATATATAAATTGTTCATACAACTCAATATCAAAAAAACAAACAACTTGATTTTAAAATGGGCAGAAGACCTGAATAGATATTTGTCCAAAGAAGACATACTGATGACCAAGAGACACATGAAAAAGTACTCAAAATCCATAATCATCAGAGAAATGCAAATCCAAACCACAATGAGATATCACCTCACACCTGTCAGAATGGCTACCATCAAAATGATCACAAATAACAAACGTAGAGAAAAGGGAACCTTAGCTCACTATTGATGGGAATGTAATGATAAAAGGGTCAATTCATTGAGAAGATATATCAGTCATAAATATCACAGCACCTAAATACATAAAGCAGATACTAACAGATCTAAGGGAGAAATAGACAACAATACAATAATAATAGTAGGGAAATTGAATACATTACTTTCAGCAAAAATCATCTTGACAAAAAAAAATCAGAAAGGAAACATTGAACTTGAACCGTACTCCAGACAAAATGGACCTCACAAAAATAAATGAAATAGAGACCAGAAAAACAATAGAAAAGATTAATAAGACTAAGAGCTCATTTTCTTAGAGCTTAGAAACTAATACTACTCACAAGATTAGAGCTTAGAAACTAACACCACTCACAAAATTAGAAATTAAATGGATTAGACTTAAATGTAAGACCTGAAACCATTAAATTATTAGAAAAAGACATAGGAGAAAAAGAGCTTATTTTTGTTTAAAAAGATAAACAAAATTGACAAACCTTTAGATAGACTAAGAAAAATAGTGAAGACTCAAATGAATAAAATCAGAAATGAAAGAGGAGACATTACAACTGACACCACAGAATTACAAAAATCATAACATATTACTCTGAATAACTACATACCAACAAATTGAATAACCTAGAAGAAATGGATAAATTCTTGGAAAAATACAACCAATCAAAACTGAATCTTGCAGAAGTAGAAAATCTGACCAGACCACAACAATAAGGGAATTGAATCAGTAATCAAAACCTCCTGACCGGGCTTCCCTGGTGGCGCAGTGGTTGAGAGTCTGCCTGCCGATGCAGGGGACACGGGTTCGTGCCCCGGTCTGGGAGGATCCCACGTGCCGCGGAGCAGCTGGGCCTGTGAGCCATGGCCGCTGAGCCTGGCGCGTCCGGAGCCTGTGCTCCACAACGGGAGAGGCCACAACAGTGAGAGGCCCGCGTACCACAAAAAAAAAAAAAAAAAAAAAAAAAAAAAAAACTCCTGACCAAGAAAAGCCTAGAACAAGATGGTTTTACTGGTGAATTCTACCAAACACTTAAAGAAGACCAACACTCCTTCTTAAACTCTTCCAAAATACTGAAGAAGAGGGAACATTCCCAAACTCGCATTATAAAGCCAGCATTACCATGATACCATAGCAAGATACGGGGACTACAAGAAAAAAAAAACTATAGACCAATACCCCTGATTAATATAGATGCAAAAATTCTCAATAAAATATTAGAAAACCATATTCAACAGCACATTTAAAGAATCATACAAATCTCATGATCAAGTGAGATTTATCCCTAGGATGCAAGCATGGTTCAATATATGCAAATCAATAAATGTGATACATCACATTAATAGAATGAAAGATAAAAATCATATGATTACCTCAACAGAAGCAGAAAAAGCAGTTGACAAAATTTGACAGCCTTTCATGATAAATAAAACTCAACAGATTGGGTATAAAAGCATACTGCTAACATCATATTTAAGAGTGAAAGGTCAAAAGATTTTCCTCTAAGATTAGGAACAAGACAAGAGTGCCCACTCTCACCATTTTAATTTAAGATAGCGCTGGATCTCTTGCCAGAGCAATCAGACTAGAAAAATAAATAAAAGTCACCCATATCAGAAAAGAAGAAATAAAATTTGTCTTTGCAGATGATCTGATCTTCTATATGTAGTAAATCCTAAGACTCCACCAAAAAACTGATAGAACTAACCAAAGAATTCAGTAAAGTTGCAGGATATAAAATCAACATACAAAGATCAGTTGCATTCCTATACACTAACAATAAAACATCTGAAAAATAAATAAAGAAATAATTCCATTCACAATAGCATCAAAAATAGTAAAATAATTAGAAATAAATTTTACCTAGGAGGTTAAAGATCTGTACACTGAAAACTATAGGAAATTGATGAAAGAAGTTGAAGAAGACACAAACAAATGGAAATATATTCTGTGTTCATGGATCAGAAGATTTAATGTTGTTAAATCTACTCAAAGATTTAAAGTTATCCATACTACTCAAAGGCATCTATATATTCAACACAATCCCTATCAAAATTTCAATGGCACTTCTCTTAGAAAAAGAAAAAAAATCCTAAAATTTGCATAGAACCATAAAATACCCTGAATAGTGAAAACAATCCTGAGCAAGAAGAACAAAGCTGAAGGCATCAAACTTCCTAATTTCAAATTATACTACAAAGCAATAGTAAGCAAAACAATATAGTACTGGCATAAAAATAGACACATAGACCAATGGACCAAAATTGGGAGCCCAGAGATAAACTTTTGCATATACTGTCAACTAATATTTGACAAGGGAGCCAAAAATACTCAATCGGGAAAGTTTAATCTCTTCAATGAATGGTGTTAGGAAAATTCAATAACCATGTGCAGAAGAATGGACTCCTATCTTACACCACTCACAAAATTAGAAATTAAATGGATTAAAGATTTAAATGTAAGACCTGAAACCATTAAATTATTAGAAAAGGACATGGGGGAAAGATTCTTGATATTGCTCTTGACAATGACTTTTTTGGGGGGATATGACACCAAAAACACCAGCAACAAAAGCAAAAATTAATAAGTGGGACTTTATCAAACTAAAAAGCTTCTGCACTGCAAAAGAAGCAATCAACAAAATGAAGGAAACCTATAGAATAGGAGAAAATATTTGCAAATCATATATTGGATGAGGGGTTAATATTCAAAATATGTGAAGTCTCATATAGCTCAATAGAAAAAATAATCCAATTTTAAAATAAGCAATAACTTAAATAGATATTTTTCTAAAGGAGATATCTAAATAGCCAGCAGGTACATGAAAAAGTGCTCAACATCACTAATCATCAGGGAAATGCAAATCAAAACCTCAGTAAGACACTCACCTCACATCTATTAGAACAGCTATAATTTAAAAAGAAGAGATAACAAGTGTTGGTGAGGGTTTGGAGAAAAGGGAACCCTTGTGTATCCTTGGTGGAAATGTAAATTGGTATAGCCTCTATGGAAAACAATATGGAGGTTCCTCAAAATATTAAAAACAGTACTACCATATGATCCAGAAATCCCACTTCTGTGTATATATCCAAAGGAAATAAAAACAGGGTCTTGAAGAGATATTTGCACTCCATATACATTGCAGCATTATTCACAATAGCCAAGATTCAGAAACAACCTAAGTGTCTGTCAATGATGAGTGCCTAATGATGTGGCATATATATGCAATGGAATATTATTCAGCTATGAGAAAGAAGGAAATCTTGCCATTTGTGATAACATGGATGAAACTTGAGGGCATTATGTTAAGTGAAATAAGTCTGATACAGAAAGACAAAGTATTTGCAGTAATAGCAGTATGCACGTTATCACTCAAATGTGGACTATAAAAAAGTCAAACTAGAAACAGAGAGTAGAATGGTGGTTACCAGTGACTGGGCGTTGGGGAAAATGAGGAGATGTTGGTCAAAGGGCACAAAGTTCTAGTTATAAAATAAATAAATTCTGAGGATATGATGTGCAGCATGGTGGTTATAGTTAATAATGCTGTATTATATACTTCAAAGTTGCTAAGAGACTAGATCTTAAATGTTCTCACCACCAAAAAAAGGTAATTATGTGATGTGCTGGAGGTGTTAGATAACACTATGGTGGTAGTCACTTTGGAATATATGTGTATTAAATCAGCATTTTGTACTCCTTAAAATTATAAAATGTTATATGTCAACTGTATCTCAATAAAGCTGGCAAAAATTATCAGCAAATAAAAAAGAAAAAATTCAAATAAAAAAAACAATCTTAGCTTGTGGGACACACAAACAGTGTGTCTAAGAAACAGTTTCTCCTGAGCAGTTCATTAAATCTAAAGCCATCTGGGTCCTCCTGCTTAAGGTTCTGACCAGGAGGTCCAGGTGAGACTGAGACATCTTGACTCCTAATCAGCTCCGCAACGATTTTAGTGCGAGCCTTCAAAAGCATCTCTCTGGTGGTGGGAGAGAGTGGTCAAAAGTTTCTATTCAGAGAAGTGATATTGTTGAGAAAATTTCCCAAGCTGAAGTATGAAGGGTGGACTGAAGGAGGCTGAACCAGAGGCAGGAAGTCCCATTGGAGGGCTGCCACCAGGGTCCAGGGACAACACAAGGATCTTGAAGCACAGCAGTGCTGGAAAGATCAGCAGAGGCAGAGGGTGGAGTGGAAGAGAAATGTCTGAGAGGGGGAATTGATGTACTGATAGAACTTGTCTGGATATAACAAGTTAGACAAACAGGGAAGGTCTAGAATGACTCGTGAGATTGGGGAGATGGGAAGAGTTGAAAGAGCAGGTTTGAAGTGAAGATGCTGAACTCAGGTTGGTGTTCCTGTGTGGGACATGGAAGTGGCTGTGGGATAACCTGTGATGAGAGGCCTTGAGTGCTGCGATAAAAAGTTGAGGTTGACTCCAGGGGTAATAGGGATCCATTGAAAGTTCTTGATCTAGAAGAACAACATGGAGAAACTAGAGTTTAAGGAAGGTTACATTGGTGTGGAGATGGCACTGTGGATCTGGTACATATGAAAGAAGTCAAACACTTAGTAGGTGATGGTGCTTGTTCAGGTGGGACATGATAGGGGCTCAAGCTGGAAGGGTGCAGCTAAGTGCTACCTCTAAGGAAGAGTATTAACAGAATCTGTGAGCTCCTTCTGATGAACAAAGAAGTATTTATTAATTCAACTGGATTACAAATCCACAAATTCATACTTGAGATATTCTTAAACTGGGACCACTGTGTGCCTGGTCAGGACAGGGCAGTCACATGGAAGAATGCCCACTGGTTCCATCATGTATCTCCTGGAAGCTGTCAGACAGATTGTGTTTTTCTTCTAGCAGGTTCAATACTTCTTTGCTTTTTGCTCAACAGTCCTATTTCTTACATTGAAGTATAGTTGATTTACAATGTTATATTAGTTTCAGGTGTACAACTAGTATGACATTTTTATAGATTATACTCAATTTAAAATTATTACAAAATTATTGGTTATATTCCCTGTGCTGTACATTACATCCTTGTATCTTATTTATTTTACACCTAGTAGTTTGTACCTCTTAATCGCCTTCTCCAATTTCCTCCTCACACTGTACTTGATCTGAAAGCGGAGAAGATGGAACTTAGGAGTAAAAGTTGAGAAGACTAAGGAGCTGTGTTTTATTGAAACTCTTGTCTAAGAATAACTATCACCATGTCTTGTATTGAGCACCATCTGTCTGTCTGGCATGTATTTGCTCTCTCTCTCAACAACACCCATGCAAGGAAGCTGTGCTTATCTCCACGTTGAGCCCAGGAAGGTTGAATGACCCAGATCAGACACATGCTCCAATACCTGATCCTTCCTCCAGCAGGTCACCCAACATCAGTGGTTCAGCCCCTGTTTGGTCCCACAAGAAGTCAGGTGGAAGACAAAAGGCTCTGATCATTAATCAAGCCAAGGGCTCCTACTGGGGAATTCCCCAGGCCATGACTGTCTGTACATTGCTGCTTACACTCCTTAGCAGCCACCTCCAACCACACGAGCCTATTTACTTAAAAGGGGTTGAAAAATAAAGGCAAATGTGCTCTGTTGGTAAGGAGGTATTAATCACCCAATGGTCACGTTGGCCCCAAATGTGCTTGCTGACGTCTGAGCTGCCCGGGGAAGGCGTTTGACTCAACAAGAAGTAATGCAGCAGGCAGCTGGGTCTGTGGTCAGGTCTCATGGAACACCTACACCTGCCCCACTCACTCTTGGCTGCTGCACTGGAAGCTAATTATTTTTATAAAAGCTGTATTGAAATATAATTTATATACCATAAAATTTACCCTTTTAAAGTGGACAATTCTGTGGTTTTTAGTGTATTCATAGAATTGTGCAACTTTCACCTAGTTAGTTGTTCTAATTTTAGAATATTTTCATCCTCTCTAAAAGGAACCTGATATTTTTTAGCAATCATTTCCCATTTTCTCTTCTTCCCAATCTGTGGCAACCACCCATCGATTTTCTGTCTCTACAGGTTTTCCTATTCTGGACCTCTCATAGAAATAGAATTACACACCGTATGGTCTTTTGTGGCCAACTTTCATCAGTTAGCATAATGTTTACAAGGTTCATTCATGGTGTTGCATGCATCACTATTTCATTCCTTTTTATGACTGAATAATAATTCTACTCCATGGACATGCCCGATTTTATTTAACCATTCATAAGCTGGTGGACATTTGAATTGTTTTCACTTTTTGATTATTATGAAAAATGTTGCTATAAATATTCATGTACAAGTTTTTTTTTGAAAGTATGTCTTCATTTTTCTTAGCTTTATACCTAGGAGTTGAATTTCTAGACCATATGGCAATTCTATGTTTAACATTTTGAGGAACAGCCAAACTGTGTTCCAAAACAGCTGCACCATTGTACATTTCCACTAGTGATGTATGAAGGTTCCACTATCTCCACATCCTTGCTGACACTTGTTATTGGAGCCATTCTAGTGGGTATGAAATGATATCTTCTTGTAGTTTTGATTTGCGTTTTCCTGATGACTAATGATGCCAAGCATGTTTTCATGTGCTTATTGGTCACTTGAAGAAACTTCTATTAAAATCTTCACCCTTTTTAAATTGGGATTTTGTCTGTTTATTGTTATTGTAGTTTTTTATATATTTTAAATACTAGACCCTTACCAGGTATGTATTTTGCAAATATTTTCTCTCATTCTGCAAGTTGTCTTTTCAGTTTTTTGATAATAGTCTTTGAAACACAAAAATTTCTCATATGAATGACATCCGATTTATCTATTTTTTCTTTTATCATTATGCTTTTGTTGTCATATATAAGAAGCCATTGCCTAACTCAGATTCATGAAAATTTACTCCTATTCTTTCTTCTAAGAGTTTTATAGTTTTAGTTCTTGTATTTATGTCTATGGTCCATTTAGCATTAATTTTTATATATGACATGAGGTAAGAACCCAATTTCTTTCTTTTGCATGTGAAAATCCAGTTGTCCCAGCACTATGTGTTGAAAAAAATATTCTTTTTCCCACTGAATTATCTTGGCATACTTGTCAAAAATCAATTGACCATTGGGAACACTCATGCCCTGTTGGTAAATTGGTACAACTACTGTGGAAAACAGTATGGGGCTTCCTCAAAAAATTAAAAATAGAACTGCCATATGATCCAGCAATTTCACTTCTGGGTATTTATCTGAAGAAAACAAAAAACACTAATTTGAAAAGATATATGCACCTCAGTGTTCATTGTAGCATTATTTACAATAGCCAAGATATGGAAGCAACCTACATGTCCATTGGTAGATGAATGGATGAAGATGTGAATACTATTCAACCATAAAAAAGAATGAAATCTTGCCATTTGCAACAACATGGATGTACCTAGAGGGTATCATACTAATGAAATAAGTCAGACAGAGAAACACAAATACCATAAAATTTCACTTATATGTGCAATCTAAAAAAACAACTGAACAAATGTAACAAAACAGAAACAGTGTCATAAATACAAAGAACAAACTGGTGGTTGCCAGAGGGGAGGGAGGATTAAAAGTACAAGCTTCTAGTTATTAAATGAGTAAGTCACAGCAATGTAACTTATGGCATGGGAAATATAGTCCATAATATAGTAATAACTTTGTATGGTGACAGCTGTAACCAGACTTATCATGGTGATCATTTTGTAATGTATAGAAATGTTAAATCACTATGTTGTACACCTGAAACTATGATAATATTGTAAGTAAATTATGCTTCAATAAAAAATCAGTTGATCACAAATTAAGGTTTATTTCTGGCATCAGTTTGATTCCATCTACCCACGTATCTCTCCTTATACCAGTACCATGCTGTCTTGATTACCATAGCTTTATAGTAAGTTTTGGAATGACACAGCATGAGTCCTCCATATTTGTCATTCTTTTTCCGGATTATTTTGACTATTCTGGGTCCTTGAATTTCTATATGAACTTTAGGATCAGCATGTCATTTTCTGCCAAGGAAAAAATGTTAGCTGAGATATTGATAATGATTATGTTGAATCTGTAGATCATTTTGGGGAGTATACCATCTTAATGTTCCAATCCATGAACATAGTTTCCATTTATTGAGGTCTTTTATTTCTTTCAACAATGTTTTGTAGTTAGTGCACAAGTCTTGCACTTCCTTTGATAAATTTATCTTTAAGTATTTTCTTCTTTTTGATGCTGGGCAGCTAATTTTTAAGGAAGGGAAGCAGGTAGAGACAAAATGATTCTCCAAGATCCAAGATGTAAAAGAAAGGAGAAGGGAAAATATTCCTTTCTACTATTATCATTGGACCTTCATGATTCAGACCAGCCATAGTTTGGATGCTGGAATCCAGGTTGTCTGTACCCCCATCCTCCCCTCACAACTCACCATTTTCTCAGGGAATGGGGAGTGGGTGTGAGTTACCTGTGTCCTCTACCATATGATTTATCACTTCACTCTCAAGCCAGGAGATAGGAACTGCAATGTGAATGACATGAGTAATTGTTTGATCTTTTAAAGAACATTTTTAACTCCCTACCACCATATACAAAAATAAACTCAAAATGGATTAAAGATCTAAAGGTAAGGTCAGACACTATAAAACTCTTAGAGGAAAATGCAGGCAAAACACTCTATGACATAAATCACAGCAAGATCCTTTTTGACCCACCTCCTAGAGAAATGGAAAGAAAAACAAAAATAAACAAATGGGAACCTAATGAAACTTAAAAGCTTTTGCACAGAAAAGGAAACCATAAACAAGATGAAAAGACAACCCTCAGAGTGGGAGAAAATATTTGCAAATGAAACAACTGACAAAGGATTCATCTCCAAAATTTACAAGCAGCTCATGCAGTTCAATATCGAAAAAACAAACAACCCAATCCAAAAATGGGCAGAAGACCTAAATAGACATTTCTCCAAAGAAGAAATACAGATTGCCAACAAACACAAAAAACTAAACATAGAACTACCATATGACCCAGCAATCCCACTACTGGGTATATACCCTGAGAAAACCATAATTCAAAAAGAGTCATGTACCACAATATTCATTGCAGCTCTATTTACAATAGCCAGGACATGGAAGCAACCTAAGTGTCCATCAACAGATGAATGGATAAAGAAAATGTGGTACACACATACAATGGAATATTACTCAGCCATAACAAGAAACAAAATTGAGTTATTTGTAGTGAGGTGGATGGACCTAGAGTCTGTCATACAGAGTGAAGTAAGTCAGAAAGAGAAAACAAATACCATATGATAACACATATATATGGAATCTAAAAAAAAAGTGGTTCTGAAGAACCAAGGAGCAGGACAGGAATAAAGATGCAGATGTAGAGAATGGACTTGAGGGCATGGGGAGGGGGAAGGGTAAGCTGGGACGAAGTCAGAGAGTAACACTGACATATATACACTGGCAAATGTAAATTCGATAGCTAGTGGGAAGCAGCTGCATAGCACAGGGAGATCAGCTCCATGCTTTGTGACCACCTAGAGGGGTTGGGATAGGGAAGGTGGGAGGGAGATGCAAGAGGGAGGGGATATGGGGATATACGTATACATATATAGCTGATTCACTTTGTTACACAGCCGAAACTAACACAATATTGTAAAGCAATTATACTCCAATAAAGATGTTGAAAAAAAAAGATATACAAGGCAAAAAAATAAATAAAGAACATTTTAATTCCATTCCTTCATCATCTGGTGTATTCTAAGTGCCTTGTCTGTGTCAGGAGCTGATGACACAGCAAGTAACTTACAAGTTAGCCCCTGCTCCAGGGGGCTCAGAAACGTGGGAAGACCACCACACGGACAGTGATATTCAGGGCGGAAAGTGACTCGGTGGAGGAGAGTACACAGGGGGCCTGGATGCCCAGAAGGGCACCGTCTGTGACACCCTTCAGGAGAAGTTCCCGAAGGGTGAGGGCAAGGGTACTGGAAGCAGGCACCGGGAGAGCAGCTCATGAGCAGAAGCGTGGAGAATGGAGCAGGCATGGCAGGTGGGGATAAGAAGTCTCAAGGGGTTCAGTGCAGAGGAGAGAGACACATGGGACCAAGCGGACAGACACGTAGGGCTGAGCGGACAGACACATGGGGCGGAGCGCAGACAGTGTGGTCGGAGGGTCCCATTGTCTTTGCTTCAACAGAACATCACCTGCCTGCTTTCCTGAGGGGGTGGTGCCTGCATGTTCCCTGAAACCTCATCCTGGGGTGGAGGGGATGATCGACTATGCATACCTCAGTGTGAAAAACTGATAAAACTTCCACAAGATAGGACTTTTAAAGAGAATTTTGTTTATTTAGTACTATTTAAAAGGTACCAAAGCATATAAAGACCAAACAATGGATACCCATGTGCCCACACACTAGCTTAAAAATAAAACTGCTCATGTATACTGCTCCCCAATCACCAACACCTCCTTCCACCCAGGAGTAACCACTTTCCTGAATTTGGTATTTGTTGTTGGCCCCATGCATTCTTTCATACTTTGTCTCAATGCACATGCATTCTTACACTATATTCAGTCCTTGTTGGCTGGCAGTTTTATATAGCATCATTCTGTAGAGAACCTCGTGTAACTTGCTTTTCTCAGAGTTTGAAGTCTCTGATACTCATCCACACTAAGTGCACTTCTGGTGCATATATTTCCTTGCTCTGTAATATTGCACTGTTAGAACATCCCACAGTTCGTTGTTTCTGGGTCTTTAATATGCTGACAATTTTTGGGTCTTCCAAGTGCTGCCATGTATCATCTTGGCTTGTGTCTCCTGAATTACAGACAACAGTTCCTCCAGGGAAGAGGTTTTCGAACTGATCTGCAGGGAAAAGTGGATTTTATATTGTAACTCTGTACACATATTTTTACAAGAGTTCTAGAAAATAATGCTTGCCCTACCTGCAGTGTACTCTCAGTATTTTCGTTCTATTCTATTTCATTTCTTGATGCTGGCCTTGACCCGTTGAACTAGGTTTATGGCTCACGATGATTCCCACCAGCTGAGAAAGGTCCTATTCCCACCTCTCTATTCATTGGATGGGAAGTGCTGGGTATAGGGAGTGCACCCCTCACTTCACCGCGTCTGCCAAGTTGTTCTCCTCTTGGCAGTTACAGACCCTGCCTCCAACAGAGAGCAGGACTTTCCATATTGCCAGAAATTTTCATATCAGGCCATCTGGTGAGTGTAAAATAGTATTTCACTGTGGTTTCATTTGGCATTTCCCTAATGAAAATTCCCAATGACTAACGAGGCAAAGCATCTTTTCATGAGCTTCTGGGCCATCCACACTTGCTCTTCTGTGAAATGCCTTTTCATACCTTCTACCCATTTTCCTATACTTTTCTTATTGATTGGTGCAACTTCATTATGCATTCTGTATACTAATCTATTATTTTCTTCCCTGTCTATGGACTGTCTTGTTGTTTCTATCACTGATTTTTGGTGGTGGTGTCAAATTCTTATATGATTTGTTACAACAAATTCATAAATATTGCCTCGTGCCTGCTGGCCCCACCCCCTTCTCCCCCCTACCTGGAAAGCAAATTCCAGTCCTCAGTGAGATATTTTTTAAAAAGGAAAAAAAAAAAAGCGTACAGGAGAAGCTCCGTGTGTTTCCCTGGCAGGAAGATGACTGAGGAGCTCAAGTCATGGTAAGGATGTCATGAGCACAGACTGAGCCCAACCCCACCCCCCCAGCAGGCCAGACACACCTGTACGTAGGCCTGAATCCTGCACAGTCCAGTTCCCTGAACCCGCTGGTGGACCCGCACGTAATGCACGTAATGCATTGTTGGTCTCTCAGCCATTTCTCATGCACACAAGGTCATTCCGAGGTGGCCCAAGTGCCTTCAGTCTGGCAGACAGACAGTAAGCACGGACCATAAGTCCAGTTGTGCAGTTTTGATGCCTCCCCAGACATCCTCCACACTCTCTGGGGTCACCCCTGGCAGGAGCATCAAGAAAACAACCTAGGCTATGGGAGACTACGTGCTATTCCTTTTAGAGCCCCAAGAGGGAGATGTGGGCCAGTAGAAGTGAAAGGAGACTCCATTTAACATTGGATTGAGGAGGGAGGGATGCCGAGGTCGGGTGGAGACCAGATGAGGCCCTTTGTCACTGCCCCTGGTGATTTTGCCTCCCATTCCATTCTGGCCCAAGGGACGGGATGGTCTTGCTGGATAGAACAGAAATATATATGTTCTACCGCATTCTGGAAGCTGTGTGCTTGCGACAGCCCCTTCCGGGAGTAAGTCAGCCAAGCTGATAGTCATACCATTTAGAAATCAGCAATTCTGAAATCCACGTGCAAGAACTTAGGACCCCCCACCTCCCCCCATCATGTGTGCATGGTCATGAGATTGGGAAAGTTGGTGCAGGGAGGAGGGGTCGTCTGGTTGTGGTGTCACTGAGGGATGGGGTGGTCCACATGGGCCAACTGACATTTCAGTGCTGGGCACAGAGCAGGACTATGACAGTGGTTGCTCAGACATTTAATATTTTAGTAATGGTTCCACCACAACGTAGACAGAAAGTAGGGAAGGGGCATCTTGCTGTGGCCAAGGCCACCCTCGCTGTACTCCAGCTGATATTGCCACAACTCCGAGTGTCCCTGGAAAGATGTGTCAGAGCCAAATGTACCCTGGCCACCAGCTCCAGCACACTAGCCCTGGGATTGTTGAGACACACTTGCTTCCTCCCCAGGGGTCTTACTGGGACAGAGATCATGCCACTGCTGTGCCACACACAGTGCCTTCTGTGATGGATTCACAGGGATGGGGAACTTCCAGACAGCTACTCTCTCACTCTGCACCTGCCAGTGTCTGTACACCTCCCTCTTTAGAAAAGGACAAGCTGAGTCTCATTTCTATATCTCCGAAACAGTATGACAACATGGAATGGGACTTTGACGGAGTTTTGGCTGAGAACACACCCACTTCAAAGAAAGGTGCTAACCACACCTGCCCTGGTCCCCAGTCATCAGCCCCATGCCCACCTTCAGGCCTGGACCTCAACACAACCCTGGCAGGAGACCTGTCAGTAGGAGACAGGCTCCGAAGATTAGGAGGAGGCCACTTGAGCCCCTGCACTCACAGGCCCATTCCTGTTGCAAGAACTGACACAAAACATTCCTGAAAGAGATGGGCAGCACCCCAGATCTGAAGGATATGGATAGGCCCCCCCGGAGAAGCTAGGAAGAGAACGGAGAAGGGCTGGTGGCTGGCAGGGCTGGGCAGAGGAAAAGCTGTATGTACAGAATGTGGAGAAGCAAAGATATGTGAATTTTCCCAAAGCCAAGTGACACTGACCCCGAAGGTATCAGGTGTGAGTCACCCTAAAAGGACCCTGCTTAAGAAGGCAGACTGTCAGGTGAAGTGCCCCTGGGGTCACAGCAAGGCTAGGAGCTGAGAAGAAGAAAGAAGTCAACCAGAAAACGTGGGATCCAGTTAAGGGAAGGTGCGGAGATGCAGCCCCTCTTCATCCTCCAAGAATACCACAAATACCCCGCTCCCTTATCACTCACTTCCTACCTCACGGCAAGGTCACTGTTAGAAATGACAAAGGACAGCCTATAGAGAAGCACCACCAGCACCTGCTAAACAGAAGCACCTAGGGTTTTCTCCCTCATCTTATTCCCCATCTGTACCTCCTCCCTCACCTGCACTAGCCTGGATGGATCATCTCTTGAAGGGCATGAAAGCACAGATCCATGACCCTTTCTCAGCCTGGCCTGTGCCAGTGAGGGCAGGAGCTTTGGCTGGACAACAGGACGCACTTTCATATTTCCATTTAAACTAGACTTCACTTCTTTGTGTGTTTTATTTTCCCAACTTTTATAATGGTTTTCAAACATACAGACAAACTGGGATAATAGTACGGTAAGATCAGGATATCCTCCTCTTTCACGGAGGTGAAAGACTTGTATACTAAAACTTACAAAACATTACTGAAAGAAAGATGGAAACAAGCTCAATGTAATAAAGGCCATATCTGCAAAGCTCACAACTAAAATCCTACTCAATAGTAAAAAACTTTTCTTCTATGATGAGGAACAAGGCAAGGATGCCCACACTTACTGCTTCTACTGAGTATAAATACTAGAAGTCCTGGCCAGAGCAGTCAGGCAAGAAAGAGAAATAAAAGGCATCTAATTTGGAAAGGAAGAAGTCAAAATATCTCTATTTCCAGATGACATATTCTTCTATGTAGAAAACCCTGAACGTTACATGTGCATACACACACACAGACACAGAGTTAAAGCTAATAAATAAATTCAGCAAAGTGGTAGGCCACAAAAATCCATGCATTTCTATATAGTAACAATGAATAATCCAAAAAGGAAATTAAGAAAACAGTCCCACCTACAAAAGCATCAAAAAGAATAAAATAATTAGGAATAAATTTAACCAAAGAGGTGAAAGATTTGTAAAATGACAAAAACTACAAAACAATGGCAAAGAAATTAAAGAAGACACAAATAAATGGAAAGACATCATTTGTTCATGGATTGGAAGAATTAATATTGACATGTACACACCACTGTATTTAAAATAGAAAATGAACAAGGACTTACTGTATAACAAAGGGAACTCTGCTCAATATTGTGTAATAAACTAAATGGGAAAACAATTTGAAAAAGAATAAATACATGTATATGTATAACTCAGTCATTTGCTGTACACCTGATGCTAATACAACATTGTTAATCACCTATGCTCCAATATAAAATAAAAATTAAAAAAAGAAATTGTCCATACCACCCAAAGGTATCTACATATACAATGTAATGCCTCTTAAAATCTCAATAGCATTTTTTGAGATATAGGGAAAAAATCCTAAACTTTATTGGAACCTCAAGGGGCCCCCAGAAACCAAAATGGACTTTTAAAAAGAAGAAGAAATTTGAAGGCTTCGCATGCCCTGATTTCAAAAAACATGTTATAAAGCTACAGCAATAGAAACAGTGTGGTACTGGAATAAAGACATACATATAGACTAATAGAACAAAATAGAGAGCCCAGAAATTAATCCTCACATATATGGTCAAGTGATCTTTGACAAGGATGCCAAGACCACTCAACTGGGAAAATCTCTTCAACAAATGGTGTTGGGAGAACTGGATATTCATATGAAAAAGAATAAAAGTGGAACTTTACATTATACTACACACAAAAATTAACTCAAAATGAATTAAATACCTAAACATAAGACCTCAAGCTGTAAAACTGCTAGAAGAAAACATAGGGAGAAACTTTCATGACATTAGACTTGGTAATGATTAGACTTGGTAAATCCTGTGACAAAACAAAAATGGAAGTACATTAAACTTAAAAACTTCTTTGCATGAAGGGAAACAACAGAGTGAAAGGATAATCTTGAAATGGGAGAATACATTTGCAAATCATGTATCTGATATATATATAAATAAATATATATATAAATATTCTTTATCTATATAAAGAATCATACAACTCAATAGCAAAATCAAACAAATAATCTGATTTTAAAATGGATAGAGGAACTTAAAAGACATTTTTCCAAAAGAGATATACAAATGGCCAACAGGTACACAAGAAAGTGGTTGACATCGAATCATCAGGGAAATGCAAATCAAAACCACAATAAGATATCACCTTACACCCATGGCTACTATTGGTATAGTTATTGAGAATATTGGTGAGGATATGGAAAAACTGAAACACTTGTACACTGTTGGTGAGAACATTAATGGTGCAGCCACTTTGGAAAGCATTATGGAAGTTCCACAAAAAATTAAAAATAGAATTATCAAATGATCCAGCAAACCCACTTCTGGGTATTTATCCAAAAGAATTGAAAGTGAGATCTTAAGAGATATTTGCACACCCATGTTCATTGCAAGCATTAATCACAATAGCCAAGAGGCGGAAGTAACTCAATGTCTATTTACGGATAAATGAAAAAAGAAAATGTGATATATATATGAATATATATATTCATGAATCTATTTATATATATATGAATATATATATATATATATATATATATATATATATATAATTTCCTTCTTTTTAAAAGTTGAATATATATATTAGGGGAGAGGCAGCACTTCAAAAGGAGGGCCTTCCAAGTCTGGAGTTCTGGAGTTTGGAGGTAAGGCCCTGAGTGAGGCTGTGTGAGTGGGGTTTAGGCCCAGCTCTTTGGAGGGGGTTACTATATATATATATATATATTTAACCTTTAAAAAGAAGGAAATTTTGGATTAAGAGAGAGATGGAAAAAGAGAGCAGAGTAGAAGGATGTGAGCTCATCTTTTCTTCTGAAAACACCAAAATCACAACTAACTGCTGAACAACCACCACCACCAAAAAATAAAAGAACAACAACAACAAAAAAGCACTGGAACCTACCAAGACACAGTACGTCCAAAGACAAAGAAGAAGCCACAATCACTATAACATCCCATACCCACTGGGTGGACAACCCACAAACTGGAAAATAATTATACCACGGAAGCTATTCCACAGGAATGAAAGTTCTGAGTCCCATGTCAGACTCCCCAGCCTGGAGGTCTGGCCAAAGGAGAAGGAGCCACCAGATAATATGACTATGAAGACCAGTGGGGTTGGAGTGCAAGAATTCCAAGGGACTGAGAGAAACAGAAACTCCACTCTTGGAAGGCACACACAAGGTCTCATGTGCACGAGGACCCAGGAAAAAAGCAGTGATCTCATAAGAGACTGGGCCAGACCTACCTGCTAGTATTGGAGGGTCTCCTTCAGAGGTGGTGGTGGGGGGTGACTGTGGCTCACTGCAGGGATAAAACACTGGAAGTAGTAGTTCTGGGAAGTACTCACTGGCATGAGCCTTCCTGGAGGCCACCATTTTCTCACCAGGACCTAGCCCCACCCAACAGCCTGTGGGCTCCAGTGCTAGGATGACTCAGGCCAAATGGCCAATAGGACAGGAACACAGCCCCACCCACCAGCAGGTAGGCTGCTTAGAGTCCCCCTGAGCATACAGCTATCTGCTAAAAACACCCATTTACACTGTCCTGCCCACCAGAAGGACAAGATCCAGCTCCCCCCACCAGTGAGGAAGCACCAGTCCCTCCTACCAGGAAGCCTGCATAAGCCTTTTAGACAGCCTCATCTCCCAGAGGGCAAGCAGCAGAAGCAAGAAGAACTACAACTCTGCTGTAACAGAGGCTTCAATCACAGAAATTTAGACAAAATGAGACAACAGAGGAATATGTCCCAGATGAAGGAACAAGATAAAACCCCAGAAGAACAACTAAGTGAAGTGGAGATAGACAATCTACCAGAAAAAAAAAATTCAGAGTAATAACAGTGAAGATGATCCAAGATCTTGGAAAAAGAATGGAGGCACAGAACAAGAAGATAGAAGAATATTTAACAGAGACCTAGAAGAACTAAAGAACAAACAGGTGAACAATACAATAACTGAAATAAAAAATACACTAGAAGGGGAGGCAGAGTCAAGGTGGCATACTAGGAGGACACGGAATTCACATCTCCTCACAACTAGGGCACATATTAGGCACCAGTGGGAGACCACAGACACCTAAGGGGACGGGAGGAACGCCCAGTGACCAGGTAGGATGTGGAGTGTGGGGGGAGTGAAGGGGGAGGAAAGTAGTGGTGGGATGGGACTGGCACTCCTGAGGGGCGGCTGGGGGAGGGAAAGGGATCCCATGCCCGAAGGGGGAAATTGGGGAACCATGGGGGCAGGGCAGAGGATCAAAAGGGAGCACGGGGCTTCCCTGGTGGTGCAGTGGTTGAGAGTCCGCCTGCCGATGCAGGGGACACGGGTTCATGCCCCAGTCTGGGAAGATCCCACATGCCGTGGAGCAGCTGGGCCCGTGAGCCATGGCTGCTGAGCCTGCGCGTCCGGAGCCTGTGCTCCGCAACAGGAGAGGCCCGTGTACCGCAAAAAAAAAAAAAAAAAAAAAAGGGAGCATGACCATGTTTCCCCTGCTCACTTGTGCCCCCAGGAACCTGCTGGGATCCCGGGCCCGATCCTCTGCCCACCTAGGCCCCCTCCAGCCATGTGGGTCCTGAGGGAGTGGGAGGGAGGGAAGGGGGAGCAAAAGTAAAAGCCAGACCTCTGGGACCAGCACCCCTGAGGGGTGGCTGGGGGAGGGGAGGATTTGCTACACCCAGTGGGACCCACCCACAGTTAGGGGTACAGCGGCGACAGGGGAGACCCTTGGGGAGATGGTGGGGGAGGGGCATGAAGGAATGGAAAGGAATGGGACCAGTGCTTTTCTTGTCCACTTGAGCACTGGGAAGCCTTTTGGGCTCCCGGGACTAATCCTCTGCCCTTGGAACCTCCCTCCTACCATGCAGAGCACAAACCCCACCCCTAGACCTCCACTCAGGGCCCCACCTCTACACTCAGAGACCCCCTCTGAGACCCCCTCCAACATGCTGGGCCTAAACCCCACCCACACACCCTCACTCAGGGCCTTACCTCTAAACTCCAGAACTCCAGACATTGGAGGCCGGCCCTCCTTTCGATGTGCTGCCTCTCCCCCTCCACCCAGGCCCCTCCTCACACTTGAACGTCACCCTGCCAAGGCACACTGCACACTCAGATGTCACCCCTCCCCACTGCCTAGGTCCCACCCGACCTTAAACAATGCCCTTGCCTAAGTTCCACCCCTCCATAAATTCTGCCCCCATAGCAAAGGCTTTTTATTTTCTCTTTTCCTATTTTAGATTGGGGTTCTGTTTTACATTGTTAATTCATGGTTCTTGATTCTTGTATAGTTTTATTTTTCCTAATAAATCTTTCATTTTTCTAATTTTATTTTATTCTTTATTATTTGTTATTGTTCTCTCCTTTTGGCTTCTTTCCCACCCCCACCCCCCCTTTTTTTTCTGTTGTGGTTTTCTTTTACCTTGTTGCAGTTGTTGCAATTATAGCTTTACTTTTCCTAATATATTTTTTACCTCTCTAATTTTATTTTTTTTTATTCTTTGATATTTTACTGTTCCACTTTTTTCCTTTCTTCTTTTTTTCTTTTTAGCCGTGACTTGAAGCTTGCGAGTCGTGGTTCCCAAGCCAGAGGTTGAGCCTGAGCTCCTGTGGTGGAAGCTCTGAGTCCAAACTACTGGACTAACAGAGAACCTCAGACCCAAGGGAATATCAATTGGAGTGAGGCCTCACAGAGGTCCTCATCTCACCACTAAGACCCAGCTCTAAACAACTGCCTGCAAACTCCAGTGTTTGGCCAGTCTCAGGCCAAACAACAAGTAAGTTAGGAATACAGCACCACCCATCAAAAAAGAAAAAATGAGATGTGCCGCAGTGAGTGGAGCAAGGAAGTCACACGGAGCCCTTGGCCCGTGCTGTGCCGGCCTCTTGGGCTCCAGAGGGGCCGCAAGGAAGGGGGACGTGGTGCCATGGCTGTGTGGATGATATTGTTATATCAAAACCTCATGTTAACTGAAAATCTACAATAGATACGCACACAAAAAAGAAAAAGGAAACACAACACTAAGGTTAGGCATCAACTCACAAGAGAAGAGAACAAAAGATGAAGGGAAGAAAAGAGACGTACCAAAACAAATCCAAAACAATTAACAAAATGGCAGTAAGAACATACATATCAATAATTACCTTAAACATAAATGAATTAAATGCTCCAACAAAAGACACAGACTGGCTGAATGGTTACAAAAACAAGACCTATATATATGCTGTCTACAAGAGACCCACTTCAGACCTATTGACACATACAGACAAAGTAAAGGGATGGAAAAAGGTATTCCATGCAAATGAAAATCAAAAGAAAGCTTGAGTAGCAATACTCATATCAGACAAAATAGACTTTAATATAAAGACTGTTACAAGAGACAAAGAAAGACACTACATAATGATCAAAGGATCAATCCAAGAAGAAGAAATAACAATTGTAAATATATATGCACCCAACATAGGAGCACCTCAATATACAAGGCAAATACTAACATCCATAAAGGGAGAAATTGACAGTAACACAATAATAGTGGGGGAATTTAACATCCCACTTTCATCAACTGACAGATCATCCAGACAGAAAATCAATAAAGAAACACAGGCCATAAATGACATATTACACCAGATGAACTTAATTGATATTTAAAGATTATCCCATCCAAAAGCAGCAGAATACACATTCTTCTCAACTGAAATGGAACATTCTCCAGAACTGATCACATGCTGGGCCACAAAGTGAGCCTCGGTAATTTTAAGAAAATTGAAATCATATCAGCATCTTTTCTGACCACAATGCTACGAGAGTAGAAATCAACTACAAGAAAAAAAAATGTAAAAAACATAAACACATGGAAGCTAAACAATCTGCTACTAAACAACCAATGGATCACTGAAAAAATCAAAGAAGAAATAAAAAAATACCTAGAGAAAAATGAAAATGAAACCCCGATGTTTCAAAATGCATGGGATGCAGCAAAACAGTCCTAAGAGGGAAGTTTATAGCAATACAATTTTACCTCAGGAAACAAGAAAAATCACAAATAAACAACCTAACCTTACACCTAAAGAAATTAGAGAGGGCTTCCCTGGTGGCGCAGTGGTTGAGAGTCTGCCTGCCAATGCAGGGGACACAGGTTCGTGCCCCGGTCCAGAAGGATCCCACATGCCGTGGAGTGGCTGGGCCCGTGAACCATGGCCGCTGGGCCTGCACGTCCAGAGCCTGTGCTCCACAACGGGGAGAAGCCACAGCAGTGAGAGGCCCGCGTACCGCAAAAAAACCCCAAAAAACAAAAAACAACAACAACAACAACAAAAAGAAATTAGAGAAAAAAAAACATGCAAAACACAAAGTTAGTAGAAGGAAAGAAATCATAAATATTAGAGCAGAAATCAATGAAACAGAAATAAAGAAAACAATAGAAAAGATCAATGAAACTAAAAGCTGGGTTTTTTAAATGTATTAATATGCATTGAATTTATCAATTACTAATTGAATAATAATAGTAGACATATTATTGTTAATCAATTTTTAAATTTAAGAAAAATAAATGTATATGTGCAAACTACTTTTTCTGTATGTCCGCTATACCTAACATACAAAAGGCCATATGTATTTAATATGTGCAACCTGATGAGTTTATAGATAATATACATCTCTGTAGCCATCACCACAAAACCATATACTTCATCTCCAAAAGGTTTCTCCTATCTACTTTATTTACTATTATTATTATACAATAATAATTATTTAACAAAATATTTACCCTCCTAGCAATTTTTAATGTGTACAGTATAGCTGGTTCTTTGAAAAGATAAACAAAATTGATAAACCTTTAGCCAGACTCATAAAGAAAATAAGGGAGATGGTTCAAATCAATAAAGTTAGAAATGAAAAAGGAGACGTTACAATGGACACCACAGAAATACAAAAGATCATAAGAGACTGGTACAAGCAACTATAGGCCAATAAAATGGATAACCTAGCACAAATGGACACATTCTTAGAAAGGCACAATCTTACAAGACTGACAGAAAGAAACAGAAAATATGAAAAGACCAATCACAAGGACTGAAATTGAAACTGTGATTTTAAAACTCCCAACAAACAAAAGTCCAGGACCAGATGGCTTCACAGGTGAATTCTATCAAACATTTAGAGAAGAGTTAACATCTATCCTTCTGAAACTCTTCCAAAAAATTGCAGAGGGAGGAACACGCCCATACTCATTCTACGAGGCCACCATCACCCTGATACCAAAACCAGACAAAGATAACACACACACAAAGAAAATTACAGGCCAACAACACGGATGAACATAGATGCAAAATCCTCAACAAAATACTAGCAAACCAAATCCAACAAAAATTTAAAAGGATGGTATACCATGATTAAGTGGGATTTATCCCAGGGATACAAGGATTTATTCAATATCTGCAAATCAATCAGTGTGATACACCACATTTACAAACTGAAGAATAAAAACTATTGAGAATATGATCATCTCAATAGATGCAGAAAAAGCTTTTGACAAAATTTAATACACATTTATGATAAAACCTCTCCAGAAAGTGGGCATAGAGGGAACATACCTCAACATAATAAAGGCCATATACAACAAACTTACAGCTAGCATCATACTCAACAGTGAAAAGCTGAAAGCATTTCCTCTGAGATCGGGAACAAGAGAAGGATGTCCACTCTCACAAATTTTATTCAGCATCGTTTTGGAAGTCTAAGCCATGTCAATCAGAGAAGATGAAGAAATAAAGGGAATCCAAATTCAAAAAGAAGAAGTAAAACTATCACTGTTTGCAGATGACATGATACTATACATAGAAAATCCTAAAGATTCTACCAGAAAACTACTACAGCTCAGCTTGAATTCAGTAAACTTTCAGGATAAATACACAGAAATCTGTTGCATTTCTATATTTAATGAAAGATCAGAAAGAGAAATTTAAAAAGCAATGCCATTTAGCATTTTATCAAAAAGAATAAAATACCTAGGAGTAAACCTACCCAAGGGGGCCAAAGACCTGTATTCAGAAATTTATAAGATGCTGATGAAAGAAATTAAAGATGACACAAACAGATGGAAAGAAATACCATGTTTTGCATTGGAAGAATCAATACTGTCAAAATGACTATACTATCCAAGGCAATCTACAGATTCAATGTAATGCTTATCAAATTACCAAGGGCATTTTTCACAGAACTAGAACAAAAAGCCTTAAAATTTGTTTGGAGACACACAAAAAAACCCTAATAGCCAAATCAATCTTGAGAAAGAAAAACAGAACTGGAGTTATCAGGCTCCCTGATTTCAAACTATACTACATAGCTACAGTTATCAAAACAGTATAGTACTGGCACAAAAACAGAAATATAGATCAATGGAACAGGATAGAAAGCCCAGAAATAAACCCATGCACCTATAGTCAATTAATCTACAACAAATAAGAGGCAAGACTATACAACGGAGGAAAGACAGTCTTTTCAACATATGTTGCTGGGAAAGTTGGACAGCTACATGTAAAAAAATGAAATTAGAACATTCTTTACACCATACACAAAAATAAACTCAAAATGGATTAAATACCTAAATGTAAGAGATACTATAAAACTCTAGAGGAACACATAGCCAGAACACACTTTGATGCAGATCAAAGAAATATCTTTCTCAAGCCATCTCCTACAGTAATGGAAATAAAAACAAAGATAAACAAATGGGACCTAATTAAACTCAGAAGCTTTTGCACAGCAAAGGAAACCTAAACAAAATGAAAAGATAACCCACAGAATAGGAGAAAATATTTGTAAATGATGCAACCACCAAGTGATTAATCTCCAAAATTTACAAACAGCTCATGTGGCTCAATAAAAAAAAAAACCAATCAAAAAATGGGCAGAACACCTAACTAGACATTTCTCCAAAGTAGACATACAGATGGCCAAGAGGCACATAGAAAGATGCTCAACGTCACTAATTATTAGAGAAATGCAAATCAAAACTACAATGAGATATCACCTCAAAAGAGTCAGAATGACCATCAACAAAAAGTCTACAAACAGTAAATGCTGGTTAAGGCATGGAGAAAAGGAAACCCTCTTACACTGTTGGTAGGAATGTAACTTGGTACAGCAACTATGGAGAACAGTATGGACATTCCTTAAAAAACTAAAAATAGAGCTACAATATGACCCAGCAATCCCAGTCCTGGGCATATAACTAGAGAAAACCATGGCTTGAAAGGATACATGTGCCCCAGTGTTCACTGAAACACTGTTTACAATAGCCAAGATGTGGAAACAACCTAAATGTCCATCAACAGATGAATGGATAAAGAAGATGTGGTACATATATACAATGGAATATTACTCAGCCATTAAAAAGAATGAAATAATGCCATTAGCAGCAATATGGATGGACCTGGAGATTATCATATTAAGTGAAGTAAGTCAGACAGAGAAACAAATATATGGTATCACTTATGTGCAGAATCTAAAGAGAAATGATACAAATGAATTTATTTACAAAACAGACTCATGGGCTTAGGGAATGAACTTACAGTTACCAGGAGGACAGATGGGTGGGAAGGGGATGGATTGGGAGTTTAGGATTGACAAGTACACATTGCTGTATTTAAAACAGATATCCAACAAAGACCTACTGTATAGCACAGGGAACTCTGCTCAATATTCTATAATAACCTAAATGGGATAAGAATTTGAAAAAGAATAGATACATGTATATATATAACTGAATCACTTTGCCGTACACCTGAAACTAACACAACATTGTTAATCAACTATACTCCAATATAAAATAATTTTTTTCTTAAAAGACTGAAGAAAAAAAAATTTTTTAAAAAGGAAACAACACACAACAGCATGGATGACTTTTGAGGACATTATGCTAAGTGAAATAAGCCAGTCAATAGGGTAAATACTGTATGAATCCACATATATGAGGTCTCTAGAGTAGTGAAACTCATAGAAAGTAGAATGGTGGCGACCAGGAGCTGGGAGGAGGGGGAAATGAGGAGTTGTTGTTCAATGGGTATAGAGTTTTAGTTTTGCAAGATGAAAAAGTTCTAGAAATTTGTTGCACAACAATATGAATATAGTTAACACTAATTAACTATACACTTAAAAATGGGTAAGATGATAATTTTATGGGGATTTTTGTTAACCACAACTGACACTTTTTAAGAAGACCTCATATTGTATGCTCCATTTACATGAAATGTCTAGAATAGACAAATCCATAGAGATAGAAAGTAGATTAGTGGTTGGACTGGGCGGAAGGTGGGCTTTTGGAATGACTACTAAGGAGTATGGTGGTTTGGGCAGGGTGGTGGAGGGAAAGAAAATGTTGTAAAATTAGATTATGGTGACGGTTGCACAATTCTGTGACATACTAAAAATCATTGACTTGTGCACTTTAAAAGGTGAGTTGTGTGGTATGTTAATTATATCTCAATAAAGTTGTTTAAAAGGGGTGGGGTGTAGATAGTGAGACGCAGGAAATGGACACCATTAGAATGGGGAGGAGTTGGGAGGAGGAGGGTGGTGAAGGAAGAGAAGAGCTGGGATAGTGTGGCAAGTGCCAGAGAGAGTGAAATATATCAAAAGTGATGTTCACAAATTTTGCTTTTCATGTGTGGTATAAGCTAATGTTTCCTTATAAAAACTCCAGTAAAATCCACATTATTTGCAAATGCTTTAGGAGTTGCACCTGCATGCGTGTTTCGGATGTAATGACTGCTGACTGTGACCCCAAGGAAACCCAGTGATCCTTGCCGCCCCCCCACCCCCGACTTAGTGCAGCATCTGGCATGTTGTAGGTACTTAATACTGTTGGTTAATTTGAAGAATGAATAAGTGAATGAATGAACAAATGAAGCTTCTTAAATTCTCTGTGTCATCCAGAGTCTGCTTGGAGGAGAGCAGGCTTCCTCAAGCAAGTTTACTACAGAGAAATTTGCAACCTCCCCTTATGCCATGGCACTTTCTTTGCCTGCTTTGCCCAAATCATCTTCTGCTGATTTCCAACAAAGGACTGATGTCACCTTTCCAGGGGCCCTGCATTCTAATAGGAATGAAATACATATTCATCAAACACCCACCTGTGCTAAACACCCTGCTAGATGCTTCACCTATTTCTCTCATTTAATTCTCACAACAATAAACTACATAAGATGGAAACTATTATGACCTCAATTTACACATTAAGAGAGTGTAAGTGACTTGCCCAAGGCCACATGGTGAGGAAGTGGGAAATCTAGACGTGAATCCAGATGTCTCCACTCCAGAGCTTTCCTCACCCCTGTGATTTCTTGAAGACCTCAAATCCTCCAAGGTTCAATGTATTAAAGTCTCTAACAGTGGAATTCTAGGCACTGGTGGGTGAAGGTGGTGCAGGGAGATTCTCTGGGACAGTAGCTCTCCTACATGAACCACATCCCATCAGGAGCTCCACAGTGAAGACCAGCAGAAGTACTGAGCGCATTGTTTGACTCTGAAAAGTGAGTAGAAGAAAAGATCTGACCTCTGAAGAGGACAAGTCTAGTCAGGCTCTGGGGAAGGAGCTGAGAGGCAGAACATGAAGGCAGGCCTTGGCTACACCCAGACACACCCAAGCAAAGGCTCACTGCCAAGGAGAGGCTGTGACTGACAGCAGTGGTGGAGGCAGGCCACACCCAGGCAGAGCCAGTGACGAGGGAGAGCACCCCATGGTACCTCCCTGGCCCTGGAACCCGGGATCTGGACCGACTTGGTTGGTGCACAGGAAGTCCCCTTTTCCCCTCCCTTCAAAGCCCCAGGCTAACTCCCACACCCAGACACCCCCAGCCCGCCCACCCCCACCACATACACAGGAGCCACTGCTGAAAGCACATGTGGTCACAGCCACATCCACACATGTAACAACTTGCACTCATCTGCCCACGTGTGCACTCACACACAGAGACGGCTACTGTCTTAGGCATGGATTGTGGGTTGCAAATAACACACATCAGCTCAAACCATTGGAAGAAAAGTAAGAGTCTGAAGGAACCTGAACGAGATGGCACCTGACAGACAATACCCGGTTGGCAGAAGCCCCTGCCTGTGTGGGGAAAGCCCTTGCCAAGTGCTTGGGCTGGACTGGGACCTGGGAGAGAGGAGGAAGGCAGAGAGGGAAGAAGACAGCTGGGGTGAAGGGTAACATCAAGCACAGTCTTCCCCACATCATCCCCGAGAGGGGAGGCCTGGCTGCTCCTGTGAAGAAACTCGGGTCCTGCTGTGAGTCTCCACTAGACAGAAGGGAGCCACTCAGGCAAGTGGGGAATGTCCTCCACTAGGACTTTCTCAACTTCTGCCTCTTCACACACATCCACATGGACACACCCACTTCTCTGCTTCCAGATGACTTCCTGCCAGCCACGCTGAGCCTCCATTTCCATTGGGAGTATGTGGGTTCAAAGAAAGATCCAGAACGGTGGATTAGACTCATAACCCAAAATTCCTAGCCATTTTCTTAAAGATTTTGGAACAGGTGTCTCTCTGGTGTCTCTCAGCTCTCAGGTTTGTTTTGCCCCATGGGGTTACACTGACAGTACTTCTTCCAAAACCTTAACTTGCCCCTAGTCTCTACTACATTCCTAGCTGCTGGGGGCCCTCCTGCGGTTTGTAGCCCACAGCAAACTCAATTCAGAATAAACCTGCATTCTGTGGATCATGCCTGGAGAAGTCGTTGAGCAGTTCCTGAAAATAATAAACACACACCTACCATGTGACCAGCAATTTTACTCCTGGGGATATACCCAAGAAAAATGAAAACCTGTCCACAGAGAAACTTGTACGCAAATGTTCACAGCAGCATTAATCAACATTGCCAAAGGATGGAAACAAGCCAATGTCCATCAACTCATGAGTGGATAAGGAAAACAGGGTGTGTCCAAACACTGAAATATTATTCAGCAAAAAAAAAAAGAATGAAGTTGATACATTGCACAACATAGCTGTACCTTGAAAACATTATCTAAGTGGAAGAAGCCAGTCACAAAAGACCACATATTGCATGATTCCATTTATGTCAAATACCCCAAATTGGCAAATCCAGAGAGACAGATAGATTAATCATTGCCAGGAATAGGAGAGAGGAGAGAGAAGTGGTTCTTTTGGTAGTGCTGAAAATTAGATAGTGATGATGGTGGCACAACTCTGTGAATATACTAAAAATACTGACTTGTACACTTTAAAAAGCAAATTATATGGATGTAAATTGTCTCAATAAAACTCAGTAAACTCCAGAGGACATTCAAAATGGCAGAAGAGTAAGACGTGGAAATCACCTTCCTCCCCACAAATACATCAGAAATACATCTACACGTGGAACAGCTCCTACAGAACACCTACTGAATGCTGGCAGAAGACCTCAGACCTCCCAAAAGGCAAGAAACTCCCCACGTACCTGGGTAGGGCAAAAGAAAAAAGAATAAACAGAGACAAAGAATAGGGACGGGACCTGCACCTCTGGGAGGTAGCAGTGAAGGAGGAAAAGTTTCCACACACTAGGAAGCTCCTTCACTGGTGGAAACGGGGGGTGGGCAGGGTGGAAGCTTTGGAGCCATGGAGAAGAGTGCAGCAACAGGGGTACAGAGAGCAAAGGAGAGAGATTCCCGCAAAGAGGATTGGTGCCAACAAACACTTACCAGCCTGAGAGGCTTGTCTGCTCATCTGCCGGGGTGGGCGGGGGCTGGGAGCTGAGGCTTGGGCTTCGGAGGTCGGATCCCAGGGAGAGGACAGGGGTTGGCTGTGTGAACACAGCCTGAAGGGGGATAGTGCACCACAGCTAACCGGGAGGGAGTCTGGGAAAATGTTTGGAACTGCCTGAAAGTCAAGAGACCATTGTTTTGGGGTGCGTGAGGAGAAGAGATTCAGAACACCATCTAAATGAGTTTCAGAGGTGGGCGTGAGCTGCGGCTATCAGCACGGACACCAGAGATGGGCCTGAAAAGATAAGGCTGCTACTGCGGCCACCAAGAATCGTGTGTGCAAGCACAGGTCACTATCCACATGTCCCCTCCAAGGAGGCTGTGCAGCCCGCCACTGCCAGGGTCCCTAGATCCAGGGACAATGTCCCCAGAAGAACACACGGCACACCTCAGGCTGTTGCAACATCACACTTGCCTCTGTCGCCGCAGGTTTGCCCCGATTCCATAAGCCTCCTTACCCCTGGCCTGAGTGAGCCAGAGACCCCTAATCAGCCTCTGCTTTAACCCCCTCCTCCCTGGGCAGGGAACAGATGCCAGAGGGCGACCTACAAGCAGTGGCAGGGCCAAATCCAAAATTGAACCCCAGGATCTGTGCAAACAAAGAAGAGAAAGGGAAATTTCTCCATGCATCCTCAGGAGGAGTGAATTAAATCTCCACAATCAACTTGATGTAACCTGCATCAGTGGAATACCTGAATAGACAATGAATCATCTCAAAACAGAGGCGGTGGACCTTGGGAGCAACTGTAGACTTGGAGTTTGCTGTATGCGACTGACTAGTTTCAGATTTTTATATTTATCTTGGTAGTTTTTAGTGCTTGTTATCATTGATGGAATGGGTGTTGGTTTTGTTGCTCTTTTTCTTCTTTCTTTTTAAAAAAATTTTTATTTTAATAATTTTATTTTTTTTCTTTCTTTTTTTTCTCCATTTTGCTCTGAACCGTGTGGCTGACAGGCTTTTGGTGCTCTGGCCAGGTGTCAAGACTGAGCCTCTGAAGTGCAAGAGCAGATTTCAGGACACTGGACCACCAGAGACCTCCTGGCCCCACATAAGATCAATCGGTAAGAGCCCTCCCAGAGATCTCCATCTCAATGCTAAGACCCAGCTCCACTCAACCACCAGCAAGCTCCAGTGTTGGACACCCCATGCCAAACAACTAGCAAGACAGGAACACACCCCCACCTATTAGCAGAGAGGCTGCCTAAAATCATAATAAGGTCACAGACACCCCAAAACACACCACCAGACACAGCCCTGCCCACCAGAAAAACAAGATCCAGTCTCATCCACCAGAACACAGGCACAAGTCCCCCTCCACCAGGAAGCCTACACAAACCACAGAACCAACATTACCCACTGTGGGAAGACATGAAACCCCACAAAAACTATGAAACTGCAGCCTGTGAAAGGAGACCCCAAACACAGTAAGTTAAGCAAAATGAGAAGACATGGAAATATGCAGCAGATGAAGGAAAAAAGTACAAACCCACCAGACCAAATAAATGAAGAGGAAATAATTCTTTTTCATTACTCTGAAAAAGAATTCAGAGTAATGATAGTAAAGATGATCCAAAATCTTGGAAATAGAATGGAGAAAATACAAGAAAAGTTTAACAAGGACATACAAGAACTAAAGAGCAAACAAACAATGATGAATAACAAAATAAATGAAACTTAAAATTCTCCAGAAGGAAGCAATAGAAGAATAACTGAGGCAGAAGAAAGGATAAGTGACCTGGAAGAGAAGAGTGGAAATAACTAAAGCAGAGCAGAATAAAGAAAAAAGAATGAAAAGAATTGAGGACAGTCTCAGAGACCTCTGAGACAACATTAAATGCACCAACATTCAAATTATAGGGGTCCAGAAGAAGAGAAAAAGAAAGGGACTGAGAAAATATTTGAAGGATTATAGTTGAAAACTTCCCTAATATGGAAAAGGAAAGAGTTAATCAAGTCCAGGAAGTACAGAGAGTCCCATACAGCATAAATCTAAGGAGAAACATGAAAAGAAATATATTAATCAAACTAACAAAAATTAAATACAAAGAAAAAATGTTAAAAGCAGCATGGGAAAAGCAATAAATAGCATACAAGGAAATCCTCATAAGGTTAACAGCTGATCTATCATCAGAAACTCTGCAAGCCAGAAGGTAGTGGCAGGACATAGTTAAAGTGATGAAAGGGAAAAAAATACAACCAAGATTATTCTACCCAGCAAGGATCTCATTCAGATTCAATGAAGAAATTTAAAACTTTACAGATAAGCAAAAGCTAAGAGAATTCAGCACCACTAAACCAACTTTACAAGAAACTTCTAAAGGAACTTCTCTATGCAGGAAACACAAGAGAAGGAAAAGACCTACAATAACAAACCCAAACCAACTAAGAAAATGGTAATAGGAAATACATATCGATATTTACCTTAAATGTAAATGGATTAAATGCTCCAACCAAAAGACGAAGACTGGCTGAATGGATACAAAAACGAAACCTGTATGGATGCTGTCTACGAGAGACACACTTCAGACCTAGGGACACATATGACTGAAAATGAGAGGCTGGAAAAATATATTCCATGCAAATGCAAATCAAAAGAAAGCTGGAGTAGCAATTCTCATATCAGACAAAATAGACTTTAAAATAAAGACTATTACAAAAGACAAGGAAGGACGCTACAAAATGATCAAGGGATCAATCCAAGAAGATATAACAGTTGTAAATATTTATGCACCCAACATAGGACACCTCAATACATAAGGGAAATGCTAACAGCCATAAAAGGGGAAATCAACAGTAATACAATAATAGTAGGGGACTTTAACACCCCACTTTCACCAATGGACAGATCATCCAAAATGAAAATAAATAAGGAAACACAAGCTTTAAATGACAATTAGAACAGATGGACTTAACTGATATTTATAGGACATTCCATATGAAAACAACAGAATACACTTTCTTCTCAAGTGCTCATGGAACATTCTCCAGGATAGATCACATCTTGGGTCACAAATCAAGCCTTGGTAATTTTAAGAAAATTAAAATCATATCAAGTATCTTTTCTGACCACAACGCTATGAGATATCAATTAGAGGAAAAAACTGTAAAAAATAAAAATACATGGAGGCTAAAGAATACACTAATAAATAACTCAGAGATCACTGAATAAATCAAAGAGCAAGCCAAAAAATACCTAGAAACAAATGACAATGAAAACAAAATGACACAAAACCTACGAGATGCAGCAAAGGCAGTTCTAAGAGGGAAGTTTATAGCAATACAATCCTACCTAAAGAAACAAGAAACATCTCAAATAAGCAATCTAACCTTAAACCTAAAGCAATTAGAGAAAGAAGAATGAAGAAAACCCCAAAGTTAGCAGGAGGAAAGAAATCATAAAAATCAGATCAGAAATAAATGAAAAAGAAATGAAGGAAACAATACCAAAGATCAATAAAACTAAAAGGTGGTTATTTGAGAAGATTAACAAAATTGATGAACCATTATCCAGATCATCAAGGAAAAAAAGGGAGAAGACTCAAACCAACAGAATTAGAAATGAAATATGAGTAACAACTGACACTGCAGAAATACAAAGGATCATGAGAGATTACTACAGGCAACTATATGCCAATAAAATAGACAACCTGGAAGAAATGGACAGATTATTAGAAAAGCACAACCTTCTGAGACTGAACCATGAAGAAATAGAAAATATAAAAAGACAAGTCACAAGCACTGAAATTGAAATTTTGATTAAAAATCTTCCAACAAACAAAAGCCCAGGACCAGATGGCTTCACAGGAGAATTCTATCAAACATTTAGAGAAGAGATAACACCTACCCTTCTCAAATTCTTCCAAAATATAGAAGAGGGAGAAACACTCTGAAACTCGTTCTATGAGGTCACTATCACCCTGATACCAAAACCAGACAAAGATGTCACAAAAAAAGAAAACAACAGGCCAATATCACTGGTGAACCTAGATGCGAAAACCCTCAACAAAATACTAGCAACCAGAATTCAAAAGCACATTAAAAGGATCATACACCATGATCAAGTGGGGGTTATCCCAGGAATGCAAGGATTCTACAATATATGCAAATCAATCAATGTGATACACCATTTTAACTAATTGAAGGAGAAAAACCATATAATCATCTCAATAGATGCAGAAAAAGCTTTTGACAAAATTCAACACCCATTTATAATAAAAGCCCTCCAGAAAGTAGGCATAGAGGGATCTTACCTCAACATGATAAAGACCATATATAACAAACCCACAGCCAACATCATCCTCAATGGTGAAAAACTGAAGCCATTTCCACTAAGATCAGGAACAAGACAAGGTTGCCCACTCTCACCACTCTTATTCAACATAGTTTTGGAAGTTTTAGCCACAGCAATCAGAGAAGAAAAGGAAATAAAAGGAATCCAATTCAGAAAAGAAGAAGGAAAACTGTCACTGTTTGCAGACAACATGATACTATACATAGAGAATCCTAAATATGCTACCAGAAAACTATTAGTGCTAATCAAAGAATTTGGTAAAGTAGTAGGATGCAAAATTAATACACAGAAATCTCTTGCATTCCTATGCACTAATGATGAAAAATCTGAAAGAGATATTAAGGAAACACTTCCATTTACCATTGCAACAAAAGGAATAAAATACCTAGGAATAAACCTATCTAAGGAGAAAAAAGACCTGTATGCAGAGAACTATAAGACACTGATGAAGGAAATTAAAGATGATACAAACAGGGCTTACCTGGTGGCGCAGTGGTTGAGAGTCTGCCTGCCGATGCGGGGAACATGGGTTCGAGTCCTGGTCTGGGAGGATCCCACATGCTGCGGAGCAACTGGGGCCGTGAGCCACGGCTACTGAGCCTGCGCGTCTGGAGCCTGTGCTCCGCAACGGGAGGGGCTGTGGCGGTGAGAGGCCCGCGCACCGCGATGAGGAGTGGTCCCAGCTCGCCGCAACTAGAGAAGGCCCTCGCACAGAAATGAAGACCCAACACAGCCAAAAAAAATAAACAAATATTTTTTTAAAAAAAAAAAGATGATACAAACAGATTCAGAGATATACTATGTTCTTAGGTTGGAAGAATCAACATTGTGAAAATGACTATACTCCCCAAAGCAATCTACAGATTCATTGCTATCTCTATCAAAATACCAATGGCATTTTTCACGGAACTAGAATAAAAAATTTCACCACTTGTATGGAAACACAAAAGACCTCAAATAGCCAAAGCAATCTTGAGAAAGAAAAACAGAGCTGGAAGACTCAGGCTCCATGACTTCAGACTATACTACAAAGCTACAGTAATCCAGACAGTATGGTACTGGCACAAAAACAGAAATATAGATCAATGGAACAGGATAGAAAGTCCAGAGATAAACCCACACACATATGGTCATCTTATTTTTGATAAAGGAGTCATGAATATACAATGGAGAAAAAACAGCCTCTTCAATAGTGGTGCTGGGAAAACTGGACAGCTACATGTAAAAGAATGAAATTAGAACACTCCCTAACACCATACACTAGAATAAACTCAAAATGGATTAAAGACCTAAATGTAAGGACAGACACTATAAAACTCTTAGAGGAAAACATAGGCAGAACACTGTATGACATAAATCACAGAAAGATCCTTTTTGACCCACCTCCTAGAGAAATGGAAAGAAAAACAAAAATAAATAAATGGGACCTAATGAAACTTAAAAGCTTTTGCACAGAAAAAGAAATCAAAAACAAGACCAAAAGACAACCCTCAGAATGGGAGAAAATATTTGCAAATGAAGCAACAGACAAAGGATTAATCTCCAAAATTTACAAGCAGCTCATGCAGCTCAATATCAATAAAATGAACCACCCAATCCAAAAATGGGTAGAAGACCTAAATAGACATTTCCCCAAAGAAGATATGCAGATTGCCAACAAACCCATGAAAGGATGCTCAACATCACTAATCATTAGATAAATGCAAATCAAAACTACAAAGAGGTATCACTTCACATGGGTTAGAATTGCCATCATCAAAAAATCTAGAAACAATAAATGCTGGAGAGGGTATGGAGAAAAGGGAATCCTCTTGCACTGTTGGTGGGAATGTAAATTGATACAGCCCCTATGGAGAACAGTATGGAGGTTCCTTAAAAAACTAAAAATAGAGCTACTATATAACCCAGCAATCCCACTACTGGGTATACACCCTGAGAAAACCATACTTCAAAAAGAGACATGTATGGGCTTCCCTGGTGGTGCTGAGAGTCCGCCTGCAGATGCAGGGGACATGGGTTCGTGCCCCGGTCTGGGAGGATCCCACATGCCGCGGAGTGGCTGGGCCCGTGAGCCATGGCCGCTGAGCCTGCGCGTCTGGAGCCTGTGCTCCGCAACGGGAGAGGCCACAACAGTGAGAGGCCCGCGTACCGCAAAAAAAAAAAAAAAAAAAAAAAAAGAGACATGTATCACAATGTTCATTGCAGCACTATTTACAATAGCCAGGACATGGAAGCAACCTAAGTGTCCATCGACAGATGAATGGATAAAGAAGATGTGGCACATATATACAATGGAATATTACTCAGCCATAAAAAGAAAAGAAATTGAGTTATTCGTAATGAGGTGGATAGACCTAGAGTGTGTCATACAGAGTGAAGTATGTCAGAAAAAGAAAAACAAATACTGTATGCTAACACATATATATGGAATCAAAAAAATGGCTCTGAAGAACCGAGGGGCAGGACAGGATGAAAGACACAGCCATAGAGAATGGACTTCAGGACACCAGGAAGGGGAAGGGTAAGCTGGGATGAAGTGAGAGAGTGGCATGGACATATATACACTACCAAACATAAAATAGATAGCTCGGGGGAAGCAGCCGCATAGCACAGGGAGATCAGCTCGGTGCTTTGTGACCACCTAGAGGGGTGGGATAGGGAGGGTAGGTGGTAGGGAGATGCAAGTGGGAGGGGATATGGGGATATTTGTATACATATATCTGATTCATTTTGTTATACAGCCAAAACTAACACAATATTGTAAGGCAATTATACTCCAATAAAGATGTTAAAAAATAACTTAATAAACTAAATGCATGTACATACACACACAATAATATATATAGAGAGACATACACATGTGTGTATCTATGTAAGTCACATTGCTGCTCCTTTCAAAACCCTCCAGGGTCTTTTTCTGTTTCACTCAGGGTAAAGACCAAAAGCCTTGCAATGCCCATAATCCCTTATACCATCTGTCACAACTACTTCTCTGACATTTCATACTACAGCCCCCACCTCACTCCACTATAGGCATTCTGGCCATGCCAGACATAGCCTGACACCAGCATCCCTGCACAAGCCATCCCTCTATCACTCTGCCTGGAGTGTTCACCCCCCTCGGATCTGCGTGACTCACTGTTATGCCTCCTATGTGGAGAAAAACAAAGGACATCTTTCCTTCACCTGCTCTGCAGCACTTCTGTATGTAGGAGTGTAGGTAAAAATATATGGAATATCGACTGAAAGCACGGAGCCCAGTGAAGGGCGTGGGACGCTGGGGTTGCTGCTACCGCCGCCAAGAAGCCTGTGTGCGAGCGCAGGTCACTGTCCACACCGCCCTTCCGGGAGCCTGTGCAGCCCGCCACTGCCGGGGTCCCGGGATCCAGGGGCGGCTTCCCTGGGAGAACGCACGGCGCGCCTCGGGCTGGTGCAACGTCACGCCGACCTCTGCCGCTGCAGGCTCGCCCCGCACTCCGTGCCCCTCCCTCCCGCCCGGCCTGAGTGAGCCAGAGTCCCCGAAGAGGCTGCTCCTTTAACCCTGTCCTGTCTGAGTGACGAACGGACGCCCTCCGGCGACCTACACGCAGAGGCGGGGCCAAATCCAAAGCTGAGACCCAGGAGCTGTGAGAACAAAGAAGAGAAAGGGAAACCTCTCCCAGCAGCCTCAGAAGCAGCGGATTAAAGCTCCACAATCAACTTGATGTACCCTGCATCTGTGGAATGCATGAATGGACAACAAATCATCCCAAACTGAGGAGCCAGGAGTCAGTGCTGTGCCTCTGAGGTGGGAGAGCCAACTTCAGGACACTGGTCCACAAGAGACCTCCCAGCTCCACATAATATCAAATGGCGAAAATCTTCCAGAGATCTCCATCTCAACACCAGCACCCAGCTTCACTCAACGACCAGCAAGCTACAGTGCTGGACACCCTATGCCAAACAACTAGCAAGACAGGAACACAACGCCACCCATTAGCAGAGAGGCTGCCTAAAATCATAAAAAGTCCGCAGACACCCCAAAACACACCACCAGACGTGGACCTGCCCACCAGAAAGACAAGACCCAGCCTCACCCACCAGAACACAGGCACTAGTCCCCTCCACCAGGAAGCCTACACAACCCACTAAACCAACCTTAGCCACTGGGGACAGACACCAAAAACAACGGGAACTACGAACCTGCAGCCTGCAAAAAGGAGACCCCAAACACAGTAACATAAGCAAAATGAGAAGACAGAAAAACACACAGCAGGAGAAGGAGCAAGATAAAAACCCACCAGACCTAACAAATGAAGAGGTAATAGGCAGTCTACCTGAAAAAGAATTCAGAATAATGATGGTAAAGATGATCCAAGATTCTATTTCCCAGATCCAAAATCTTGGAAATAGAATAGACAAAATGCAAGAAACAGTTAACAAGGACCTAGAAGAACTAAAGATGAATCAAGCATCGATGAAAAACACAATAAATGAAATGAAAAATACTCTAGATGGGATCAATAGCAGAATAACTGAGGCAGAAGAACGGATAAGTGAGGTGGAAGATAAAATAGTGGAAATAACTGATGCAGAGCAAAATAAAGAAAAAAGAATGAAAAGAACAGAGGACAGTCTCAGAGACCTCTGGGACAACATTAAACACACCAACATTCGAATTATAGGGGTTCCAGAAGAAGAAGAGAAAAAGAAAGGGACTGAGAAAATATTTGAAGAGATTATAGTTGAAAACTTCCCTAATATGGGAAAGGAAATAGTTAATCAAGTCCAGGAGGCACAGAGAGTCCCATACAGAATAAATCCAAGGAGAAATACGCCAAGACACATATTAATCAAAGTGTCAAAAATTAAACACAAAGAAATCATATTAAAAGCAGCAAGGCAAAAACAACAAATAACACACAAGGGAATCCCCATCAGGATAACAGCTGATCTCTCAGCAGAAACTCTACAAGCCAGAAGGGAGTGGCAGGACATAATTAAAGTGATGAAGGAGAAAAACCTGCAACCAAGATTACTCTACCCAGCAAGGATCTCATTCAGATTTGATGGAGAAATTAAAACGTTTACAGAGAAGCAAAAGCTGAGAGAGTTCAGCACCACCAAACCAGCTTTACAACAAATGCTAAAGGAACTTCTCTAGGCAAGAAACACAACAGAAGGAAAAGACCTACAATAACGAACCCAAAACAATTAAGAAAATGGGAATAGGAACATACATATCGATAATTACCTTAAATGTAAATGGACTAAATACTCCCACCAAAAGACACAGATTGGCTGAATGAATACAAAAACAAGACCCATATATATGCTGTCTACAAGAGACCCACTTCAGACCTAGAGACACATACAGACTGAAAGTAAGGGGATGGAAAAAGACATTCCATGCAAATGGAAATCAAAAGAAAGCTGGAGTAGCAATTCTCATATCAGACAAAATAGACTTTAAAATAAAGACTACTAGAAGAGACAAAGAAGGACACTACATAATGATCAAGGGATTGATCCAAGAAGAAGATATAACAATTGTAAATATTTATGCACCAAACATAGGAGCACCTCAATACATAAGGCAAATACTAAAAGCCATAAAAGGAGAAATCGACAGTAACACAATCATAGTAGGGGACTTTAACACCCCACTTTCACCAATGGACAGATCATCCAAAATGAAAATAAATAAGGAAACACAAGCTTTAAATGATACATTAAACAAGATGGACTTAATTGATATTTATAGGACATTCCATCCAAAAACAACACAATACACATTTTTCTCAAGTGCTCATGGAACATTCTCCAGGATAGATCATATCTTGGGTCACAAATCAAGCCTTGGTAAATTTAACAAAATTGAAATTGTATCAAGTATCTTTTCTGACCACAATGCTATGAGACTAGATATCAATTACAGGAAAAGAGCTGTAAAAAATACAAACACATGGAGGCTAAACAATACACTACTTAATAACAAAGTGATCACTGAAGAAATCAAAGGGGAAATTAAAAAATACCTAGAAAGAAATGACAATGGAGACACGATGACCCAAAACCTATGGGATGCAGCAAAAGCAGTCCTAAGAGGGAAGTTTATAGCAATACAATCCCACCTTAAGAAACAGGAAACACCTCGAATAAACAACCTAACCTTGCACCTAAAGCAATTAGAGAAAGAAGAACAAAAACATCCCAAAGTTAGCAGAAGGAAAGAAATCATAAAAATCAGATCAGAAATAAATGAAAAAGAAATGAAGGAAACGATAGCAAAGATGAATAAAACTAAAAGCTGGTTCTTTGAGAAGATAAACAAAATTGATAAACCATTAGCCAGACTCATCAAGAAAAAAAGGGAGAAGACTCAAATCAATAGAATTAGAAATGAAAAAGGAGAAGTAACAACGGACACTGCAGAAATACAAAAGATCATGAGAGATTACTACAAGCAACTCTAGGCCAATAAAATGGACCACCTGGAAGAAATGGACAAATTCTTAGAAATGCACAACCTGCCAAGACTGAATCAGGAAGAAATAGAAAATATGAACAGACCAATCACAAGCACTGAAATTGAGACTGTGATTAAAAATCTTCCAACAAACAAAAGCCCAGGACCAGATGGCTTCACAGGTGAATTCTATCAAGCATTTAGAAAGAGCTAACACCTATCCTTCTCAAACTCTTCCAAAATATATCAGAGGAAGGAACACTCCCAAACTCATTCTACGAGGCCACCATCACCTTGATACCAAAACCAGACAAGGATGTCACAAAGAAAGAAAACTACAGGCCAATATCACTGATGAACATAGATGCAAAAATCCTCAACAAAATACTAGCGAACAGAATCCAACAGCACATTAAAAGGATCATACACCATGATCAAGTGGGGTTTATTCCAGGAATGCAAGGATTCTTCAATATACGCAAATCAATCAATGTGATACACCATATTAACAAATTGAAGGAGAAAAACCATATGATCATCTCAATAGATGCAGAGAAAGCTTTCGACAAAATTCAACACCCATTTATGATAAAAACCCTGCAGAAAATAGGCATAGAGGGAACTTTCCTCAACATAACAAAGGCCATATATGACAAACCCACAGCCAGCATCGTCCTCAATGGCGAAAAACTGAAACCATTTCCACTAAGATCAGGAACAAGACAAGGTTGCCCACTCTCACCACTCTTATTCAACATAGTTTTGGAAGTTTTAGCCACAGCAATCAGAGAAGAAAAGGAAATAAAAGGAATCCAAATCGGAAAAGAAGAAGTAAAGCTGTCACTGTTTGCAGATGACATGATACTATACATAGAGAATCCTAAAGATGCTACCAGAAAACTACTAGAGCTAATCAATGAATTTGGTAAAGTTGCAGGATACAAAATTAATGCACAGAAATCTCTGGCATTCCTATATACTAATGATGAAAAATCTGAAAGTGAAATCAAGAAAACACTCCCATTTACCATTGCAACAAAAAGAATAAAATATCTAGGAATAAACCTACCTAAGGAGACAAAAGACCTGTATGCAGAAAATTATAAGACACTGATGAAAGAAATTAAAGATGATACAAATAGATGGAGAGATGTACCATGTTCTTGGACTGGAAGAATCAACATTGTGAAAATGACTCTACTACCCAAAGCAATCTACAGATTCAATGCAATCCCTATCAAACTACCACTGGCATTTTTCACAGAACTAGAACAAAAAATTTCACAATTTGTATGGAAACACAAAAGACCCCGAATAGCCAAAGCAATCTTGAGAATTAAAAATTGAGCTGGAGGAATCAGGCTCCCTGACTTCAGACTATACTACAAAGCTATAGTAATCAAGACAGTATGGTACTGGCACAAAAACAGAAAGATAGATCAATGGAACAGGATAGAAAGCCCAGAGATAAACCCATGGACATATGGTCACCTTATCTTTGATAAAGGAGGCAGGAATGTACAGTGGAGAAAGGACAGTCTCTTCAATAAGTGGTGCTGGGAAAACTGGATAGGGACATGTAAAAGTATGAGATTAGATCACTCCCTAACACCATACACAAAAATAAGCTCAAAATGGATTAAAGACCTAAATGTAAGGCCAGACAATATCAAACTCTTAGAGGAAAACATAGGCAGAACACTCTATGACATAAATCACAGCAAGATCCTTTTTGACCCACCTCCTAGAGAAATGGAAATAAAGACAAAAATAAACACATGGGACCTAATGAAACTTCAAAGCTTTTGCACAGCAAAGGAAACCATAAACAAGACCAAAAGACAACCCTCAGAATGGGAGAAAATATTTGTAAATGAAGCAACTGACAAAGGATTAATCTCCAAAATTTATAAGCAGCTCATGCAGCTCAATAACAAAAAAACAACCCAATCCAAAAATGGGCAGAAGACCTAAATAGACATTTCTCCACAGAAGATATACAGACTGCCAACAAACACATGAAAGGATGCTCAACATCTTTGCTCATTAGAGAAATGCAAATCAAAACTACAATGAGATATCATCTCACACCAGTCAGAATGGCCATCATCAAAAAATCTAGAAACAATAAATGCTGGAGAGGGTGTGGAAAAAAAGGAACACTCTTGCACTGCTGGTGGGAATGTGAATTGGTACAGCCACTATGGAGAACGGTATGGAGGTTCCTTAAAAAACTACAAATAGAGCTACCATATGACCCAGCAATCCCACTACTGGGCATATACCCTGAGAAAACCATAATTCAAAAATAGACATGTACCAAAATGTTCATAGCAGCCCTATTTACAATAGCCCACAGATGGAAACAACCTAAGTGTCCATCATCAGATGAATGGGTAAAGAAGATGTGGCACATATATACAATGGAATATTACTCAGCCATAAAAAGAAATGAAATTGAGCTATTTGTAATGAGGTGGATGGACCTAGAGTCTGTCATACAGAGTGAAGTAAGTCAGAAAGAGAAAGACAAATACTGTATGCTGACACATATATATGGAATTAAAAAAAAAATGTCATGAAGAACATAGGGGTAAGACAGGAATAAAGACACAGACCTACTAGAGAATGGACTTGAGGATATGGGGAGGGGGAAGGGTAAGCTGTGACAAAGTGAAAGAGCGGCATGGACATATATACACTACCAAACGTAAGGTAGATAGATAGTGGGAAGCAGCCGCATAGCACAGGGAGATCAGCTCGGTGCTTTGTGACCGCCTGGAGGGGTGGGATAGGGAGGGTGGGAGGGAGACGCAAAAGGGAGGGGATATGGGAGCATATGTATATGTATAACTGATTTAATTTGTTATAAAGCAAAAAATAAAAAATATATATATATGGAATAAACATTAAAATATAAAATATTTACATAAAAATTATGGAATAAATAAGAAAGTTTAATTATATGGAATAAACAATATCTTAAAAGTGAATGGAATATTTATTCCATTTTTTGGAAAAATATATGGAAATAATATATGGAAAATAAATACATGGAGTAAATAAATACTATATGAAATAGACAATATCTTCAAAGCACCAATTGGTAATGTCAGCAATTGAGGAATATAACTAAATTAAATTAGTCCATTAGGTCACTGAATCTCTTTGCCCCTCACCAAATCTGTTTTTGTAAATCTACAAACTTTTACTGTGTACCTAAAGAGAACATATTTTAAATATATGAGATCAGTTGCCTATGAGCTGAGGGAAGGAGACTAAGTATTCAGGAAAAAGGTAGGAAATGACAAATAAAATAGCAAGATAAAATAATTTCTAATAATTTAAATAAAATAAAATAAGAGAAGTTCCTTGCCATACTGGGGGTACTCTGTGTACCCCGAACTGAGACGTATGAATGACTCAATTCCCTGCATCTGAAGTGCCCAAGAGAAACAAGATGAACCAGGGACAGAAAAGACAGCTGAAAATTAAATTGCTCTGAGAGAAACGACTTAGGATACAAAGGAAAAAGAGAAAAAAACAAAAAACTTTCCAAACTAATGTACAGAGAGGCAAGAAAATGGAAATTACAGAAGATGATATAATAAGAAGGTAGGATAAACATTTAATTGGAATAGCAGAAGGAAAGGAGATAAAAAATGGAACAGAAGCAATATTTGAAGAGATAAAGACTGAGAATTTTCCAAAATTCATGAATAATATGAATCCTCATATTCAGGAAGCTTAATGAGTATGAAGCAGGATAAGTGAAAAGAAACTCATTCACACACCATAGTGAAACCCCAGAAAACCAAGATGAAGAACAAACATTAAAATAAAGTGGAAAAAAAATACACAGACGACCTTTAAGAATTAAAGTGACAGATTTCTCAAGAGCGGTAATGAACATGGGAAGCCAGTGGAATGATACCTACAATGTATTGAAAGAATGTAACTTCCAACTTGGAATCCTATACCAGTGAAAAGCATTTTTTAAAAAATGAAAGTGAAATAAACACATTGTCAGATACACAAAAATTAAAATTCTCCACTAGCAGACACACACTATTGGAAATTCAGAAATTACTTTTTGACAGAAAGAAAATGATCCCAGTTAGACAGAGATGCAGAAAGGAATAAAAGACAGTGGGAATGGCATGTGTGCATCTAAATGAATATGGACCGTATGAAAGAAGAACAGTGCTGTCCGAGACGTTTAAAACACTGAAGAATTAACACGCATGACAACAAGAACATACTGTTGGCAGGGGAAGTAAATGGAGTTAAAAGTTCTAAGACACTTGCTTTATCTAGGAGGAGAGTAAAGTTATCCGTTCACATTAGGCTTTGATGATTCAAAAAGGTATGTTATACATTTTAGGGTAACAATAAAAATAAAAAAATATATAACAGGGGGCTTCCCTGGTGGCACAGTGGTTAAGAATCCACTTGCCAATGCAGGGGACACGGGTTCGAGCCCTGGTCCGGGAAGATCCCACATGCCACGGAGCAACTAAGCCCATGTGACACAACTACAGAAGCCCGCGCGCCTAGAGCTCATGCTGTGCAACAGGAGAAGCCTGCCCATCACAACGAAGAGTAGCCCCCGCTCGACGCAACTAAAGAAAGCCCACGCGCAGCAACTAAGACCCAATGCAGCGAAAAATAAATAAATAAATAGATAGATAGATTTAATATATATAACAGAAGAAAGAATCTAACTTAATACATTAAATGCAAATGGATTAAATGTTCCAGTTAAAAGACAAAAATGGCACAAACCGTCACGCCAAATATTTTTTTACTTATCTGCCAATTCTGTTGGAATTAGAATCATTTTATTTTTCTAAATTGTGATAGTGCCAAGACGTAAAGCCCCTACCATAAGAGACAAACCGTGATGACACTGAATACAAAATATTTGGGGCACTCTGGCTTGACCAAGATTATGTAATGAAGAGATAAAGAGATAAACAACTAAGTTTCCATGAGGGCCTGAGTTATTTATTTTATTTTAAACTTTGTATTTTATATTGGAGTACAGCCAATTAACAATGTTGTGATAGATTCAGGTGCACAGCAAAGCGGCTCAGCCATACATATACACGTATCCACTCTCCCCCAAACTCCCTTCCCATCCAGGCTGCCACATAACATTCAGCAGCGTTCCCGGTGCTATACAGTAGATCCTTGTACACTAGACCATATAAAAGAGAAAAACACTGTATGCTGCTTAGAAGAGACACATCTAAAACCTAACCCAAGTGTTCAAAATGTGTAAGTAAGTTGGTGGAGCGTACACACACCTTGTATTCCTGCCCCAAACCCCGTCTTTTGTGGTGTGCAGAGGTCAGGTTAAGGCTGGGCAGGAGATCACTTCCCCTACGAAGCAGGACCGGGAGCCTCCCAGCTCAGCATCAGAAGAATTTGCCGATGGGAGGGGCGACGGGCATAGCCCTGGCTCCACGTCTGTGCTCTGCCGCTGGCTGGGCTCCGCTCTTCCTCCTGGGGGCCTCCAGGCTGGCTGCTGCCTTTTCAGGGCTCTGAACACTCTGTCACGGCCAGAACAACGCTGTCTGTGGGCCCCTCCCGCCATTCCCTGCAGGTAGGCTGGAAGATTCCACAGTGTTTGATCCAGGGCTCGGGGAAATGAACACAGCCTCACACACTCAGAACCAGAATCCATCGATGTGAATGTTCCCGTTACTCTGTAAGCAGTTTTGGTGACCCCTGCTTCATGCAAGCCCCTCACCTCCTGTACTGTGCTGGGCAGCAGCCCTCCTCACGGATACGCAGAATCTTGGATGCAAAGAGCCTTATTAGAAGCTGTCACGAGCTTCCTTTCTGGAGAACACTGGAGCCGGGTTTTGTTTGTTTGTTTGTTTGTTTGTTTTTTGCGGTACGCGGGCCTCTCACTGTTGTGGCCTCTCCCGTTGTGTGGCCACTCCTGTCCGGAGCGCAGGCTCCGGACGCGCAGGCTCAGCGGCCATGGCTCAGGCGCCCAGCCGCCCCGCGGCATGTGGGATCTTCCCGGACCACGGCACGAACCCGTGTCCTCTGCATCGGCAGGTGGACTCTCAACCACTGCGCCACCAGGGAAGCCCTGGGGCCGGTTTTGGAGAAGGAATGGATGAATCGCCCTGGGGCACCAGCTGCACGACCACCCTTGAGCAGCGAAAGGGAAGAGCTCTGCGCACCCCCCCACCCCGCCCCGCCCCGCCCTCTGCTCGCACATGGCGCTCCACTCTGGTCGCCCGACATACGGGGTTTTCCATACGCCAAGCAATCCTCTGCGACTCCAGCTGAGGGTCAACAGCTTCACTCAATGCTGACACCGTCTACCTGCAATTAGCAAGGACCCCGCAGGTCAAGGGCTCAGTCCCACAAGACCTCCTCCCTCTTCAGACCTCAATCGCAAGTCCAGGCTGTCACCTGTGCTTCTGACCAAACAGCTGTCAACCAAACGTCTCCTCAAGTTCAATCATTTGCTAGAGTGGCTTCAAGAACTCAGGGAAGCAATACTTACTAGAACAGCAGTTTATTAGAAAAGGGTAGAGCTCCAGAGCAGCCGGGTGGGAGGGTGCACAGCATGCAGGTGAGAAGCGGGGAGGCGCTCCCGTGCCCAGTGTGGCCACACCAGCCCCAAGCTCTCCTTCGTGCCCACCAACCCAGAGACTCTCTGAACCTCGCCCTTCGGTGATTTTTAAAACATTTTTTTAGAAGCTTCATTACATAGGCACAATTGATTAAGTCACTGGCCACTGGTGACTAATTCAACTTCCAGCCCCTCTCTCCTCCCCTAGAGGTCACATAGGTGTTGAACCAATCAATGCACATGCTCTGTACTGCCTTTCCCCATGCACCCCCCAACCGTTAGTGACTGATGTGCTGTCCCAGTTTGAAGATGCAGCAACTGCCAAGTGGGGAGCTGGGACTCCAGCCCAGGGCTGTATGGCTCTACCTGGTTCTTCTGAGGGGCTTTGAGGTGAGGGCCAGGGGCTGAGATGCCTGGTGGGCAGGGCCTAAGGACAGCACCAGCTCTCCTCTGCCACCCCTGGAAGCACCCAGGCCAGCCCAAGGTGGAGCCACTTGTGCTGGGAAAGCGCGTGAAACAGGCATCCACCCCAAGCAGAAAGGAACCCCCCCAGCTGGATTAATAGCAAGACCACCGAAGATCTCAGGGTAAATAAAGCAGGGTCCAGAGCAAGGAGGCAGCCCCAGGGCTCCACCTCCTTCTAGCTACCGCTTTGTGCCTCACCAGCCCCTGCACAGGTGGCTCATGGGAGTGTGGCAGCTCATTGCCACCATGGCAGACCCAGACCAGAGCTAGTGTGAGGGTCTGGGGGCTGACGAGCACAGAGTCAGGTGACCTTGGTACTCCCTGACACCTGCCCCTGCCAGAACTGCCCGGCTGGGCGGGTCGGGGCAAAGCAGGCTGGGGATGGGGCCCTGGGCCATCATCACCTCTGTTGTGCTGCTGGGAGCGTCTTCAGTTGCATGACATGTTCAGGAAACCTAATCACAACTAGACTAGGGAAGTAAAGTCGTTATGGCCTTTTCCCCCTCTGCTCAGCAGCTGGCAGCTCTATGCACTCACAGACAAGCATGCCCAACTCGGAAAAAACAATGTTCTTCCAGAGAGCTGCATAATGAACAGGCCATACTGAGAGAAAAAGAAAACACCGCCCAGCTGGACGCCAACTTTCCTTAGAAGGAAAGGAACCTGGCCTGGGGCCACCGCTTACGATGACAAATTTGCTCCCAGAGCCATAAAACAAAGCACTTTCAGCCTGGAGCTTCAGCTTAAGTTTTCCTGAAGCCAAGGAGGCATTTGCCTCTGTGTGTCAGAAAAGGAGCTCTCCAAGAGACAGTGGGCACCAGGGACAGAGATCCCTTCACACAGGCTTTTCAACCTGGGGTCAGCTACCGATTCCAGGCCCTACTGGGGGCTTAGAAAAAGACTGTTGCATCAGGTGAAAGTGAGTAATAGTGTAGCTAATGTATATAGAACTTGTTCTTTAGATCCACTGTCTATTAATCCTCACAAGAGCCCTATAAGGGAGGTATTACTATTATCCCTGTTTCACACGTAAGGGAACTGAAATACATAGAGGGTTAGCAGCTTGTTCCAGGTCACGCAGTAATTATGTGTCAGAGCTGGGATTCATCAGGCAGCCTCTCATTTCAGGGCTAGGACTTCCGGGTCTGCTGGGGCTTTGTGTGTGTGTGGGGGTGGTGGTGGAAGTTACCCAAGCAGAGTAAGCAGAACCCCTTGGGGTGGCACAGGATTAGGACTTCGTTGTAGGCTTGTGATCCTGCCTGGGTGATCAGCATTTGTAAAGCTCTTGTCTGTGCCCCTGGGGCACAGGCCTGAAGTCAGTGGGTAAGGAGGAAATGGGTGAACAGGGGGACAGCAAGGCGAGCAGAAGCCCACTGGCATTTCTGGGACCAGCTAGAACCCAGACCTCCAACGTGGGTCATCGGCATCCTGCGGGCAAAGGTGGTGCCCTTCTCCAGGGTCAGAACACTTCTGGCCCAAGGGGAGGGAGGGTCCAGCAGGGGCTGGAAGAGCTGTGGCCAGGCTGCTGCCCTCCGCCCGGTGAGCCAGCAGGGAGCACCAGCATTTGTGAGACCCTGCACCCATCTCCTGAGTGTGAAAAGAGCATGGCACTGCTTTGCTTCCACATCCCAGATCTCACACTAACCGCCTCTTGTGACTGTCAAAACGGATGGCTCGGGCTTCCCTGGTGGCGCAGCGGTTGAGAGTCCGCCTGCCGATGCAGGGGACACGGGTTCGTGCCCCGGTCCGGGAAGATCCCACAAGCCGCGGAGCGGCTGGGCCCATGAGCCATGGGCGCTGAGCCTGCGCGTCTGGAGCCTGTGCTCCGCAACGGGAGAGGCCACCACAGTGAGAGGCCTGCGTACCGCAAAAAAAAAAAAAAAACAAAACAGATGGCTCTTGTGGTCTACCCACGCTGAAGGCCGTGCTGCACTGTGCTCAGTGGCCAGCAGGCATCGGTGGGTACAGGGTATCCCCCCATGTCCATGTCTCTTCACCCCAACCTGGGCCCCCTGTACCTAGGTCTCCCCAAGCCCAGCTGGCTCACCCCATCTCCATCTCCCTTGGCCAAAGCGAGAACTAGAGCTTTGCTCCCCAGAGAGTTGAGACCCCTCCCCCTCTTTTCTTTCTGGTCTCCTCTCTCCACAGGCCTTTAGCCAAAATCCGAAGTGGTTGCCCCTCTCCACCTGCAGGGCCAGCCTTGGCACCGGGGAGGATGTTCCAGGGGGGCTGAGGCTGCCCCAGCGGCAGCTCCTGGGACGAGAGCTCAGTCCAGGAGGAGAAGCAGGCCCTGTGCTCCCAGACAACACACCTGGCTGGGGAGTGGGAGCCACCTGAGGGCTGGAGGCCTGTGGAGGAGGCCGCAGTGGCATGGGATCAAGAGTGTCTGTGGGGGTCAGATGCAGCTGACCGGGCCACGCTCACCTCCGTGCCTTCCCCACCCTGACTCGTGTGGCGAAAGGGACCCAAGTCCCTGCCTCCCAGGCTGTGGGGGGGGCCAAAGAAGGGTAAGCAAGGGCAGCCAGGCCGATCCACGTGGGATGCCCACTCCTGAGGCGAGGAAGGCAGCTGTGGAGGCCACACTCCTTAAATAACAGAAAAGATGTGGTCTGGACTCTGTCCCCGGTTCCTGACCCAGGGCTCCTAAATCCCTTGGACTTTCCTGGGCGATAAGAATTTCACCCAGGTTTTTGTTCTAATGAGGTGAGTCTGGGTAGGCTCCTAGACTGGGCGGGTCACCAGCAAGACCAAGCCATGATCAGAAGCTTGGGAGTTTCGACCCCACCCCCTACTCTCCAGAGAGGGGAGAGGGGCTGCGTAGGGAGTTAATATTCAGTCGCACCTCCGTAAAGATCCCAGAAGTGTGGGACTCAGAGAGCTTACACGTTGGTGAGCACGTGGCGGTACCGGGAGAGGGCCCGGAAGCTGGCGCCACTTCCCCACTTCACCCTGGGTACCACTTCGTCTGACTGTTCATCTGTATCTTTTATTATACCCTTTATAATAAAGCGGTAAACATAGCAAGTACTTTCCTGAGTTCTGCGAGCCATTCTAGCAAATTATCCAACCCAAGGGGGCAGTTGTGGGCACCTCGATTCATAGGCAGTGGCTCAGCACCAACGGGGACAACCTGGCCTTGCGATTGTCCTCTGAAGAGGGAGGGGCAGTTTGGTGGAACGGAGCTCCTACCTGGTGGGACGGAAGGCTGGGTAGATAGTGTCAGAATTGAATTAAGCCAGGGGATACCAGCTGGTGTTTCAGAGACTTGCTTGACACGTGATGTGAGAAATATTGTGAGTGTGTGAATAAAGGAAACACGGGAGCAGTTCTCCTAGACCGCACTCTGGAGGGCGCCCATGGCCACCTCCAAGAAACCTCCATAGGAACCCAAGAAACCCAACAACTATGGCAAGTATTTGTTCACACTGGGAAGCAGCTGCTGTGCTGAGCGAGGGGTGGGAGTGTGGGGCCAGAGAGTAACCCGGGAGGGAGGGAGGCTGCCCTCTGATGAAGGGCGCTGGGCTTTTGTTGGGCAGCTATTGGGGCCATCCTGCCCTGAAGAAGTTGGGGTCTGGCTGTTGAGGGACCAGAGGAAGGTAATCTGTGGCCGTCTCACTCTGGGCTGTCCCTGTGCAGGACCTACAGTACTCCTGAGGACGGAGCCCCTTGATGTCACCTCGCTTCCAGGCAACGGCCACCTGTGGGTCAGCATGCAGCCGCCCTGCTGTGTGGTGTCTGCCTGCCTCACACTCCCTGGCTGTGTGGACTTCTTAGCTGACCAGCTGGCCTCCCTGATGACAGCCAGGGTACGGTGGTGGGGCAGTGACTAGGTCGAGCCCTATTAGCCCAGGGGCCCTACTTCATGTCCATTCCCTCATGCACTCATTCAGGTCCCCCTGCCTCCAAGGCCTACTTCCGAGGCCACCTCTAAGTCCCTGGTGAGAAACCTGATACCCACAGAGGCAGGAAGCTTCCGAGGCCACAGGAGACTTAGGGTTGAAAGCACACACTGGCTCCTGCTCTGTCTGGCAGACTTTCCCAGGGGAAAGGGAACCTGTCCTGGGCCTTTCTTCTGGCAGCTCAGCACCAGCTGCCTCCACCCCTACCCCCATGCACACTGAGGTCCTGCCATGCCCCTGTGACTTGGTTGCATCCTCAGGACATAACCCTCATGCCCTGTTCATGCAGTAGAAAGTCAGCCAGACCTGGGATGGAATCGAGTCTGCCACTCCCACATTGCAGGGGATTACTTTGACTTCTGAGCCTCTGTTTCCTCATCTGTGAAATGGGCTACTGATGTAGGTGAACTGCCAGCTTGGTGTGGGTCTGGGCACTGCGGAGTGTGGCTGGTAGAAGGCCAATAGGGCTGGCCCAAGTCCTGTCTCTGTGGACATGGACAGGCCCCCAGGGCCATGAGCCAGGGGCCAGCACACACCCACACAAAGAGGACATCCTGAGCAGCTCATTGCATGACGATCTGTATCATTTCTTCATCCGAAATCTAAAGATTCTTGTGAACACAGCCTAAACTGCTGCTAAACAGCTTTCATTTTTGAAAACTGTGTTTTCTGGGTAAGAGAATTGATTCACACAGACCCAGATGCACACTGGGCAGAACCTTCTAAATCTCCTCTCAGCTTCCTGCTCTGCACAGGAGGATGAGTCACCAAGACTTTCAAATGCGCCCCCAGTGGTGAACACGGGTGGTGGACCCTCATTCAGTCTTTTTGTTCTGCTTGAGTTCCCGTCCCATGTGTAAGCAGGAATGATTCACACACACACAGACACACTGTCCCTCTGTAAAGCTATCTCACACAAGCACGTAACCTCAGTGGCTGGCAGTCAGGCACAGCCTGAATTATGAGCAGATTTTCCCTGTGTGCCCTGTTGCTAAGAGCAGCCTTGGCCTGGCTCCCGGGCACGGGGACCCAAGTCTGTCCCACTGCTGACCCAGCCATGGGGATGGGGCGGGGCAGGGTGTTGGGGACGCACTCTGTGGCAGGGGTGTGGGGAGTGAGCAGTACTGTGGGCTCACCCTGCCTCTGGCACCGGCCCTGCCCATGGACCCTAGGGTGGCCTCCCGGGCAGGTGGGCTGTTTGCATGGAGGTGTTCAGCTCACAGTCAGCTTCCTGGCCTGGCCCATAAGGAAGGCAGGACTGCGGATGGCCACACAGTGCAGTAGAACAGCGGCCCTTTGCTCCCCGGCTGCACGGTCCTCCTCAAAGGAGGACCCAGTCTCACTCTGTTGTGCCCAGGGGTCGCTCCCGTGCACCAGATGCTTCCCTCGGGGCCAGGACTGCTTCAAGACTGGAGACAGAGTTCACAGCCTGGGCAGACCCCCTGTGGGAGGTGACACGGCAGCTCAGAGGACTCGGGCTTCACGCTCTGACTTATTCTTGCTCCGATTGAAGCTGGGAGTCCTCTTGGCCCTCCTGGAGGAAGCAGAAGGCCCTGTCATGGGAACAAGGCCGAGCGGCCTGCAAATGTGGCCACAGCCCTGCTCCACCCACGACCAGCACAGGCTGAGCCTTCTCCACCCTGAATGGGGTGCCTCTCTCAGGCCCCAGAGCCCCCAGCCAGGACCCTATTCAGAGCACGCAGCCCCTGGCCTTCTGGGCCTGAAATAGAAGCCACTTGTTGCCTGGCGAGGGTACGAGGTGGGCCTCTTCGTCATGTTTCATGGCCCCTTTCTCTCCTGCAGTCATCTCCTCCCTCCACCCCTCCCTCCCCATCAGGCCTGGGAACACACCTGCCCCACCCCCACCGCAATCTGCTGCACACAAAAGCTCATTCTGGACTCTCTCTTTGAGACCAGGCAGCAGTGGCGTCACCCTGGAGACCGGCGTCTTCCGGCCCAACTTCATCCCCTCCTCTGCCCAGCCCTGCCCCCCAGCTGGCCCAAGGAAGCCCCAAGGAAGCCCCCAGGCCACAGGAGCCCAGCCTGCTGCGCTCACTCCAGCTGCTCCGGATCCTGTCCTGTGAGGCTGGGAATCTGATGTGTCCAGTGGTCCCTCCAGGCGCCCTGCTGGCCCCAGATCAGGGTCGTTTCCTCTGCTGCCTTCACCCTGCACTTGCCTGCAGCCCTGTGCTCACCCCTCCCTCCAGCCCTTCAAGGCCTCCTGAGCCCAGCTCAGGCCCCTCCCCACGATGTCCCCCAGGACCTGCTCCAAACCCTCATCCCCTCTTCTCGAGTCACAACCTGCGTTATGTGCCAGGGTGCACGGTCACAGGTGCACGTGGCACCCCTTCCTTGAGGATCACGCCACGCAGAGGTGGTAGCTTAAGCGATTCCGTAATACACACAGACACAGTAACGTGGGAGCTGACCCTGCCGGAGTGTCTGGTAAGCCCTGCTTTGCAGAGTGACTCAGGCCTCAACAATAGCAGGCAGTAAGCACCCCAAGATGCAGGGGCCTAACGGAAACTTGTATTATTACCTCTCCTGGTTCTGGGGGCTGACAGGGCTCAGCTGGAGGTTTCTGGTGAGGAGGCCTGGCCCAGTGAGCTGAGCTGCTCGGGGGAGGGCCTGCTTTGCACACAAACATCCCACTTCTCATTGGTGCCATTTATCAGTAATAAAATAATAAAATGAATAATAAAATAAATCAAAACATGCAACAGCTCTTAAAGGGAAAAGCCTGGCCCCAGAGGTGACCAGTGCTAACAGGTGGGTATCAAAGCTGACTCTGTCTGTCATTCCTTCTTTTGTCAACACCCACTTCCCTGGCCAGGCGCTGGGAGGGGGGTCCCAGCTCAGTGGAATGCCCTTACCTCCTCCAAGACTCGAGGCTTATGCTGACACCTCCGTATACATTCACAGCAGCCCTAGAAGGCAGATGCAGTGACTGCCTCTGTTTTACAGATGAGGAAACGGAGGCACAGAAGAGTCAAGTAACCTGCCTCAAGCTGCAGAGCCAGCTGTGGCAGGGCCCGGAGCCCAGGCTCCCAGCAGGTCCCCCAGGCTGCCTCTAACACAACACCCAGTGTGGCCAGCTTATCCCCACACTTGGGGGTCTCCACCCCTGTGGACCCCACCCCAGAGCACCCCCAACCAGGCTCTGCCTTGGAATCCTGAAGTCCCCGGCTCCGCGTCCCCTGCAGAGCTTGGCTCAAAGGCGAGCTCCCAGACACGCCTGCTGATGGTCCCTCTCAGGTACCCATCCTCGCCCCGTCCACCCTCAGTTGTAGTCCTACCCCTGCTAAAATCAGCTGGGACCCTGAACTGAGAAAAGCGGTGCCCAGCAGTGACACAGTATCCCGCAGCTGTGGCACGCACGGCCCTGCTCCAGGAATTCAGGGGCTGGATGGGGGTAGGTGGAGGGGTGGTCCCAGACAAGGAGAGGACAATTCATGCCAGCACGTGAGGGGTGGTTGAAGCGCAGGGCACGGGGAGGTGGTCTAGGGAGGAGAGGCTGTCGGTGAAGGTCTCGATGCCGCTGCTGAGGCTCCCACGTGCCCAAGTTCCAGCAGACCCCCATCTGCCTTTTGTCCCAGCTCAGCCCCTGGAAGGCGTTCCTCAGCCCGGGCCAGCCCTCTGGGTCTCTCCCCACCCAGGGTCCGGTTCTCTCGTGGCCCCTAGTGATTTCCCTGAGGATGTGTGTGCAGGGGGGCGGTCCCCGAACACACCCACCCTGCTGCTGTCTTGAGGGCTCCACCAGCAAAGACAGAAAAAGAAGGCTGCCATTGCTGACTGCGTGGGATCCTCCTTCGCTTTTTCTTCCTTTGCATTTCTTTTTCTTCTGTTTCACTTTGTAATAAACCATCTGTGGTGTTGGCCAGACACTCTATGGACACTCTTCTCTGCTGTTCATGAGTCGTGGCTTCGGGGAGCTGCGCAGAGGCTCACTGGGGTTGTGGAAGGCTCGGGGGAGAGATGGGAGAGGGCTGTGTGTTCATGCACCAAGCCGGTCATGTTAGTGTCCAATCCTCCATGTCTCTGGGTTCAAAATGCCCCAGCTTCACCCTTGCTGCAGTCAGCCCTGTCCTGGCTCCTGGTCGGGGGGAGCCGGAGGCAGTGAACATCCTGCCAGAGGGGCCCAGAGCCCTGGTCTGCACCTGGGTCATTTCCCCAGAGTTCCACCTCCCAGCTCTGTGGAAAGCGTGGCCCAGTCCTGCTGTAGGGCCCAGGCCCGGCTCCTCCGGGGGCACCAGTGACATTCTGCGTGAGATATGACATAGTTGGCACCTCTTCCTGAAAGGCTCTCCTGCCTGAAGGTCCCAGAGCCCCTAACCCGCCCCCCCACAAGGACTAAGTCCTGTTCCTTCTCTCTGAAGAGTGGTTTCCTCCCCAGGAAGGGATATGCATGAGTCCCCGGAGGCCACAGGGAGGGGTGTGGATTGTTTTAAGGGCAGAAGGAAGCCACTGAGTTGGGCGCAGAAGGAATCAGACCTTTAAGACCACCTTGGGGGCCTCGGGGCGGGGGGGTGGGCAATGGTTGGAGCAGGGCTGAGGCAGTGGAGGTAGCTGGGAGGGGTGGGCTTGAGGTACATCCCACAGGAAGTGCTGGTCAACTGAGTGTAGGGCTTTTGGAAAGGGAGGAAACTGATTTTTTGCCTAAGTGGAGGGGTAAGAGCATTACTCAGTGACAAGGGAGGAGCCCTGGCGAAGGTGCCCCTTGGGCGGTGCAGGGAACAGGGATTCAGTTTTTGTTTTGTTTTGTTTTTTTGCTATTATTTTTTAAATTTTTTTTTATTAGTTTCTGCTTTATAACAAAGTGAATCAGTTATACATATACATATGTTCCCATATCTCTTCCCTCTTGCGTCTCCCTTCCTCCCACCCTCCCTATCCCACCCCTCTAGGTGGTCACAAAGCACCGAGCTGATCTCCCTGTGCTATGCGGCTGCTTCCCACTATCTATCTACCTTACGTTTGGTAGTGTATATATGTCCATGCCTCTCTCTCGCCTCGTCCCAGCTTACCCTTCCCCTTCCCCATATCCCCAAGTCCATTCTCTAGTAGGTCTGTGTCTTTATCCCTGTTTTACCCCTAGGTTCTTCATGACATTTTTTTTTTCTTAAATTCCATATATATGTGTTAGCATACGGTATTCGTCTTTCAGTTTTGAACGTGTGAAGCTTGGGGTCCAGTCCCAAGGGACTCAGAGAGCAGGGTCCCTGCCCCCTCAGAGCTCACAGCTCGGGGGAGATAGAGGATCACAGAGCAGGAGTGGTGTGGGCAGGGGCGGCTGCCTGGGAGGCCTGGGCTGTAGGTGTCCTGTGAGTGCCCACCTGTGTCCAGGCCTGAAGCCAGGGAATAGAGGGGATGACACCCTCTCGGCCTCAGGGTGCTGGGGCTCCCGTCTTGGCTGACCTGGCTGCAGGCGTGCGTCCCATCCTCCCGTCTTCTCACAGGGCTCACCCCTGCTGGGATGCCTCACACCTGGCCACGTGCTCTCTGCTTTCCGAATGTCCCTGCTCTACACGCTCCCCGACTCCCCGCTGCCCTGTGTCACCGTAAGCCCCTTCTCCAGGTTCAGGCTCCCCTCTCAGAGGGAGAAGGGCCCCTCGGCTGTGGTCCGTCAGAGCCCGGGTGCCCCTGCCCTGGGATGACTGCACTGCCCCCGCAGGACGGGGAGCCCTGGGTGCAGAGGGATGGAGGCATGGGCACACGGAGCCCCCTGGCAAATGCTGACATCAGTCAGGGAGCATGAGAAGCAGAATCCGTTGCTCCTAGAATCAGCAGCCTTGTCTTTAGTGAGGCCCTAACCCTGCCACCTGAGGAGTCCTCAGTCCTCGTAGGTCCTCAGAGACCCTGTCTAGACAGAGCAGGTCCTCCGTGGCAAAGGGAAGGCTGGTGCCCAGGAGGAAGGCGCCATGTCAGAGAAACACGCGAAGCTTGTTCTTATCTGCCTTTGACACGCAGATAGCTGCACAAGCCCCTCAATCCGTTGGATGGCTCATGGCCAGAGGTCTGGAGCAGCTGTGCTCAACACCCAGGCAGGTCTCTGCTCAGATCCAGCGCCCATGGCACCAGTCACCACCCGGCCACTGGATGGGCGGAGCTGTCCGCAAGGACGGACGTCTGGGGGCACCTGCTCCTGTCCTCAGAGGGCTCCCCGTTGAGCAGGGGAGGCAATCACCGTGTAAGCCTGGGCCAGCTTCCTGGAAGAGCCCTCTGGTTCCTCCAGAGCCCTCTGGTTCTGTCCCCACACCTCAGCTCCCAGCTCACCTCCCACCACTTTCCTCTCTGCTCCCTGATGTACAGCTGCGTGGGCTCCTTTCCACCTCCTCCACCAAACTCATTGGGAACCCAGGGCCTTTGCACGTATCGCCTCTTCAAGGGCCTTCTTTCCCTGAGCCTTTGTGTGACTGGCTTCTCCTCCAGGGATCCGAAAGGTCTTCCTGGGTCACCCAAATCACCCTTCCCTCCCTCATCGGTGCACTTTTTAACCTCAGTGGCACTTAATCCAATCTGTAATTTTCCATTTGTTTATTTGTTCGCAAGGATCCTCTCATGGTGGCAAAGCAGACTGTTCCCAATGCCTGAATCATGCGTGCACACATCAGGTACTCGGTAAAGATTTCTGGAATACATTCGTCTTACTGGGTTGCTCTGAAATGACCATGAACTGTAGATGACACAGTACAAGGAGACCTAATTCCCCCGCTGAGGCGTCTGCAGCATGGTTAGGGCTCTCAGCGGCCACACACAGGTGCCACGTGCGAACTGGGGCAGAATCTCTGCTGCTCCCATCCAGACACCCTCACGCCCCTCACAGAGGGGGTGGGTCATCCCCTCACAAGGACTGATAAAAACCCCTAGTCCCCCCACCAACTTCAGGGCTAAGGGGGTTGAGCAACCATGACTGAACGTCAAGACTGTGAGGACAGAGCCTTGAGAGCTGGGGCTAACCTCGCCCCCATTTCAGAGATGAGAACACTGAGGCACACGGGCCTGGGCGAGCTGCTCAAGCGCACACTGGCTGCAGAGCCAGGCTCTTGGGTTCCAGGGCTTCCACTTTCACCCCAGCCTGGACTCTCCACAGTCCTTACACAGAGCAGCCCGTCTTGCCCACATGCAGAGGTGGTGGAGGGACAGGAGAGCCCAGGAAGGCAGCGCCGGACACTGTGCGATGGTCCCGGTCAGGAGAGGTCCCCACTGTCCAGGGTGGAATGGTGTCCGTCTGGCTCCTCAGACAGGGCAGAGGGAGGTCAGCTGGTGCTGGGCTGGGGTCGGGCCCACTCCCAGCCATCCCTCCAGGAAGGTGGTCCATGATGGGGAACCCTGGGCAGAGGCCTGGGCTCTCAGCTCGGGGCTCCAATCCTGCCTCTGTCTTTGCTAGGTGTGTGACCTGGGGAAGACCCAGGGACTCCTGAATCTCAGCAGGGCTGTCCTGCCTGGCCCACGTGCCGTCTGGCCCCCACTCCCCGTGATTCTGTGCCCCTTCCAGGCAATGTGTCCCGAGCAGCTCTCAGCTCTGGAGACAGGCTCAACAAGACCACTCCCATGAGATCAACACCCTCATAGGAATCCTTATGGAATGTTCCTCCGGGTTCTGCTGGCCTCAGGGCCAAGCCAGGCCTGTATCCAGCAGGGAGCTCTGTGGACAGCCCAGTCCAGCCCTGCTCAGGAGCGCCTCCTGGCTGAATCCCCAGCCCCTTTCAAGGTTCCTTCTGTGCAGCTTCCGAGAGACCTCACCCCCAGGGCTCACTCATACTCTGCTTGGCCACCAGGGTCCTGGCTGTAGCCCAAACTCCACTCTGGGAACATCTGTCCCTGACCATCAGGTTCCAGCTGTGCTTGGTGCTGCTGGGGGCCAGACCCCATCTGCCTCCCTGGAGCCATCACACAGGTGCTTTACCTCTTAGAATCTGGATTTCCTCAAGTGGTGAAATAGAAGTTCAGGTGAATCTCTTCCATCTACTCTGTGTGAGCGTCTTCTGTGCATGGCCAAGGACTGTGCCCACCTTCCACTGGTGGTTGTTTTTTTTGTTTGTTTGTTTTTTTTTGCTGTACGCGGGCCTCTCACCATTGTGGCCTCTCCCATTGCAGAGCACAGGCCCCAGACATGCAGGCTCAGCGGCCATGGCTCACGGGCCCAGCCGCTCTGTGGAATGTGGGATCTTCCCGGACCGGGGCACGAACCCGCGTCCCCTGCATCGGCAGGCGGACTCCCAACCACTGCGCCACCAGGGAAGCCCTGGTGGTTGTTTTTAATTGCTCTCCCAGGTCTCCCCTCAGTGCAGAGGCTCCCAGGAAGTGAGTCTGCATGGGCCTGCCTCTGCCTGGCCGGGGGACAGATGTGGAGAAAGGGACGAGGGGAGACACAGGGGTCTTAGAGAGACGGGGACAAAAAGAGGATGGTGAGCTGAGGCAGGAAGCTCGCTGAGGGGAGGGGAAGGGAGTGGTGCTGGACAGGACGCTGTGGTGCCCAGGGGCATGGACAAGCTGCGTCCTGTCTCTGACTGGGGGGATGCTCATTACCTCAAGCAGAGGTGGTGAGATCAGGTATGTGAGCCGCCTGGAATGGAGGAGCCCCTGTTCCTGCAGTTGTGGCACCTGCACCTGGGGAAAGGCAGAAAGGGATGGGAATGGTGAGGGCAGGACAAGTCCTTTGCTTAGCCGCCAGGCCCTCATCGCCCTCCCCTACGCACAAAACAGTTCTCCGGGAACCGTGGAAGCTCGGGGACTCTCCAAGGAGCTTGGCTGAGTTCCTCACAAGTGTGTCACCCTCTGCTTGTCTCTGCACTCTTGGCCAGGTGTTCTCCATCTGCCGTCATCGGGAAGCTCGGACATCAAGGTGCATCCTGGCTGTAAGCACTGAGCAGAGAGCACTGCTTCCTTGTCCTGATGGTCCCTGGGGGAAGCCAGAGTGGGTTCCCCTGGGCCTTCCCTAATCCCTTTCTGCCCTCGCACACGCCACCATTTTAGGACCCTGATTCAGTCTGGAAGCCCCAGCAGAAGCATTTTTACATTGTCCCAAGTCCCCAGGAAAATCTGACTCACAGAGCTGGACACGAGAGGGCCAAGATGGTGGGGGCAGGTAAGCCCCTCTCCTGGGCACTGCCTCCCAGGCCATCCAAGTGGGGACACCAACGAAGCTGCATCTGCCTGTGGCTGAGCCTCAGTGGTTGGCTGTGTCTCCCTGGCTGTCTGAGCTGGCTCTCTGCAGACCTGTCTTTATGTCAAGGACCATTTGGTTTCAATTCAGCCCAAAGAATGGCATCATTTGTTGTCACCCACTCTCCAGCCTTGAGGAGCTCTCGTTTTTATTTTATTTATTTATTTATTTATTTATTAGTTGCATCGGATCTTAGTTGGAGCAGGCAGAATCTTTCCTTGCGGCACGTGGGCTCTTCGTTGCGGTGTGGGGGCTTCTCTCTAGTCGTGGCGTGTGGGCTCCAGAGCACGTGGGCTCTGTAGTTGTGGCACATGGGCTCCAGAGTGCATGGGCTCTCTAGTTGTGGCGTGTGGGCTTAGTTGCCTCGTGGCATATGGGATCTTAGTTCCCCGACCAAGGATCGAACCGGCGTCCCCTGCACTGCAAGACAAATTCTCAACCACTGGACCACCAGGGAAGTCCCGAGGGGCTCTCTTAAATTCTGTTTCCAATATGTCCAGAATTTGTCCCCCATTTGGGGGCAGCGGTGCAGGCAGGCCGACTTCCTGCCAAAGAAACTGAAGGCTCATTCCCTCCCCATCCTCCACTCCCTTGAGCAGGCACGTGATGGGAGACTCGGGCAATCCTGGACTTTACATCTTGGGAGCTGATGGCGGCTCAGGGACCCAAGGCTCACTGGCAGAGGCCAGGGCAGGCCAGAAGCTAGGAGCAAAGTGCAAGTGTTTGGGGCTAGAGTACATTCTGGGAGGACATTCAGGCACCAGCATCGGCCTCTGCAAACGGGCAGTTTCTCTTGCTGAAGCTTGAGCACATCTGCTGCAGCTGCTTCTTATGATTTCTGCCTCTTCCCTGAGTCAGCACCCCGTCCACCTGCCTATACATTTGTGACCTACTGCATATTCTTCCTAAAACCTCTGTCCTGCTAGACTAGCTGGAGGGGCCGGTTTCCGTCACCAGACCCTGACTGGGGCATAGGTCCATCTCTAGGTGTGCCTGGGGACCTGAGACAGAGGAGTAAACTGAGGAAGGCGGGGCACCAGGAGGGAGGCGCAGGGTGATCCCCGTCTCTCTGCCCAAGCCCGTGCTCCTCCCCCACCCCTGGGCCTCTTGGCGTCTGGTGCAATGTTTTCTCTCTGACCACTCAATTCACCCCCCGCCAAACCGCTGAACCTGCAGAATGTGATAGACTTGAAATTGGAATCACAGAATTTAAACATGGTAAGCTTGGCTGATTAGAAACCCGTTGTGCAAATCCCTCTGCAAATCTAATAGGCCTGCCATTAAAAAAAAAAAAAAATCCCCACTATTTTTAGAGCAGTTTTAGGTTCACAACAAAATTGAGAGGTACAGAGATTTCCCACATACCCCCCCACACATGTGTGTAGCCTCCCTTATTATCAACATCCACCACCACAGTGACACAATTATCATAATTGATGAATCTACACCGACACATCATTATCCCCTGAGGTACATAGTTTACATTTTTTAGGGTTCACTCTTGATGTTTTACATTCTATGGGTTTTTTTGTTTGTTTGTTTGTTTGTTTTTGTGGTACGCGGGCCTCTCACTGTTGTGGCCTCTCCTGTTGCGGAGCACGGGCTCCGGACACGCAGCCTCAGTGGCCATGGCTCTCGGGCCCAGCCACTCCGCTGCATGTGGGATCTTCCCGGACCGGGGCACGAACCCGTGTCCCCTGCATCGGCAGGCGGACTCTCAACCACTGCGCCACCAGGGAAGCCCGCATTCTATGGGTTTTGACTAATGTATCATGACACGTACCTACCTTTACAGCATCATCCAGAGTATTTTCACCATCCTAGAAATCCTCTGTGCTCCACCTATTTATTCACCGCTCCCGTGTTTCTAAACTCTGGCAACCACTGATCTTTTTCCTTTATATCTTTTAATAACAAAAGAGAGAGCATACTCTTTAACTTCATAATGCAGTCAAGTACTCATATCATGGTGTTCTCCAGAGGAGACCTCAGATTTATGCCTACATCTGACTTACTTCCCCTTGATCATTCAGTGTTGGCATTTCCCCCAGGACTGCTGAGGGATTAAATGGCATAAGCTATGACAAGGACCTAGTCCGGGGGTGGAACATGGTAGGTGTTTGGTAAATGGAACCGTCATGATGGTGATTCTCTAACCTGGGGTCTGCCCAGACCCCACTTCCTGGACCAGGGATCCTCTGAATGTGGTCCCAGGACCAGCTGCAGCAGTGTCACTTGGGAACTTGTTAAAATGCAAATACCCAGGCCCTACCCTAGACCTACTATCCAGAAACTCTTGGGTGGGCCTGACAGCCTATGCTCTAACATGTCCACCAGGTCATTCTGATGCTCAAGTCTGAGAACCTGCCATCCAGGGCCTCCTTGACTAGTCTGATAAGGTCGGGTAACTGTGGACTCTGTGGCCAGGCGGTTGTGTATTTTCACTAGACCCCCGGGGGCTTTACCACTTTAAGGCTACACAGAAGAGGGAATTAACATTTGCTGAGCACCTCTGAGATTTCACTTCTCCTTTAACCTCCACAGCACCCCCATCAGGCAGGTCTTCCTCTCCCAAGCTAAAGAAAAGGGCTTAGAGGGAGAGACCAAGATTACACAATGCCTTTCCTCCCACCACCAGGGACATGCTTCTCACAAGGTCCATGGACCCCAGGAAATGGAGGGTTGGGTATGAGTAATCAGGACTTACAGATGATCTCAAGGCTGCCTGTTCTGCTCTCAGACCCCACAAATTCTAGGCATTTACCTCCCAGACTTTCCGCCCTGCCCAGGCTGCTCTGAGGACCCGGGAGAAGCAGAGAGAGGTAGGGTATGGGGGAAAACCTAGTCTGCCAGGCAACACTGGACATGTGCTGCTGGCCAGGAATAGCATTCAAGTGGACCAGGAATTGGATGAGAGGGCAGGCGTGGGCAGAGGCATGCGAAGCCAGTCTGGGCAGATGCTAAGCCTCCATGAGACTCCTGATCCCAGAAGTGGTGGGCTTGGAGCAGGGCTGCAGTATGACACCCATGAGCCCTTGGCACTTGTCCTTCTTGGGGCCCTGCCGGCATGAAAAAAAATATATATTTATTTAAAATTATTTTTTACAGCTGTGTGTAAATATGAATATAATCCAGGCTGGATTTTATTATTATTATTATTATTATTCTCAGGTTTTTTCTTTTGATTTTAAAAGAAATTAAACACATTTGTGTTTGTGCATAGAAATCCTGTGGCCGTCGTGGCTAGCGGGAGCGTGTCTCCTGGGCGGGCACCTCCTTAAACCCCACAAAGAAAAGAGCCAGGATCTCCCCTCGCTCCTTAGCAGAAGACAGCTCTCCTCTACCCGCGGGACGATACTCTCCTGCAGCCTACCTGCCGGAACATACCTAAAAAGGTAGGGAGAGTGGGTTCTGGACCCAGAATTCGGTTCTAGGGACTCCAGACCACACTAGCCTCTCACCGGGTGCGTGAGCGCATACGTGTAGCTGAGCGTCCCTGGGACTCGGTTTCTTCAACTGGCAACTGAGAATGCCGGGCAAACGCCCTGAAAGTTCTCGAAGGTTGAAAAGCAAAGCTCTCAGGCAGAAGGGCCCACCCTTCCCCCGGAGGGGCAGGGACTCGGAGGCGCAGGTCGCGGGGGCGCGCGCCGCGTAGGCTGCGCTCCTGTGTGCGGCGTTTGTGCAGATGTGCGGGGCACGTTCTTCCTTATTAAACACTCCCAGGCTCCCGGTCCGCCCAGGAACTCCGCGGGGCGCTGGACGAGCCACGGGAGGGGGACTCCTCGGGCCCGCGGGCCGTGTCCGCGGAGTGCGCCGGCAGGCCTCCGTGCGTACCGGTCGCGCCGGTGGCCCTGGGGTGCCCGAGCGGCGGGGCGCGAGGAGGCGGGGCGTCTGGGCGGCCGGGGCGGGCCGGGGGCGGGGCTCGAGGCGCCGTTCCGGGATCCTGGCTCGGCGGCTCGGCTCTCGGTGCTGCGAGTGCGCCACCATGCTCAGCGTCGTGCACTTCCTCCGGAGCTTCTTTAAGGTGAGAGGCGGCGTCCCGGGGCCCGCGGTCAGCGCTGGGCGGCATCTGGCCACGCGTGGGGAACAGAGCCGGCGCGCACCGCTGCTCCCCGGGCGGACCGCTGGACCCCCGGGTGGGTGGGGGCACCCCGGGCGCTCCCTGCCAACTTTCCAACGTGCCGATCGGGAGACCGGGAGCGTTGCCGCCCAGATCGCGGAGAAGGAGAGGTGCCCGTTGGAGGCGGACTGGACGGCTGCGCCGGGCCGCCCTCAGCGAGGGAGACCGCCCAGTGCCCGGCCTCCCCCGCACCTGCTCGCTCTCGGCACGCAGGGCGCTTGGCAGCCTCGGCCTCTCCGTGTAGGATCGCCGGTTCTGGGAAGGACGGCTTGTGCCTGGCCCAGTCGGTGCCCAGGAAGAGGTTGATATTGTTATTTCCAGGGCTGAGGATACCCGAGGTACCGAGGCAGCCTACCGACCGGGTTGGGACACAGTGCTGAGGAAGGGGTGTCTAAGCAGGGGGAGGGAAACAGGACCCCGGGGAGTGTTAGACTTCTGCACGAAGTGCGCCGCTTCCCAGGCCCAAGTTCCTGGACTACTCATTAGTGTCCATGTGTCCAGTTCCTCTGGGGCACCTTTACCTCCTGTGCCCCGACGGGGGCCCCATGGGGAGCAGCAGGCTGCAGATTGCCAAGCTCCACCTCCCCAGGTGAGAAACGGATGGGGTTGGCTCTGCCTGGGACCAACTGCATAAAACCAGAGGCAGGGAAGTCAGGGAACTGTTGTCAGAGTGACAGGCCCCAGAGTGGGCAGCTGTGCACTGGGCAACCAGACAGTGGGGCTGTCCATGGTGGGAGGAGCTGCTCTACTTGGCTGTGAGGCCGCCTTCTCCTAGAGCGCGGACTGCAGGGTCCAGGTAAAGGTCTCTGGCTCTGAGAGCTCTGGGGAAAGTGACGAGAAGGCAGATGACCCAGAGCTGGACCTGCCGGAGCCCTGCCCTCAGCCTGTTCCTCAGCCGGTCTGGAAGAGCAGCATGTGAATCAGCTCACACCACAGGGATAATTCATGCATACAAACATTGGGAGGGGAGAGGGACGGAGCCTTTCAGAAACTTCGTGAGTGCAGGAGAAGCCTTTGAAGAGCAGGGGAACCTGGCAGGTGTGAGAGCTGTGGCTCTGAACACACAGGCCCCCCTGTACCCCCCCTTTGAATTCTGATTTGTTGGTCTTTGTTTTCCCATTTGGAAACTGTGGGCAACAATTCCACACCTTTGAAGGTGGTTGCGAGGATCTTACTACAAAACATACGTGTGTTTATAGAGCAGTGAGCCTGGGACCTTCATCCTTCCCCACCCGTGGCAGTGGTCACAGGTCACCCAGGTGAGGGGAAGTCTGCCAGGCAGAATCGGAAGCTCAGGAAACAAGCAGGTGTGGCTTGGGTAAGAGGTCACTGGACATCCCAGAGCAACCACCTCGCTTGCCCGCCTCCTCGGAAGGAGGGCCTTTGGGGAAGTATTCTCATGGGACACCCTCTCCTCATGTTCCCAGCCGGTCCCCAGAGGCCTTTCCATCCCTCGTTGTCCCCAGTACCTCGTGCCTACCCTAGGGTCCCTGGAGGTCCTGAGACACCTCAGGCCTCTCTCTGTGCATACCATGGGGATGAGCAGATGTGCCTCTCAAAGGATCTCCCTTTCTGCTGCCCTGCAGAGCCACCCTCGGGAGGGGCCCCAAACACCACGGCAGGCAGTCCACTTTGGGCTATGCAGGTATATCTTGCAGAGCCACCTATAAAGGCCATTCACACATGCTCTTCCTTCAGACACTGGTCAAAAGTTTTGCCCCGTGAGGCCACAGGAGTGGGAGGTGGAGGGAACCACGTCCTGACCTCTCCTGGGCCTGGGCCTGCACTGACCATTCGGTGATGGGCGCCTGACTTGCTTGCTTGATCAAGAATGCTGCTCCGTCCTGGGGAGCTCAGATCGTTGGAGTCCCACGGTCAGACTCTGATAACAGAGACACAGTCTCCACCAAGGTCCAGGAGCAAGAACTGTCCCTCAAACCCCAGGCCTCGGCTGAGACTTCTGTTGGGACTTGATCTGCTCTGAGCACTGTGGGAACCAACGGGGCAGGACAGCCTTGTGAGAGTGCAAGTGCAAGGAGAACAGAGAGCTTGCTCACAGCCTTTGGGATCACCCAGCGAATGAGTTGGAGCCGCACATCCAAGGAGGAATACGTTCAAAATACGCTTCAAAAATCCAGACACCTGCCCAGCACTGTGCGTCTTTCTTGGTGGTGGGGGGCCGAAGTCCATCAACATGTCTTTCACTTTCAAAGTGCTCTCCGAAATGTTCCAGAAAACTGGACACCTCTGCTGCCTGCCTTGAGGCTTCGCAGAACTGGAAAGTCCCCGTTTTCATGGAATTTTTGCCCCACACTCCAGTACACATGAGGCTACCTTGCTACTTGCTCTTCTGCAAGTCCTGTCAGTGTGGTGCCACAGACCAGTAGGAGGTCCTTTGGGGCAGAAAGGTCAAGGTCTCTGCTCGCTAAATTATGGCACAGAATCAGTGAAGCCCTGAAGTAGGGTGGTGAAGCTATGCTGCTGTGCCTCTCGTGGGGAAAGCACCTGACTTCTGCTGGTCCCTGAATCAGCAGTTGAGACAAGAAACACACACACACACACACACACACACACACGTACACTTTTTGCCAGATGAATGGACAAGGATTTAACAGATTTGTTCCATTTAAGGAGATCGCTTGTGAGACAGCCCAGGAGAATCCACACAGTTGAACCTCAGACTGTCCACTGGCATGCTTCAAGGTCCCAAGTCTTCTGAACAAGCCAAGCTGGGAAGGTGAAAAGGGCTGCAGTAGGGATTTCCACTCCTTGGCTGGTGATTTCTTAGTCACCAGAGATGAAGTATTGCTTTTGATTCCCTAGTTTGGAGGGGAGGGTGTGTTCCAGAGGCTTCCAGTTACCCTTTCCTACCACAGTTTCCACATCATGAGTGAAGGAACCGGGGTGGAGTTTCTACCAGGGACTGAGCGTGTCTTTGCCAGCTGAACCCTCTGGAGCTTGGGAAGTCTCGGTAGGACAGATTCCGGATTCCAGTGGGCTACCGTGAGGTGGATGCATGGCAAGCTTCCGTTTATGACCTGACATGCCTGCCACCTCCCATAGGCCAGGAACTCATGTTAGCGCAGAGCCAGCGTTCACTAGCTTCTGAAAGGTCCAGGTGTTTCTCTGTACAGGCGCCTTCAGAAGGTTCATAGTACTATTTGCTTAGGATGTTACTGCAGGTAACCAGTCTCCCATTCATTGAAGGGGCTCTGGGTCCATTGACTCAAGCCTGGGAATTAGGCAAGGGACAGTGGAGTTTAATCAGTGAATATTTATTGAACACCTGCTATCTGCCAGACACTGTTCTAGGCACACTAAGAGCCTTTTGTCCACCTGTTTTTTTACATTTTTTCTCAATATTACACAAGTCCAATAGGACCCCATTGGTGTTGCCCATCCATTTCAGTCCTGGCAGCCCCATGATCAATTAGTTGATGCCAAAGAGCTGTGGCATCAGAACATTCACATTGGCCTCTGGCACTTTAATGTTGCTTCTCATCCTCTGTCATCCCATCTGCCACCACCCCATCTGCCACCAAAGATAGCATTTCTCATCAGCATCTCCAGCTGATAGAGAATAGCATTTAGGGCAATTTTCCAAGATGTTGACATTCTCCCTGCCGAAGTATTTCTCTGTGCCTCTGTGTCTTTTTGGCTCTACAGGGGACACAGTTAAGGGGTGGTGAGCAGGTTGCTCTTGATAAATCCACCCCAACACTCTGTTCCTTCAGATATTTGGATTCCTTCAAGGAACTTTTGCCCTTTCCATTTCAATTCAATCCCATTTCAATATCAAGCTGAGGTCTTAGTGAACCAGCAGGTCACCTGCTGGAGCACACCTTGGCTGCCGGAGCTAGCTTGCCGCCTGCAGAACGAGTGCACGCCCCCATGTCAACACATTCATCCTGACCCACAATATTGTTCATCCCTCCATGGTCAGATGCTCTCACAATCCATCCCCACCCATTTCCCCAGGTCTTTGCCAGTACATGTTGGCAAAGTAATAATTTTCTGAAGCATGAGCCTTTTCCTCCACAGTTTGGGTTAGTAATTGGTTGCCATGGCCATGCTGAGATCTGACTCTGCTTTTTGTTCTGGAGGCAGGGAAGAGAGCAGGGGTGGACATGAGGAGAACTGGTCTCACTTCACAGGGCAAGGTGATCACAGGCTCCTGAAGCAGCCAGAGAGGGGAGCAGGGGCTGAGTGGGTTTGTGAATCCCCTAATAGACGGCCATTCCTAAGGCCAGGGCTCTCGGTCTTTTCTAAACGATGCTCTGACTTGCATTCAAGGAGCAGGGAAGCGATCCATTCAACTAGCTTTTTAGTTTACCAGTCCACAGATTGATGGAATCAGACTGCTCTTGGTTCAGGGATATCTCAGGCTAGAGACTGCAAAAGAGAGGAAACACTTTATGTCCAGTCAGAGGGAGTCCTGGGAGTTCAGGGATTTGAGTTCACTATTCTCTCCCTTTAATCTGGCTGGGGTAGTTAGAAGAAACAGGCTCACCCCATAGTACTTGAGATCTTCATGCCTTTTCCTCAGGTTTTACAGCAAAGTCACATTTCCCCCCAAAGCCCCTAGTAGACTTGGCCACGGCTGATAGAATTAGGTGGTCGCCATGCATGCATGAGGTGCCAGAGTTCCGTAACTTAATTCCCGTTATATTTTCACTGCCTTTGACCTCAACTTGGTGGATTAACCAATCCCAGCACTTCCCTCCCCCTTTCTTTAAGGGTCTGTTATCTATAATCAGCCTAGTAACAATTTCTTTGCTAGTGAATGCTCTTGGTTGCAAAGGGCAAAAATAGACTCCAGTTAAGTGAAAAAAAAAAAAAAAAAGAACTGTCTTGTCAGGGTGTGGGGTAGCTCCCAGGACCCAGCTTGGGTGGGGATCAAAAAGAGTCGGGGCACAGTCGGTCCTGCTCGACAGGCCAGCTGCTGAGGGCGCCTCTGGCGGGGCTGCTTCTGGACACTCAGCTCTGTCGCACCTCTCTGAGAATATGTCCACCTCCTTCTTGAAGGTGGTTAAGTCTGTTCTCAAGATCCCCCGTCCTGCCTGGAACTGAGCCGAGCTGCCCTCTGGAGGGTGGGAAGGGAGGAAATCTGCCCCCTTTCTGTTACCAAGATGGATGGGGCCCAGTTTCTCAATTGTCCTGGGATCCTTTCCTCCCCCCCGTCAGGACTGCTGTTCAGATGCTGGGCAGGAAAGCGGCAAATACCCAGCACGCAATTAAAGAAAAGTCCTACCAGGACTCGCTCAGCCTGTCAACCTTAGGCGTGCAGGGTGTGCACCCCAGTTCCCAGGGGCATGTGCTAGGGGGTCACACACATATTCCAGCTCTTCTGGGTAAAGGTCACAACAGGCACCTGAAGTCACACAGACCCTGCCCTGTGAGAGGTCATGAGGAGGCTGTCCCCTTGAGTCCTAAAGAGGCTGGTGTCTTGGGACGACAGAGAGAGGAGAGGGCAGAGTGGGCGGGACAGACCAGCTCTGGGAATCAGCTGTCTGCCATGAGGCCCTCAGTGCCTCCCCAGGGCTGCTGTTTCCCCAACACCCTGGACTCTGCCATCCTTGGCCCGTCATGCTGCTTAGAGATGGGGTGCTTCCTCTCTGCCCTGGGGCCTTGTCTTCCGCACAGCCTTTCACAAGCCTGTGGCCGGAGGCCAGAGGCCACCTGTGCTTTTCCTCCAGACCTTCCATGTGCTCCCTCTGCGAACTCAGGAAACAACCTTGACCTCACCAGGTCCTCTCCATCCAGCCGTTCAAAATATGCTTTCCAAGCACCTCCAAATTCTGAGTCCTGCTCTTCCTCTGGGATGAAGGCTCTGAGAGGGCGGGGCTGGGGTTTGGAGCATCGTGTCCTGGGAAATGCTAGTTGAGCCTGGGAATGAATCAACCAGCAGGAGGAAAACCTTGGCCAGGTCAGTGCCCCGAGGGAGCCCCTCATCCAGGGGCCCTGAGTAGGCCACCCACGGTTGATGGCTCTAGAGACGTATCCCCACAACCTTCTCTCCAAGCTTGGGCCAAGCTCAGCCCAGCTCTCTAGACTTCGGGGGCCCAGCCTCCCCATTTCTGGGTGCCTGTCCTCCCCTCGGATGCCAGCCAGTGCTGGTGGTCCTTTCAGGGCCAGCCTGAGACTCCAGCCACTGTTTATAACCTCAGGGAGGTGCTGGGCTTGAATTCACTCTTGGTACCGTGTAGGGCTTGCTGGCCCCAAATGTTTTGTTTGCTTCTCCTGCCGGGTAGAACTGGGCAGTGTCCCTGGGCTCGGGCTCCTGAGAAGTGCTCTTTCAGGAGTCCTTTCATGGTTTCCTCATCTCTGAAATAGGCAGTCTCCTCCTTACCAGTTGTAAGATTGTGAGGTTTCTTGCCTGGCTCCTGGACCCTCCTGGGTACCCAGTGTGAGCCCTCTGGGGGGTGTGGGTGGTACTGCCTGTGAGGCCCTGCAGCCCCTCGTGTGGTGACCCATGTGCCACTGGTCAAGGGGTTGGGTGGTGTCCCCATGCTCACAGGCTTCCCTTCCCTGGGGTACCTCCACACCACATCACCTCCTCCAGGAAGTCTTCCTTGATGCTTCCTTCTCCCCACTTTGGACCCCTTCTCTGTGCTGTCTTTGCAGCTCAGCTTCCCTCAGTCATAGGAGCACACTGAGTTATAACTGTCTGTCACTCCTCCATGCACACGTTCATTTAAGTATACTTTTATTAAGGATCACCTTACCATATATTTCTATTCCATACTGTTCTTAGAAGACTCCATGACTACACATTATAATTTTCTTTTTCCCCAAGTTCCCAGCTTTTCCATTTACTCTCACATGTGACATGCCACAATGACAAAAACAAGCCATTTCATACCCCGTGTACACCATATGAAAATCCCACAGCAGAGTGGAAATGATGCTTCCATTGTACTTAGTAATTAATGAATGTACTGATTCAAAACTCATCATATTTGACATTGAGAGGTAGATACATGAGTGTTTGTTTTATTATTACTTCATAGCATACATAAATATTTTTTTGTATCCTATATCACATAATTTAAAAATCGACCATACAATGAACCAATCAGCACAAATCGGAAACAGGAAAAAGGAAACAGAGAAATCCTCTTCCTGTTCTCACGCAGTTGCTGTCCATGGTGGAGCCGTCGGGGGGTCGGGGAGGAGAGTGGGAGAGGGACCCCCTCCTCAGTCATCTTCCAGGGGCTGCCGCTGGCCCCTGGATCTCCTGCCTGTGTAGATGCCTGAGCAGTGCAGGTGGGAGGGTGACATCCAGGACCTGGACGGAGCTGTGCTCAATGGCATCTGGTCAAGTAAATGACAAGAATATGACTTTGGAGCCCAAGCGACGGGTGAATGGACTGCTTCCTTGGCGGCTCAGGCCAGTACAGCCAGAGCCCTACACACCTGGGACCCAAGGCTGCAGCTCTCAGCACAGCTGCATGTCAGAATCACCAGCTACACAGACTGAGTGGGTTGGAACCCAGGCCTGGGGCCCGGGCCCTGGTTCCTAGGCTCGCAGGTGACTCCAGGGCATGGCTGAGCTGAGAAGCACTGCCCTACAGACCTTGGAGCTGCCTGTACTCCCCACAGGGACAGGGCCGTTCTCGGGGTTTCTCTGGACTGAAGCCGAGGCCAGACCCTAAGTCGCCCTCTGACCTTCACACCACCCTGTCGTATCTGAGGGGGGTATGTGCTTTCCTGATGACTGGACGTGACCGTGGCTGAATCCCAGCAGTGGTCCGCGATAGACCCTGACCCCCCAGGCAGCCCCAAGTGCCATGGGTGTTCGCCATGTAACGTGTGTACCAAATAGGCAATTTGTCTCTCCTGGCAGCTTTTTGCCAATGAGGTGAAGATCTCCTGAGCTTGAGAAGTGACCTTCTTGGAGCGGGGCCTGGGCCGGGAAGCTGTGCTGTGTGGTGCTGACGCTCCTCCGGGGGCCCCTGGCATTGGCGGTGGGCCTGGACGTGGGGCGGCGTAGACCAGCTCTCCCGTGGGGCTCAGTGCTCACGGGCACCTTCATTTGAACCCCGCACTCCCGGGGGTGTTGTGAAAGTTAAATGATAATAAAAACACGGAAAAACATACAAATCACCCAGCACAGAGTGAGCACTCGACGGCTGTTACTCATCTCCTGTGCTTTTCTTTCCCCTTCCCTGTTTCTCTCTTCCCCAAAACAAATATTCTTCCTTGTAAGCAGTGGAGTTGAGTGGAAACCCACCTCTTTACACGGGGCCACATGAGGATGCTGCGCAGGCTGACGCTGCTGGTGCAGCTCCTGTTATGGGACGAGGTGCGTTTTCACAGAAGAGCTCGGGCTATGTGACACTCCCAGAGAAGCCAAAGTCCTGGAAGGTGGTTTTCCTCGTGTGAAGACTGAGCCTTGTGAGAAAGTGGGCAACAACTGAATGGAGCTACATCCGCGGAATACCACTCAGCATGAGAGGTGTGAACCGCTGGTACACACCCCAACCTGGATGAATCTCCAGACAATGTGACTGAATGGGAGCAGCCCGAATGCTGCCTGGCTGCTTTTATCTAAACTTCTAGATGATACTGATGAGTCTCTAGTGACGGAAAACAGGGTGCGGGGCAGGTGGGGGCCGGAGAGTGGGATGGCAGAGGGGCACGAGCTGGTGGGGACGTGAGACGCTCATTGTCTTGTCTGGTGATAGTTTCACGGTGCATATACATGTCGGAAACCCTCGAGTCCTACCTCCAATGTGTGCAGTTTACCAAAGGTCAATTATACCTCGATAGAGCCGGGGTCTCTCTCTGGAGGAACCGGCCTTAGATCTCTTAGCCAGAGCATCTCAAAGCACTCCTCCCTCCTTGAAAACAATCCCCTTGCTTTCTCCACCCCCTTCCTGGGGTGCCAAGGGCACGGAGACTACAGTGGCTATGGGCAGCAGAGGGCCAGTGAGACGGAGGCCCCGTCTAAGATAGAGACGAGGGATTCTGGTTTAGTCAGCTGAGGTGTCCTTGGCACGTGCCACTGGTGTGTCATTGCTGGCTGGTCCTGTGAGAGGCGTAGGGCCTTGGGGTGCATGATCAGCCGGTGCCTTCACCCTGAGAGTCAGGCGTCGGGTTCCTGGGAGGGTGCGGTGCCTACCTGCAGCTCTGTGAGGTGGTGTTGGAAAGGCCTTGCTGCTGGAGTTGGCCTGGTGACGTGGGTTTGGGGAGATTTAAGGAAGCAGCAGCAATTCTGTGATTGGGTGACTTAATAAATCTCACCCAGGAGGAGAAACAACTGGTCTGAAGCTAAACCTGGGGTTGACGAAGCAGCCACCGTCACCCGGCGTAGCCAGCTATTTGCTCTCTGTGGCCTGGACGTGTGTGTTCCGTCTGTGCCCGTGAACGTGGAGGGGCTCCATCGCAGCCCCAGGGTGCGTTGCCTGACGGTGATGCTCCGTGACATTGTTCACGTTCCACAGGAGGACACCGGGCTCCACTGTGACGCCAGGCTGTTGTCCTTTTGCTCATTGGAAATGAGTCGGGTGTATATCCAACCTCTGAGAGCTATGTCCACGGAGACATGCCGAGGCCCCTCCTGGCCCCAGTGACTCAACTCTCCAGAGGGGGCCCGGCGGGTATTTGGGAAAAGCCTTGGGGTGATTCTGTGATTCTGCTGTGGACCATAGTGCAGAGCCCCGCTTGGATTCCTGACTCGCCCAGCCCAGCAGATTTGGTGCTCTGAGCCCCTCCCCCAGCTTCCCCCACCCCCGCCCAGCCGGCTCCAGCCTCCAGAAGCAGGTTCTCCCCTCTCCCCCAGGAGACTGGCCTTGCCCCGCACGGCAGGCCCTCTGCGCGCTGCTCCGTGCTGGGGCCATGCTGACCAGCGGGGAGCTAGGGACCCTGCCTCCGTCCCAGAGCATCTGCTTCTCCCCTGGAGTCTGAATTCCTCAGTGGGGAAAAGCCATAAGGAGATGCGGGAGACCTTGTAAGAGAGAGGAGGTTTCCGTCACCACGGTGGACTTGGGGCCGCTCCAAATCCTAGCTGTGAACGGGGTGCGGCTCAGCCGTCCCAGTCCTCAGTGTCCCTGTAAAATGGGCATAACATGATGTGTCGGATCGTGAAAGTGGGTGAGCTCCCGCTGGTGGAACACGTCCGTGGCCTGGGGACCTTGAGTTTTCAAGAGTGAGGCCCCTCGGAGGACTAGGCCCCAGGGTGGGAGCACATTGGGCTTCCTGTCCCCTGCTGAGGCTGCCTCGGTCCCTTCTCTCTCTGTGAGTCCTGGCGTTGATAAAGTGTCAGGAGAGGATTCACCAGGGAAAACACTGGCCGAGAGAAGACACAGCCTCCACCCGAAGGGTGATGAGTAAGACACGGACGACGGGCGGATGGGGGGCAGGGCAGCTCTGAAAGAACAGCCCGTGTGGCCTCACCCCCGTGCAGCACGCAGCCTAGTGCCCAGCTCCACCTCCCCTCCTCATTGTCACACGGACCACGTGGCTGTCACCCTCCCCTGGCCACAGTCTCAGGAACGGGGCGGGAGCTGAGCCTCTGGACAGGGACACGTGTGGCAAGTCACCTCCCGCTGAAGCTGACTGGTCAAGTGGAGACCGGTCAGTTGTGGGAGAGGCCACATGGAAGCAGGAACTCCCCAATGCAATGGGGAAGGAGGCCTGGACACAGGACACTGGGGCCGGCTGGGAGGAGCTCTGAGGTCCCTGTCTCCAGGCAGGAGAAGGGCTGTATTTGCAGTGTGATGGAGTTTGCACAAGACAGGAGCTTTCTCCAGGGCAAACGAGCTCCCATCCTGTCTCAGGACCGCCCTCTGAACCCGCCCCTGGGAGGTGGCCACTCCCTCAGGCTCAGATCCAATCCAAAGTGGCCAGCACTTTGGCCCAGTGTTCTGATTTGATCCCAGAAGTGCAGTTCATTCGTTCCATCTACAGCATCTGCCAAGTCCTGTTTCATCACAGGCCTTGTGATGGGGAGACCAAGCCATGAGGGAGACAGACCAGCCACACACAGGCCCCCAGCAGGGGGCTCTGAATTCTCCTGAGCACCAGGCCAGCGACCTGCGCATTCGGTGGAGGCTGGGACCCGCACGCTGGACGCACCCCTGCTTTTGTGTGCATGCGCCCTCTGCTTGCAGTCCCAGAGGCCCACCAAGCCTGTGGACGGCAGTCTAGGAGACCTGCTCTGGATTGCGAGCTCATGAGGACCAGGGCCACAAATTACTGTTTCTCTTTCTCCCTCTCTAGCGCCCAGCGCAGAGCGTTGAGTCAGGTGGCAGCTCCGTGTGTGTTTCACTGAGGGGACCGGGAACATGGCCCTTTGCTCCACGTCACTGAGACCTGGGTAGTAGGGGATGGGTAGGTTGTCCGTGTTAGTGGGACAAGGAGCCAGACACTACCCATGGGGGATGGGCCATGGTGGGACTGCAGTGAGGGCCTGGAGGGGTTGGCGTGCCTGGGGATCAGGTGCCCGGAGGGAGGGCACTGAGCCCTGAAGCCCAGGGCGGGCACTGGCTGACAGTCTTAGTGCCCAAGGGACCTGGCCAGGGACGCTGCCTGGAGCACAGTGGGCTGGGCCTCAGACAGGCTGGGCGGGCCCTGGACGCCTCTGATCCTCCACCCCAGCCAATGCCAGGGAGGAAGGCTGGTGCCAAAGCAGAGAGGTGAGAAGGGACAATCAAGCCTGCCAGGCGAGGAGGAGGTGCTGCCTGCCTGTGTGCGCCCCGGGGAAGTAGAACGCCGCTCGTGGGGTCTCACCTGCTGCCCCCACTTGTGCCTCCTCGTCCACAGCCCCAGCCCAGGAGCACCTCCCTGCCCCTCCCTCAGATCGGTGGCTTTCACAGCCCCCCTCTATGTCCTTCAGCAGCACAAGATCTCAGAGCGTGTTTGTTTCTCTCTAAAAAAGGTCCAGTGCCGACCTGGTCAAGCAGCTCCTAAAGAGAACCAGGGGGTCGCTGGGATCTGGGGAAGCTCTGGCTCTTCACGGGGGTCTTGGGAGAGGATACCCTGCCAAGTAGTCAGTGTCACGTCACAGGGGCAGAGAGACAGGGAGAGAGACGGGTGCATGGAAGTTTTCTGTGCCCTGTTTGGAGAGTTGCCACCTTTGCTGTTCACAGAGGCATCTCTGACTGGGGCCCCATGCCCAAGCTGTCGGTAGGGATACAGCAGCCACGCTGCTCCTGGGGTCACTCCAAAGGGCTGGCCGGGCCACCTTCTTGCTGCGGAACCTAGGGGAGTCGCACTTCAACGCTCTCTCGAGAGGCAAGGCAACAATCCACCTTTCCTGGAGCTTAACATACACTTTTCAAAAAGCAGTTTGATACTTCTGATATCAAGATGCATTTATAATTGATGTGTACATTTAAAAGGGATTTCGTCTCCCCTCTCAAGAGCTGTCATTAGCTTCGTGGTATCTGTGCACTGAGGAAACAGGACAGTTGTAAATCTCCCACGTGTTCAGGATACACAGTGTGTGCATCTCTTGGAGGCCCCAGTCCCAGCCCAACCCAGGAGCTGTATGACTCCCTGAAGAAACGCCCACGTCCAGGGCATCCTCCGAGTGACATGCCAGGATGGAGGGACACATCTCCAGGGAGAAAGGAAGGTGTCCCCAACATTCCCAGAGAGGCTCCCACCAGGCCCCAGAGCTGCCTGTATCACATCTTCCTAGCAGTGAGTGTGATCGGCATGGTTTTGTGTCTGATGCACAGAGCAGCGGCCACTTTGGCTGAGCGTCCCCTGTGTCCCTCTTTGTGCAGGCAGAATCACCTCTCAAGACACCTCAGGGAGCAGGCACTTCTGGTGACCCTTGTGTGTCTGTGAGAGAGCTGCTGACACGGCTAGTGATGGGTCTTCACATTCAAGGACTGTTTTTCTCCGGGATCTGGTTCTATTCTCCTCCAGTGAGCCTGGCTCCGGGACCCCCCTCCCCAGCTTGTCTGTGGCCCAAACCAGCACTAAATGGCTCTTGACTGGATTCCCAACTCCAGATCCTCCAAATTGGCCAAATGCCTCTGTCCCTCTGGTACAGCTGCATGTATCCTAACACAACAGGGCACGTGGCCAGTGGGCAGAGGGAACAGACTGTAGGGATGGCAGAGCCTCTAGCGGGGCTGCAGCGGCAGCAGGCAGGCAGGTGTCCCTCCTAACAGAGGCCTCATTTTGTTGGCGAATCAATTCAGACTCCAGGGGGTGACAGGCAGAGGGGTGGACGTAGAACAAGACCCAGCATCAACGCCCCTATTTTTCCACCATACTGGGTGGCCTCCAGCAATCTAGGCTTTTCAGTGAGACCCTTCGTGATGACATTCTGGGCCACCAGGGCCTCTGCCGTGCATGTGCTTCTGTGTCCGAGGGAGAGGCCCCCTCCCTGTGCAGGTGTGATGGGCTCCAGACCAACCATGAGTCTGCAGAGCAGCCTCGGGCTGCCAGGTGCGGGCCCTCCTGGGGCTGCCACACCCACACCCCACCACGAGCAGTTCTCTCAGTCCCTCTGAGTAGGTCTATCTGCTAAACTGGGGCGACCACCTGCTGAGGCCCCCAGGCAGGGCTGCAGAGAGGGCAGGGGGGAGGTGGAGTTCTCCAGCTTTCCGCTATGGTGGTGCAGGTATGTTGGCACGTGGAGAAGGATGGGTACCAGCTGAAGGGCGGATTCGACCGTCGGCATGACCAGAGGTCAGCACGTGCCTTTCTTCTGTCTGGTGGCCTTGTGGGGGTGGGAGCGGGACCTGGGAAAAGCAGGGCGGTGAGGACTCAAGTCAGGACGCGTCTGTAGATGGCAACAGGCATCACCTGCCAGCCCCCGGTGGGCGGGCCCAGCTGGTCTGTGGCTCATTACTTCGCGGTCGGGAGGAGAGCCTGTGAAGGCCCCGGGGCCAGTTCTGGTGCAAATCAGTACATTGTGCCGTGTGGTTTCTCACGCAGCTATGTCTTCTCAGGAAAAGGAAGGCCACTCTCTTCCCCGGGAGAGACACAGCTAGGAACTGTGGGCACGAGTGTGCTGCAGCCAGGGCCTGGGAGCGGTCCCTTCAGCTTGGGGAGACCCCCTGTGCGGCAGGTCAGGAGGGCAGGCCCTGCCCGCCTGCCGGGAAGGAGCTGCTGCCAGGCCTTTGGATGGGCGGCCGCGCTGCCTCTGGCCCGAGAGACTGGAGTGGGGCAGGCGGGGGGGTCCACAGGCAGCAGGTCAGAACCCAGTGCCACGTGCTGGTGGGAAGAGGCACGGCGGCGTCCTCACCGTGGACACACAGTCACTGGAATCTCCAGACGGCTGCCGTCACCCACTCATCTAAGACCTGCAGGAGGCACCCACCCTCTCAGGGGAAACCGGGGGCCCTGAAGGCTTGTTCAGCCCCATCTCCGGAGATCCAGCAAGGCTCACAAGTCGATGTGTGTGCACCCAGAGGTGGGAAGTCAGAGAGACCTTTCCAAACGCAAATGCCACCACTACGTTGCCTGGGCAAGCAGCTGTTCCGAGCTTCAGTAAGGAAATCTGCAGAAAAAAGATGAGAACACCCTCCTCATTTGAGGATGAAATCGTGTCTATAAGGCACCGGACACATGGGGAGCACCTCACGCCGAGTTATTTTGTTACCACAGATGTAAGTTTTATAAGAGGAGAGACAATTTTCATTCAAGGGTTTGCTGAGCAGCTGCCCTGGGGCAGGCTGGAGTCCTAGAGGGGCTGACATGCGCCCCCTGGAGGAGCCTGGCGTCTCGCAGTGGAGACGGGCAGGCGCACAACAGCAACAGGGTCAACAGCAAGCGGCCTCAGCTTCACCCCCGCAGCCAGGGATTCGGACAGGAGGCGGCACCCGGAGACCAGCACTCAGCCCTGCCCGGGAACAGAGGAGATGCCGCAGGAGCCAGGCGCGTGGGAAGCGCTCGCTTGGAGCCCCGTGCGCCTGCGCGGATTCCTGATACCCGAGGGAGACTCAGGAGCGAGCTGGGGAGCCTGTGAAGGAGGCCGGACGATGTGCACGAAGGCAAAGCATCGGCGCAAGTGTGTGCTGGGAGCACGAGTGTCTTAGGAGATGCCCAGGTGTGAGTGGGGAGTGGGAGGGAGAAGTAAGGATGCAGATTAGGGCCAGGATACGGTGAGTCCTGGCGTTTCCTGAGGGCAGTGGAGGACCCCGGGGCGGGGACCGGGGTGACATCAGCGGTGGGTGTGCCGAGACCAGAGGCAAGGGCTGGGGGGCACAGGAGCCCACCCCTCCTCAAGGCAGCGGGTCCCCGTCTTGCTCAGAGCCCAGGAGCAGCGCACAAGAGGACTTAGTGGGAAAAGGGCAAAGCCACGGCAGCCAGGAGGACAACATGGAAAGGTCCGTTGCTCTCCTGGGCCCAGAGCAAACTCCTCTCTCTCCCCTGGGGATCCTGCTGCCCGTCCAGGCCACGAAGCTGCTCAGGTGTCAGGGAAGAAGCTGCCTCCTTCCAGAAGCCTGAAACACCCAGGTCAGGGAGCTCCCATCATGGGTCACCTGCCAAGAGCCACGCCTGTCTGGTTCCTTGGGTTCCCTGGCCTGGCCTTTCCCACGAGACACCTTCATACGGCACCGCGAGGGAGGGGCTTCCTGGCTCCGCCACACCCATCCCAAGGCCCAGGCTGGGATCTTCTGGGGGGAAATCCCACACAGCACCTCGCAGTCTGATGCTAACAGCCACACAGCTGACAATGGACCTGTGATGGCAGAAAATTCAGAACAACAGGTGGGCGAGGGAAGCAGAGTTGAGCTCCATGGTGTACTTGGGCGTCTCCAGACACAGCACGCACGTAACCTAATTCTGTCTTCTCACCTGTAAAAGGCTGCCTACTTCACAGGCTTGTTGTTTGGGCTTAGCTGCAAGGTGAGATTTAGAGGAGGTGTGTAATGCTGGCACTTTTCCTTCCCAGTCTTCAGTCCCATGACGTTCTGCAAAGCACAGAGGTCAGCCTTGACTCACCTGTTTCACTGGATACTGTGCGAAGAGCATGGTCCAGGGCGGAGCTGCTGAGACAGGTGTCCGTGAGCATCAACTTTCAGGAACAGCAGTTTTCTCTATTTGTCTTGGGCTCTTAGGGCTCTGTGGCATGTTCCACCTCTCTACAACATGAGTGGAGCAGAACTTGAGGGGTGGGTGTGTAAGGAACACCTTCATTTGGGTCCACTGTTGTGTACAGGCCACACAAGCCCTGGCAACATCCCGGCCACCGTGGGAATGCCATGTGGGTCAGGTGAATGCAGGACGCGGCCATAATAGATAAAATCCAGTGAGGTCAGCCTTGAAGGATGGAAAGAGCAAGGCTGGTGCCAGAACACCTGCATCCTAGTCCCAGCTTTGCCGTCACCTTGCTGTGTGATTCTGGGCGAGTCACTCAGTCACTTGTGGGATAGGGGTCTCAGTTCTCTCACCTGTCAAGTGCACACGTCCTTCATCCTGCTCACCTCCTAGGTTATTGGGACGATGGAACTGATGATACATGTGGGAATAGCGTGGGAAGCAAAGAAATATGCCCGATACAAGAGAAATGATTTTAAAAATGATAGGGTATCCAAACAAAATGGTTAATAAAATTATGTCATAGGGCTTCCCTGGTGGCGCAGTGGTTGAGAGTCCGCCTGCCAATGCAGGGGCACGCGGGTTCGTGTCCCAGTCCGGGAAGATCTCACATGCCGTGGAGCGGCTGGGCCCGTGAGCCATGGCCGCTGAGCCTGCGCATCCGGAGCCTGTGCTCCGCAACGGGAGAAGCCACAACAGTGAGAGGCCCGCGTACCGCAAAAAAAAAAAAAAAAGTCATAGAATAATGACATGAAAAAAATGTTCACAATATACTATCAGGCAATTTCATATTTGAAATAAAGATCTGTACCTATGCTGTGAGGTACATGAAAGTGCTAAAACCACAGGCCAAGCCCTATTTCAGGTGCTTGGGAACTTGCAGTGGAGCAGGCTGAAACTCCTGCCCTGGGAGCCTATGTTGGGGGTTGTGGGGGGGAGTGCAAAAAATGCACATTCCTTCCATGGAGGGCGTTTCCATAAACTCAGGGTCATTATACCTGCCTCTTCCAAGGAAATGCTATGGGGCACACCCGAGGCAGCTCTATCCCAGGCAGGTATATATTTGAGAAGATGGGGCTCCCACTCCCCCCCGACCTGCATCTCCCAGCCCAGTGCCGTGGGTTTACCCCAGGAGGGACAAACTGCTGGCATTCTCATCCCCAGCCCCGTGTTGCAGGAACTCTGTCCTGGCAGGTGCTGTTGAGAAGTCTGGGGCTCCCGTCCACACCCAGCCTCACTGATATGGTGGCAGCCCTGCTCTAGTCACAGCAGGCAAAGAATCCTGAGGCCACAGTCATTCCCTGCCCCAGCTCACTCGTAGGATAGGGGTTCCATGCCAGGAGGGGGGAAGCCACAAGGACCAGGGACTGCCAGCTGGTAGAGTAGTGGGGGGATGTCAGTCAGGAAAAGCAGACCTCCACCCCCAGCACTGTACTGTGGCAAGGGCTTCTGCCTGAGGAAAAAGGCAGGCCTGAGGACCCTGCAGCACTGCTTGAGCGGCTTGACTTCTGATTTGGGACACAGAGCGGAGGACTTGGTGGAGAGCAATTAAGAGGAAGCTGGTAGCTTCACGAGTCAGGAATCCTCAAGACCACCTTCAGGCTTGATAATTGGCTAGAAGGACTCATAGCCCTCAGAAAAGCTGTTGTACTCATGGTTATGGTTTATTACAGAGAAAAGGTATAGATTTCAATCAGCCCAGGTAAAGGGTGCACAGGGAAAAATCCAGGTGAACGTGTCCAGGTGTCCTCTCCAGTGGAATCACACAATGCAGTGCTTAATTCTCCCAGCAAAGATGTGTGACAACATGTGTAAAGGTTGTCAACCAGGGAAATTTACCTGAGCCTTATGTCCAGGGTTTTTATTTTATTTTTTTTTTTTTTTTTGTGCTGTACGCGGGCCTCTCACTGTTGTGGCCTCTCCCGTTGCGAAGCACAGGCTCCGGACGCTCAGGCCCAGCGGCCACGGCTCACGGGCCCAGCCGCTCCGCGGCATGTGGGATCTTCCCAGACCGGGGCACGAACCCGTGTCCCCTGCATCGGCAGGCGGACTCTCAACCACTGCGCCACCAGGGAAGCCCATGTCCAGGGTTTTTAATTGGTGTCCATGTAGCATGGAGTGCCTATATGACTAACCTTAGCTACTCAGACTCTAGTCTCCCAGAGGTCAAACGGATGCAGCTTGGCCCAGGGCCTCAGGCATGCAAAAACACTCTTACCAGGCAGGATATTCCAAGAACTCAGAGGTTATCTCCCAGGAGCCTGTCCTTTCTTTGGAGTGTGCAGGGTTTGAGTAACGCAAGCCTGCTAAGTCAACTCTTTACTGGACACTTCAAGAAACAAGCAAATGGCAGAAAGAGGAAAAGTTTAATAGAGAGACAGCTAAGAAGAGTGCTCCTGGGATCACAGTAAGCCCTGGGAGTTTGGAAGGCTACGTGCATGTGCCGGCTGCAGCCACACAGGAGCAACCAGAGCAGGATGTGAGCAGACACGGGGGCATTCTCCAAGCCGCATACAGACCTGTCAACGCAGGGTGGAAGCCTCAATGGCACAAGGGTCCTAGCAGAACCTGTGGCCAAACACTGACTGAACGGTGACCTATTCTTGCCCAGGTACAACTCCCAGGAAGCCATGCTTTAAAATAAAACCACACTCATCCCTGGAATTCCGGAAGACTGTACATGCACAAGGCTGCACCCTCTCAGGAGTGATCAGAGAGGGAATGACTGGTCCCTGGCTAAAGTTGGACAAAACTGTAAACTCCCTGAATGGCGATAGCAGCTTCCAAGCCACATGCACATGTAATGGTAGAGGGCTGTTGACCTAAAACAAATAGACGGCCAGATATTTCTCCCGCAAAGACGGTTTTGTTCAGGATCAGCAGAGAATGGCAATTTGGGGTCTGCAAACATGGTGAGCCGTGTGCAAGTCCCTGCATAGCAAGGGAAGCAGACACATTTTTTTGTTTTTTTTGCGGTACACGGGCCTCTCACTGTCGCGGCCTCTCCCGTTGCGGAGCACAGGCTCCGGACACGCAGGCTCAGCGGCCATGGCTCACGGGCCCAGCCGCTCCACGTCATGTGGGATCTTCCCGGACCGGGGCACGAACCCGTGTCCCCTGCATCGGCAGGCAGACTCTCAACCACTGCGCCACCAGGGGAGCCCGAAGCAGCCACTTTTATAGAGGGGAAAAGGAAGTTGGGAGGGTGATAGTAAACAAAGAGCTCATGGCTTTTCATTGGTTGAGTTGTTGTCAGGGTAGAAGAGGGGTCTTTCTTCTCATTGGGCTCTGCTGTCATCACAGGGCATGAGAGCTCCCCCTTCTGGTCTCCAGACTCTATTTAGTTGAGGTTTCTGTTTACTAATTTTTTACAGGGTAAAAAAATCTAACAAATCATGGAAACTTAAGCAAAACCTTTGGCCAATAAGTGGCTCAGACTGCTCAAGGGATAGCCCCTAGGTAAGCTGGTTAAAAGAAAAAAACAAGAAGAAAAATCCTGAAGAGGGTTATCAGAGGCTGCACACCGTGGGGGAACGGATTTTGCAGATTAGTTCAGTCAAGTCACTAAACAAACAAACAAACAAAAAACACAACAACTGACCAGACAACAACAGCATCAACAGCCCAGAGGAGGAATATTCATATCCAGAGTTGCTACAATATATTATCTGAAATGTCCAGTTTTCAACAAGAACAGTAACAAAAAATATACAAGACATGCAAAGAAATAAGAAAGTGTGACCCACACACGGGAGAAAAAAGCAAGCAATAGAAACACTTTGAAGGGGTGTAGGTGGTGGCCTCAGCCGACAAAGACTTCAAAGCAGCTGTCATAAAGATGTTCAAAGCACTAAAGGAAACGATGCATAAAGAATTTAAGGAAGGTGTGATAAGTGTCTCACCAAACAGAAAATATCAGTGAAGGACTAGAAAATATTAATATTAACCAGTGGAAATTCTGGAGTTGAAAAGTACAAAAACCAAAATGAAAATTTTGGTAGAGGAGTAATTCCCTGGTGGTCCAGTGGTTAGGACTCCAAGCTTTCACTGCCAAGGGTGCAGGTTCATTCCCTGCTTGGGGAACTAAGATCCTAAAGGCCATGTGGCAAGGCACACACACACAAAAAAAGTTGAAAAAAGAACAACAGATTAAGACCCAAACAAAAAAATAACAAAGAGAATTTTTTTTTTTAATTTTTAAATGTTTACTAGAGGGGCTCAAAAGATTTGAGCTATCAGAAGAAGGATTGGACTTGAAGACAGATGGAGATAATGCAATCTGAGGAAGAGAGGGAAAAAAGTAAAGAAAAGTGAACAGAGCCTCAAGAAACGTTGGACACAATTAAGTGTGCCAACAGAAGCATAATGGGAGTACAGTACCGAAGAAGTGGAGAAGATAAAATACATTCATTCTCAGGTACACAAAAATGGAAAGAATTTGTTGCCAGCCGATCTGCCTTACAACAAATGCTAAGAGAAATTCTTCAGGCTGAGGGCAGATGACACCAGAGAGTAATTCAACTCTACATAAACACACAGAGAATGTAATTGTTTAGGTAAGAGACAGTTACAATTGCATTTCCATTTCACCTGAGATATCAAATTTATGGGTATGGAGTTGTTCATAATATTCCTTTATTATCCTTTTAATGTCCATGGGACTAGTAGTGATGGCCACTTTCATAACTATGTACTGTATTTTCATTTTCACTCAGTTCCAAATATTTTCTAATTTCAGTGGTAACTTCCCTGAATGGAAAAATCAATAAACAGGACACTTGCCCCCATTCCTTCTGAATGTTGCAAGCCCCTTTCCTCTTCCTAAAGCCAGTTCTAAAAGTCCTATCCTAGAGACTTCTCTGTGCCCTGGTGCCCATTTCCAGGTTGGGTGGAGGATGTCAGTGAAAACACGAGAAACTCACCTCAGTGGTATTTCAAATTCTGGCTTTCTCTCCTATCGAATTGCTACTGTTTACTTTAAAGAGTCCTCAGATAGCTGTTCCGTGCATTCCATCTGAGCTGTACGGCTGCATTTCGTGGGAGAGGCAGGGTGGAGTGTGCTTACTTCATCTTACTTGGAAACGGAACCTCCCCGATGTCTTTTTCTTAATTGAGGAATTTCTTACAAAGCCACAGTAAAAATAAGCCAGAGGAATGTGGAAACATAGCAGAGGGTCATCTAGCCCAGATTTGGGGAATTAACCTTATTAGCAGACAAGGGGGAGCAGGGAAGGCTTCCCAGAGGAACTAAGACCTTGCTGTCTCTTGGCTGGGCTTAACGTGGGAGAAAGGTATTCTGAATAACAGGACCCGCTGTGGCACAAAGGTGTGAAAGAGTGTGGTGTCTTTAGGGAACAAAGGCAAAGGATTTTATACAATTGGAGCCTATGTGCAGCAAACAGGAAGGAAGAGGCAAGAAAGGCAGAGGTCAGATCAGTCAGCAGGACTTTGTATCATTCTAGAGTATTTGGATTCTGCTGGAAAGTTTATAGAGAGTGTATTAGTTACCACGGCTGCTGTAAGAAATTACCACAAACGTAGAAGCTTAATCTATTCGCTCACAACTCCGGAGGACAAAAGCCCAAAGTCAGATTCAGTGGGTTAAAGTCAAGGTGTCCTCCGGGCTGGTTCCTTCTGGAGGCCCTGGGGGGAAAATGTGCTTCGTTGCCTTTTTCAGCTTCTAGTGGCTGCTTGTAATCCTTGGCTGGTGACCCTCTCCATGTTCAAAGGCATCACTTCATTCTCTGCTTCCAGCATCACGTGGTCTTCTTCTCTGACTGATTCCCTCCTTCATTTCTCTGGTAAGGACCCTGGTGATTACATCCAGCCCACCTGCATAATCCCGGATGATCTCCCCATCTCGATATCCTGAATTGATCACAGCTGCAGAGTCCCTTTCTCCATAAACTGTAATATTTCCCAGGTCCTGGAGATTAGGACACGGACACCATGGGGGTTCTTATTCAGCCTACGCAGAGGGTACTTCATAGATTCTTGATTGGAGGGGATGATGTGACAAATTGTCTAATTTATGGTTTAGAAAGATCTGTCTGGCAACAGATTAAGGAGAGTAGGGCTGCAGGCTTGCAGAGTAGTTTGGAAGCCACGGAAATAACTGATGCCAGTAATGACAAGGTACAGCTGGGTCAGTGGCGATAGGCTGGAGGAGAGAGTTTACCTGGTGGACCCGGGAGGTAGAATCCGCAGGGCTTGGAGCCAGCTAGGGTGTGGATGAGTGAGAGAGGGAGTCCGGAAGGACCCAGCGTTTCTGCCTTTACCATGTGGGTGATGCCGTATCACTGGTGAATAGGGAGTACAGGAGAGGGCAGGGGGAGACCCCTAGTTTTGTTCAGAACCTGGCTTCGAGGCGTGGATGAGAGTCCTCTAGCGTGCGGCCCGTGGTCTGAAGAGCAAGGCAGGTGATGGCTATTGGGTGGTGCTGAGCATCCTGGCAGTACTTGAAGCCAGGGAGACAGAGATGACTCAGGGACTGTGTCTAGAATCAGAAAGTGCACGGGAGCTGCCTTGGGGAACAATGGCCTTTACAGTTAGGGAGAAGTAGGGGTGTGGGAGGAAGCCAGAGAGGCAGGAGTAGCACCAGGGGGGTGGGTCCTGCATCGAGTAGCCTCGGGGAGCAGGGAGTTGATGCCTTTGTGTTCAGAGTCCTTCCTCTCCTGGCCAAGGGCCACTTCTTATCACATGAAACGCTGGAGGAAAAGGGTAAAGGATGGTATTGTGTTTTTGCTTGTTAATCTTGGGGACCAGAGGCTCGGCTGAGAACTGAGTTGTTTCTTGAACATTAGCTGCATGCACACATAGAAGAGGCTGAGTGAGACCCCCTCACTGGAACCAGTTGTGGCAAACAGGACCCATTTTGCTCTCAGGCTTGCCCTGGCAGCAGCTGAAAAGCTCTATTATCTGCCTTGCTGGGCACACTGACCGCAGAGGCTCAAGGCTTTGGTACAAGGCAGAAGTCCCCCTGCCTCTGAGAACAGTATTCATCCTCTGCTGTCAACCCCATACAAGGGCCTTGTAGAAAGACATGGCTGCAGGGGACACTAGAGGCCTGGAGACCGTTTCCTCCGTGTGTTTCTGCTTTTCCCCCTCTTGTGGCTTCTTCCTCAGCCCTGGAGAAGGAGGAGGAGATAAGAGAACGGGGCAGGTGGATGTTGGCAAAAGGTGCAAGGACAAGGCTTGATGGAAGAGTTGAGATTTGACTTGGCCCCTGGGAAAAGGGGAGGACTTTTGGGAGAACTGGGTCATCAGGAGGGGGTACATTTCAGATGGAAGGATGGGCATGTCAGGATGGAAAATCAGAAGTGGGCATGAAGTATGTGGAGCAGGGCCTGGAGACTGGTCCAGCCAGGGGAAGCGCATCCCAGGGCCACGGGCTCCCAGGACACTGTCCCGGAGAGGAGAGAGGGAAGGGGCTCTCTGGCCCTGTTCCCTCCTCTAGAAAGAGCATCGCTTCACGTTTGAATGGCCCTTATTTTCCTGCATCCATTCCCATGTAAACCCCTCAGAATTGTGTACACTGAGGGGAGTGAAGTTTGGAGAATTAACCTCCCAGAGTGAGGACAGTCAGGCTAAGAGCCAGGATGGAAATTGACAAGGAGGGAGCTAACTTTTGGGGTGTGCTTATGTGCCAAATGTCTAAATACATGTTGCCATTTATTTATCATTTATTTTTTTTGCAGTACGCGGGCCTCTCACTGTTGTGGACTCTCCCGTTGCGGAGCACAGGCTCCGGACACACAGGCTCAGCGGCTATGGCTCACGGGCCCAGCCGCTCCGCGGCATGTGGGATCTTCCCAGACCAGGGCTCGAACCCGTGTCCCCTGCATCGGCAGGCGGACTCTCAACCACTGAGCCACCAGGGAAGCCCTACATGTTGCCATTTAATTCTCAACTCTCCTAGACCTACGTGCTATCAGTCTTATTTCATAGATGGGACCAGAGGCTCTTAGGAGGAGGTACCTCGTCCCAGGTCATCTCTGTCAGCACCAGGGTGAGAATGGGATCTCCACAGAAGCAATGTCTGCAGCCATGGATGTCACAGTAGAGGCCCTCCTAAAAGATCACTGCGTGACGGTCACCTCACTTTACTGCTGGGACACCATGGTTGAGAAAGGGGCATGACTGGCCGAAGGTGCCCAGCCAGTAGGTGGGACAGCTGGGGTGGGCAAAGGACTTTTCTAAACCTCAGCTTCCTACACCTGGACTTTTAAAAATGCCTACCAACGTACAAATGCTTTGAGAAGTCTGTAGGAAATTTTTAAATTTAACTTCATATCATTTTCCAAAATTATCTGACAGCCAATCTCATAGTTGTTGTCAAAATCCTGTGGACTCCCCTGCAGGAGATGCTTCATGCCAGCAACTTGGGAAATTCAGGTCCACCCCTCAGATCTCGGGAAGACCCTCCCACTCCTTGTTAATTAACAATCGCACACCTTGGCTCACTCCCTTATAATTCTGCCACCAGCGGAGCAAGAAAAATGAGAAACCTTGTCTCCCTGTTTTGACACTACTTTTAACCCACCGAAGAGCCACAAAACACGGTGGGTGTAGCAGCTGGTGAAATGTGATTTAAGATCTGGCAGCTATGTCGCCTTAGGTGAGTACTTGCCTTGGCAGAGCACACGCTGAGTGTCGGTAACGTGGGCCAGTGGTGCCTTGCAAGGCTGCTGTGCAGCTTAGTCAGGAGTAAGCAGTGGGGCTTCCCTGGTGGCGCAGTGGTTGAGAGCAGCTAGTTCCTCCCTCTGCAGGGAAGAGACTTAGCATTCTAAAAACGATGCAGGCCTATTTCAGGTTGTTCACCTTGTTGGTAAAGGGGCTGAGCTCTTGCTCTGCTGGTTATCAAAACACAGAGTTTAAGCTTTAGACAAAAGCATGAGAGGTTGTGTGTGGAGAGATGCTGGCCTTACACCAGGCGTGTCCCAGTACACAAGCCCTGTTTTCAAAGGTTTCCCCAATCTAGAACGTGCCCAGGAGATAACCATGGTTTTTGTACTAAAATTAGGGGTGTGTGATTGACAGCGGCTGAAAAATTGAGATTGGCTTAGAAAACCTGGCATGGTTGGCTTCTGCACCCAGAGGCCGTTTGGCCCTAAAGCAAGGCCCCTCCACCCCCATCTGGGCCTCTCCTCAGCAGACAGCACTCCAAGCCTCTTGGTTCCTCCCATTTCCCAGCTTTCCTCCCAGCCTCCTGCTTTGAGCTGAATCATTACCAATTGTGTGTGTGTCCTGCCCCGTGACCACTCGTACAATTGCAAATCTTACTGCCGGCAATTTCTTTTGTCCTGATGGGGTTTCTAACAGAGTCACTCAGAAAGGAGACTGTCCTCTGGCCAGCTCCAGTGGGAGGAAGAATTTCCCTATTGTTTTGGGATTATGGGCTGCAGGGAGATACAGAGGAGGAGAGAAGAAAGAATGACCCAGGACCTCAAAGCCACACGTGTGAACCAGGAGCCCTGGTGCCTTGCAGGACTGCAGGACGTTTAGGTGCCACGGGGTGGCGGCAGCCCGAAGCGAAGAGCGCGGGTGCCTCTGTGAGGCCTCCAGGGGAACCCAGCCTGCAGCGGGCCTGCAACATGTTACCTGCACCGCATCCACAGGCTCGCCCGTGGGCACAGGTGCACATGCTCAGTGTTGGCTTGTGGAACACACTTTTTTAAAGCCCCAGAGGCTGCAGAGCTCCTTGTCAGACTACCGAGGCCGGGCAGCTGTGGGCACTATCTTGTTGCCTTCCTTCATCTTCAGAGCAAGGGGCACTCACAGGTTTGAATCCCAACTCACCACGCCCTAGCTGGTGTGACTGTGACCAAGCTGCTCGATTTTCTCTGTGCCCATTTTTATTATCTGTAAAAATGGGAATCTAGTGCCTGCCTCATACAGCTGTCAAGAGACTCGTGTATGGTAAGGGTTCCGTAAATATCATCATCATCACTCCCATCTTAGGAAAAAAGAAAATCAAACTCGGAGGTCGACATTGATCAGTTTTTACTTAGCTACTACTAGTGAGAACTAACGAAGACATATCTCGGATTCCAGTTATAGTTCTCTTTTTAGATACCAGCTGCCTTTCATGATCAAAGAATGAATCCCGAGTGGTATAGATCAGAAACCACGTGGAGTAATCCTGGAGAGTGGGTGTGGTCGTGAGGGGCGGAGGTAAGAGTACTCCCTGGGGGCTGGAATCAGGCTTGGATTTCCAGAAGATACCTCCAAGTTATCTGGACCACCTGATTGGACCAGGGCCGCTCTGCCGTGAAGTGGCAGCTATTTGGGGTTCTTTGGTGCCCCCTGGTGGTAGAAGATTGCCTCTTGCGCTTTTCTTAAGACCTGAAAGCCGAAGGAAGCTATTTTGAGATTGGCTGTCCAAATCAATGAAGCATATAGAACTTTTTGTTTGCCTCTGCTTTAGCCTTCTTGGCGCCTCTGACCCAGCAACAGAAATCAGTTCTGGGTTTTCTCTTTTTACATATCAGCCAGTAGCTTATTCACTGCCTGACCCCAGCAAGCTCCCAGCGTCTAGGGGATCTCCAAAGCCAGCGGCTCAGGCCCACTCAGGCATTCCAGGTCTGTTCCCTTCTGCTCTTTCCTATTTTCAGGAGACAAACCAGGCGGTGCAGTACAAAAGCTTGTCCTCTTGTTTTCTCCCCAAGTGGTGGGGGAGAGGGTGGGAGTTGTGGTGAGTGCCGGCTGGCTCAGAGCTGCGCGCTGCACTGAAGTGCATCCTCTGTCGCCAAGTCACGCCTCTGATGTCGCCAGCTTCACTTCTGCCTGTCTGTGCCTTTTCTTTCCTACATGGCAAAGGGAGACGAAATTTGCTCCAAGTTCCTTAAAGGGTACTCCGAGGATTCAGATTACCTAGTGGGTAGGATTATGATTCTTTTTTTATAATTAAGTTAAACTTTTTTGGAAATAATTATAGTTTCACATACAGTTTTGAGAAATAATACAGAGCAATGCCATGTACCTTTCACCCAGTTTCCCCCAATGGTAGCATTTTGCAAAACTAGAGCACAGTATCACAACCAGTATATTGCACTGATACTGTAAATACGTTAACATTGCCATCACCACAAGGTCTCTTCTGTTGCTTTCTTAGAGCCACACCCACGTTCCTCCATCTTTAACCACTGACAGCCACTAATCTGTTCTCCATTTCTATAATTTTGTCATTTAAATGCATTAGAGTTTGTAACACTTCTGGTTTGGATTTTTTCCTCCCAGCATAATTATCTGGAGATTCATCCAAGTCGTGTGCGTATCAGTAGTGTGTTCCTTTTTATGGCTGCTATTCCATAATATGGATGTTCCAGTTTGTCTAACTGTTCACTTGCAGAAGGATGTCTGGGCCATTTCCAGTTTTGATCTATTATGAATATTGGGCTATTTTGAATGTGAGCTATTATGAATAAAGTTGCTATGAACAGGTTTTTGTGTAAACGTAAGTTTTGATTTCTCTTGGATTAATTCCCAGAAGTTCAGTTGCTGGGTTGAATGGGATTTTGTGTTTTGATGGAAGAGTCCTTTTCATCCAAGTTGTTGAATTTGTGTGTACAGAGTTATTTGTAGTATTTCTAGTATTCTTTTATTACGCTTTTGATGCCTACAGGGTCTGTAGTGATATCTCCTGTTTCATTCCTGACATGGTAATTTGTGTCTTGTCTCCTTTTCCTTTGTCAGACTTGATAGAGCTTTGCCAATTTTATTGAGCTTTTTAAAGAAGCAGCTCTGCTTTTCATTGATTTTTTCTCTATTGTTTTTGTTTTCTTTTTTTATATACATTTATTTTATTTTATTTATTTTTGGCTGTGTTGGGGGTTCGTTGCTGCGCGGGGGCAACTCTTCATTGCGGTGCACGGGCTTCTTATTGCGGTGGCTTCTCTTGCTGTGGAGCATGGACTCTAGGTGCACAGGCTTCAGTAAGTTGTGGTGCACAGGCTCTAAAGTGCAGGCTCAGTCGTTGTGGCGCACAGGCTTAGATGCTCCGTGGCATGTGGGATCTTCCTAGACCAGGGCTCGAACCCATGTCCCCTGCATTGGCAGGTGGATTCTTAACCACTGTGCCACCAGGGAAGCCCTGTTTTTGTTTTCCACTTCACTGATTTCTGATCTTTATTGTTTATTTCCTGTTACTTTTTAGATTTATTTTTTCTTTTCTTTAACTAGATTCTTGAGATGGAACTTAAAGTATAGATCAAGACTTTCCTTTTCTTAATTTAGTGCTATAAATTTCCCTCTCAGTGTGGCTTCAGCTGTGAGCCACAATTTTTTGTTTCCTCATTTACATTCTATTTATTATTTAAAATGACACCTCACCCAAGGCTAGCTTATATCTGAACTGGCTTCTCCTACTAAACGTTTTATTGTTTGAATATTTTACACTATGTTTCAGAGACATATAATTTGACCCAAAATTATCTTTCTCTTCTACTGATGCATGACATCAAGTTTACCGTGTCTTAAGCCTGGTGAGTATATTGAGGAAATACTGGAGTGAATATCTTGGACTGTGCCTCTCACATAGTAGGTGCTTTATAATGTTGAGCTTCTCTGCTTTATTTATGCATGAATAGTGTCCAGTGGAGTTTAAAGTATTTGTTAACATTATTACTTGCAGATTTCCTAGTCAAATTCTAGACATTGTACATCTCATCTTGTATTTAGCAGTGGGTTTTCAGAAATGAGTGTTACAGGAGCACTGCATTCACTGACATACGTTTCTTTTCTGTTCTTTAGCTCTTATGGAATTCAGATGCTTGTCAAGTAGCATTTCAATTGTCCTAGAGTAAGGAAGAATTTCAGAGAGCTTTCCAGAACTCAATTTTACTGCTTTTGGTCACCTCTTTCCCTGACTCTTTTGACCCTCAGTAACCCCTTTCTCTGCTTCCAAGGGATTGAATGCACTTATCTCATCTGCTACAGCAAATCTGGTTCTCATGGTCTCTGCTATCCTCCTGTAGGCCTAGTTCTGAACCACAAGTTAGGTGATGCCTTCCTCAGGGTTTTCATCATATGCATTCAGTATCCTGGCTAGGAAAGTTAACTTCTTATTTTTTGTTGAAGTATAGTTGATTTACAATGTTATATTAGTTTCAGGTGTACAACATAGTAATTCTTTATTTTTATAGATTATACTCCATTTAAAGTTGTTATAAAATAATGGCTATATTCCCAGTGTTGTACAATATATCCTTGTAGCTCATTTATTTTATACACAGCAGTTTGTACCTCTTAATCCCCTAACCCTAACTTGCTCTTCCTGCCGTTCCCCTCCCCACTGGTAACCACTTGTTTGTTCTGTGTAACTGTGAGTCTGTTTTGTTATATTTGTTCATTTGTTTTATATTTTAGATTCCACATATAAGTGATGACATACAGTATTTATCTTTCTCTTTCTGACTTATTTCACTAAACATAATACCCTCCAGGTCCATCCGTGTTGTCATAAATGGCAGAATTTCATTCCTTCTTTTGGCTGAGTAACATTCCATTGTGTATATATCCCACATTTTCTTTATCCAGTCATCTGTTGATGGACACTTAGGTTGCTTCCATATCTTGGCTATTGTAAATAATGCTGCTATGAGCATGGGGGTGCATATATATTTTATTATTGTTTTTATTTTCTTAGGATATATACCTGGGAGTGGAAATGCTGGATCATGGGGTAGTTCTAATTTTAGTTTTTTGAGGAACCTACATACTGTTTTCCACAGTGGCTGCACCAGTTTACATTCCTACTAACAGTGTACTAGGATTCCCTTTCCTCCATATCCTTGCCAACAGTTGTTATTTGTGGTCTTTTTGAGGATAGCCATTCTGATGTGTGTGAGGTGACACCTCATCTTGATTTTGGTTTGCAGTTCTCTGATGATTATGGATGTTGACCATCTTTTCATGTGTCTGTTGACCAACTGTATGTCTTCTTTGGAAAAATGTTTATTAAGGTCTTCTGCCCATTTTTTGATTGGGTTATTTGTTTTATTGATGTTGAGTTGTATATTTTGGATATTAACCCCTTACCTGTCATATCATTTGAAAATATTTTCTCCCATTCAGCAGATTGTCTTTTTTGTTTTGTTGATGTTTTCCTTAGCTTTTCCAAAGTTTTTAAGTTTAATTAGGTCCCATTTGTTTATTTTTGCTTTTATTTCTTTTCCCTCAGGAAATAGATCCAAAAAAAATATTGCTGCAACTGATGTCAAAGAATGTTCTATGTTTTCCTTGAAGAGTTTTATAGTGTCTGGCCTTACATTTAGGTCTTTAATCCATTTTGAGTTTATTTTTGTGTATGGTGTTAGAGAGTGTTCTAATTTCATTCTTTGACATGTAGCTGTCCAGTTTTCCCAGCACCACTTATTTAAGAGACTTTTTCTTCATCAAATATTTTTGCCTCCCTGGTCGTGAATTAATTGACATACGTGTGCAGGTTTATTTTGGGGCTCTCTATTCCGTTCCATTGATCTAAATGTCTGTTTTTCTGCCAGTAACATATTGTTTTGATTACAGTACTTTTGTAGTGTACTCTGAAGTCAGAGAGTGTGATACCTCCAACTTTGTGTTATTTTTCTCAAGGTTGCTTTGACTATTCAGGGTCTTTTGTGGTTCCATATAAATATTAGAATTATTTGTTCTAGTTCTGTCTAAGACGTCATGGGTATTTTGATAAGGATTGCACTAAATCTGTAGATTGCTTTGGGTAGTATGGACATTTTAACAATATTAATTCTTCCAGTTCATAAAATGAGATATCCTTCTAATTTGTTTGTATTGTCTTCAGTTTCCTTCATCAGTGTCTTAGAGTTTTCAGAGTATAGGTCTTTCACCTCCTTGGTTAAGTTTATTTCTAGGTATTTTATTATTTTTAATTCAATTTTAAAGAGATTGTTTGCTTCCTTTCTCTTTCTGATAGTACTTACTAGTGTATGTAGAAAAGCAACAGATTTCTGCATATTAAATTTGTATCCTGCAACTTTACTGAATTCATGTCCTCTGCAAATAGTGACAGTTTTACATCTTCCCTTCCAACTTGGATGCCTTTTATTTCTTTTTCTTGTGTGATTGGCGTGGCTATGACTTCCAATACTATGTTAAATAGAAGTGGCAAGAGTGGGCATCCTTGTCTTGCTCCTGATTTTAGAGGAAACACTTTCAGCTTTTCACCATTGAGTATTATGTTGGCTGTGGGTTTGTCATACAGAGCTTTTATTATGTTGAGATATGTTCCCTCTATGCCCACTTTGGTAAGAGTTTTTATCATGAATGGACGTTGAATTTTGTCAAATGCTTTTTATGCCTCTATTGAGATGATCATATGATTTCTATCCTTAGCTTTGTTAATGTGGTGTATCACATTGATTGGTTTGCAGATATTGAACCATCCTTGCACCCCTGGAATAAATCCCACTTGATCGCAATGTATGATCCTTTTTATGTATTGTTTACTTTGGCTTGCTAACATTTTGTTGAGGATTTTTTGTGTCTATATTCAGAGATATTGGCCTGTAATTTTCTTTTTTTGTACTGTCTTTGGTTTTGGTACCAGCCTTTACTATATCTTTGCCTTTACCAATGGGATTTCCCCTCCTATAACTTCTTATTTCTTGTTGTAGCCTTTTCTTTTTCAGTTAAAGAAGAAACTTTAACACTTGGAAGGTCCATTTAGTATTGATGAAGTCCTTTAGCTTTTGCTTGCCTGAGAAGTTCTTTATCTCTCCTTTAATTCTGAATGATCTCCTTGCTAAGTAGAGTGTACTACGTGATAGATTTTTCCCTTTCAGCACTTTAAATATATTGTGCCACTCCTTCCTGATCTGCAAAGTTTCTGCAGAAAGATCAGCCAATAACGTTATGGGGCTCCGTTGTATGTGACTCTTTGTTTTTCTCTTGCTGCTTTTAGAATTCTCTTTATTTTTAACTTTTGCCATTTTAATTATGATATGTCTTCATAAGGGTCTCTTTGGGTTCATCTTATTTGGAACTATCTATGCTTCCTGTACCTGGATGTCTCGTTCCTCCTTCAGGGTCAGCAAGTTTTAGCCATAATTTCATCAAATACATTTTCTACTTCTTTCTCTCTCTCTTCTACTTCTGAGACCCCTATAAGGCAAGTATCAGTACACTTGATGTTGTCCCAGAGGTCCCTTAAACTATCCTGATTTTTTCAAATTTGTTTTCTTTTTGCTGTTCCAAATGGGTGATTTCCACTATTCTATCTTCCATTTTTGGTTATATGTTCTTCTGTATCACCTAATCTACTTTTGATTCCCTCTAGTGTATTTTCCATTTCAGTTACTGTGTTCTTCAGCTCTGAATGGTTCTTTATATTTTCTAGTTCTTTGTTAAAATTCTCACTGTGTTCATCTATTCTTTTACCCAATTTAGCATTCTTATTACTATTCCTTTGAACTCTTAATCAGGTAAATTATTTATGTTTGTTTCATTAGGGGTTTTTTTCAGGGTTTTTTAAAATTATGATATGTCTTCATATGGGTCTCTTTGTGTTCATCTTATTTGAGGCTATCTATGCTTCCTGTACCTGGAAATCTGTTTCCTTCTTCAGAATCAGAAGGCTTTATCCATAATTTCATTAAATATATATTTCTACCCCTATCTCTTTCTCTCCTCCTTCTGAAACCCTTAAAATGCACATGTTAGTACATTTGATGTTGTCCTAGAAGTCCCTTTAAACTACCCTCATTTTTTTCAAATTTGTTGTTTTTTTTTCTGTTCTGATTGAGTGATTTCCACTATTCTATCTTCCAGATCATTTATGCAATCTTCTTTATCACCTAGTCTGCTGTTAATTCCTCCTAGTGTATTTTTCCTTTCACTCATTGAAAAACAGCTCTGACTTAAAAAATATATTTTCTAGTTCCTTGTTAAAATTCTCACTGTGTTCATCTATTCTTTTCCCCTGCTCAGTTAGCATTCTTATTGCTATTGCTTTGAACTCTTTATCTGCTAAATTATTTATCTCTGTTTCATTAGGGGGTTTTTCTCATGTTTTTTTTTTTTCATATTGTTCCATTGAAACAAATTCCTCTGTCTTCTCATTTTGGTTAACTTTCTCTAAGTTAGATGAAACAGTTACGTATCCCAGTCTTAAAGTGGTGTCCTTGTGTGGGAGAGTCCCTGTGCAGTCTCTGTGTGCCCAGTGGCTGGATGTGAAGTGAGCATGGGATGCATCTTCCCCTGGGGTGTACTGGCAGGTACCACCTTGGTGAGAGATAGGGCTGGAGTTAGAGGGGCTACAGTCAGAGCCAGGTGTGAGGCATGGCTTCGCCTATGCTCAATGACAGTCACAGCTCTCTCAGGGGTGGGGTCAGGACCCAAGGTTCTGGAACGGAAGTCCTGAGTTTCAGGTCTGAGCTGGTTCCATTCCTTCTTTGTGTGCACACTCTCCTTGGCAACAGCATTTCTACCCTAGTGGAGAGCAGTGCCAGAGAAAGAGGGGCAGGCACCCAGTGCAGGCAGGCATGTGTGCTTGGGTGGTCACAGGGAACCAGCCAGAGACCCAAGCAGTTTTCAGTCTCCTTCCTTGTCATTGTTCCCAGGAGCAAGCAAGCATTGTGCACTCCACAAGTGGAGTTTCAGTTTTTTACAGCCCTCTAGTAAGACCCATTGGTTTTCAAACCATCTAATGGAATTCGTCTTCCCAGTGTTAGATCCCAGGGCTTGGATGCCCAATGTGTGGCCTGAACCCCTCACTCCCCAGGGAGGACCTCCAAGCCCATGTTTTCCACCTCCTCTTCTGTGTCCCCTGCTAGGGGAGTGAGTCTCGACCTGATCACTTCTCCTCTCTTCCTACCAGACTCCGTGTGAAATTTTCTTTACAGCCTTGGTTGTAGAAGAGCCTTTCTGCCAGTCTCCAGGTTGTTTTTGGTGAGAGTTACTTCACATGTAGATGTACTTTTGAGGTGTTTGTGGGGGGAGGTGAGCTCAGTGTCCTCCTACTCCACCATCTTGATCTTGATGTGCCACAGTTTTTTATATGTTGCATTTTCATTTTCATTTGGTTAATTTTTTTACATTTCCCTTGAGACTGCCTCTTTGACCACGGATTATTAAGAAATGTGTTGTTTAGTTTCCAAGTGTACAGAAATTTTTGTGTTCTTTCTATTACTGATTTCTAATTTAACTGTTATGGCCAGGAAACATTTTCTGTATGATTTTGGTCCCTTTCAATGTATTGAAGGTCAGACGGGCGCGAGTCACGACTGAAAGCGCGGAGCGCCGTGACGGGCGTGGGACGCTGGGGCTGCTGCCGCCGCCGCCAAGAAGCCTGTGTGCGAGCGCAGGTCACTGTCCACACCGCCCTTCCGGGAGCCTGTGCAGCCCGCCACTGCCGGGGTCCCGGGATCCAGGGGCGGCTTCCCTGGGAGAACGCACGGCGCGCCTCGGGCTGGTGCAACGTCACGCCGACCTCTGCCGCTGCAGGCTCGCCCCGCACTCCGTGCCCCTCCCTCCCGCCCGGCCTGAGTGAGCCAGAGTCCCCGAAGAGGCTGCTCCTTTAACCCTGTCCTGTCTGAGCGAAGAACAGACGCCCTCCGGTGACCTACACGCAGAGGCGGGGCCAAATCCAAAGCTGAGACCCAGGAGCTGTGAGAACAAAGAAGAGAAAGGGAAACCTCTCCCAGCAGCCTCAGAAGCAGCGGATTAAAGCTCCACAATCAACTTGATGTACCCTGCATCTGTGGAATGCATGAATGGACAACAAATCACCCCAAACTGAGGAGCCAGGAGTCAGTGCTGTGCCTCTGAGGTGGGAGAGCCAACTTCAGGACACTGGTCCACAAGAGACCTCCCAGCTCCACATAATATCAAATGGCGAAAATCTTCCAGAGATCTCCATCTCAACACCAGCACCCAGCTTCACTCAACGACCAGCAAGCTACAGTGCTGGACACCCTATGCCAAACAACTAGCAAGACAGGAACACAACGCCACCCATTAGCAGAGAGGCTGCCTAAAATCATAAAAAGTCCGCAGACACCCCAAAACACACCACCAGACGTGGACCTGCCCACCAGAAAGACAAGATCCAGCCTCACCCACCAGAACACAGGCACTAGTCCCCTCCACCAGGAAGCCTACACAACCCACTAAACCAACCTTAGCCACTGGGGACAGACACCAAAAACAACGGGAACTACGAACCTGCAGCCTGCAAAAAGGAGACCCCAAACACAGTAACATAAGCAAAATGAGAAGACAGAAAAACACACAGCAGGAGAAGGAGCAAGATAAAAACCCACCAGACCTAACAAATGAAGAGGTAATAGGCAGTCTACCTGAAAAAGAATTCAGAATAATGATGGTAAAGATGATCCAAGATTCTATTTCCCAGATCCAAAATCTTGGAAATAGAATAGACAAAATGCAAGAAACAGTTAACAAGGACCTAGAAGAACTAAAGATGAATCAAGCATCGATGAAAAACACAATAAATGAAATGAAAAATACTCTAGATGGGATCAATAGCAGAATAACTGAGGCAGAAGAACGGATAAGTGAGGTGGAAGATAAAATAGTGGAAATAACTGCTGCAGAGCAAAATAAAGAAAAAAGAATGAAAAGAACAGAGGACAGTCTCAGAGACCTCTGGGACAACATTAAACACACCAACATTCGAATTATAGGGGTTCCAGAAGAAGAAGAGAAAAAGAAAGGGACTGAGAAAATATTTGAAGAGACTATAGTTGAAAACTTCCCTAATATGGGAAAGGAAATAGTTAACCAAGTCCAGGAGTCACAGAGAGTCCCATACAGAATAAATCCAAGGAGAAATACGCCAAGACACATACTAATCAAACTGTCAAAAATTAAACACAAAGAAATCATATTAAAAGCAGCAAGGGAAAAACAACAACTAACACACAAGGGAATCCCCATCAGGATAACAGCTGATCTCTCAGCAGAAACTCTACAAGCCAGAAGGGAGTGGCAGGACATAATTAAAGTGATGAAGGAGAAAAACCTGCAACCAAGATTACTCTACCCAGCAAGGATCTCATTCAGATTTGATGGAGAAATTAAAACGTTTACAGAGAAGCAATAGCTGAGAGATTTCAGCACCACCAAACCAGCTTTACAACAAATGCTAAAGGAACTTCTCTAGGCAAGAAACACAACAGAAGGAAAAGACCTACAATAACGAACCCAAATCAATTAAGAAAATGGGAATAGGAACATACATATCGATAATTACCTTAAATGTAAATGGACTAAATGCTCCCACCAAAAGACACAGATTGGCTGAATGGATAAAAAAACAAGACCCATATATATGCTGTCTACAAGAGACCCACTTCAGACCTAGAGACACATACAGACTGAAAGTAAGGGGATGGAAAAAGATATGCCATGCAAATGGAAACCAAAAGAAAGCTGGAGTAGCAATTCTCATATCAGACAAAATAGACTTTAAAATAAAGACTACTAGAAGAGACAAAGAAGGACACTACATAATGATCAAGGGATCGATCCAAGAAGAAGATATAACAATTGTAAATATTTATGCACCCAACATAGGAGCACCTCAATACATAAGGCAAATACTAACAGCCATAAAAGGAGAAATCGACAGTAACACAATCATAGTAGGGGACTTTAACACCCCACTTTCACCAATGGACAGATCATCCAAAATGAAAATAAATAAGGAAACACAAGCTTTAAATGATACATTAAACAAGATGGACTTAATTGATATTTATAGGACATTCCATCCAAAAACAACAGAATACACATTTTTCTCAAGTGCTCATGGAACATTCTCCAGGATAGATCATATCTTGGGTCACAAATCAAGCCTTGGTAAATTTAACAAAATTGAAATTGTATCAAGTATCTTTTCTGACCACAATGCTATGAGACTAGATATCAATTACAGGAAAAGAGCTGTAAAAAATACAAACACATGGAGGCTAAACAATACACTACTTAATAACAAAGTGATCACTGAAGAAATCAAAGGGGAAATTAAAAAATACCTAGAAACAAATGACAATGGAGACACGACGACACAAAACCTATGGGATGCAGCAAAAGCAGTTCTAAGAGGGAAGTTTATAGCAATACAATCCCACCTTAAGAAACAGGAAACATCTCGAATAAACAACCTAACCTTGCACCTAAAGCAATTAGAGAAAGAAGAACAAAAACATCCCAAAGTTAGCAGAAGGAAAGAAATCATAAAGATCAGATCAGAAATAAATGAAAAAGAAATGAAGGAAACGATAGCAAAGATCAATAAAACTAAAAGCTGGTTCTTTGAGAAGATAAACAAAATTGATAAACCATTAGCCAGACTCATCAAGAAAAAAAGGGAGAAGACTCAAATCAATAGAATTAGAAATGAAAAAGGAGAAGTAACAACTGACACTGCAGAAATACAAAAGATCATGAGAGATTACTACAAGCAACTCTAGGCCAATAAAATGGACCACCTGGAAGAAATGGACAAATTCTTAGAAATGCACAACCTGCCAAAACTGAATCAGGAAGAAATAGAAAATATGAACAGACCAATCACAAGCACTGAAATTGAAACTGTGATAAAAAATCTTCCAACAAACAAAAGCCCAGGACCAGATGGCTTCACAGGTGAATTCTATCAAACATTTAGAGAAGAGCTAACACCTATCCTTCTCAAACTCTTCCAAAATATTGCAGAGGGAGGAACACTCCCAAACTCATTCTACGAGGCCACCATCACCTTGATACCAAAACCCGACAAGGATGTCACAAAGAAAGAAAACTACAGGCCAATATCACTGATGAACATAGATGCAAAAATCCTCAACAAAATACTAGCGAACAGAATCCAACAGCACATTAAAAGGATCATACACCATGATCAAGTGGGGTTTATTCCAGGAATGCAAGGATTCTTCAATATACGCAAATCTATCAACGTGATACACCATATTAACAAATTGAAGGAGAAAAACCATATGATCATCTCAATAGATGCAGAGAAAGCTTTCGACAAAATTCAACACCCATTTATGATAAAAACCCTGCAGAAAGTAGGCACAGAGGGAACTTTCCTCAACATAATAAAGGCCATATATGACAAACCCACAGCCAGCATCGTCCTCAATGGTGAAAAACTGAAACCATTTCCACTAAGATCAGGAACAAGACAAGGTTGCCCACTCTCACCACTCTTATTCAACATAGTTTTGGAAGTTTTAGCCACAGCAATCAGAGAAGAAAAGGAAATAAAAGAAATCCAAATTGGAAAAGAAGAGGTAAAGCTGTCACTGTTTGCAGATGACATGATACTATACATAGAGAATCCTAAAGATGCTACCAGAAAACTACTAGAGCTAATCAATGAATTGGGTAAAGTTGCAGGATACAAAATTAATGCACAGAAATCTCTGGCATTCCTATATACTAATGATGAAAAATCTGAAAGTGAAATCAAGAAAACACTCCCATTTACCATTGCAACAAAAAGAATAAAATATCTAGGAATAAACCTACCTAAGGAGACAAAAGACCTGTATGCAGAAAATTATAAGACACTGATGAAAGAAATTAAAGATGATACAAATAGATGGAGAGATGTACCATGTTCTTGGACTGGAAGAATCAACATTGTGAAAATGACTCTACTACCCAAAGCAATCTACAGATTCAATGCAATCCCTATCAAACTACCACTGGCATTTTTCACAGAACTAGAGCAAAAAATTTCACAATTTGTATGGAAACACAAAAGACCCCGAATAGCCAAAGCAATCTTGAGAACGAAAAATGGAGCTGGAGGAATCAGGCTCCCTGACTTCGGACTATACTACAAAGCTACAGTAATCAAGACAGTATGGTACTGGCACAAAAACAGAAAGATAGATCAATGGAACAGGATAGAAAGCCCAGAGATAAACCCACGGACATATGGTCACCTTATCTTTGATAAAGGAGGCAGGAATGTACAGTGGAGAAAGGACAGACTCTTCAATAAGTGGTGCTGGGAAAACTGGATAGGGACATGTAAAAGTATGAGATTAGATCACTCCCTAACACCATACACAAAAATAAGCTCAAAATGGATTAAAGACCTAAATGTAAGGCCAGACACTATCAAACTCTTAGAGGAAAACATAGGCAGAACACTCTATGACATAAATCACAGCAAGATCCTTTTTGACCCACCTCCTAGAGAAATGGAAATAAAGACAAAAATAAACACATGGGACCTAATGAAACTTCAAAGCTTTTGCACAGCAAAGGAAACCATAAACAAGACCAAAAGACAACCCTCAGAATGGGAGAAAATATTTGTAAATGAAGCAACTGACAAAGGATTAATCTCCAAAATTTATAAGCAGCTCATGCAGCTCAATAACAAAAAAACAAACAACCCAATCCAAAAATGGGCAGAAGACCTAAATAGACATTTCTCCACAGAAGATATACAGACTGCCAACAAACACATGAAAGGATGCTCAACATCTTTGCTCATTAGAGAAATGCAAATCAAAACTACAATGAGATATCATCTCACACCAGTCAGAATGGCCATCATCAAAAAATCTAGAAACAATAAATGCTGGAGAGGGTGTGGAAAAAAAGGAACACTCTTGCACTGCTGGTGGGAATGTGAATTGGTACAGCCACTATGGAGAACGGTATGGAGGTTCCTTAAAAAACTACAAATAGAGCTACCATATGACCCAGCAATCCCACTACTGGGCATATACCCTGAGAAAACCATAATTCAAAAAGAGACATGTACCAAAATGTTCATAGCAGCCCTATTTACAATAGCCCACAGATGGAAACAACCTAAGTGTCCATCATCAGATGAATGGGTAAAGAAGATGTGGCACATATATACAATGGAATATTACTCAGCCATAAAAAGAAATGAAATTGAGCTATTTGTAATGAGGTGGATGGACCTAGAGTCTGTCATACAGAGTGAAGTAATTCAGAAAGAGAAAGACAAATACCGTATGCTAACACATATATACGGAATTAAAAAAAAATGTCATGAAGAACATAGGGGCAAAACGGGAATAAAGACACAGACCTACTTGAGAATGGACTTGAGGATATGGGGAGGGGGAAGGGTAAGCTGTGACAAAGCGAAAGAGAGGCATGGACATATATACACTACCAAACGTAAGGTAGATAGATAGTGGGAAGCAGCCTCATAGCACAGGGAGATCAGCTCGGTGCTTTGTGACCGCCTGGAGGGGTGGGATGGGGAGGGTGGGAGGGAGGGAGATGCATGAGGGAAGGGATGTGGGAACAGATGTATATGTATGACTGATTCACTTTGTTATAAAGCAGAAACTAATTAAAAAAATAAATAAATAAACTTAAAAAAAATAAAAAAATAAAAAAATAAATTTAAAAAATTAAAAAAATAAAAATAAATAAATAAATAAATAAATAAATAAAATAAAATAAAATAAATGTATTGAAGTTTATTTTATGGCCAGGATATGATCTATCTTGATACACGTTTTGTGGATTCTTGAAAATAATTGCAGCTATTGGGTGGAGTGTTCTATAAATTTGTATTAAATTCTCTTGGTTGATGGTTTTGTTTAGCTCTTCCCTCTCCTTGTTGATTTCCATCTATTTTTCAACTAGGCGTTGAACTCTTCAAGTATATTGCAGATCTATTTCTCCTTTTAGTTCTATCAGTTTTAGCTTCATGTATTGTGCAGCTGTCTTTATTCATGCATATGCATTTAGGATTGCTATGTCTTCTTGGGGGACTAGCTCTTTAATCATTATATGATGTCCCTTTCTGTCTCTGTTCATTTTCTCTACTCTGAAGTCTAATTTATCTGACTATAAAATAGCCCTTTTAAAATTTCTTTTTACTAATATTTGCATGATGTATCATTTCTCATTTGTCCACTTTCAACTTACCAATATAGTTACATTTGGAGAGAATTTCTTGTAGAAAGCATGTATCTGGGCCAGGTTTTAATCCACTTTGCCAATCTCTATCTTTTCATTGCTGTTAGACCATTTACACTTAATGTAAATATTGATATGGTAGGGCTAAGTCTTCCATTTTATTTTTATTTTAAGTTTGTTCTCTCTCTCACTTCTCTGTTTTCTTTTTCTTCCCTTTCTGTGGGTTACTTGAGCATTTTAGGTTAATTTTTAATACATAAACTTTATTTTTAGAGGATTTTTAGGTGTATGTAAAAATTAAATAGAGAGTAAGGAGAGTTCACATATATTCCTTCTCCTCATCCCCCACTGACAGTTTCTCCTATGATTAACATCTTGCATTGATGTGGTGCATTTGTTACATTGATGAACCAACATTAATACATTAACTAAACTCCATTTTTTACATTAGGGTCACTCTTTAATTTTTTTAATTTTATTGATTGATTGATTGATTTTAACATCTTTATTGGAGTATAGTTGCTTTACAATGGTGTGTTAGTTTCTGCTGTATAACAAAGTGAATCAGCTATACATATACATATATCCCCATATCTCCTCCCTCTTGCATCTCCCTCCCACCCTCCCTGTGCCACCTCTCTAGGTGGTGGACACAAAGCACCGAGCTGATCTCCCTATGCTATGCAGCTGCTTTCCACTAGCTAGCTATTTCACATTTGGTAGTTTGTATATGTCCATGCCACTCTCTCACTTCGTCCCAGCTTACCCTTCCCCCTCCCCATGTCCTCAAGTCTATTCTCTATGTCTGCGTCTTTATTCTTGTCCTGCCCCTAGGTTCTTCAGAACCTTTTTTTTTTTTAGATCCATATATATGGGGTCACTCCTTGTGTTGTATAGTTTCGGAGGAGTTTTGACACTTGAATATCACGTATCCACAATTATAGTATCATACAGAAGAGTTTCAATGCCTTAAAAATCCCCTTGGCTCCACTTCCCTCCTCCCAACCACTGCAACCCCTCATCGTTTTCCAGAATGTCATACAGTTGGAGTCATACAGTACGTAGCCTTTGAAGACTGGCTCCTTTCACTTAGCAATATGCATTTAAGTTTCCTCCATGTCATTTTGTGACTTGATAGCTCATTTCTTTTTATCTTTAAGTAATATCCCATTGTATGAATGTACCACAGTTGGTTTATCCGTTCACCAACTGAAGAAAATCTTGGCTTTCAAGTTGGGCAATTATGAATAAGGCTATTTATAAATGTTTATCTGCAGGTTTTATGTGAATGTAATTTTCAAATCACTTGGGTAAATATCACGGAGTGTAATTACTGGATCATAAGGTAAGAGTATATTTAGTTTTGTAAGAAACTGCCAAACTGTCTTCCAAAGTGGCTGTGCTATTTTGCATTCCAACCAGGAATGAATGAGAGTTCCTGTTTTTCCGCATTCTTGCCAGCATTTGGTGCTGCCAGTGTCTTGGATTTTAGTCATTCTGATAGGTGTGTATGGATATCTCTCTGTTGCTTTGATTTGCAATTTCCTAAGGATATGTGACGTTAAGCCTCCTTTTACAGTCTGTCTGCCATTGGTATATCTTCTTGGTGAGGTGTCTTCAATATTTTGTCCCTTTTTCATTGGCTCTACACTTGGGTTTATGATCCATTTTTAGCTCTTTTGGTGGAAAGTGTAAGATCAGTGTCTAGATTATTATTTTTTGTATGTGGATGTCCAGTTGTTCCAGCACCATTTGTTAAAAGACTATTCTTTCTCTACTGTGTTGACTTTTGCTCCTCTGTCAAAGATTCCTTGACTATATTTGGGTGGGTTTATTTCTAGACTATTCTGTTCCATTGATCTATCTGTCCTTTCAATAATACCACACTATCTTGATTACTATAGCTTTGAAGCAATTAATACTATAGATAATACCATAGCTATATAGTCTTGAAAAGTAGCTATAGTCTGAAAAGCAGTTATATAGTCTTAAAGTTGGATGGTGTCAGATCTCTGAATTTATTCTTCTTCTTTAATATTGTGTTGGCTAATCTGGATCTTTTGTCTTTCCAAATAAACTTTAGACTCAGATTATATGACTTTCGATATAAACTTTATTTTTAATAGATCATCATTGGAGTATAATTGCTTCACAATACTGTGTTAGTTTCTGTTGTACACCAAAATGAATCAGCCATATGCATACATATGTCCCCATATCCCCTCCCTCTTGAGCCTGCCTCCCATCTTCCCCATTCCACCCCTCTAGGTCATCGCAAAGTACCGAGCTGATCTCCTGTGCTATGCTGCTGCTTCCCACTAGCTAACTATTTTACATTCGGTAGTGTATATATGTCGATGCTACTCTCACTTTGCTCCAGCTTCCCCCTCCCACCCCGTGTCCTCAAGTCCATTCTCTACATCTACATCTTTATTTCTGCCCTGCAACTAGATTCATCAGTACCTTTTTTTTTAGATTCCATATATATGTGTTAGAATATGGTATTTGTTTTTCTCTTTCTGACTTACTTCACTCTGTATGACAGACTCTACGTCCATCCACCTCACTACAAATAGCTCAGTTTCGTTTCTTTTTTTGGCTGAGTAATATTCCATTGTATACATGTGCCACATCTTCTTTATCCATTCATCTGTCGATGGACATTTAGGTTGCTTCCATGTCCTGGCTATTGTAAATAGTGCTGCAGTGAACATTGTGGTACATGTCTCTTTTTGAATTATGGTTTTCTCAGTGTATATGCCCAGTAGTGGGATTGCTGGGTAATACGGTAGTTCTATTTTTAGTTTTTTAAGGAACCTCCATACTGTTTTCCATAGTGGTTGTATCAATTTACATTCCCACCAACAGTGCAGGAGGGTTCCCTTTTCACCACACTCTTTCCAGCATTTATTGTTTCTAGATTTTTTAATAATAACCATTCTGACCAGCATGAAGTGATACCTCATTGTAGTTTTAATTTGCATTTCTCTAATAATTAGTGATGTTGAGCATCTTTTCATGTGCCTCTTGGCCATCTGTATGTCCTCCTTGGTGAAATGTCTATTTAGGCCTTCCACCCATTTTTTAATTGGATTGTTTGTTTTTTTGATATTGAGCTCCATGAGCTGTTTGTATATTTTGGAGATTAATCCTTTGTCTGTTGTTTCATTTGCAAATCTTTTCTCCCATTCTGAGGGTTGTCTTTTTGTCTTGTCTGTGGTTTCCTTTGTTATGCAAAAGCTTTTAAGTTTAATTAAGTCCCATTTGTTTATTTTTATTTCCATTACTCTAGTAGGATCTTGCTGTGGTTTATGTCTTATGTCAAAGAGTGTTTTTCCTGTGTTTTCCTCTAAGAGTTTTATAGTGTCTGGTCTTACATTTAGGTCTTTAATCCATTTTGAGTTTATTTTTGTGTATGGTGTTAGGGAATGTTCTAATTTCATTCTTTTACATGTAGCTGTCCAGTTTTCCCGGCACCATTTATTGAAGAGGCTGTCCTTTCTCCATTGTATGTTCTTGCCTCCCTTGTCGTTCAACATAAAGTTTAGAATCAGCCACGGCTTAGAATCTGTCCACAAAGTAACTTACGGGGATTTTTATTGGAATTGCATTGAATCTATTTATCAAGTTGGGAAGAACTTAATTGTAACAATAATAGGTCTTCCTATCCATAAACATGGACTATCTCTCCATTTATTTATGACTTCTTTTATCAGAGTTGTGCAATTTCCCTGATATAAATCTTATTTATATTTTGTTAGATGTATACCTAAATATCTCATTTAGATAATTAATTAGGTGCTTATGTAAGTGGCATCTGTGTTTTTAATACAAATTCCAATTGCTTATTGCTGGTATATAGGAAAGCAATTGACTTTTATATATTTACTTTGTATCCTGAAACCTTGCTATAATTGCTTATTATTTCTAGGGGATTATTATTATTATTATTATTATTACTAATTCTTTGAGATTTTCTACGTAGATGATCGTGTCATCTGTGGGCAAAGACAGTTTTATGTCTTCCTTCCCAATCTGTATACCCAATCTTTTATTTTCTTTTCTTGTCTTATTACATTAGCTGGAACTTCTAGTACATTGTTGAATTGGAGTGATGAGAGGAAACATCCTTGGCTTTTTCCAGTTCCTTTGAGGGAAAGCATCTGTTTCTGACTACTAAGTATGACATTAGCTGTAGATTTTTTTTGGTAGATGTTCTTTATCTACAAAAGGAAGAAAAAGAGGAAGTTTATCCTCTAATTCTAGTTTGCTGAGAGTAACTTTTTTCATGAACTGTGTTGGGTTTTATCAAATGCTTTTTCTGAATCTATTGATGTGACCATATTATCTTTCTTCTTTAACCTGTTGATGTAACTGATTGCATTACTGGATTACATTTAGAACGTTGAACCAGCTGTGCATACCTTGGTCACATTTGGTCATAGTATGTAATTCTTTTTACAGATTTGAGTTGTTAATATTTTGTTGAGGATTTTGCATTTATGTTGTGAGAGATATCTGTAATTTTCTTGTAATGTCTTTTTTGTCTGGTTTTAGTATTAGATTAATCCTAGTATAATGAGTTAGGAAGTGTTCCCTCTGCTTTTATTTTCCTGGAGAAATTGTAGAGAATTGTTATCATTTGTTCCCTAAACATTTTGTAGAATTCACCAGTGAACCCATGTGGGCCTGGTGCTTTCTGTTTTGGAAGACTATTAATTATTGACTTAATTCCTATAATAAACGTAGATCTATTCAGATTATTTCTTCTTGTGTGAGTTTTGCTGTATGCCCATTAAGCTTGTGTATTTCAAGCAATTAGTCCATTTTCTCTAAGTTATGAAATTTTGGGGAACACAGTTGTTCATACTGTTCCTTTATTATTCTTTTAATGTCCATGAGATCAGTAGCGAGAGCCTGTCTTTCATCTCTGATAATAGTAATTTGTGTCTTCTTTTATTCTTCGTTAGCCTGGCTAGAGGTTTCTCAATTTTATTATCTTTCCAAAGAACCAGGTTTTGATTTCTTTGATTTTTTGTGTTGTTTTCCTATTTCAGTGTCTTTAACTTCTACTCTCGTTTTTATTATTTCTTGTTTTCTACATACTTTGAAATTCATTTGCTCATTATCTAGTTTCATAACTAGATTATTGATTTTATATATTTCTTCTTTTCTAATATATACATTTGATGCTATAAATTTCCCTCTAAGAACTGCTTTTGCTGCACCCCACAAATTCTAAGTTGTATTTTCATTTTGTCCAAAACACTTTATTTCTTGAGACTTTTTTTGACTCATGTATTATTTTGAAGTGTGATGTTTAATCTCCAAATATTTTGACCTTTTTCAGCTAACTTTTTGTTATTGACTTGTTATTGTGGTCTGAGAGCATACTTTGTATGATTTCCATTTTTAAATTGTTAAGATGTGTTTTATGGCCCATACTTAATATCTACCTTGATGAATGTTCCATGTAGGCTTGAGAAGAATTTGATTTCTGTTGTTGTGGGATGATGCAGTCCATACCTATGAGCAGATTGATGATTGATGGTACTCTTCAGTTCACTTGTATCCACACTACCTATTGGATCTTCAATTACTAATAGAGGGGTTTTTAAGTCTCCAGCTAGAATAATGAATTTGTCTTTCTCCTGTTCTTTCTTCTTTTTTTTTTTTGCCTCATATATTTTGACCTGTTTTTAGGTGCATGCACATTAATGATTATCATGTCTTCTTGAAGAATTTACCTCTTGATCATTATTTAACATCCTCTATATTCCTGATAAATTTTCCTAGCTCTGTGGTCAACTTTGCCTGAAATTAAGATAGATACTTTAGTTTTCTTTTGATTAGTGTTAACATGGTATACCTTTCCCCATGATTTTACTCGTTTTTCTTTTTTATTATGATAAAATATACATAACATAAAACTTACAGTTCTAACAATTTTAAGTGTACAATTCAGTGGCATTACATGCACTCACATTATGGTGCAACTGGTGTGACCATCACCATCATCCATCTACAAAACGTTTTTCATCTTCCCATACTGAAACTCTGTACCCATTAAATAATAACTCCCCATTTCCCCCTCACGCAAGTCCCTGAAAACCACCATTCTATTTTTATCTCTATGAAATTTTCTACTCTGTGTTTCATATAAGTGGAACCATACAGTATTTGTCCTCTTCTGGCTGGCTTATTTAACATAGCATAATGTCTTTAAGGTTCATCCATGTTAAAACATGTAGCAGAATTTCCTTTCTTTTTAAGGCTGAATATACCAGGTTTTGTTTATCCATTGATGGACACTTGAGTTCCTTCTCTTTTATGACTATTGTGAATAATGCTGCTATGATACAGATATACAAGTATCTGTTTGAGTCCCTGCTTTCAATTCTTTCAGATATATACCCAGAAGTGGAATTGCTGGATCATATGGTTATGGTAATTCTACGTTTAACTTTCAGAGTAACAGTCATACTATTTTCCATAGCAGCTGCAGCACTTTATATTCCTACCAGCAATGCAGAAATGTTCCAATTTCTCCACAACCTTGCCAACACTCATTATGTTCTCTTTTTTAATAATAGCCCTCCTGCTGGATATGAAGTAGTATATCATTGTGGTTTTTATTTGCCTTTCCCTAATGGCTACTGGTGTTGCACCTTTTATTTTTTATTTTTTTAAAGTTTATTTATTTATTTTTTAATTAGTTTCTGCTTTATAACAAAGTGAATCAGTCATACATATACATCTGTTCCCACATCCCTTCCCTCATGCATCTCCCTCCCTCCCACCCTCCCCATCCCACCCCTCCAGGCGGTCACAAAGCACCGAGCTGATCTCCCTGTGCTCTGCGGCTGCTTCCCACTATCTATCTACCTTACGTTTGGTAGTGTATATATGTGCATGCCTCTCTTTCGCTTTCTCACAGCTTACCCTTCCCCCTCCCCATATCCTCAAGTCCATTCTCAAGTAGGTCTGTGTCTTTATTCCCGTTTTGCCCCTAGGTTCTTCATGACATTTTTTTTTTAATTCCGTATATATGTGTTAGCATACGGTATTTGTCTTTCTCTTTCTGACTAACTTCACTCTGTATGACAGACTCTAGGTCTATCCACCTCATTACAAATAGCTCAGTTTCGTTTCTTTTTATGGCTGAGTAATATTCCATTGTATATATGTGCCACAACTTCTTTATCCATTCATCCGATGATGGACACTTAGGTTGTTTCCAGCTCCGGGCTATTGTGAATAGAGCTGCAATGAACATTTTGGTACATGTCTCTTTTGGAATTATGGTTTTCTCAGGGTATATGCCCAGTAGTGGGATTGCTGGGTCATATGGTAGTTCTATTTGTAGTTTTATAAGGAACCTCCATACCGTTCTCCATAGTGGCTGTACCAATTCACATTCCCACCAGCAGTGCAAGAGTGTTCCCTTTTCTCCACACCCTCTCCAGCATTTATTGTTTCTAGATTTCTTGATGATGGCCATTCTGACTGGTGTGAGATGATATCTCATTGTAGTTTTGATTTGCATTTCTCTAATGATTAATGATGTTGAGCATTCCTTCATGTGTTTGTTGGCAGTCTGTATATCTTCTTTGGAGAAATGGCTAGGTCTTCTGCCCATTTTTGGATTGGGTTGTTTGTTTTTTTGCTATTGAGCTGCATGAGCTGCTTGTAAATTTTGGAGATTAATCCTTTGTCAGTTGCTTCATTTACAAATATTTTCTCCCATTCTGAGGGTTGTCTTTTGGTCTTGTTTATGGTTTCATTTGCTGTGAAAAAGCTTTTACGTTTCATTAGGTCCCATTTGTTTATTTTTGTTTTTATTTCCATTTCTCTAGGAGGTGGGTCCAAAAGGATCTTGCTGTGATTTATGTCAAAGAGTGTTCTGCCTATGTTTTCCTCTAAGAGTTTGATCGTTTCTGGCCTTACATTTAGGTCTTTAATCTATTCTGAGCTTATATTTGTGTATAGTGTTAGGCAGTGATCTAATCTCATACTTTTACATGTACCTGTCCAGTTTTGCCAGCACCACTTATTGAAGAGTCTGTCCTTTCTCCACTGTACATTCCTGCCTCCTTTATCAAAGATAAGGTGACCATATGTGTGTGGGTTTATCTCTGGGCTTTCTATCCTGTTCCATTGATCTATCTTTCTGTTTTTGTGCCAGTACCATACTGTCTTGATTACTGTAGCTTTGTAGTATAGGCTGTAGACAGGGAGCCTGATTCCTCCAGCTCCGTTTTTTGTTCTCAAGATTGCTTTGGCTATTCGGGGTCTTTTTTGTTTCCATACAGATTGTGAAAATTTTTGTTCTAGTTCTGTGAAAAATGCCAGTGGTATTTTGATAGAGATTGCATTGAATCTGTAGATTGCTTTGGGTAGTAGAGTCATTTTCACAATATTGATTCTTCCAATCCAGGAACATGGTATATTTCTCCATCTCTTTGTATCATCTTTAATTTCTTTCATCAGTGTCTTATAATTTTCTGCATACAGGTCTTTTGTCTCCTTAGGTAGGTTTATTCCTAGATATTTTATTCTTTTTGTTGCGGTGGTAAATGGCAGTGTTTTCTTAATTTCACAGATTTTTTCATCATTAGTGTATAGGAATGCCAGAGATTTCTGTGCATTAATTTTGTATCCTGCTACTTTACCCAATTCATTGATTAGCTCTAGTAGTTTTCTGGTAGCATCTTTAGGATTCCCTATGTATAGTATCATGTCATCTGCAAACAGTGACAGCTTTACTTCTTCTTTTCCAATTTGGATTCCTTTTATTTCCTTTTCTTCTCTGATTGCTGTGGCTAAAACTTCCAAAACTATGTTGAATAAGAGTGGTGAGAGTGGGCAGCCTTGTCTTGTTCCTGATCTTAGTGGAAATGCTTTCAGTTTTTCACCATTGAGGACGATGTTGGCTGTGGGTTTGTCATATATGGCCTTTATTATGTTGAGGAAAGTTCCCTCTGTGCCTACTTTCTGCAGGGTTTTTATCATAAATGGCTGTTGAATTTTGTCGAAAGCTTTCTCTGTATCTATTGAGATGATCATATGGTTTTTATCCTTCAATTTGTTAATATGGTGTATCACATTGATTGATTTGCGTATATTGAAGAATCCTTGCATTCCCGGAACAAACCCCACTTGATCATGGTGTATGATCCTTTTAATGTGCTGTTGGATTCTGTTTGCTAGTATTTTGTGGAGGATTTTTGCATCTATGTTCATCAGTCATAGTGGCCTGTAGTTCTCTTTCATTGTGACATCCTTGTCTGGTGTTGGCATCAAGGTGATGGTGGCCTCATAAAATGACTTTGGGAGTGTTCCTTCCTCTGAAATTATTTGGAAGAGTTTGAGAAGGATGGGTGTTAGCTCTTCTCTAAATGTTTGATAGAATTTGCCTGTGAAGCCATCAGGTCCTGGGCTTTTGTTTGTTGGAAGATTTTTAATCACAGTTTCAATTTTAGTGCTTGTGATTGGTCTGTTCATATTTTCTATTTCTTCCTGCTTCAGTCTTGGCAGGTTGTGCATTTCTAAGAATTTGTCCATTTCTTCCAGGTTGTCCATTTTATTGGCCTAGAGTTGCTTGTAGTAATCTCTCATGATCTTTTGTATTTCTGCAGTGTCAGTTGTTACTTCTCCTTTTTCATTTCTAATTCTATTGATTTGAGTCTTCTCCCTTTTTTTCTTGATGAGTCTGGCTAATGGTTTGTCAATTTTGTTTATCTTCTCAAAGAACCAGCTTTTAGTTTTATTCATCTTTGCTATCATTTCCTTCATTTCTTTTTCATTTATTTCTGATCTGATCTTTATGATTTCTTTCCTTCTGCTAACTTTGGGATGTTTTTGTTCTTCTTTCTCTAATTGCTTTAGGTGCAGGGTCAGGTTGTTTACTCGAGTTGTTTCCTGTTTCTTAAGGTGGGATTGTATTGCTATAAACTTCCCCCTTAGAACAGCTTTTGCTGCATCCCATAGGTTTTGCGTCGTCGTGTCTCCATTGTCATTTCTTTCTAGGTATTTTTTAATTTCCTCTTTGATTTCTTCAGTGATCACTTAGTTATTGTGTAGTGTATTATTAAGCCACCATGTATTTGTATTTTTTACAGATATTTTCCTGTAATTGATGTCTAGTCTCATAGCATTGTGGTCGGAAAAGATACTTGATACAATTTCAATTTTCTTAAATTTACCAAGGCTTGATTTGTGACCCAAGATATGATCTATCCTGGAGAATGTTCCATGAGCACTTGAGAAAAATGTGTATTCTGTTGTTTTTGGATGGAATGTCCTATAACTATCAATTAAGTCCATCTTGTTTAATGTATCATTTAAAGCTTGTGTTTCCTTATTTATTTTCATTTTGGATGATCTGTCCATTGGTGAAAGTGGGGTGTTAAAGTCCCCTACTATGATTGTGTTACTGTCGATTTCTCCTTTTATGGCTGTTAGTATTTGCCTTATGTATTGAGGTGCTCCTATGTTGGGTGCATAAATATTTACAATTGTTATATCTTCTTCTTGGATTGATCCCTTTATCGTTATGTAGTGTCCTTCTTTGTCTCTTCTAATAATCTTTATTTTAAAGTCTATTTTGTCTGATATGAGAATTGCTACTCCAGCTTTCTTTTGATTTCCATTTGCATGGAATGTCTTTTTCCATCCCCTTACTTTCAGTCTGTATGTGTCTCTAGGTCTGAAGTGGGTCTCTTGTAGACAGCATATATATGGGTCCTGTTTTTGTATCCATTCAGCCAATCTGTGTCTTTTGGTGGGAGTATTTAGTCCATTTACATTTAAGGTAATTATCGATATGTATGTTCCTATTCCCATTTTCTTAATTGTTTTGGGTTCGTTATTGTAGGTCTTTTCCTTCTGTTGTGTTTCTTGCCTAGAGAAGCTCCTTTAGCATTTGTTGTAAAGCTAGTTTGGTGGTGCTGAACTTTCTCAGCTTTTGCTTGTCTTTTTTTTTTTTTTTTTTTTTTGCTTGTCTTTAAAGGTTTTAATTTCTCCATCAAATCTGAATGAGATCCTTGCTGGGTAGAGTAATCTTGGTTGCAGGTTTTTCTCCTTCATCACTTTAAATATGTCCTGCCAGTCCCTTCTGGCTTGTAGAGTTTCTGCTGCAAGATCAGCTGTTAACCTTATGGGGATTCCCTTGTGTGTTATCTGTTGTTTTTCCCTTGCTGCTTTTAATATGATTTCTTTGTGTTTAATTTTTGACAGTTTGATTAATATGTGTCTTGGCGTATTTCTCCTTGGATTTATTCTGTATGGGACTTTCTGTGCCTCCTGGACTTGATTAACTATTTCCTTTCCCATATTAGGGAAGTTTTCAACTATAATCTCTTCAAATATTTTCTCAGTCCCTTTCTTTTTCTCCTCTTCTTCTGGAACCCCTATAATTCGAATGTTGGTGCATTTAATGTTGTCCCAGAGGTCTCTGAGACTGTCCTCAGTTCTTTTCATTCTTTTTTCTTTATTTTGCTCTGCAGCAGTTATTTCCACTATATTATCTTCCACGTCACTTATCCGTTCTTCTGCCTCAGTTTTTCTGCTATTGATCCCATTTAGAGTATTTTTCATTTCATTTATTGTGTTGCTCATCATTACTTGATTCATCTTTAGTTCTTCTAGGTTCTTGTTAACTGTTTCCTGCATTTTGTCTATTCTATTTCCAAGATTTTGGATCATCTTTACTATCATTATTCTGAATTCTTTTCAGGTAGACTGCCTATTTCCTCTTCATTTGTTAGGTCTGGTGGGTTTTTATCTTGCTCCTTCACCTGCTGTGTGTTTTTCTGTCTTCTCATTTTGCTTATGTTACTGTGTTTGGTGTCTCCTTTTTGCAGGCTGCAGGTTCGTAGTTCCCGTTGTTTTTGGTGTCTGTCCCCAGTGGCTAAGGTTGTTTCAGTGTGTTGTGTAGGCTTCCTGGTGGAGGGGACTAGTGCCTGTGTTCTGGTGGGTGAGGCTGGATCTTGTCTTTCTGGTGGGCAGGTCCACGTCTGGTGGTGTGTTTTGGGGTGTCTGCGGACTTCTTATGATTTTAGGCAGCCTCTCTGCTAATGGGTGGCGTTGTGTTCCTGTCTTGCTAGTTGTTTGGCATAGGGTGTCCAGCATTGTAGCTTGCTGGTCGTTGAGTGAAGCTGGGTGCTGGTGTTGAGATCGAGATCTCTGGGAGATTTTCGCTGTTTGTTGTTATGTGGAGCTGGGAGGTCTCTTGTGGACCAGTGTCCTGAAGTTGGCTCTCCCACCTCAGAGGCACAGCACTGACTCCTGGCTGCAGCACCAAGAGCCTTTCATCCACACAGCTCAGAATCAAGGGGTGAAAAAGTAGAAAGAAAGAAGTAGTAGAATTAGAAAGAAAGAAAGGAAGAAAGAAGGAAAGAAAGGAGGGAGGGAGGCAGGAGGGACAGTAGGAAAAAAGAAAGAGAGAAGATAAAGTAAAATAGAATAAAGTATGATAAGATATAATAAAGTTATTAAAAGAAAAAATAATTATTAAAAAAAATTTTTAAAAAACAGACAGATAGAACCCTGAGACAAATGGTGGAAGCAAAGCTATACAGACAAAATCTCACACAGAAGCATACACATACTCACAAAAAGAGGAAAAGGGGAAAAAATCATAAACCTGCTCTCAAGGTCCACCTCCTCAATTTGGGATGATTCATTGTCTAAAGGAAGGAAGGAAGGAAGGAAAGAAAGAAATAAGAAAGAAAGAAAGAAGATAAAGTAACATAAAATAAAGATAAAACAAAATAAAGTTATTAAAAAAATAATTATTAAGAATAAAAACAAAAACAAACAAAAAAAAACGGACGGATAGAACCCTAGGACAAATGGTGGAAGCAAAGCTGTACAGACAAAATCTCATGCAGAAGCATACACATACACACTCACAAAAAGAGGAAAAGGGGAAAAAATCATGAATCTTGTTCTCAAAGTCCACCTCCTCAATTTGGGATCATTCGTTGTCTGTTCATGTATTCCACAGATGCAGGGTACATCAAGTTGATTGTGGAGCTTTAATCCGCTGCTTCTGAGGCTGCTGGGAGAGACTGCCCTTTCTCTTCTTTATTTTCACAGCTCCCGGGTCTCAGCTTTGGATTCGGCCCCGCCTCTGCGTGTAGGTCGCCAGAGGGCGTCTGTTCTTCCCTCAGACAGCACAGGGTTAAAAGAGCAGCCGCTTCGGGGGCTCTGGCTCACTGGGGGGGGGGGAGGGAGTGGCACGGAGGCGGGGCGAGCGTGCTTCGGCAGAGGCCAGCGTGACGTTGCACCAGCCCGAGGCGCGCCGTTCGCTCTCCTGGGGAAGCCGTCTCTGGATCCCGGGACCCCGGCAGTGACAGGCTGCACAGGCTCCCCGGAAAGGGGGCGTGGACAGTGACCTGCACTCGCACACAGGTCTCTTGGCAGCGGCAGCAGCAGCCCCAGCGTCCCACGCCCGTCTCTGGGGTCCGCACTGTTAGCCGCGGCTCGCGCCCCTCTCTGGAGCTCCTTCAAGCAGCGCTCTGAATCCCCTCTCCTCGCGCGCCAGGAAAGAAAGAGGGAAGAAAAAGTCTCCTGCCTCTTCGGCAGCTCCAGACTTTTCCCCGGACTCCCTCCCGGCCAGCCGTGGCGCACTAACCCCTTCAGGCTGTGTTCACGCCGCCAACCCCAGTCCTCTCCCTGCGCTCCGACCGAAGCCTGAAACCCGAGCCTCAGCTCCCAGCCCCGCCCACCCCGGCGGGTGAGCAGACAAGCCTCCCGGGCTGGTGAGTGCCGGTCGGCCAGATCCTCTCTGCGGGAATCTTTCTGCTTTGCCCTCCGCACCCCTGTGGCTGCGCTCTCCTTCGCGGCTCCGAAGCTTCCCCCTCCGCCACCCGCAGTCTCTGCCCGCGAAGGGGCTCCTAGTGTGTGGAAACCTTTCCTCCTTCACCGCTCCCTCCCACAGGTGCAGGTCCCGTCCCTATTCTTTTGTGTCTGTTTATTCTTTTTTCTTTTGCCCTACCCAGGTACGTGGGGAGTTTCTTGCCTTTTGGGAGGTCTGAGGTCTTCTGCCAGCGTTCAGTAGGTGTTCTGTAGGAGTTGTTCCACGTGTAGATGAATTTCTGGTGTATCTGTGGGGAGGAAGGTGATCTCCACATCTTACTCTTCCGCCATCTTCCCCGAGCTCTGTTCTGTATATTTGTTAGGTCTAATTAGTTTACGGTTTTGTTCAAGTCCTCTATTTCTTTACTGATCCTCTGTTTGATTGTTTTACCATATTTAAAGTGGTATAGTGAAGTCATATATATGTATTATTATTATAGGAATTTCTATTTCTCCCTTCAAATCTGTAATGTTTGCTTCATATATTTGGGAGCTCTGATGTTTGGTGAATATATGTTAAAATTGTTATATCTTCTTCGTGAATTGATCCTTTTATCAATCTATATTGTCTTTTTCTCTGTAAAAGTTTTTGATTTAAGATCTAATTTGTTTGATTTAGTATAGCCACCTTAGACCTCTTTTGGTTAGTATTTTCATGGAATATATTTTTCAGTCCTTTCACCTTCAACCTATTTGTGTCTTTATATCTAAAGTGAGTCTCTTGTATACATCATACAATTGGATCACCAAAGTTTTTTAAAAAAACAATTCTGCCATTTTATGCCTTTTGATTGGAAAGTTTAAGCCATTTATATTTAAAGTAATCACTGATAAGAAAGGATTTACTCTGCCATTTTGTTATTTATTTTTTGTATGTCATATAACCTTTTTTATTCCTCATTTCCTCGATTCCTGTCTTTTTATTGAAGTTGCTTTCTATTGAAGTATAGTTGATTCACAATATTGTGTTAGTTTCAGGTATACGTCAAAGTGATTCAGTTACATATATATTTCTCAGATTATTTTCCATTATAGGCTATTACAAGATATGAATATAGTTCCCTGTGCTACACAGTAAATTCTTGTTGCTTATCTCTTTTATGTATAGTAGTTTTTATCTGTTAATCCCATACTCCTAATTTATCCCTCCCTACTTCCTTTCCACATTGGTAACCATAAGTTTGTTTTCTTTGTCTTTTTTTCATTATGTAATATCCTTTATTAAATTGTATAAATTGTCCTACAGCTTGGTATAAGAATAATGGCTATATTAATTATAAAACTCCTCCTTACACACAAAAGCACATTACATTTGAATTATCTTTTTCTACCCAGGGCAGTCTTGTCTTGATACAATAATTCATGTTCATCCTGCAACTTGAAACAAGTTGATAACATGCCACACTTTTTTTATCTTGTCAATTTGGAAAAAAAAGTCATATTCAATATTTACAGATTTAACATAGTTCACAGAATATACAAATGTTATGTGTGATAAAATCCCACAAATTAGATCCAATTTTATAGATTTTTTTCCTGAGTTACCTTAAATTTAAAGTATCTCTACCACATATATTTTAACAGTTATTTTTAAATAACAATTTTATTTTTGCATGTGTATTGTTTCTTGGTAACAAGATGTTAAGTTGTCCTGCTATTGTGATATGACAAGCTACTGAAATTCTCTTCTCTACATTCCATGTACACACTCTAAATAGAGATAACTATGATGGTGCTGGAAAGAATAATGACACCTTTAGAATAGTGGGTTGCATTTATTCTTCACTGATTATGGATACTTTCCTTACTAGCCATATACATTAAAAGAAAATTGTGAACCAGTAAAATAAACTAGACCAACAGAAATACTGCATGATATCACTTATATGTGGGATCTTACCAAAAAAAAGTCTAACTCATAGAAACACAGAATAGAATGGTGGTTGCCAGGGTTGGAATGTGGAGGAAATAGGAAGGTCTGCTGGACCCAAAGGGAAGTTCATGAGTGATTTGTGAACCACACTTGTGGTTCTGTTGACCATTCACACTGCTTCCCCAGAGTCCAAACAGCACACACTGATTCACTGCTGATTACAATTTATTCTTTCTTTCTGCCCACCCCTCTACATCTCTTGCCATGTGACCAGCCCACCCAACACTGTCTCAGGTTCGTGGCTGCTTCACAGAGGCACACAGTTCCACTGGTTCAAGTCATAGGGTATGGGGATATGATGCAGATTGTGACTAATTTTCTGTATGACTTTATTGGCTCTGTATGATTACATAGGGGAAAGCCAAGTTTGTTCAGAGCCTGGATGTGGACAAACGACAGATGGGAGACAAGACAGTGGCCCCAGTACTCAGGCAGGGTGGCCCCCATCCACACCTCTCCTGTATGATCCATCAGGGACCAGGACACAGGGGTCCCCTCAGGCCCCAGCAGGCAGAAGTTGGGGAAGATCTGGGTACAGCACTTGATGAATCTCTGGCTACTCTCATTGCTGACACCAAAATGCCATAATTTATTCACCAAGGCAGCATAGGTAGGATCCAGGGATGAGAGTTTAAACATACCTTGGTCAATGGCTTTGGGTCTGCCATAGCCAATAGGTAAGTTCTTTGTCTCTGGCAGGGAAGGAAGCAGTTTCCTCACTGTCTCAGGCATCACATAGAGAATGCATTGTGTTTGCTTGACCTTTTAACAAATTTAGTGGTTACAAGATTCTGTATCACCTCATCCAGACTGTACTGTGAACTTTGAACCTGCAAGGTATTTCCAATTGATGACCTCTGATGTGCTAAGGGATTCTTGACAGTTGTTGAGATCCTTAGAATAGATTTGGTAGGTGTTGGTGTAATGATCAAAGTCATCTGCCATTTTCTACTCCTGAGGGTGGATAACCATAGTATTAAAATCAGGCCACTTGTCCACCCGGGTCTTTAGCTTGAAGGGGTTTCCCTGGTCCATATGGACAGTCCCATAAACCTTTAAGGACACAGGGAGGCTCTTCCTCAAGGATTTCTCTAACATCTGCAGCAGTTGTGGGCCTTGTAAGTGGAACATCTTGGCAGATACCTTAATTTTGGTACCCAATTTTGGTTTCCCAACTCTCTGGTCACTGTGTTCAGGGTCTTCTCTTCAGCTCAACACTTCAGGAGCTCTGGTTCTTTGGGATGAGCAGGTAGAATCCTACTATATGAAACCTGTCATCTCCCAAATGTCGATTCCTTGCTCCAACTACCAAGCACTAAGGCAGCCAGTGCCACTTTGGGGAATTTTGAAGGGCAGATCCTCAGGACAAGTGGTCTTGGCAGCTTCTGTGTCCTTACCCCAAAATCCCCCAACCAGTGGTGGGTGTGGGGCAGCTGAAGCCCCTGTCTGGCTCGCCAAAATTTGTTACCAAGTCCAAGCTTGTAATGCTTACAGCACAATAGGCCAATTAATCGAAAGACGAGTTGTTGGGACGAGGAATAGCAGCTCTTCAGAAAGCCAGCAGACCAAAAAGATGGTGGACTTGTGTCCCAAAGAACCATCTTCTGTAAGTTTGTTTTCTATGTCTGTGAGTCTGTTTCTGTTTTGTATATAGATTCGTTTATATTATTTATTAGAGTACACGAATAAGTGATATAATATTTGTCTTTGTCTGACTTACTTCAGTTATTATGATATGTCTAGGTCCATCCATATTGTTGCAAATGGCAATATTTCATTCTTTCTTATGGCTGAGCAATATTCCATTGTATATATACACTACTTTTTCTTAAACCAATCATTTTGTTGATGGCACTTGGGTTGATTCCATGTCTTGGTTATTGTAAATAGTGCTGCTATGAACATTTGGGTGCGTGTATATTTTTGGACTGGAGTTTTCATCTTTTCAGGATATATGCCCAGGAGTGGGATTTCTGGATTATATGGTAGTTCTACTTTTAATTTTTAAAGGAACCTCTATACTGTTTTCCATAGTGGCTGCACCAATTTACATTCCCATCAACAGTGTAGGACGGTTCTTTTTCTCCACACCCTCTCCAGCATTTATTATTTGTAGACTATTTGATGATAGGCATTCTGACCAGTGTGAAATGATACCTCATTTTGGTTTTTATTTGCATTTCTCTAATAAATAGCAACATTGAGCATATTTTCATGTACCTCTTGGCCATCTATATGTCTTATTTGGAGAAATGTCTATTTAAGTCTTCTGCCATTTTTTGATTGGGTTGTTTGTTTTCTTGATATTGAGCTCCATGAACTGTTTGGATATTTTTGATATTAACCCCTTGTTTATTTTTGCTTTTATTTCTTTTGCCTTAGGAGACTGATCTAAGAAAATATTGCTGCAATTTATGTGTGAGACACAAGAGGGAAGGAATATGGGGATATATGTATATGTATAGCAGATTCACTTTGTTATACAGCAGCAACTAACACAACAATGTAAAGCAATTATACTCCAATGAAGATGTTTAAAAAAATTTATGTCTAAGAATGTTTTGCCTATGTTTTCTTCTAGGAGTTTTATGGTGTCATGTTTTATATTTAGGTCTTTAAATCATTTTGAGTTTATTTTTGTACATAGTGTGAGGAAGTGTTCTAATTTCATTGATTTACATGTAGCTGTCCACCTTTCCCAACAGCACTTGCTGAAATGACTGTCTTCTTTGTTGTATATTCTTGCCTCCTTTGTCATAGATTCTTTGACCATAGGTGTGTGGGTTTACTTCTGGTTTACTTCTCTATTCTATTCCTTTGATCTGAATGTCTGTTTTTGTGCCAATACCATGCTGTTTTGACTACTGTAGCTTTGTAGTATTGTCTGAAGTCTTGGGAGGGTTATGCCTCCAATTTTGTTCTTATTCCTCACAATGGCTTTGGAAATTCTGGGTATTTTGTAGTTCCATATAAATTTTAGGATTATTCTAGTTCTGTGAAAAAAATGTCATGGGTATTTTGATAGGGATCACATTAAATCTGTAGATTGCTTTGGGTAGTATGGCCATCTTAACAATATTAATTCTTCCAATCCAAGAGCATGGGATATCTTTCCATTTCTTTGAATCATTTTCAATTTATTTTATCAATGTTTTATAGTTTTTAGCATATGGGTATTTCACCTCCTTGGTTAAGTTTATTCTGAGGTATTTTTTTGACATGATATTCAATGGAATTTTTTGTTTTAAATTTTCTCTTTCTGATATTTCATTGTTAGAGTAAAGTAATGCAAGAGATTTCTGTATATTAATCTTGTATCCTCTTATCTGGCTGAATTCATCTATTAGTCCTGATTGTTTTTGTGTGGAGTCTTTAGGGTTCTCTATGTAGAGTGTCTTGTCATCTGAAAATAGTGACAGTTTTACCTCTTCCCTTAAAATTTGGATACATTTTCTGTCTTTTATTTCTCTGATTGCTGTGGCTAGGACTTCCAGTACTATGTTGAATAGAAGTGTTCAGAGTGGGCATCCTTGTCTTTTTCCTGAATTTAGTGGAATGACTTTCACCTTTTCACTGTTGAGTATTATTTTGGCTGTGGGTTTGTCATAAATGGCTTTTTCATGTTGAGATATGTTCCCACTTTATTCATTTTCATGAGAGTTTTTATCATGAGTGGATGTTGTTTGCTTTATCTGCATCTATTGAGATAATTATATGGGTTTTGCCTTTTCTTTTGTTAATACAGTGTATCACATTGTTTGATTTGCATATGTTGAACCATCCTTGTGACCCTGGAAAGAATCCCGCTTGCTCATAGTGTATGATCTTTTTTATGTATTGTTACATTCAGTTTGCTAATGTTTTGGGGGAATTTTTGCATCTATATTCATCAAAGATACTAGCCTGTAGTTTTCTTTTTTGGTAGTGTCTTTGTCTGGCTTTGGTATCAGGGTGCTTGTGGCTTTGTAGAATGACTTTGGGAGTGTTCCCTCTGCTTCAATCTTTTGGAAGAGTTTGAGAAGGACTGGTATAAGTTCTTCTTTGTATGCTTGGCAGAATTCCCCAGTGAAGCCATCTGGTCCTGAACTTCTGTTTGTAGGAGTTTTTTTTTTTTTAAGTGATTCTATTTCACTTCTAGTGATCACTCTATTCAAATTATCTGTTTCTTATTGACTCAGTTTTGGCAGGCTATATGTTTTTAGAAACTTGTCCATTTCTTCTAAGTTGTCCAATTTGTTGGCATATAATTGTTGTTTCTCCTCCGTCATTTCTTATTTTGTTTATTTGGGTCCTCTCTCTTTTCTTCTTGGTGAGCCTGGCCAGAGGTTTGTTGAGTTTGTTTATCCTTTCAAAGAACCAGCTCTTGATTTTATTGATTTTTATATTGTTTTTTTAATCTCTATTTTATTTATTTTCTCTCTGATATTTATTATTTCCTTCCTTCTGCTGACTTAAGGCTTTGTTTGTTCTTCTTTTTCTAATTCTTTTAGGTGGTGGGTTAAGTTATTTATTTGAGTTTTTCTTGTTTATTAAGGAAGGCATGTATCACTAGGAACTTCCTCTAAGGACTGGTATTGCTGCATCCCATAGATTTTGTAAGGTTGTGTTTTCATTGTCATTTGTTTAGAGGTATTTTCTGATTTCCTCTTTGATTTCATCACTGACCCACTGATTTTTTAGTACCTGTTGTTTAGTCCCCATGTGATCATTTTTTGCCCATTTTTCTTTCTAGTTTCATATCATTGTGGTCAGAAAAGATGCTTGAAATAATTTCTATACTCTTAAATTTGTTGAGGCTTGTTTTGTGGTCTATCCTAGAGAATGTTTCATGTGCATTTGAAAAGAATGTCTATTCTGGATTTTTTTGGATGTAGTGTTGTGAAGATATCAAGTGCAACTGGCCTAGTTTGTCGCTTAGGATCTCTGTTGCACTACTGATTTTCTGTCTGGAAGATCTGTCCATTGATGTCAGGGGAGTGTTAAAGACTCCTACTATTTTTGTATTCCTCTATGTCTGTTAGTATTTGTTTTATGTACTTAGGTTCTTCTGTATTGGGTGCATATATGTTAATGAGTGTAATATTCTCTTCTTGTATTGATCCATTTATCATTATATAGTATCCTTCTTTGTCTTTCTTTATGGACTTTCTTTTTAAGTTTGTCTGATATGAGTATTGCTACCCCTGCTTTCTTCTCACTTCCATTTGCATGAAACATCTTTTTCTATCCCCTCACTTTCAATTTATGAGTGTCTTTTGCCCAGAAGTGAGTCTCTTGTAGGCAGCATATTGTAGGTTCTTGTTTTTTTCTCCAATCTGCCACTTTATGTCTTTTTATTGGAGCATTTAGTCCATTGATATTTAAGGTAATTATTGATTAGTATGTATTTATTGCATTTTTAAGCCTTGTTTTCTGGTTGATTTTGTAGTTCTTTGTTCACTTCTTCTTTTTTGTTTTTCCTTATGTGGTTTGATGGTTTTTCCATTGTAGTTTGCTTGGGTTCCTTTCTTTTTTTGTGTGAATCTATTGTATGTTTTTTATTTGTGGTTATGATGGAGTTCAAGTATGTTGAGCCATCACTATATCTGCTTGCTTTAAACTGATAGCCATTCAAGTTCAAACACATTCTGAAAGATCTACATTTTTATACTCCCCTCCCCACATTTTGTGATTTTGATGCCCTGTTTTACATCTTCATGCTTACCCTTTTACTGTTGATTGTACTTATAATCGTTTTTATAATTTTTTTGATTTTTTAAAATCTATGTACTACCTTATTTGAGTGATCTTCCATGCTTCTATATAGTTGCGTTTCCTACTGTGATTTTCTCTTTCCTACAGTTTCTTTCTTCTTTTTTGTTTAGAGAAGACCTTTCAACATTTCGTTTAGGTTGAGTTTGGTATTTCCGTATTCTTTCAGTTTTTGCTTCTTTGAGAAATTCTGGATAGAATATCCTAGGTTGCAGGTTTTTCCCTTTCAGGACTTAGAATATATCATGCCACTCCCTTCTGGCCTGCAAAGTTTCTGTAGAGAAACCAGCTGATAGCCTCATGGGGGTTCGATTGTAACTGACTGTTTTTCTCTTGCTACCTTTACAATCTTATCTTTAACTTTGGATGTTGTAACTATGATATATCTTGGTGTGGGTCTGTTTGCGTTCATCTTGTTTGGAGCCCTCTGTGTTTCCTGTATCTGGATATCTGTTTTCTTCTTTAGGTTTGGGAAATTTTCAGCCATAGATTCTTCAAATACATTTTCAATCCCCTTCTCTCTCTCTTCCTCTCTCTCTCTCTCTCTCTCTCTCTCTCTCTCTCCCTCTCTCTCTCTCTCTTTTCTTGAACCTCTATGAGTAGGTTGGTACACCTTATATTATTCCATAGATCTTGCATGTTGCTTTCATTTTTTTCTTTTGTCTTTCTGTCCACTGTTCTGATTGGTTGATTTCCATTATTCTATCTGTCATTCACTTATTCGTCTTCTGCATTATTTACTCTGCTCTTGATTGTTTCTAGGTTGGTTTTATCTCAGCAATTGAGTTGTCTAATTTTGATTGGTTTCTCTTTATAGTTTCTAGTTCCTTGTTACAGTGATCTGCATTTCTATCAATAACCTTTCTTAATTCTCTTAACATTTTGATTACCTCCTTTTTGAATCTAGTAGACTGGTGAGGTCTTTTCATTTTTTTTTTTCAGGGTTTTTCTCTTATTATTTTAATTGGGAGTAGTTCCTCTGTTTTTTTTTTTAAATTTTACTTAACTTTCTCTGTCACTGTGAAATTAGTCTACCTCGTGTAGACTGTGCAAGTCCAATATTTTTGCTGCAAAGCTTGTTTTTGTTTGTTATGGGTGCTAGTCACAACTTTCCTCAGAGTGTGCTGGCCATTATCCCTTTGATTGAGGGTGTGATTGGTATTGTGACTGTAGACTGCACTGGATGTTGGGTGGGGCCTCCTCTTTGCTTCATGACAGTCACAGCCCTGTTGGGGGTAGAGGCTGTTCCCCAGTTGTTGGAGTAGAAGCCCTGAGGGTCAGGTTCAATAAGGCTCCATTGCCCTTAAGCATGTGTTTTGTCCTTAACAAGGTTAGCACTGAAGCAAGTGAGGCCCGCAAGTGTGGTTACAGCAAACCTATGTGCTGTGGGTACAGGCATCCATGGTTCTGCCCAGAAGCAGCCCAAGGTCATGTCCCTTTCTTCATTGTGTTCATCCCAGACCTAGTGGTAGGCTGGTATTGGCAGCCAGGGCATTGTGGCTGCAGAAATTGATGTGGTTGTGCTGCTGCTTGGAACCTGGCTGCCTCTGTGGGAGGGCTCTCATAGGACCTGTCTGCCTCAGATCTGACTCCAAGCTGCAGTGTGGGGTGAACAGAACTGGAGCCCTCTGCCAGTAAAGGAAACACTCTGTACTCCTCCCCAGGGGCTATCTGCCAGAGATGTGAGACTCTGTGAAGCCATCTGCCACCTGGTATTGGTGCCAACAAATTTCGCTGCTGCTAGTCCTGCCCTTGGACCTTCCCCCAACATGATAATGGACTCCAGTGTCATCCCTACCCAGACATGCATGCCCTCACAAAGTCTGCAACTACTGAAGCCAGGACCCCACCATGCACACTCTGATAATGGGTTCCAGTTGTGGACCTGGGCCAAGATGAGCCCATGCTGACAATGGGCTCAGAGGTTCCTCCCAGACCACACCCCAGGCCCTAGGGCTGTCTCTGCACAGCTAGACTGAGTCCACTCCCAGGGCACATCTGCCTGAGTTTCAGCACCTAGCCACTGTGCATATTAGCAGCCCTGCCTGGCTCATGTTTCAGGCTGGGAAGTGCAGCAGGGTGGCAGCCACCAGCACTGGTCTCTCTCTGCCCTGATTGCTAGTAAAGAAGCATGCAGGCATTCCTTGTGAGAAGAGTCCATGCTCCTCCAGCCCTCTATCTGTCCCAGTACACCTCCCAGCCTGCAGGGTCTTTGCAGGGCAAGAGCCTGCCCATGCAGACCTTCCCTCCTTCACAGGTTCTTCCCAGGGACACAGGTCCCATCCTGATGCCTTTTTTTTTTCTCCTACCCAGTCATGTGAGGATCTATCTTGCAGCTTTGGTTATATAAGAGATCCTCTGCAGTTTCCAGTTGGTTTTTTTGTGAGAAGTGTTCCACAAGTAGATGTATTCTTGATGTGAGGAGAGGTGAGTTCCACATCCTCCTTCTCCACCATCTTGATCCAATCTTTTTTTGCTTTTTTATAGTGACACGTTTTTATTCCCTTATTTCTGATTATGGCTATTCTATGGACATTTTCTGTATTGTAAAATGGAGATTACATATAATACCCTAGTTATTACAAACTAATTTGAATTGACTCCAGTAGTGCTTCATCTACCCTCTTTATGTTTTGATGTCAAAAATTACATACTTATAGGGACTTCCCTGTTGGTGCAGTGGTTAAGAATCCGCCTGCCAATGCAGGGGACACAGGTTCGATCCCTGGTCTAGGATGATCCCACATGCTGTGGAGCAACTAAGCCTGTGTGCCACAACTGCTGAGCCTGCACTCGAGAGCCCATGACCCACAACTACTGAGCCCACGTGCTGCAACTACTGAAGTCCACATGCCTAGAGCCTGTGCTCTGCAACAAGAGAAGCCACCACAATGAGAAGACCATGCACCGCAACAAAGAGTAGCCCTCACTTGCCACAACTAGAGAAAGCCTGTGCGCAGCAACAAAGACCTGATGCAGCCAAAAATAAATAAATAAATAAGTTTATTTTAAAAATTACATACTTATAGATTGTGTGCCCAATAACAGAGATTTATAATTATTTTTTATGCTTTTTCTCTTAAATCCTATGTAAAATTAATATTCAAGTTACAAAGCAGGATTGCAATAACACTGGCTATTACTTTTGCCCATGTTACATTTGCTGTGTATTTGCCTAAGTATGACTTGGAGTTAGTATCTAGTGTCCTCTCATTTTAACCTGAAGTCCTCCCTTTATCATTTCTTAGGGTAGGTCTAGCAATACTGAAGCCCCTCAACTTTTGTTTATATAGAAATGCCTTAATTTCTCCCTTATTTTTGAAGGACAGTTTTGCCATATATAGAATTATTGGGTTTTAGTATTTTTCTTTCAGCACCTTAAATATATCATTTCACTGCCTCTGATCCAAGGTCTCTGACTACATGTGGCTGATGATCTTACAGGGAATCTCTGTACGTGATAAAGCACTTCTCCCTTACTGCTTTCAATATTCTCTCTTTGGCTTTGAACAGTTTAATTACAATGTATGTTGATGTGGGTCTCTTTGAGTTTATTTTACTTGGAGTTCTCTGAGCTTTTAAGATTTATAGACTCAAGTTTTAGCCATTATTTCTTCAAATAATTTTTTCTGCTCCTTTCTCAGTGTACTCTTTTCTGGGACTCTGAAAATGTGTATGTGGGCCACTTGATGGTGTCTCACAAATTCCTTAGGTTTTGTTCACTTTTCTTCATTTTCTTTCCTCTGTGTTCTTAAGAGTCAATAATTTCAAATAACCTGTCTTCATGTTCACTGATTCTTTCTTCTGCCTATTCAACTCTGCTGTTGAACTTTTCTAGTGAATTTTCATTTCAATTGTACTTTTCAGCTCTAGAATTTTGTTTGGTTCCTTTTTACTATTTCTATATCTTTACTGACATTCTCATTTTGTTCATATACTGTTTTCTTTGTTTCTTTTAGTTCTTTGTCTATGTTTTCCCTTATCTCTTATAGATGTTTAAGACCATTGTTTTAAAGTCTTTGTCAAGTAAGACTGATGTCTGGGCTTTCTCAGGGATGATTTCTTTCAATCTGTTTTATTCCTTTGAATGAGCTGCATTTTCCAGTTTCTATGTATATCTTCTGATTTTTGCCAAAATTGAGCATTTGGTTATTATTATGTAGTAACTCTGGAAATCAGACTTCTGCCTTTCCCCATGGTTTGCTGTTATTGCAGTTGTTGTTTTTATTGAAGGTCATAGTAGTCCATTTGTTTTGAGACTCTTCCAAACTACTTTTAAATGCTATGTGTGCTTGTGTATGCTCACTGAAGTCTCTGTTCTTTTAGCTCATGTTCATTTACTGTTTGGAAACATATTTCCTTGAATTCCAAGAGTTGAGATAGACATACAAACAAAACCATCAAAAATAAAAACAACAAAGAAAGAACAACCACCCCTGTAGTCTTTACAGACTGGCTCTTCTCTGGTGCAGTCCTTCACCAATTAGCTAGACTTGTTCTGAGCCTAGAGATTAGATCCAGGTAAATGTTTAAGGTCTTCTCAGGTCTTTTCTGGGCATGCATCTTGCCTGGGCATGCATGGCTTTCTCAGTTTCCCCTCTATCTACAGTTGCTTTTGCATTTCCTCATTTCCCAAAGCACCTCACCCCAGCTTCTCCTCCCAGCCTTAGATAGTCTACTGTATGTCTCCACCCAAATCTCTTGCCCTAGGCATCTTTGAATTTTTAGTCCACTTGTCGTATTTAATAGCAGTGCCTGCCACTTTTCTCACCTGCATTCTGAGTTATGCAAGACAGGGATGAACAAGTAAATCTTTCAGGTATCCTCCAGGCAGGTTATAACAGACAATAATTTGCAAGTAAGATCTGTTCTGCTCCCTCCAGTTCAAGTGGAGGAATTGGGAACTGGGCTGCAGCTGCTCAAGACCAAGAGTACCACTAAAGTAGATTGGGAGAGGGGTAAGGGTAAGTAAAAACACCACAAAACTTTCCTACAATTTTGAAGATGGGTTTTTCTTGATTTGGAATTTGCTTGATTGCTGCAAACTCTTGATTGCTTTTCAAAGTATATACAAAGTTGGTTCAGACAGCTTCTGGTTGCTTTTTTTTTAGTATATAACTTTGTCGGGGAGCAAGAGCTCAGAGCTTTCTAGTCTGGTATCACTCATCTGGAATGTGACTTGAAAATCATAAAATGCTCTGATTTTCATTGTCACTAATTCTCTGTTTATGCTGTTTCCTTCTTGGGCTCTGTTTTCCCTCTACATCTTATAAATGTCTTTTGGGGCTCCTCCATCAGCCCTCTTCTATTCTTACTCTGCACACAAAGCCTAGATTATCTCATTCACATAGCTTTATGTACATATTGTTGGTTCCCAAAGCAGTCTCCAGCTCAAATTTCACTCTTTTACGTTTGTCAGCCTACTGGATACTTTTACTAAGATATTCCATGGACAAGTCTATTTCAGTCTCATTTATATCCCTCCCAACTCCCAAATCTACTTCTGGACAGCCTCATAACTCATCTTGTCTCCAGTCTTGCCCCACTCTAATTGCATCCCCATGTGGAACCCAGAGGTTCTTTCCTTGTTGTTTTTAGGACCCAAATACCTTAGCATGAAAATCAAGGCTGTTTTGATCTGACTTAATTCTCTCTTAGCACTCTTCTCCTTCCCTGAAACTCGCATTATTTAGCTTTACCAAACTACATATTCTTCCAACCTTTATCATAATGTATTGCCTCCGTCTGAAATGTCTACTTTTTCTGTGGCTAAGAGTTAGTTCAGCTGTTCATATTGGGAAGCCTTTCCTGATGTACTCTTATCCCACTGGCATATCATCATTGTTTATTTGCTTTGCTGTCTTACCTACCACTTTGTAGTCTCCTTGATTGGAAGAGCCCTTTCACTTGACACTGCCTGGCAAGAAATAGGAGCAATAAGTGAATGCCTACTGAGTGGATGAAGGATACATGTACTACTTGTGAATTAAAATACCAACCCTTATAGAGCATTTTCTGTGTGGCTGACTGTGTGCTTGGTGCTTTACATCTATTATCTATTTTTTTTAAAGAGATAAGTATTATTAGCTTCCCTTTACAGATGTGGAAACTAAGTCTATAAGAGTTAAAGTAACTTACCTGAGGTCTGTTGCCCAGCAACAAGGGGTGAAGGAGGGACTTGGACTCAACTCAGAATGATCCCAAAGCCTGTGTCCTTTCAGTGTCAGCATTCTTTCTATCAAAGCAAAATTTCAGTGGTTCTTATGTATATATGCATTTTATCAGTCGTTTTTAGATATGTTTGAATATATCACTTGTGTGTGTTGGAGCAGGGAATTAGTATGTATTTGGTAGAATAAAGTAAATCAGAGTCTAAGTACAGTGATTCCTAATTTAGGGGCATTTAGTGCCAAAGTAGGATTATGAGGATGCACTCATTGGTGAGGATATAGTGCAAAAAATGTGCAGGCTCTAACTTGCACAAAATTAGTGACCTCCACAGACCTGTGTAGAAGTGGCACTTCCTGGGGAGGATTTGGGGGTGCAGGGTGGGGAAGGCGGACATTCTTGGATGGGGCCCAGCTCGAATATGTACTTAGATCAGAAAACCATTAGCTGGAAAGTGGACATGGAATGTGCTTTTAATTTCATTTCCCCAGGGTGTCAGGTTTCTATATGTTTATAGATCCCAGACAGGCATTGACCTACTTAATTATGCTGCCTTCTCAGAGGGGCCTTCCCTGAATACCTTGCATAAAATAGTAGCCAGCTCTCTCCACCCCACCCCATCCCACCCAATTAAACCTTGGAATTCCTCATCTTCTTTACCCCTTTTTGTCTTCTCCATAGTACTCACCACAACCTGAGATGTATTTATTTGTATATTGCTTATCTCTCCCATTAGAATATCAATTCTATGAGGTTGGGGATTTTGATTATTTTTCTTTACCTCAGTATCCCCAGGTCCTGAAACAGTGCCAGGCACTAAATCTTTGTGAAAGGGATACTTTGGTTTTGGTTGAGACTTGTCTGAGTATTAACCACGTGCTGGGTGCTATGAAGACCTTGAGAGGAAGCTATGACATTCTTGCTCTAAGGAAATTAACTGAAGAATTGGAACTGGTCAGAAACTTAGATTTAATTTTACCATCCTCATAAGATGATATAGGGGGGGTCAAAAATTTCCTTTTAAGAGTGAGATTATAAATATTTTAGGCCTTGTGGGCAACAATAGGTCTCTGTCACATATTCAACATGCTTTTTAAAAAATAACCTTTAAAATATATTTTTAAAAAATTCTTATATTCAGACTGAACAAAAACAGATCATGCACTGGATTTGGCCCAAGGCCACAGTTTGCTGACCCCTGAGATAGTAAATTAACCTGTTACTATTTCATGGAGGCTGGAAGAAGACATGAGACTCCTGAGTCAGAGACAAGGGGCTTTATTACTCATGGCTCAGCAAGCAGCAAGAGCATCATGTCTGTTCCAGTTGTTTTTGCCCCCCACTCAAGTCCTGTGAGGTCAGTGCAGAGGACCCAAGTGGATATTATGCAAGCAGTGGATTTGTGTCACAGCTGAGGGACACTGAGCTTAGACAATCACTTCCTTTATAGCAAGCCTGCTTTTTGTCCTGGAAGAAGATATTACTTCATCCCTCAAGGTTGCTCACTGAAAACACAACCCTGAGAAATGAGTAGAGATGAAGTTGCATTCTTGGCTTACCCCGTAAGTATGTGTAGGGATACTCAGGGCCCATGGTGGATTGCTTCTCTCGATAGTATTTTCATTCCTTTGTGTGTTCAGTTGGATTGAATAGAATTTAGTACATGCCAGGAAATATAAATGGGGCTAATGATACAAAAAGAAATAAAACATGGTCCCCATTCTCAGGAAGCTCACAGGCTGTTAATAACTGTAATATATGAGGTGTTCACAGTGGAAATGTAAACGTTGTTCTGGAAGTACAAATAGGTGCATGGTAACATTTTGGGCATTTGGGGAGCACGGAAGAGAGAACGTAGCTTTTGAATTGGTCATGAGAAGATGCCAGAATGAGGCAGTGTAGGAGTTTTTCCGATAGAGCATCCAGTTCGGTCAAAGGCACAGAAGTGTGTTGAGCAATGCTGACTAGTTGGGTGTAACTGGAGTATAGTATGTACGGGAGAGGTTGATGGGGAGTGAGGTAGGGAGAGAAGGAACGAGGGAGGAAACTACATTTCCCAGGAGTCTGTCACTTAGATACATTAACTCATCTACTCATAGCCTGTCAGATCAGTTATTGAGCCCATACTGTGTGCAGAGCTTTCGGGGCTTTAAACACACTAGCTCATTTATCCCTCTTAACTCCCTGTGCAACCTTTTGGCAGATGAGAAACCTGAGACTTAACTAACTTGCTCAAGATCACAGCTGGTGGCACATCTGGAATTTGAATCTGGGTTGGCCTGGTGCCACAGCCTGTGCTCTTTCGCACAACTTTCATTTCCCTCAGAAACCTTGGAAGATTACTTCAAGCAACAGTGCAACATTGTGGAACTAGGATGTGCACCCGTGTTCACCTGCCTGCAAAACTATTCCTGCTTTCCCAGATTTATTTCAACATAATTGAAGGAGCTGACTCACAATAGAAGGCAGTACCTTGAATTGTAAATATGAAAGATGACCAGGAACAGTGACAGACAGGTAAAGGAAATCCCCTAACCCTCTCTTCCATTTGTGTTAGCTGTCCTCAGCTCCTTCCAAGAAAATGTGGATCTTTTTCAAATAGTGAGGAGGCGATACAACATAGCAGTCAAGAACACAGGCTTTATAAGATGAGCAGTTTGGTTTGAATCCTAGCTTCACTAAATAGCAGTGCAAAATTCGGCAAATCGCTTACTTTCTCCAACTCTCGTTTTCCTCCTTTGAGAAATGAGTTGTGAAGATTAAATAAGATATTATTTGTAAAACACTAAACACAGAGTTTGACACAATGGACTGCATAGGAGGATATTGAAATTGCCAAGAATTAGGACAAGATTAGCATTGGGGAGGGTTGGCAGTGAGTCAGAAACCAAAATCTTTTTTTATTTTTTTAATTTTTTTAATTTTTTTTATTTTTTGCTTTATAACAAATTTAATCAGTTATACATATACATATGTTCCCACATCCCCTCCCTTTTGCATCTCCCTGCCACCCTCCCTATCCCACCCCTCCAGGCGGTCACAAAGCACCGAGCTGATCTCCCTGAGCTATGCGGCTGCTTCCCACTACCTATCTACCTTACGTTTGGTAGTGTATATATGTCCATGCCGCTCTTTCACTTTGTCACAGCTTACCCTGCCCCCTCCCCATATCCTCAAGTCCATTCTCTAGTAGGTCTGTGTCTTTATTCTTGTCTTACCCCTATGTTCTTCATGACATTTTTTTTCTTAAATTCCATATATATGTGTCAGCATACAGTATTTGTTTTTCTCTTTCTGACTTACTTCACTCTGTATGACAGACTCTAGGTCCATCCACCTCATTACAAATAGCTCAATTTCATTTCTTTTTATGGCTGAGTAATATTCCATTGTATATATGTGCCACATCTTCTTTACCCATTCATCTGATGATTGACACTTAGGTTGTTTCCATCTCCGGGCTATTGTAAATAGGGCTGCTATGAACATTTTGGTACATGTCTCTTTTTGAATTATGGTTTTCTCAGGGTATATGCCCAGTAGTGGGATTGCTGGGTCATATGGTAGCTCTATTTGTAGTTTTTTAAGGAACCTCCATACCGTTCTCCATAGTGGCTGTACCAATTCACATTCCCACCAGCAGTGCAAGAGTGTTCCTTTTTTTCCACACCCTCTCCAGCATTTATTGTTTCTAGATTTTTTGATGATGGCCATTCTGACTGGTGTGAGATGATATCTCATTGTAGTTTTGATTTGCATTTCTCTAATGAGCAAAGATGTTGAGCATCCTTTCATGTGTTTGTTGGCAGTCTGTATATCTTCTGTGGAGAAATGTCTATTTAGGTCTTCTGCCCATTTTTGGATTGGGTTGTTTGTTTTTTTGTTATTGAGCTGCCTGAGCTGCTTATAAAGTTTGGAGATTAATCCTTTGTCAGTTGCTTCATTTACAAATATTTTATCCCATTCTGAGGGTTGTCTTTTGGTCTTGTTTATGGTTTCCTTTACTGTGCAAAAGCTTTTAAGTTTCATTAGGTCCCATGTGTTTATTTTTGTCTTTATTTCCATTTCTCTAGGAGGTGGGTCAAAAAGGATCTTGCTGTGATTTATGTCATAGAGTGTTCTGCCTATGTTTTCCTCTAAGAGTTTGATAGTGTCTGGCCTTACATTTAGGTCTTTAATCCATTTTGAGCTTATTTTTGTGTATGGTGTTAGGGAGTGATCTAATCTCATACTTTTACATGTCCCTATCCAGTTTTCCCAGCACCACTTATTGAAGAGACTGTCCTTTCTCCACTGTACATTCCTGCCTCCTTTATCAAAGATAAGGTGACCATATGTCCGTGGGTTTATCTCTGGGCTTTCTATCCTGTTCCATTGATCTATCTTTCTGTTTTTGTGCCAGTACCATACTGTCTTGATTACTGTAGCTTTGTAGTATAGTCTGAAGTCAGGGAGCCTGATGCCTCCAGCTCCATTTTTTGTTCTCAAGATTGCTTTGGCTATTCGGGGTCTTTTGTGTTTCCATACAAATTGTGAAATTTTTTGCTCTAGTTCTGCGAAAAATGCCAGTGGTAGTTTGATAGGGATTGCATTGAATCTGTAGATTGCTTTGGGTAGTAGAGTCATTTTCACAATGTTGATTCTTCCAATTCAAGAGCATGGTACATCTCTCCATCTATTTGTATCATCTTTAATTTCTTTCATCAGTGTCTTATAATTTTCTGCATACAGGTCTTTTGTCTCCTTAGGTAGGTTTATTCCTAGATATTTTATTATTTTTGTTGCAATGGTAAATGGGAGTGTTTCCTTGATTTCACTTTCAGATTTTTCATCATTAGTATATAGGAATGCCAGAGATTTCTGTGCATTAATTTTGTATCCTGCAACTTTACCAAATTCATTGATTGGCTCTAGTAGTTTTCTGGTAGCATCTTTAGGATTCTCTATGTATAGTATCATGTCATCTGCAAACAGTGACAGCTTTACCTCTTCTTTTCCGATTTGGATTCCTTTTATTTCCTTTTCTTCTCTGATTGCTGTGGCTAAAACTTCCAAAACTATGTTGAATAAGAGTGGTGAAAGTGGGCAACCTTGTCTTGTTCCTGATCTTAGTGGAAATGGTTTCAGTTTTTCACCATTGAGGACGATGCTGGCTGTGGGTTTGTCATATATGGCCTTTATTATGTTGAGGAAAGTTCCCTCTATGCCTACTTTCTGCAGGGTTTTTATCATAAATGGGTGTTGAATTTTGTCGAAAGCTTTCTCTGCATCTATTGAGATGATCATATGGTTTTTCTCCTTCAATTTGTTAATATGGTGTATCACGTTGATTGATTTGCGTATATTGAAGAATCCTTGCATTCCTGGAATAAACCCCACTTGATCATGGTGTATGATCCTTTTAATGTGCTGTTGGATTCTGTTCGCTAGTATTTTGTTGAGGATTTTTGCATCTATGTTCATCAGTGATATTGGCCTGTAGTTTTCTTTCTTTGTGACATCCTTGTCTGGTTTTGGTATCAAGGTGATGGTGGCCTCGTAGAATGAGTTTGGGAGTGTTCCTCCCTCTGCTATATTTTGGAAGAGTTTGAGAAGGATAGGTGTTAGCTCTTCTCTAAATGTTTGATAGAATTCACCTGTGAAGCCATCTGGTCCTGGGCTTTTGTTTGTTGGAAGATTTTTTATCACAGTTTCAATTTCAGTGCTTGTGATTGGTCTGTTCATATTTTCTATTTCTTCCTGATTCAGTCTTGGCAGGTTGTGCATTTCTAAGAATTTGTCCATTTCTTCCAGGTTGTCCATTTTATTGGCCTAGAGTTGCTTGTAGTAATCTCTCATGATCTTTTGTATTTCTGCAGTGTCCGTTGTTACTTCTCCTTTTTCATTTCTAATTCTATTGATTTGAGTCTTCTCCCTTTTTTTCTTGATGAGTCTGGCTAATGGTTTATCAATTTTGTTTATCTTCTCAAAGAACCAGCTTTTAGTTTTATTGATCTTTGCTATCGTTTCCTTCATTTCTTTTTCATTTATTTCTGATCTGATTTTTATGATTTCTTTCCTTCTGCTAACTTTGGGATGTTTTTGTTCTTCTTTCTCTAATTGCTTTAGGTGCAAGGTTAGGTTGTTTATTCGAGGTGTTTCCTGTTTCTTAAGGTGGGATTGTATTGCTATAAACTTCCCTCTTAGAACTGCTTTTGCTGCATCCCATAGGTTTTTGGCGTCGTGTCTCCATTGTCATTTGTTTCTAGGTATTTTTTAATTTCCCCTTTGATTTCTTCAGTGATCACTTTGTTATTAAGTAGTGTATTGTTTAGCCTCCATGTGTTTGTATTTTTTACAGCTCTTTTCCTGTAATTGATGTCTAGTCTCATAGCATTGTGGTCGGAATAGATACTTGATACAATTTCAATTTTCTTAAATTTACCAAGGCTTGATTTGTGACCCAAGATATGATCTATCCTGGAGAATGTTCCATGAGCACTTGAGAAAAATGTGTATTCTGTTGTTTTTGGATGGAATGTCCTATAACTATCAATTAAGTCCATCTTGTTTAATGTATCATTTAAAGCTTGTGTTTCCTTATTTATTTTCATTTTGGATGATCTGTCCATTGGTGAAAGTGGGGTGTTAAAGTCCCCTACTATGATTGTGTTACTGTCGATTTCTCCTTTTATGGCTGTTAGTATTTGCCTTATGTATTGAGGTGCTCCTATGTTTGGTGCATAAATATTTACAATTGTTATATCTTCTTCTTGGATCGATCCCTTGATCATTATGTAGTGTCCTTCTTTGTCTCTTCTCGTAGTCTTTATTTTAAAGTCTATTTTGTCTGATATGAGAATTGCTACTCCAGCTTTCTTTTGGTTTCCATTTGCATGGAATATCTTTTTCCATCCCCTTACTTTCAGTCTGTATGTGTCTCTAGGTCTGAAGTGGGTCTCTTGTAGACAGCATATATATGGATCTTGTTTTTGTATCCCATTCAGCCAATCTGTGTCTTTTGGTGGGAGTATTTAGTCCATTTACATTTAAGGTAATTATCGATATGTATGTTCCTATTCCCATTTTCTTAATTGTTTTGGGTTCGTTATTGTAGGTCTTTTCCTTCTGTTGTGTTTCTTGCCTAGAGAAGTTCCTTTAGCATTTGTTGTAAAGCTGGTTTGGTGGTGCTGAACTCTCTCAGCTTTTGCTTGTCTGTAAACGTTTTAATTTCTCCATCAAATCTGAATGAGATCCTTGCTGGGTAGAGTAATCTTGGTTGCAGGTTTTTCTCCTTCATCACTTTAGTTATGTCCTGCCACTCCCTTCTGGCTTGTAGAGTTTCTGCTGAGAGATCAGCTGTTATCCTGATGGGGATTCCCTTGTGTGTTAGTTGTTGTTTTTCCCTTGCTGCTTTTAATATGATTTCTTTGTGTTTAATTTTTGACAGTTTGATTAGTATGTGTCTTGGCGTATTTCTCCTTGGATTTATTCTGTATGGGACTCTCTGTGCCTCCTGGACTTGATTAACTATTTCCTTTCCCATATTAGGGAAGTTTTCAACTATAATCTCTTCAAATATTTTCTCAGTCCCTTTCTTTTTCTCTTCTTCTTCTGGAACCCCTATAATTCGAATGTTGGTGTGTTTAATGTTGTCCCAGAGGTCTCTGAGACTGTCCTCTGTTCTTTTCATTCTTTTTTCTTTATTTTGCTCTGCATCAGTTATTTCCACTATTTTATCTTCCACCTCACTTATCCGTTCTTCTGCCTCAGTTATTCTGCTATTGATCCCATCTAGAGTATTTTTCATTTCATTTATTGTGTTTTTCATCGATGCTTGATTCATCTTTAGTTCTTCTAGGTCCTTGTTAACTGTTTCTTGCATTTTGTCTATTCTATTTCCAAGATTTTGGATCTGGGAAATAGAATCTTGGATCATCTTTACCATCATTATTCTGAATTCTTTTTCAGGTAGACTGCCTATTACCTCTTCATTTGTTAGGTCTGGTGGGTTTTTATCTTGCTCCTTCTCCTGCTGTGTGTTTTTCTGTCTTCTCATTTTGCTTATGTTACTGTGTTTGGGGTCTCCTTTTTGCAGGCTGCAGGTTCGTAGTTCCCGTTGTTTTTGGTGTCTGTCCCCAGTGGCTAAGGTTGGTTTAGTGGGTTGTGTAGGCTTCCTGGTGGAGGGGACTAGTGCCTGTGTTCTGGTGGGTGAGGCTGGATCTTGTCTTTCTGGTGGGCAGGTCCACGTCTGGTGGTGTGTTTTGGGGTGTCTGCGGACTTTTTATGATTTTAGGCAGCCTCTCTGCTAATGGGTGGCGTTGTGTTCCTGTCTTGCTAGTTGTTTGGCATAGGGTGTCCAGCACTGTAGCTTGCTGGTCGTTGAGTGAAGCTGGGTGCTGGTGTTGAGATGGAGATCTCTGGAAGATTTTCGCCATTTGATATTATGTGGAGCTGGGAGGTCTCTTGTGGACCAGTGTCCTGAAGTTGGCTCTCCCACCTCAGAGGCACAGCACTGACTCCTGGCTCCTCAGTTTGGGGTGATTTGTTGTCCATTCATGCATTCCACAGATGCAGGGTACATCAAGTTGATTGTGGAGCTTTAATCCGCTGCTTCTGAGGCTGCTGGGAGAGGTTTCCCTTTCTCTTCTTTGTTCTCACAGCTCCTGGGTCTCAGCTTTGGATTTGGCCCCGCCTCTGCGTGTAGGTCACCGGAGGGCGTCTGTTCTTCGCTCAGACAGGACAGGGTTAAAGGAGCAGCCTCTTCGGGGACTCTGGCTCACTCAGGCCGGGCGGGAGGGAGGGGCACGGAGTGCGGGGCGAGCCTGCAGCGGCAGAGGTCGGCGTGACGTTGCACCAGCCCGAGGCGCGCCGTGCGTTCTCCCAGGGAAGCCGCCCCTGGATCCCGGGACCCCGGCAGTGGCGGGCTGCACAGGCTCCCGGAAGGGCGGTGTGGACAGTGACCTGCGCTCGCACACAGGCTTCTTGGTGGCGGCAGCAGCAGCCCCAGCGTCCCACGCCCGTCACTGGGCTCCGCGCTTTCAGTCGTGACTCGCGCCCGTCTGTGGAGCTCCTTTAAGCAGCGCTCTTAATCCCCTCTCCTCGCGCACCAGGAAACCAAGAGGGAAGAAAAAGTCTCTTGCCTCTTCGGCAGCTCCAGAGTTTTCCCGGACTCCCTGCCGGCTAGTTGTGGCTCATTAGCCCCCTTCCGGCTGTGTTCTCGCCGCCAGCCCCAGTCCTCTCCCTGCGCTCTGACCGAAGCCCGAGCCTCAGCTTCCAGCGCCGCCCGCCGTGTCGGGCGAGCAGACAAGCCTCTCGGGCTGGTGAGTGCCGCTCGGCACCGCTCCTCTGTGCGGGAATCTCTCCGCTTTGCCCTACCCAGGTATGTGGGGAGTTTCTTGCCTTTTGGGAGGTCTGGGGTCTTCTGCCAGCGTTCAGTAGGTGTTCTGTAGGGGTTGTTCGACGTGTAGCTGTATTTCTCAGAAACCAAAATCTTGAAGGGGTGAGGGGGTGTAATCCTTGGGTCAATGTATGGCTACAATAAGCATGGTCATGGGTAGCACAGTCAACATAGATGATATTCAAGGCTAAATGACTTAAGACATTGGGCTTCTGCCTTTGCTGGTGGAAGTTCATAAAGCAAAGAGACTACAGTTGTGTGCAAACTGTCTTTGGAGGCATCCTCTTCTTGCCCAAGGCTTCTGATATTTTGAATGTTACAGAGATTCTGGGGAGGGAGAGGAAAATGTGGCCAGAATCTCTCGACTTGGAGGTGGCCCTCGAGTTTAGGTGAATTGAAGATAAGGACGGATGGTGATGCAGAGTGCAGATGCCAAGGGCTCCCCAGGCTCAGTGTGCTTGATGGGGAAAGTCCAGTTGGGGCACGTGTGCTGGAGGAGAGCCACCTGGGCCCCAAGGGGATGGTTTGAGTCCAAGGCTGAGTGGGCTGAGAAAAGAAAGTCCCCACTTCTCTGGTCTGTCTGGGTGGCTGGTACACAGGCAGAACTCACAAGAGTCAACAGCATCTGGGATGCGGGGGTCGAAAAATGCCCGTATGAGCTGGATATAGAGAACGGCCAGTGGGAAGGAGAGCTCACTGCCCAAGACAGAGAGGAGATCATTTGAGATGAAACAGGCAGAGGTGACTAGTTGCTGGGCCAGGCGTCGGGAAGAGAGAGTCCTCTCTTGATCCTGTGTCCTGCTTCCTTCCCTCAGGCCCGAAGTCCAAAACGCTGGCCCTGCTCCCTGACGCTCCCGACTCTAAGCAAAATGCCAGAAACGAGTGCAGTCAAGGCCATGGTGACTTTCCAAAGGTGCTCTGGGGGAGCACCGGGAGAGCAATTGTCCTGATTTCTCAACCACACCTTGTGGAACAGCTCCTCCTCCATCCCTGTTGCTGGCCAGGCCCCCTGGAATGGAGGTCTTCCATGGGGACTGACATCCTGTCTAGGATTTTTGCTTTTCTTCATTTTTGCTTTGTTTTTATTTCAATTTCTTCGGGGCTTGCTTTGAAAGACTTGGGCTTCCCCTTTCAGCCCAAGGTTTCATTAGCCCCCTGCCCCTCACCCAGAGCTCCTGGTGAAGCTCCTCTTATTCCCCCTCCATCTCTGACCCTAAGAGCTGTGCTCCAGGATCACTGAGAAATTGAGATCTTTCAGGAGCAAGCTGATAGAACCTTTGTGTTCACCCCTCAGTTAGAATTGCCTATTGCATATCTGTCTTCCGTATAAGATTTGAGGAAGATTTCAGAATTGAGTTGATTGAATGAGATTTCAGAAATCTTATTCGTCTTTGTATTATCAATGCCTAGAGCCTAAAATGCAGTCAGTAAGTATTTGCTGAACTGAAATGAGGTAGAAACCATGTCATCCTCTCATACAGGGTTTAAGGAGAGGCATATGGGACCTGGGGGAGCTCCCTGTGTTTTCTAAGGAGGCTTCTCCTTTCCTGCTGATACTGAGCACATTCAGGGCAGTGGGCACTCCCTGAATGATGAAGGTGCCCTGATGTCTTCAGGGACACCAGAGCTCCCTCTCCATTTCTCTGGAATGCTGGACTAGTGTGGTAGGCAGTCATTATGCCATCAAACAACATTTTTTTCAGGAAAAAAAGTGTAACTCAAGGATATATGGATTTCTCAAGTGCCTCTTTTCCGCCCCTCCACACTGAAAATACCGTATTCTCTTATTTACAGCACTTTTCTAAATTTCCTGCGTGGGTGTTGACTCAGTTGTTCAAACCTGGCTAAACCAGAGTCAACTGCAGAACCCCCTGGCCCTGACCCGGTCACAGAGCTGGTGGCAGGGCCCACCTGTGTCCATGGAGGCGGGGAGCAGGACAGGAAGAGGCTGTGTGGAATGACTGCAGGTATTTGGGGCTCTCTCTCTGATGGTCTAACAGGAGCGGGCAGGGTTGTTTTCCAAGAGGTCTTAGGAAATCAATCTCCTAGTCATCTGTAGGCAGAGGCTTGGTTCTGTCATGAGCTGTGTGGCCTCGGGGGAATTGCTTAGCCTTCTGAGCCTCAGTCTCCTCATCTGTAAATATGGAATAATAGTGTATATTTCTGGGGTACTTCTGAGAATTAAATGAGCTAATTCATGTAAAGTCCATAGAATAATGGAGAGCTCACAGTAAGTGCTCAACAAATGTTGACTATTATCATCACCGTCATCATCATTATTTCTCCTCATACTGATATAAAACAATTTTATTTTATGTTGTGAAGGCAAAAAGTGGTATGGGAATTCTGAAAAGAATATAATGGTTTCACCAAGTAATTTAGAAAGGCTTGTTGAAGGAGGCAAGAACATGAAGAAATATAAGTAGTGGCATATGATTAGACAGAAGAGCATTCAGAGAAACTCAATTTAATTTAGTTTAATGGTTAAAGAGTACAGATTCTGAACCAGATGCAATTGTAAGATTATTAATTTTGCCATTTACTAGCTGTATAATATCATGTGTGTTACTCAAATCCACTATGCCTCAGTGTATTCCTTTGTAAAATGGGCATGATTATAATATCTATGTCAGAAGCTGTGATTATGATTAAAAGCACTTGAAAGCACTCAATAGTGTTAGCTGAGATCATTAATAGTGTGCCTACTATGTGGTGTCTGACATGATTTTTGATACTTTGGGGACTGAAAGGCAGGTCACAATATCTGTTCTGAGCCGTTCATTGTGCGTTGGAAAAAGTAAAACATTTAGAGAGAGAGATAACAGGTAACCATAACACACAGCAGTGTCTGAAAGTGCCCCAAGTGGCAGAAGAATTTGAGAAATATTGTTGACGTGGTACTCTTTTTCTTGGACCAGCAGGAAGTGGCTGGTGGGGGGGGCCTTGAACCCTGCAGCTTCCCATAGAACAGCCTCTGATTGCAGGCTGAGGTCTGTTCCCAGGAACTGCCCTAACCAGGAAAAGGCTTGGCCTCTCCAGGCTCCCTTCAGTTTCCTCACCAGTAACATGAGGACAAAATCCACTACCTCACAGCACTCTAGGAGAGAACTCAGTGGGGTGCCGTATTTGAAAGTACATACTTTGAAAAGTTAAATGAAGTGGTTTACAAATTTTCGATACTGTTACTAATCCATTTAACACTCTACCTCTCTCCCCAGCACTGGCATCACTTCCGCTTAATCTGTATCTGGTGTGCCCTTGTTGTGCACCCCATTACAGGCTCATCCCCCCTCACTGGAGCAGCTCTGAGCTTGGGGTGTTTCCTACATTGAGCCTTTGAGGGTGTGCTATCATGTGTACCTCTGCATATGGTCTGCTCTGGGGGGCAGGCTTATCCAAGGTTCATGGGAAATTTAGAAAGAATTACATCACCTAGAGTGATAGGAAGCTGAACAGGAAGCAACGGACAAAGGAACTTTATTTTTTCAGCCTGGTATATTCCTTACTACACACACACACACACACACACACACACACACACACATTTTCCTTCTTTTATTGTATAATTTAAGATATCCCAAACCACATAAGACACGTGTACAGTTTCTAAAATATAGTTATGAAGCAGACACCCATGTCATCACCACATCGGCCAAGAAACAGGGCCTTGCCGGCACTCCAGAAGCCCCTGTAAGCTCCTCCCCAGTCTATTGTGATTGGATGTTTAATTTTATAATTTAAAGCTTCTTTAAAAAAGAAGCTTTTCTATCTGCATCTATTGGTGTGATCATATGATTTTTCTCTTTTAATGTTATGTTACGTTACATTCATTGTTTTTCTCTTAGTCAACCTTGCCTTCTTGGTATTAACCCAACTTGGTCATTATGGATTTTTTTTCTTACTATATTGCTGGATTTGATATGATGACAGTTTGTTTTACATTTCTGCATCTTTGTTCATATATGAAATTGGTCAGTAATTTTTCATTCTCATTAATGTTTTTGCAAGATTTTGAGATCAGTAATGTATTAACCTTATAAAATGAATTGACAAGTGTTACCTTTTTTAAAAAGCTTCTGAAATAGACTGTCTAAAATTTTGATTACTTACTTATCCCTTGAATATCTGGTAAAAATTGCTAAGAAAGTTTCCTTTGTGGAAAAAAAATTAGTATTGATTCAATTCCTTTAATGGTCATTGAGGTATTCACAATTTCTATTTCTTTTTGAGTCACTTTCGGTAGATTATTTTTTTCTATGTGGATATACAGTGTGTCCAGCATCCTGTGTTGAAAAGGCTATCCTTTTCCCAGTGAGTTAGCTTGGCACCAACAAAATGGTCTATTTGTGGGCCCATATGATTTAATCCTTTGTCTCTATTTGGTTCCATCAATCTAGTATCCTTATACCAATATCACACTGTCTTGATTACTGTAGCTTTAGTCTTGAAATCAGGCCATGTAGTACCCCAATTTTGTTGTATTTCAAGACTTTTTAGCTATTCTAGGAAATTTGCATTTCTGTATAAATTTTAGAATCACATTACAATTTCTACAAAAAGCCTACTAGAATTCTGAATTGGATTACACTGGCTACAGATCAATTTGGAGAAAATTGATATCTTAACAATATTGAGTCTAGTTTTATTAAATTATATTTTTCTGAGAATTTTTCCATTTCATCTAACTGTTCAAATTAATTTGCTTTTTTTCATAAAACATTATTAATATCATTAAGGTCTGCAATATGTGTGATGACAGCCTCCTTTTCATTCCTCATATTTGTTATGTGTATCTTCGCTTTTCCTTGACCAAACTTATCAGAGGTTTATGAGTGTATTAGCTAAGGTATTCCTGGTTTCTGAAACAACAACAAGCCAAAATGTGATATTATAGTTTATTTCTCTAAATAGGTGTATGTAGTCGGCAGTGGTTTTCCTCTAAGTAGTGATTCAAGAACCCAGGCCTTTTCCATATTTCTGCCATCTTCATGACATGGTTTCCAGGGTTGCTTTGCTTGCCTCTATCACGCTGGGAAAGAGGATGAAAGACACCCGTGGAGGGTTAATGGGCCAGGGCTGAGAAGGGTGTGTGTCACTTCAACTCACATTCCATTGACCAGAACTCAGTCACAAGGCCATAACCACTCAGGCAGTGCTGGGAAATGCTACTGTACCGTGAACCTGGAAAGAAAAGGAATAGGTTTATACAGCTATCTTACGTATTCTAGAGTGATTTTTAATGGTATTTTAAAAAAACTTATTCCTTTGCTGGACCTCGCTGTTATGTACTGGTTTTCTATTTTATTAGTTGTTGCTCTTAGCTTTGTTATATTCATTCTTATACTTAACTTTGTTTTATGTTTTTATTCATCTTCCAACTTCTTGAAAAAGATACTTCATTTATTAGTGTTCAAGCTTTCTTTTGTAGTATTTAATGCTACAAATGTTCCCCCTAAGTAATGCTTTGGTCACATCCCATGAGTTTTCATCTGTGGTATTTTCTGATTCTTCCAGTTCAAAACATTATCTAATTTCCATTGGTATTCCTTCTCCAATCCTTGAGTTATTATAAATTGTTACTTACTTTTTAAATGTATGGAGATAGGCCTTTATTATTGATTTCTAGGTTAAGTGCATTGGAAGAGAGAAAGTACACTGAATTATTTCAATCTTCTGAATTTTATAATTATTATAATATTTTTCTCTACTCTTTTTGGAAGATACACACCCTGTCTCCATTCTTTAAATATTTGTCCAAGATTTATAATATGCGTATTTAACTTACCAAATTAAGCGATTCAATTTCTTTATCTTCCTCAGGGTTAATACAATGATCATTAATTTTTTTACCTTTACTGACTTCTTTGATATTGTTATACTGTATTTTACTGCTATGTTTTCTTTTTTAATGCTCCTAGGTGCTTTTTTGTTTGTTTGTTTGTTTGTTTGTTTGCGGTACACGGGCCTCTCACTGTTGCAGTCTCTCCCGTTGTGGAGCACAGGCTCCGGACGCGCGGGCTCAGCGGCTATGGCTCACGGGCCCAGCCACTCCGCGGCATGTGGGATCTTCCCAGACCGGGGCACAAACCTGTGTCCCCTGCATCGGCAGGCGGACTCTCAACCACTGTGCCACCAGGGAAGCCCTAGATGTTATTATTGTTATTTTATATAGTGCATGTGCATTTTTACTTACCCACTTACTTGCTATATATTTTGCTCTTCATTCTTTCTTTTAACTAGAGTTACTCTCCTATCTGAAATTCATCCTTTAGATTTTCCTTAATGAGAGTCTACCCAGGGTGAATTTTCTCAGATTTATGTTTTCTTAAATTGTACTATTTTTTCTTTAATTGAGGTTTTGTTGATTTACAATGTTCAGGCAAAGTAATTCAGATCTGTCTCTATATCTTTATCTATATTCTTTTTCAGACTCTTTTCCATTGTAGGTATTACAAGACATTTAATATAGGTCCCTGTTTTATACAGTAGGTCCTTGTTAGTTATCTATTTTATATATAGTAGTGTGACTGTGTTAATCCCAAATTCCAATTTATCGCCCCACCTTTCCCCTTTGGTAACCATAAATTTGTTTTCTATGTCTGTGAGTCTTTGTACATAAGGTCATTTCTATCATTTCTTTAAATTCCACATATAAGTTATATAATATGATATTCATCTTTCTCTGTCTGACTTACTTCTCTTAGTATGATATACTCTAGGTTCATCCATTACTACAGATGGCATTATTTCATTCTTTTTTATGGCTGAGTAGTATTCTATTGTGTACATATACAACTTTTTCTTTATCCCTTTGTCTGCCAATGGATATTTAGGTTGCTTCCATGTCCTGGCTGTTGTAAATAGTGCTGCTATGAACATTAGGATGCATGTGTCATTTTGAATTATGATTTTCTCTGGGTAAATGCCCAGTAGTGGGATTGCTGGGTCATATAGTAATTCTATTTTTAGTTTTTTAAGGAACCTCCATACTGTTCTCCATAGTGACTGAACCAATTTACATTCCCACCAACAGTGTAAGAGGGTTTCCTTTTCTCCACACCCTCTCCAGCATTTATTTGTAGACTTTTTTGATGATGGCCATTCTGACCAGTGTGAGGCAACACCTCATTGTACTTTTGATTTACATTGCTCTAATAACTAGCAATGATGAGCATCTTTCATGTGCCTGTTGGCCATCAGTGTGTCTCCTTTGGAGAAATGTCTGTTTAGGTCTTCTGCCCATTTGGGGGGATTGTATTTTTTTTGTTGTTATTAAGTTGTATGAGCTGCCTGTATATTTTGGAAATGAAGCCCTTGTCGCTCACATCATTTTCAAATGTTTTCTCCCATTCCATAGGTTGTCCTTTCATTTTGTTGAGGGTTTCCTTTGCTGTTTAATTAGGTCCCATTTGTTTATTTTTGCTTTTGTTTCCATTACTCTAGGAGACAGATCCAAAAACATATCTATGTAATTTATGTCAAAGAGTGTTCTGCCTGTTTTCCTCTAGGAATTTTATAGTATCCAGTCTTACATTTAGGTCTTTAACCCATTTTGAGTTTATTTTTGTATATGGTGTTAGAAAATGTTCTATTGCATTTTTTTACATGTTGCTGTCTAGTTTTCCCAGCACCACTTGTTGAAGAGACTCTCTTTTCTCCATTGTATAGTCTTGCCTCCTTTGTCGTAGATTAATTGACCATAAGTGCATGGGTTCATTTCTGCGTTTCCTATCCTGTTCCATTGATCTATGTGTCTGATTTTGTGCCAGTACCATACTGTTTTGATTCATGTAGCTTTGTAGTATAGTCTGATGTCAAGGAGCCTGATTCCTCCAGCTCCGTTCTTCTTTCCCAAGAGTGTTTTGGCTACTCAGGGTCTTTTGTGTTTCCATATAAATTTTAAAGAGTTTTTTTCCAGTTCTGTGAAAAATGTCATTGGTAATTTGATAGGGATTGCATTGAATCTGTAGATTGGCTTGGGTAGTATGGTTATGTTAACAATATTGATTCTTCCAATCCAAGAACATGGTACATCTTTCCATCTGTTTGTGTGGCCTTCAATATCTTACATCAGCATTTTATAGTTTTCAGAGTACATGATTTTTGCCTCCTTTGGTAGGTTTATTCCTAGGTATTTTATTCTTTTTGATGAGATGGTAAATGGGATTGTTTCCTTAATTTCTCTTTCTGATATTTTGTTGTTAGTGTATAGAAATACAACAGATTTCTGTATGTTAATTTTTTTCTTGCAACTTTGCCAGATTCATTGATGAGCTCTAGTAGCTTTCTGGTGGCATCTTTAGGATTTTCTGTGTATAGTATCATGTCATCTGCAAACAGTAACAGTTTCACTTCTTTCTTTCCAATTTGGATTCCTTTTTTTTCTTTTTCTTCTCTGACTGCTGTGACTAGGACTTCCAAAACTATGTTGAATAAAAGTGGCAAGAGTGGGCATCCTTGTGTTCTTCCCAATCTTAGATGGAATGCTTATAGCTTTTCAACATTGAGTGTGATTTTAGCTGTGTGTTTTTCATATATGGCCTTTATTTTGTACCCTCTTTGCCATTTTCTGGAGAGTTTTCATCATAAATGGATGTTGAATTTTACCAAAAGCTTTTCTATATCTGTTGAGATGATCATATGGTTTTGATTCTTCGATTTGTTAATGTGGTGTACCACGTTGGATGATTTGTGGATATTGAAAAATCCTTGCATCCATGGGATAAATTCCACTTGACCATGGTGTATGATTCCTTTAATGTATTGTTGGAGTTGGTTTGCTAGTATTTTGTTGAGGATTTTGGTATCTATGTTCATCAGTGATATTGGCCCATAATTTTCTTTTTTTGTGATGTCTTTGTCTGGTTTTGGTATCAGGGTGATGTGGCTTCATAGAATGAGTTTGGGAGTGTTCCTTTCTCTGCAATTTTTTGGAGTAGTTTCAGAAGGATAAGTGTTAACTCTTCTCTAAATGTTTTATAGAATTCACCTGTGGAGCCATCTGGTCCTGGACTTCTGTTTGTTGAGAGTTTTAAAATTACTGATTCAATTTCAGTACATGTAATTGGTCTGTTCATATTTTCTATTTCTTCCTGGTTCTGTCTTGGGAAATAGTACCTTTCTAACAATTTGTTCATTTCTTCTAGTTTGTCCATTTTATTGGTGTATTGTTGCTCATAGTAGTGTCTTATGATCCTTTGTATTTCTGTGATGTTGGTCGTAACTTCTCCTTTTGCATTTCTGATTTTATTGTCCTGTCCTTTTTCTTCTTGATGAGTCTAGCTGAAAGTTTATCAATTTTGTTTATCTTTTCAAAAATCAACTTTTAGTTTTCTTGATCTTTTCTATTTTTTTTTAGTCTCTATTTCATTTATTTCTGCTCTGACGTTTATGACTTCTTTCCTTCTACTAACTTTGGGTTTTGTTTATTCTTCTTGCTCTAATTGCTTTAAGTGTAAGGTTAGGTTGTTTATTTGAGATTTTTCTTGTTTCCTGAGATAAGCTTGTTTTGCCATAAACTTTCCTCTAATAACTGCTTTTGCTGTGTCCCATAGGTTTGGGATCATTGTGTTTTCATTTTCATTTGTCTCTAGGTATTTTTTTATTTTCTCTTTGATTTCTTCAGGATTCCATTGGTTGTTTAGTAGCATATTGTTTAGCCTCCGTGTGTCTGTGGTTTTGCCATTTTTATTTTTTTCTTGTAGTTGGTTTCTAGTCTCATAGCATTGTGGTTGGAAAAGATGCTTGAAGTGATTTCGGTTTCCTTAAATTTACCAAGGCTTGTTTTGTGGCCCAGCATGTGATCTATCATGGAGAATGTTCCATGTGCAATTAAATGTGTATTCTGATGCTTTGGGGTGGAATGCTCTATGAATATCAATTAAGTCCATTTGGTCTAAAGTGCCATTTAAGACACTTTTTTCTTATTGATTTTCTGCCTGGATGATCTGTCCATTGATGTAAGTGGGGTGTTAAAGTCCCCCACTATTATTGTGTAACTGTCAGTTTCTCCTCTTATGTCTGTTATTATTTGCCTTATATATTAAGTTGTTCCTATGTTGGGTGTATATATATTTACAATTGTTATATCTTCTTCTTGAATTGATCCCTTGATCATTATGTAGTGTCCTTTTTTGTCTCCTATAACAGTCTATTTTGTCTGATTTAAGTATTACTAGTCTGGCTGATAGTAAGTAGGCCGTTAACAAATGTTATTTCATTGCCCTATCTTTAATTTCCTATAGAATGAGATAAAAAACCTCAGTTTGCAGTTGGTGCAATGTATGTATGTGAGACAACCTGTATCATGCCATTCGTTCATTCATTCATTCATTCAAATGTGTATTGAGCAGCTTCTGTGAGTAAGAGTTCCAAGTGCTGGGCACGCAGATATGATTAAGAGAGACAAAACCTTGACTTCTCCTGGTGTGTGTTGCCAAAATTATAGCACCGTTTTAAGAAAGACCATTAATCTTCTTGATTGTGCCTCTTTCACAAACTTTTACCCATTTGTATTCGTGTCTATTCTTTGGAGGGTGCCTACTATCAATCACCTCACCTTAGTGAATGAATTCTCCTGGTTGCTTCCATCTTCTGTGCAATAGGTACAGACCTTCCAAGTCTAGGAAGTCAGTAAGACCTCTGCAGAGTTAGGGCTTGGAAGGAGAAGTGTTTTTCATTTGGGGCGAAAAGCTACTTGGATAGACCAAGAAGGAAAGTTGGCAAAGTCAGCCTCAATGCTTCTTCTCACCATGAGAGATGGTCCCCTTGTAGCACCCCGCTTCCTGACTTTGGCATTCTGGTAGGTTTCATGCACAACTGCTGGTTTCAATGACAACCTGGGGCCATGCTGGTGTGATGGGAGGGCTTAAGAACTGTCTCATGAGGATGTGTTGGCAACTCTTACAGGGGAGGCCTGACCAACCCCGCTACTGGGAAAGCGTTTCTGAGAGAAGAATGGGATGGATGACCTGATGAGCAGCTCCAATGCACTCTGACAGGAGATAGCACAGCCAGTTAACCCCCAGCCATCCAAGAATGCACTGGACCCTGCCTTGGTATCTGGCCCCATACTGGTGTAGGAGGAAGTGGGTCATTAGGTCACGGGGGTCAATGTCATTGAGATACAGTGGAAAGATCAACAACTTAATGAAGTGCTGCCTTTTCTTCCCAGCTACTGTTAACTCCATGTTTTTGAGCAAATCACTTTTCCAGGCTTTACCAAGTCTTCTCTCCAAGTATAAAATAAAGGTTATTGAGTATGACCTCTTCTAGACCATTCCTTTCAGGAAAAAAGCAAGGCTTGGTACCTCTAAGCTTTGCCCAATGGCAAACAAGCTCACTGGTGGCAGGCTGAGGACTATAGCCAGGAAGAATCACATTCCAGTCCTAGGTTAGCTCTCCATCGTCCCCGCAGGAGCAGTATACAGACATGTACCCTGCCAGGCGCATCTGTGCACAGGTTCCCCTCTGCTGGACTTCTAGCCTCCTCTCTAATGTATGGCCTGTGCAGATTCTGCTTGCATCCACAGCTCACTGCAGAACCACCTCCTTCAGGAAGTCCTCCACAGCCAGTGAACCTGGCCTCTAAGGTCCACGCACAGGCAACACTGTCCCGGCCTTCATTCTCACCTTCTAGTGCTCATTCCCTACATTGCTGCCAGAGTGGATTTTTTTCACTCACGAATATGTTGATTGACTTTGCTATTTAAACTCAGTGGCTTGCAGGTGAAGGCCAGAGCCCTGAGCAGGGCGTGCACGACCCTTTGCAGCCGGGTTCCTGCCTAACTGGTGAGCCTTATTATCACATTTTTTTTCTAGTGATTTATAACCTTTTATTAGTGAGGGTGTCCTTAAGTACAGTTGGGGTGCATATAAAACAGCGTGACATTCCTGCTCTTAGCCGTTTGAGCGGTGTCTCCTTTTTAATTCACGTGACTACAGAAGGCACTTGGTCTCGGTGAACTGTGTGCATCTGGTGTGCGGGAAGCAGAGGGAAGAGGAATTCTCAAACCAGGGCCCCACCGGGACCCACCAGGACGATGGAAGGGTCCACGGGGCAGGAAGAGCTGGGGTGGGGGCAGTGGCAGCCATCACAGTGAGGTGACTTTCTCCCCACTTCATGTAAACTAAGTTGCCAGTGATTAGTTACCGTGGATATATTTTTCTAAAAATTCAAAATCTCTGCTAAATTACTCATAGCTTCACACTATATGTTCTCTTGCAAGTACATTTAAAAAATTTTTTATTTTATACTGGAGCATAGTTGATTAACAATGTTGTGTTAGTTTAAATGATACAAATGAACTTATTTACAAAACAGAAACAGACTCATAGGCTTAGAGAATGAATTTTTTTTTTTTTTTTTTTTTTTTTTTTGCGGTACACGGGCCTCTCACTGTTGTGGCCTCTCCCGTTGTGGAGCACAGGCTCCGGACGTGCAGGCTCAGCAGCCATGGCTCACGGGCCCAGCCGCTCCGCGGCATGTGGGATCTTCCCGGACCGGGGCACGAACCCATGTCCCCTGCATCGGCAGGCGGACTCTCAACCACTGCACCACCAGGGAAGCCCGAGAATGAATTTATGGTTACCGGGGGGAAGGGTACAGGGGAGTTTGGGACTGACATGCAAATCCATCTTTAACACCAAATATCCCCTCTGTCGTGCCTTTCTCTTTCTACCTGGCGGGACTTCCACGTATCTTCCTCCAGGAAGCCTTTCCTGCCTGCCCTGGGCTTACCTGGAAGGTCCCACCAAATTTGTATGTTCAGCTGTGCTCATCCTCATTCCATGACCTTGTAATTTTCCGCTTTCTTATCTGCTTCAACTTCTGTGCTGACCTCCCTGAGCCCCAGCACAGAGCTTCTTTATATCTGGATTCCCCAGTGTAGAACCTGGCACACAGTAGGTGCCCAACAAATAAATGTTTGAATACATTATTGAATTCTGGAGAATGAATAAGTCCCACTTGACTGTAAACTGTTTGGCAGTGTTTTCTAATTATTCACGCTGTGCCAGCCTTGACTCTCTCTGGCTTTGTTCTGGCTGCGGCACAGGAAACAAGCATGACCTCAGGAATTATGAGGTTGAACTGGGCTGAGCTGCTCAGTCCACCCGTCAGCCAGTGTAGCCTAGGCAGGGTGGGGAGACAAAGCTTCACTCAGTCCCACGGAGCAGGAGGGTAGAGCTGAGAGAGGAAAGCCTGCGCTTCAGGGGTCGTGACCCCACCTGGTGAATCAGCCCAACTGCAACAGGCCTAGGGAAACGTGTGCTGGTATTGCAAACACCCAGAGGCTCTTTCTAGCCTCCTTGGGGCCTCCCTCCCTCCCCAGTCCAGGCATGTTCCCCAGTTTTCTAGAGGAGGCCACACCTCACTTTACTTGTGCTCCAGGACAGCTGTACCTAGCAGGTGAGAAGGGCCCCAAGCATTTCTAAGAGGGGAGGCTACTCTTGTGTCTGGGAAGGGACTTTCTGATGAGATCTGGATGGGAAGGTAGGTTTAGAAAGTTTAGGCGGTCCTGTTACTGTTCTCAGGACCCAGTAGCCGACCCTGCCCGGCCCTGCCCTGCCTGGCTGTGAGGGAGATATTCCAAGCACAGTTCCCTGGGGCTGTGGCAGGGCAGGACAGACCCTCTAAGGACAATCTGATCGGTGGATATAGTGTCAGAATTTGAACCTGGGCCTGTGTGTTACAAACTGTGGACATACCTGTCAATTTGCTATGGATGTGATTACTTTCTGTAAAAGCGGTTTAATGAGCTAAACTAAACTTTAACCACAGAGACACAGAAATTGTAGTAATGATGTTTACCCACATTTATTCAGGCTCTTTGTCTCATCAATTGCCCACCCGGAACTGTCGCTTGAGTTGTACAACCAGAGCAGTCAGGGAGGCCGTCTTCACTCTAAATATCTAAAACTCTCAAATCTAATGTCCCTGGAGAACATTAGGTTTGAGATTTTATGAAGAAGACAAAGGACTATTGAATGAACTCTGAAGCCCTGGGCTGCAGACTCAGTCCTGTAGTTACTTTCGTCCGTTTTCAGTGAAGGACCACTGAGACAACTGGAAAGGAAACAGCGGACAGGACAGGTGAGGGGTGTGGCCCTGCCCACAGAGGTCACCCCCGGGAGGGGGATTGGGGAAGGGCGGGGAAGGAGAGGAGATTTTCCTACCATTTCAGGTCCTTCTGCATTCTTGGCTCTGTTTGCATAATGAAGCATCTATTGCCTTTCTAATTTTAAGAAAAAGCAGCTTTTTTCTGGAGGGGGGGAGAGCTGGTGAGAATCCCTAACAATTTCATGTAGTCCAGGTTTGCCCCGTCCCCCATGCCCTGCTCTGCGGCTCTCTGGGTGGCCTCCCCCCACACCCGCCCCCGTCCCTACACTTGCAGTCGTTCAAGGTACCCTTCCCCCCCAACCCCCATTAGCTGCTTCTGTGATTCTTTTCCTGGAGATTTTTCCTAGAGATTACAACTTTTTTTTTAATTAGCTTTATTGAGGTATAATTTACATACAATAGAATTCACCACTTTTAAGTGTACAGTTCGATGACTTTTGACAAATGTGTACACTTGCATAACTATCACTACAATCATCGTATAGATGATCGCACCTACTCCCCCTGACCCTGCCTAGTAAACCCCCATCCCACGTCCTGTCACTCTAGGTCTCCTCTTATTCTAGAGTTTCACATAAATGAAATGGTGGTGTGTGGAGCCTCTCGTGTCTGACTTCTTCCACTTAGTAAGACTGCTTCTGAGATTCAGCCATGCGTGTGAGTGTGAAAAGCCTGTTCCTTTGTCGCCACTGAGTTGTGTCCCATGGGGTGTCACTGTTGTTTGCCATGCACCAGTCCGTGGACGTTCGAACTGTTGCCAGTTTGTCTGTTATGAACACTTCTGTTATGAACATTTGCTTACAGATAACTTTGTGTGGACATGTGTCGTCCCCCCTACCCCGACCCCCCGCCTTTTTTCTTTTTTTAAACCTAGGAGGATAATTGCTGGGTCTCACAGTAAGGGTTGCTTAACTTTATAAGAAACTGCCAAACTGTCTTCCAACGGCTGTGCCATTTTATATTCCCACCAGCAGCGTGTGAGAGCTCCAGACTCTCACCTCGCTTGGTATTATCAATGTTATGGATTTTAGCCATTCCAGTGGGTGTACAGTGGTACCTCATTGTGGTTTTAATTTATGGTTCCCTGATGATTAATGATGCTGCAGCATTTCATGTGCTCATTTGCCATCTGTATAATCTTCTTGATGAAGTATCTGTTCAGACTTTTTGCCCATTTTTTATTGGGTTGTTTGTCTTATTACTGAACTGTAAGAGGTCTTTGTATAGTCTGGCTACACTTCCTTGTCAGATGTATACTTTTCAAATATTGTCTTCCAGTCTGTGGCTTACCTTTTCATTTCTTTAACAGTGACTTTTAAACGACAAAAGTTTTAAATCTGAATTAAGTCCAGTTTTCACTTTTGTGTGTGTGTGTGTGTGTTTCAAGTGTTTTTCATCCTATCTGCTTAATCCAAGATCATAGAGATCTTATATTTATTTCCAAGAGTTTTATGGTTTAGGTCCAACACTTAGGTGTGTGATCTACTTTGAGTTAACTTTGTATGTGGTATAAGGTAGGGGTTTTGTGTATATTTTGCATTTGGCCTACGGTTATAGTTCCAGTACCATTTATTTAAAGGCTACTACTCTTTTCACATTGAATTACAGGATTTGGTTTTTATATAGTCTTTTCAATTATTTTTAATCTAAGGCACTATAAAAATGTGGTACTTCATATAAATGTTAGTAAATGACCTTTTGTTCTTTCTCTTTTACTGGGATACTTGCAATGGCATGAACTTAGCATCACTTGTGTTTTACGGAGCCGTGCAAGCTGATGAATGGGAGAGTTTTTATGTAGAGTAGACCCTATTCGTTGGGGTCCAAGCAGAAACTATTCTTCTGGTAGTGATGGTTCATGACCATTACAATATTTAATTGTGAAGTACCCACAACATGTGGACTGTGTGTGTATATGGGAAGGAAACTGCTGTTCAGTGAGCACATACTATCTTCCAGGTACCTAATTTAATCCTCATAACAGCAGCCTGAGATGAGAATCTCATTTTGCAGATGACAAATAGGAGGCTCACAGAGAATTATTAACTGACCTGTAGCAAATACAAATCTGAGCTTGGATATGAACACTTTTTTCTTTCTGTTGCACTGCCTCTACCCTACTGACAATCTTCACATTCTTTACCATATTAATTGTATTAGCCAGGGTTCTCCAGAGAAACAGAGCCAGTAGGCTCTATGAAGATATATATGGGAGGAGATTTATTATAGGAATTGGCTCATGTGGGTATGGAGGCTTGAGAAGTCCCACAGACTGCTGCCTGCAATTGGAGAACCAGTAAGGCCGGTGGTTTAATTCAACCCGAGTGCAAAGCCCCAAGAATTAGGAGGCTGAGAGTGTAAATCCCAGTCTGGGTCCAAATACCCGAGAACCAGGAGCACAAATATCCGAGGGCAGGAGAAGGTGGTTGTCTCAGCTCAAGCAGAGAGAGTGAATCAGCCCTTCAACCTTTTTGTTCTGTTCAGGCCCTCAACAAGTTGGATGCTCCCTGTCCACACTGGTGAGGACAATCCTCTTTCCTCAACCTACCTATTCAAATGCTCATCTCTCCCAGAGCTACCCTCACAGACGCATCCAGAAATAATGTTTCACTGGCTATCTGGGCATCCCTTAGCCCTGTCAAGTTGACACATAAAATTAACCACCATACTAATGATATTTTAGAACCAAGTATCACCTACCAAATAAGGGACATTTGGCAAACAAAGAAAACCCAGGCCTCGTGATAGAAGGGCTCAGGTGTGGGCCTTAGAGACTGTGAAGAGTGTCTGCATCTAGGATTGTCCACAGCCAACAGAGTCCTCACCTCCTGTGGGGCCACACTGCAGATGCCCACACCAGGGCCTGTCTGCTGGTTCAGTGGAATTTAAGTCTGTGTGGGAATAGTGACAACCATCTTCCAGGGTGGTGCGTAAAATGCCTGGCATGTAGTAGGTGCTAAATTATTGTTACTCTGTTGGTCCTGATCACCAGGCTAGAGAAGGAAAGAGGAATATACTGTTGACTCTGAACAATGCCGGTGTTAGGGGCGCCGACCCTCCAAGCAGTTGAAGATTGACTATAACTTCACAATTGGCCATCCATCCAAGGTTCCGTGTCCACGGATTCAACCAACTTTAGTACGTATTTAGTGGAAAAGAATCCACACATAAGTGGACCCATGCAGTTCAAACTCATGTTGTTCAAGGGTCAGCTGTAGTTCCCGTGGGATTTCAGTGAAAGGAGGAATGTAAGGCACAAGGCACCCACAGTAAACCCCATAAATGCCAGTTCCCATCCCCTAATGCCACCAGGAGACAAAAATCCCTGTGGCAGTATACTGCCTGTCTGTCCTTGAGAATTGCTTTGTTTTTTAACCAACAGCACACTCAGTAAAACATGTGTGCCCTTTGCCTCCTGTGAAACAAAGGACCAGCAGTGTTTGGATAAGTGAATGCAGCAGCTTAGGTGGGCTGGCTGCAGTTTGGGAGCGCAGGGCCTCCTGACACCCAAGGGCTTGCTTTCCCATGTGGGTGTGCGGGGATGGAAGGAGTCGGTCTTACAGCATGAGCAGCATGCAGAGCAGCATGAAGATCACTGAGCTTGGAGGCAGGAGATGAGGATTGGAGTTCTGGCCACCCTGGCAACTTGCTAACTTTTCCCCAGCTTCAGCTGTGTTAGTTTTAAAATAAGAGGGAAAGATCCAATATTACTGAATGTCTACTATTTGCTGCGCATTTTACACCTACTATTTCATTTGCTGCCCAAACGTACATACATGGTCGAGCGTGTTTTCCTTCTGTCTACAGAAAAGGAAACTGAGGTTCAGGCAAGTCAAATGCCTTCCCCTTCTGACTACAGAGTCTTTTAATTTTTTTGAAACACCATGCTGCTACTAATTCAAAATAGAGGGTAGTAATAATACACAGAATAATTGTGAAGATCAAGTGAGATCATGAATACACAGGTTGCAAACTGTCAGGTACAACAGACCTGTTTTAGCTGTGTTTGTTTTTTTAGGTTTAAAAAACTAAATGAAACACTCTATTAACTGTATGGTGAATGTGCCAGTAGAAATATACAAGTCCAGGCAGAATAGAGGATTTTGCATGTGCATCCGAAGATTAATATTTAAATATCCAAGTAGGAAAAAAATGCATTTTCTTTTATTCCTAGGGTAGTTGTTTCATTCTATGCACGCTTTTACCCTGTGTCATAGACTTAAAAATGTTATTATTATGCCCCCAGGTTAGAGCTGTAGCTAGGCCAGGAACATGGATAGATTTCCTGAATATTGTCCTGGGTTGAAGGTAAGATGTAGACGTAGCCAAGCCCTGGGAAGCAGGGCTGATGGGGCCAGAGCACATCCAAGCACAGGGCACTGTCCTGCACGTTTACACACACTATTTCAGTCCTTACCGGAGGCCTGGGAAGGGGCCATCCACAGGTATGGGCTAGGATGAAGGAAGTTAAATACTTTCCCGGGTCAGGGAGCCAACAGGGGAGGTGCGTGCGAACCCTGTATTTGTCTGAACATCCCAAGATCCCTAGTGCTGAGCTCAGAGCCCAGCATGGAGTAGGGACTCAACTCTCGATGGTGAATGAATAAATCGGAAAAGGAAGGAAGGAAGCATGACTGTGGATTTGGGTCTGGAAGAGCTTCACGAAGCGGCAACACTGATTAGGCTGATGAGTTGATGGTGGGAGAGGGGGCTGGATTCTCAGGCACTGTGGGGCGCTGAGGGGACAGGCCCTTCAAGGCCAGGACACACCCCTGAGGGGAGGGTGGCAGGTGTGAGAGACAGGAGAATGACAGGCAGATGAGAAGCCGCAGGCTGAATCCGCTCCTTTCTCTGGACAAAACCAGAGTCAAGAGCAGGGGAGCATCCTGCAGCTCACACAATCCACTCCTGGTGGAGCCAAGGAGAGGCAACAGGATTCACGGACGTGGGGTTTGCTTGCAGCGCGCCGTGGCCTTCGTGGTGTGAGGGTGTCCCAGGGCAGTCTCCCCCCACTCTCAACATATGCGTGTAGGAATTCTCTTCATACCCACAGTGTCTCTGAATTTATAGAATTCTCTACACAGCTTCATTGCTCACATGTAGCCCCCTCCAGCTCAGAGCCAGCAAGGGAGTAGCAGAGCTTTGTCACACTTGGAACCTCTCTGACCTCTACCTCAAGTCACCGCCTTCCTCTTCTGCTTTTAAGCATATGCTTACGTTAAGCCTGTCCAGATAATCTCTGTATCTAATGTCAACTGATTAGCCATCTTAATTATGTCTGCAAAATCCTTTGTGTCCTGTAACATAACATATTCATGAGCATAATCCCGGGGCAAAAGCCTGGGGTCCCGAATTCTGCCCACCACACTGCTCTCGCCTTCAGCTCTAACGGGGGACTCAGAATGGGGGACTCAACAGGCAGTGTGATGCAGTCCAGGGAATGCTACAAGAAGAGTAACACACAGTGCTGTGCAGCACACAGGAGGTCTCTCTAAGGGAAGCAGGGGCAGCTTCCTGGAGGAAGACTATCTAAGTTGAGCCTGGTATGACAAGTGGAATTTAACAAGGGGGGAAAGGTCCCAGGCAGAAAGAATAGCATGTGTGTCTGCAGTGCAGGGGTTCATTACTGCTGACCTGTAGAATTCACTTCAGGGAGTCAGACAAGAGGCCTTGGAAAGACGGATGAGAGCCCACAAAGGTTCTTAGCAGGGAGCTGGAATGCTCAGGTCTTCATTTAGAAAGATTGTCTTCTGGCACTATGGGAATGGAGAAGCACACCAATCAATCAGGAGGCTGTTCTGGTAACTCAAGTAAGCTGACGATGGCTTGAAAAGTGGAAATGCCAGTTGGAGGGAGAGAAGTGAATGTGAGATGGCTAAGGATTGAGTGTGAGAGGGTTAATGAGTTATGAGTGAGTCCCAGGCTCCTGGCTATATGACTAAATGCAGAATGGTACCATTCACAAAGACTGGAGGAGGAACAGGGTGATGGGAGACACAGGTTCCATTTTAGAGATGTCTAATAATTTGAGGTGGCTGTGAGACACCGAGTGGCCATTCCTGTACACAGACCTAGGATAGTGACCACAGTTCGGGAGTCATCAGTGAATGACTGAGATCACCTTCCAGAACCAAAGTGTGGGAAGACCAGAGGACCTGAAAAACAACTTTTAGGTGATGGGAGGGAGGAAGAACAGCCAGCAAAGGGGGGAGAAACAGCAGGGGTGGAAGAAAGAAATCCAGGTGGTGTGGTGGCTCAGAGTCAAAGGAAAAGAGTGTCAAGAGAGAAGTTGAAGTCAAGTACTTTTGAGAGGTCGGGTGAGATGAAGACCAAAAATGTCCACTGGATTTAGTACCAGTGAGGTCACCGGTGGCCTGTTAAGAGTAATTCCTGTGGATGGTGGGTGGGGTCAGGTGGCAGTGCGTTAAAGACTAACATGCAAGGTAAGCGTCACAGCTGGACGGAATCACGGTCAAGAAAGCTGGGAAGAGGGGTTTATTTTATTTTATTTTCTCTTTGCACATGGCACTTTAGTTTATTTTTCTTGGGTTTTATTTTAAATGAAAGAACAAAGATTATGTTGAAGTGCTATTGGGAAGAAGCCAGTGGAAAGGTGAACATACAGAGAAGACAGGATAATCAGTGGGGTTAGGAGGGCCTGGGTGGGCAGGAGATGTGTGATCTGGACCACAGACAGGAAGAAGGGAACAGGACTAAATCTGTACCAGGAAGGAGAAGGGGGTGAGTGAAGCTTCAGGAAAACGTAAAGGATTGGAGACAAGAGTTTGAAGGTATTCCTGAGTGACCAGTTTCTAGTCTCTGTGGAGGAGGAGGTGAGTGTGTCATCTGGAAGAGATGAGGAGAAGTAGTAGAGCAGGAGAACTGGGCAAAGAGAAGGTCTGAGGAGCCTGTGGAGGACGGGGGGAGAGTGCTTGTTGAGGAAACAGAGAATCCCAGAGCAGCTGTGAGCGCCCAGGCCTGTGGAGCCCCAACATCCCTGTTCTTCCCACCATATGAAAAAACTTGTTAATGCAATAGAAACAGATTTTCAAGGAAGTTTCAATATAAACCACATAAGCAATGTATTTCCCCCTTGCTGCATATTTTAATTAGAGTAAGGGCTGGGGTGAGGGATAGATAATATCTTCCTCCCTCAGCCCAGCAGACCTTGCTAGGTGAGCATGGCACTTATTTCTTCTAGAGGCCTTAAATCCTTCCCCTCGATGTATTTCTGGCAGCCATGACCAGTCAATGAGAGCTGAAATGTGTTATGAAATCAAATTTGCTCTCCTTAAGCCACTAAGTATCTGGTAGGTGCATTTATTTATTAACCAAGCAAGCATTTCCTAGGCATAGATCATTTTAAGCAATAATATATATTTTATTTGAAATTTGAAAAAGTATAATAATCGGTCCCTTCATGAAGTTTGTTTTTAGTACCTTCTATTTGCCAGTCACAGTGTATTCAGGATTGAAACAATGAACTAGAAATAGACCCTTTTAGCAAAGAGTTTATGGGGACAGAATATATATAATAAATGAAATAACCATTAAAGGTCATTAGCAATATAACCAAAAACAGATGCCCTACAATGATATATAATTTAGGCTATAAAGTGGTATAATTTTTATATATGTTCAAAGGACGAGGAGATCAGGTGAGTCTCCTGGTATTTATATAAACTGGTCTGGCCTTTGTAAAGATAGAATTTTTAAAGAAAATTCATAAAAAATGGTGAATTTTATAGATACCAAAACCAAGAATAATCTCCCAGTAGGAGGATCAGACATTGCTGAAGCATCACTCATTCTGATTTAGCTCAATTGTTTCTTCCACATCTTTGGTGATATTCTGGAATCCTGCCATTCACAGGGTGGGGAGATGGCTCATAGCATTACTAAGTCACCACATTAAAAGCCATGAATCAGTGCTTTTGGCCAAAGTGTTAAAAATTCATAAGCACAGAGTATTTCTCCATTTATATGTCTTCTCTAGTGTCCTTATTTCCTCTTCGTTCTTGAAAGATATTTTCACTGGATGTAGAATTCTCAGTTGACAGGTTTTTTCTTTCAGCGCTTGAAAAATACCCACTTACTTCTCACCTCCATAGTTTTAGATGAGAAATCCACTGTCATTCCATTCGTGTGGCCAGCTGTAAAAAGTGTCATTTGTCTCTGGCTATTTTCGGGATTTTTTCTTTGTCTTTAGTTTCTATAAGTTCAATTATGCTGTGAGTTGGCATGGAATCTTTCTGTTTATCCTACTTGGAGTTTTCTCTGCTTCCCAAATCTGTAGGTTTATGTCTTTTGCCAGATTTGAGAAATCATCAGCCATTATTTCTTGGAATAATTTTTCAGTCCCATGCTCTCTCTCCTCTCCATGTGAGACTCTGATGACACCCTTTTACTAGGATCCCAGAGCTCCCCAAGACTGTTAACACTCTTGCAACCTATTTTCTCTCTATTGCTCAGATCGGGAAAATTCTGTTGATCTGTTCTCAAGTTTATTGATTCGACACTGTGTCATCTCCACTCTATACTGAGCCTATCCAGCAGATTTTTCCTTTCTGTTATTGTGTTTTTCAGTTCAGTAATTTCCACTTTGGTTCTTTTTTATTTAAAAAATTTTTTTTCTATTGCCGAGGTTTTCTATTTTCCATTAGTGTCAAGAAAATTCATAATTGCTTATTGAAGCATTTTTATGATGACTGCTTTAAAATCCTTGTCAAATAATTCTGACATCTGATTCATCTTGGTATTCATCTGTTGATTGCCTTTTCTCATTCTTGTAGTGATTTTCTCATTCTTGGTATGACCAGTGATATGCAGTTGTATCTAGGACATTTTAGGTATTACAAGATTCTGGATCTGATCTAGTCTTCTTTTTTTGGCAGCCATTCCCCAGTTGAGGTGTTCTGTTAGGGCAGGGTGGATGTATATGTCAACTTCCCACTGGGCCTTGACAACAGCACCCCCGTGAAAACAGAGGACTGACTGACATTGCCTCCTTGCCTGGAAGGGAGGGGCAAGCAGAGGGCTGACTCATACTCTGCTTTGTTGCTGCAGGGAGGGGTGGAAGCTCATCTCCCAGCTGGGCCATGATGACACTAAGGGAGAGATGCGGGGAGGGGCAAGCAGAGTGCCCCCGAGCTGGCCTTTCAGCACCCCTTCCACCTCACTGATGCTGGGGCAGGGTGGAGGCTTGACTGTGGGTGGGAGGGAGGTGGTGGTGAAGCATGGTGGTGATTACCTCTTCCTCACACTGCCTTGTTAGGTCTGATTGCTGCTGGCCTGGGGTCGAAGTTCAGCTCCATGCTATACCCTGCTGGCACTCCACTGGCAGAGCCATCAGAGCTCTACCTGCTCCCACTGAGCAGGAAGTCTGCTTCCCACTGGGGCCACTGACACTGCTCACAAGGGGGATCCCCCAGGTGAGGGTATCTGCTTCCTGAGCACCCGGCCCTGCTGAAACCCTGAGGTGGGGGAACGTGGTTTTGGTTGCTGTTTGGCAGTAGCAGAGCAGGTATTGCCAAAAAGGTGTCCTGATGTGAGGCTGCCCTTTCCCTGGACCTTTGACTGAGAGGAACAGGCTTTTCTTAGGGCCTATTGTTGGTTCAGGGCTGGAGGATCTCTGATATGTGGGAGGAAGTAAGGAAACCAATGGATTCACATCCTTCCTCAAGTACAGAGGCTCCTAAGTAGCCACCTTCTTCTTCCCACTTTTCAGAGACTTCCTGTGCTTGTTTGTTGTGTCTACGGTTTTTTGTTGTAAAAGAGGGGATGTGGGAGGAATGGGTCTGCTCTGTCTTGGACAGAACCAGAAGTCGTTTAATGTGTTTCAGTAAAATTTTAAATTGAAATTGAGGGACTTCCCTGGTGGTCCAGCAGTTAACACTCCACTCTCCCAGTGCAGGGGGCCCCTGTTACATCCCTGGTCAGGGAACTAAAGCCGCATGCCACAACTACAAAAATAAAATAAAATAAAGATCCCACGTGATGCAACTAAAAAAGAAAAAGACCCCACGTGCCACAACAAGATCCCATGTGCTGCAACTAAGACCCAGTGCCACTAGATAAATAAATAAATATTTAAATTTCACATTTAAAGTTTAAAACTTTTTTCCATGAAGATCTTGGACATATTTTTACATATATTCTTAGGTACTGAGGTATGTTTTTTATTGCTTTTATTAAAAAGTATCTTTTCAAATTGCACTTTCTACCCATTCTTTGATAGATTGTAGAAATATAGTAGATATTATTAATGCTTGTAAGTTTGCCTAAAGATTCTTTTGGAATTTCTATCAGAATGTATGTAAATGACAATAAGTTCATTTCTTCCTTTGCAAGTCTTATGTATTTTATTGCATCTTTCTTTCTTTTGTGCAGGATAGGATCTTTAGTACAGTGTTGAAAGTGTCATAGCAACCATCCTTGTCTTGTTTCTAATTTGAAAAGGTGTTTTCAGAGGTTAATTGAGTGTGATATTTTCTGTAGGCTTTTTAGAATACCCCCTGTCAAATCTCAAAGTTTCTTTCTCTTTCTATTTTGATATGAGGAGTGGATGGTGAATATTTTCATATACTTTTTCTCAATCTATTGAGATGACCATGTGTTTTCTTTCCCCTTTAATCTATTTTTGTGGTAAACTTAATCTATTTATGTGGGAATAATTTCAACAATTGGTCATGAAATGCTATTTTTTTTACATCATTAGACTCATTTTGCTAACATTTTGTTTAGAAATTTTGCATCTATATTTGTGGGTGAGATTAATGTGTCTTGCGCTGCCCCTGTTGAGATTCTGTGTCAGCATTATACCATCTTCATTCAAGGAGCTGAGGAACAATCCCACTTTTTCACTTCTTTGGTGAGACTGGAATCATGTGTTCCTTGAATGTTTGGTAGGATGTTCCTTTTTTTTTTTAATTTTTAAAGTCTTTTTTCTCTCTTTCATTTTGGATAGCTTCTATCATTACATCTTCAATTTCACTAATCTCTTCTTTCAGAATGTCTGATCTGCCATTAATCTTATCCAGTGTACTTTTTAAAAATATGTATTTACTTAGTCTGCGCTGGGTCCTAGTTGCGGTGTGAGATCTTCGTTGCGGCATGTGGACTCTTAGTTGTGGCAGGCATGTGGGATCTAGTTCCCCAACCAAGGATCAAACCCAGGCACCCTGCGTTGGGAGCCCGGAGTTCTACCCACTGGACCACCAGGGAAGTCCCAGTACATTCCTTTAAAACTTGAAAACTTTAAAACTATCTGTGTGTGATACTTTCTTTATAAGACTTTTTTCCTTTTATGAAAAGAATTTAACATGTTACTGAGTGCCTTCTAGTTCTCAGGAACGGTACTAGATTCTTATACAAGAGCTTGTTAGAGCTGCACATCAGCCCTGTAAGTAATCACCCCTGTCATTGAAGATGAAGAAAGTGAGGTGAAAAGAGTATGCCATTTCTCAGGGTCCCTCAGCCAGAAAGTAATGGACCAGGAATTTGAATCAAATTCCAGATGTCCAAAAAATGTTATTCATTCTTTTCACACATTGCCAGACAGAATTTATAAGAGACAAAGACAACTTGCAGTGTCATCATATCCTCACAGCCTGGGCTCAGGGTCTGAAAAAGTACTGCTACATGCTAGTAGATAGAGCCATCTCTATTTGCACATCTTTAGTTGATGGTAAGGCTGTGCATTTCGCAACATATACTTTATTTTTGTTTTGAGTGTTCATTAATTATGCTTTTTAATGTAATTTAAGTGTAAGTTTATAGAATTTAAATGTGTAGATTCATATGCAGTTGTAATAAATAATAAGAGAGATCCCACAGAAACTTTGCACAGTTTCCCTCAATAATCATATCATTTTTAAAACATCTTTATTGGAGTATAGTTGCTTTACAATGTTGTGTTTGTTTCTGCTGTATAATAAACAGAATCAGTTATATGTATACATATATCCCCATATCCCCTCACTCTTACGTCTCCCTCCCACCTTCCCTATCCCACTCCTCTAGGTGGTCACAGAGCACCAAGCAGATGATCTCCCTGTGCTATGCAGCTGCTTCCCACTAGCTATCTATTTTACATTTGGTAGTGTATATATGTCCATGCCACTCTCTCACTTCGTCCCAGCTTACCCTTCCCCTCCCTGTGTCCTCAAGTCCATTCTCTATGTCTGCGTCTTTATTCCTGTCCTGCCCCTAGGTTCTTCAGAACCATTTTTTTTTTAGACTCCATATATATGTGTTAGCATTCGGTATTTGTTTTTCTCTTTCTGACTTACTTCACTCTGTATGACAGATTCGAGGTCCATCCACCTCACTACAAATAACTCAATTTCATTTCTTTTTATGGTTGAGGTGTCCAGCACTGGATTTTTCAGGCAGTTGGGTGGAGCCAGGTGTTACTGCCGAGATGAGGACCCCTGGGAGAGCTCACACCACTAACATTCCCTGGGGCCTGCAGTTCTCTGTTAGTCCAGTGGCTTGGACTCGTTGCTCCAACCACAGGAGCTCAGGCCCAACCCCTGGCCTGGGAAGCAAGACCCCACAAGCCACGCAGCACGGCAAAAAAAAAAAAAAAGAAAGCAACGAACAGAAAAGAGCAGAACCATAACAAAGAATAAAATGTGAAGGAAAATTGGAAAAATTTAAAAAATATATTAGAAAACATAACAATAAAAATGAAACAATGGCAAAACAAAACAGAACCACAACAGCAATAATAATAATATGAATATGAATATAAATAAATAAAAACACAATCGAATAAAAGATAAAATTAAAAGGTAAGAATCAAAACCTTTTTAAACATTAAAAAGTTCCCTGTGCCTCCTCTATCAGTGTCCTTGTCCCCACAGTGAGCCACAGCCAACCCCCACCTCCCCAGTAGGGCTCCAAGACCTCTAGGTAGGTCTCTGGACCTGCTGTGTCAGCCCCACCTCTGCGTGTGCTCCTCTCACCAGCATCTGTTCCTGAAGCCGGCCTGGAGCACATGTGCCCATGCAGGCCAGCTGGGGCGCAGGCCTCCATAGGCGTGCCCACAGAGGCCAGCACAGCTGAAAGAGGCCTTGGAGAGGGAGCTGCATTCATTCCGCCTGGACCTGCATGGCCAGAGGCGGCTTTGATGGGGGGCGGTGCTCAGGCCCACCAAAACCCGCTTGGCCCACGGAGGCCTTGTGGGTGGCAGTACTCAGGTCCTCCAGGACCCATGCGGCCGGAAGAGTCCATGGCAGGGGCAGGACTCAGGCCCAGGCCTCGCATGGCCAGAAGAGGCTTTGGCAGTGGCGGGGTTCAGGTGGGACCCATGTGGCTGGAGGGGGGTCAGAGGGGCCTCAGGCCTGGGACCTGTGTGGCCAGAAGAGGCCTTGGCAGCGGGGTTCAGGCCTGAGACCCACACAGCTGGAAGAGGCCTTGGTTGGGGGGCTTAGGCCTGGGAACCATGAAGCCTGTGGGGGCCCCAGGGTGGGGTTCAGGCCCAGGACTCCAGCAGGCTTGCCAGGGCCCAAGTGGGCAGGGGTGACACTGGCTTTATTCCCCTCCAATCCCCCAGTCCCCCAAAGGTCCCTGTCCATGCCCGCTGATCCCCTCGCCGTGAGTGGGCCCCTCTGAGCGTAGGAGCCTCTCCTCTCCCCCAGCCCCCACTCAGGGGTGCTGGTCCCATCCCACCTCCACTTTCCTTCCCTCGCTCCTTCCCTCCTATGTCCTACCTGGTCACACAGGGATAACTCCCATCCCCTTAGGTGTCCGAGATCCCCCATCAGCACCTAGCAGGTGCCCTACTTGTGAGGAGACATGAACTCCACATCCTCCTATGCCACCATCTTCAGGAAGAGCCTCATGTTAAGAGACTCTTGACCCTATTTAAATCTCTTTTAGCAAGCATTTGCCCTATTTAGTTTTTTTAAATTAATTTATTAAATAATTAAATTTTTTTTTTTTTGACTGTGTTGGGTCTTCGTTGCTCTGCACAGGCTTTCTCTAGTTGCGGCGAGCAGGGGCTACTCTTCCTTGTGGTGCACAGGCTTCTCATTGCGGTGGCTTCTCTTGTTGCGGAACACAGGCTCTAGGCAACAGGCTTCAGTAGTTGCAGCACGTGGGCTCAGTAGTTGTGGCTTGTGGGCTCTAGAGCACAGGCTCAGCAGTTGTGGCACATGGGCTTAGTTGCTACATGGCATATGGGATCTTCCTGGACCAGAGCTTGAACCCGTGTCCCCTGCATTGGCAGGTGGGTTCTTAACCACTGCACCACTAGGGAAGCCCCCTGCCCTGTTTAGATTTAGTATGTAGGTCTGGCCTCTTTTATTGGCTGCAGTTCCAATGACAGTTTAGTTTTCTGAGCTTTTGCCATGCTATTCTGATTTGCTTCATTCTTCTGCTTGAGCTCGCCCTTGATCCCTATCAGTGCTGCCTGCAGGGTCCAGAAATGGCTTCCCTGGGCTTCCTGGCATTGCTAGGTGAGTGTGGGAATCCCAACCCACAGAACAGAGAGCACTTCCCCTGGCTGTTCTCCAGCTACCCAGTGCCAGTGGGCTTCTCACTCTATCTCTGCCATTGCCATTGGTAGAAAGAAGTGCCTACCTGGGACATCTGCCCCTGGGAAGGGCTGAAGCCATGGGGTCTGGGAGGTTCTGTGCTGTTGGTGGGGGATTGGGAGATACCAGTGCTGTGTTGCTTTCGGATGCTGGGTAGAGGACCAGAAGACACCAGGACTGTTGACACCCCTGCATGGGCAGGCGGACTCTCAACCACTGCGCCACCAGGGGGAGCCCTAGGAGACTGTGTATTCGTTTACTTGCCAGGCAGCCAAGCGTGAAGACTGCAGACCAAATCTCAAATCCGCCTCCCGAAAGAGGGCCTCGGGGTATTTAGGGGCTAAAGAGTACAGCGTGGGGAAAGGTGATTGGAAAAAGGTGTGATAGTCTCCGTTCTGTGCGGCCGTAACTAAGCTGCCCGCCTCTGCAGATTCAAAAGGTCACTGAGCGGACACCGGAGCAGGCGCCGTTGAAGGGTGGCGGTCCCACGCAGTCTTAACCAGCTCAGCTTCAACTAGACAGCTGACTCTGCAAAACAACCAGGCAAACATCTTACTATTTAGGCTTATTGCCACTGGGAGGAAATGCAAGTCTTTTGTAGCAACAATTAAAATGACTTTGATTAATGAAGGCAGATCACAAGTGACATGGATTTAACTAATGATTACCCGTGGTTTCAACAGGAGCTTGTACTGTGCCATAAAGCCAGTTTCAACTAATCTCAAAGAATCATACGGACCACACTCTCTGATTACAATGTAATTCAATAGAAATCAGAAACAAGGGCTTCCGTGGTGGCGCAGTGGTTGAGAATCTGCCCGCTAATGCAGGGGACACGGGTTCGAGCCCTGGTCTGGGAAGAGCAACTGGGCCCCGTGAGCCACAGCTACTGAGCCTGCGCGGCTGGAGCCTGTGCTCCGCAACGAGAGAGGCCGCGATAGTGAGAGGCCCGCGCACCGCGATGAAGAGTGGCCCCCGCTTGCCACAACTAGAGAAAGCCCTCGCACAGAAACGAAGACCCAACACAGCAAAAGTAAATAAATTAATTAATTTAAAAAAAAAGAAATCAGGAACAAAAAGATAACGAAAACCTACTTCTAAATAAATTATGGGTCAGAGAGCAAATCATAATGGAAATTAGAAAAACAATAAAACTGCAAGATAATGCACATACCACCTATTAAAACTAATGGCTTGCAACTGAATTTGTATTTAGAAGGGATATGTCTTGTCATCAAATACTAATGTTTTTTTAAAGACTGAATGGGAGATGAGGAAGTGTGGAGGTAAAATGTAAATTGTATTACTGAGGAGTTTGAAAAGGGAAGAAGGTGGGGTGCTCTGGGGGATGCGGGCAGGAATTCTGATGGAGAGAGGTTTGTTGCCGGTGACTGCAGGTGAGGGGAGAAGTGAAAGTCAGGAGGGTTGGGGTCAGGGTGCTGGAGCCCATTCGTCAACACCATTCTCAACTCCCTAATGTATTCTGTCACCACTTCATCCCTCTGTGCAAACACCCACTGCGTGCAGCTCTCTGTTTCTTACAGGAGAAAGTCCAAACACCTTGCCCTAGCGTTTGAAGCCTCACAAAGTTATAGAGATAAGACAGGAAGTGCCAGACCTGTGACAAAATAAAGAGAGCTTTTCTGCTTAAAAACATTCAAATCTGATCCACCCCTAACCCCCAGAAATAACTCTGAGCTTCAGCAAAAAGAACACTTTTGCCTGTAGATTCAACCCCCAGACCATCCCTTAGGGATAACCTTGAAATCATATGGATTTGTGCTGAGGAATTACGTATTTGAGAATTACTCCTGAAACAACTCAGGGGGAAAAGAAAAAACTTTCTTCATAAGATTTAGAATCTAATAGTCAACCAAATCAAATGCTTTTTTAAAAAATGTACTCTTCATATTCGGCATTTAAACACTTTAAGGAATATTAAAGCTGGATTTCCAGTGCTTTTGCACAGACTATACCAATATTGTAATCTGAGAGAGTTTAGAGGGGTCCCCCCCACCCCGTCCCCAACAAAGGCTTTTTATTTTCGTTGAAACAGAGTGAGACCTCTTGCCAGCATACCTGGAAGTCAAAGAAAGGCTTGACTCTCATCAAGACCCAGGCGGGGGGTACAGTTCCTTTAACTGGCAGTGTCCTGGGTCACGATGCTGAGCAGGGGGTGGGGTCAGGAGTGAGACCTCTGACATCTTGGCGTAGTCAATGTCCAGATCATTGGTCCTTTGGAATTCTCTGGGCCTGAAACGTGAATATTGATGCCCATATGAGTCTGTGAGGTGACATCGAGCTATGACAGAGCTGAGGAAACGCTCTATGGTCAAGGGGTCCCTTCCCAGTTTAATAACAGGTCGGCGAGGTGAAGGAACGGAGGTGCTCTTGACGGCAGGAGTTACTGAGCAGAAGCCTATAGGCCGGAGACTGTTGCTCCTGCCCCAGTGAGGGGCCTGCCACCTGGGAGTTGGGCCACGGGAGCACGTGCCTGCAGTGGACTTGGGGGAGACCAGGCCTTCCGTAATTCCTCCCTCCTCTTGGACACCACGTGGCCACCACACAGCCCTGCTTTCCAAACGGTTTGACTTTTTTTTTTTTTTTTTGCGGTACGCGGGCCTCTCACTGCTGTGGCCTCTCCCGTTGCGGAGCACAGGCTCCGGACGCGCAGGCTCAGCGGCCATGGCTCACGGGTCCGGCCGCTCCGTGGCATGTGGGATCTTCCCGGACCGGGGCACGAACCCGCGTCCCCTGCATCGGCAGGCGGACTCCCAACCACTGCGCCACTCTGGAAGCCCTGGTTTGACTTTTAATGTTTCCTTTCCTATTCCCACCTCCTTTCTGCTTTGCCACATATTCGAAACTATAGTATCATATTATTTCTGATGTTCTGAATCTACCCTGTAGCTTAAATACCTCACACATCACATGCTTTGGCGTTTGTCTGCTTTTCTCCTTGTAGGTAAAGAGGATTAAAAGCCATTTTATTTTAAGAAACCTCTAATGACAAGACCTCAGAATCTGTGCTTGGGAAGGGCTGGTTGAGTGAACAGCTTCTGTACCAAGTTTGTGCGAAGGAGCCTTAGCTATAGACACGGGGCCAAGTGATTGTCCTACTCCGGGTCTGGGGAATCTTTGGAGCGTCTGAGAACTGAATGCTGGGTACAGCATTATCACAAAGTTCAAGGTGTTGTTGTAGGTATAATACATGCTACAACCAAGATACATGGATGAATCTCTAGAGTATTATGCTGAGAGAAAGAAGCCAGCCCCCAACGAGTACATACTGCATATTCTGGTCACCTAAAACTAGAAAAGGCAAATCTAGATTGTGTGGCAGAAACAGCGCACAAGGAGGAAGAGAGTCTCGGGTGGCCTCGGCCTGCAGAGGCTTGAAGCAGGCTTTCTGTTCCCGGCCAGAGTTTGAGGTCAGGCCACAGCTGTGAGAGCGCTGAATCCTAGCCACTAGACCACCAGGGACCAGTGGCCAGTGACAAGGCCCTGGCCCATCAGCTGTGTAGAAATGAATTTCCACATAGAGACGGAAAGTAGTGAAGCAAGTGAAGTGTTTATTAGGAGGAAAAAGGGTACATGTGGATAGACACACAGGCGGGCTCAGAGAGAAAGTCACGCCCTCGTGGTAGTTTGAATCACTTTTATGGGGCCTTTTTTCCAGGTTTCCTTTGGCCAGTCATCTTGCTTTGCCTCGTTCTGAGTCTGTATTTGGTACATCTCAGGGTCCTCCCCTGTGTGCACATCTCTTAGCCAAGGTGGATTCTAGCGAAGAGGGCTGTGGGAAGGTTGACATCACCTACTATGGGGTGGCGCCCACTCCCTTTTTGACCCCTAAGGAGCCTTTCTGCACATATGTAGTCGGGAAGGTCTCTTTCTTTAACTTTGAGAACGAGGAATATGTGGGGTTTTTTTTTTTATCTCTTATCTGGGCGGGGCCCAGCCTCCTCTCTCACTCCTGCTGTTATGGAGTCTCTGTCCACAGGGAAGAAACTTCAGCTGTTCAGCCTGGGGCCCATCTATCTCCTGCCTCAAGACGAGGAGTGACTGGGGAGGGTCAGGGACTTCTTTGGGAAAAGGAAATAGGATTTTTATCATGGTGGTAGTTACATGGGTGTATACATTTGTCAAAACGCTCAGAATTGTACACTTTTTTGGGGGGGGGTGCTGTATCGGGTCTTAGTTGCAGCACGCGGGACCTCCGTTGAGGCATGTGGGATCTTTTTCGTTGCGGTGCATGGGCTCTTAGTTACAGCACACGGGCTTCTCTCTAGTTGTGGCCTGCGGGTTTTCTCTCCTCTTGTTGTGGCACGCGGGCTCCAGAGCATGTGGGCACGCAGGCTCTTGAGTTGAGGTCCGCAAGCTCAGTAGTTGTGGCACGTGGGCTTAGTTGCCCTGCGGCATGTAGGATCTTAGTTCCCTGACCAGGAATCGAACCCATGTCCCCTGCATTGTAAGGCAGATTCTTTACCACTGGACCACCAGGGAAGTCCCCAGATCTATACACTTTAAATGGATGCATATAAATGATATTATAACAAGTTGATTGAAAAATGTGTAATGAGAGAATGAAACTCTGCAAATACTTGCACAAGTTCTCCACTTTTCCTCCTGTTCTCAAAGCTGTCTTGGGCATTTATAACATCCCAAAATATGATTGCAATTTCAATAATTCTTGTGTGGGGGGTTTTTTTTCTTTCTTTCTTTTGCCTGCAGCAAACCTAACTCAGAAAACACTTCTAAGTGTAAGAGCCTTGACTTTAATTGGTTACATAACAACAAACAGAACACAAAGCAAACATATATTCATTTGCTCTTTCTTGCTGAACACATTCGGCACAGACATGCTTCTCACCATGACTCAGACAACAGTTCATACTTAAACTGCACATGCTCATTCCGCCTATTCTGATTTTTAATAGGGCTGCTTTAACTATGTGCTACACTTTCTCCCTACTGTTTGGGTTTGGCTCCATCTCTTCTTTTCTGTGCTAAGAAAAGGTAGCTCTTGGGCTTCCCTGGTGGCACAGTGGTTGAGAGTCCGCCTGCCGATGCAGGGGACACGGGTTCGTGCCCCGGTCCGGGAGGATTCCACATGCCGCGGAGCGGCTGGGCCCGTGAGCCATGGCCGCTGAGCCTGCGCATCTGGAGCCTGTGCTCCGCAACGGGAGAGGCCACAACAGTGAGAGGCCCGCGTACCGCAAAAAAAAAAAGGTAGCTTTTCATATTTACCACTCTCTTCCTACAGGTGGTGACTGTACAAGACCTCAGGGGGTCCTCTGGTTTTTCTCTTCACATGGGGAACAAATGAAACATTTCTGAACCTTCTTCCTTCTGACAAAGGCAGGTGCAGTGTACATGTGTGCAGATGTCCTCAGGCCTTGTCTGTGACTCCTCTCTTCTTGCCCTTCCAGACTCCAGAGCCAAGTGTACACCTGCCAGGTGAAGGTGAGATTGAAGACAAGGGGCTCCCCCCTTCTCCCGCAGAACCAGAGGAACAGGGGCGGAGCCGGGAAACAGACCACGACGCTTTTGAGACACTGTCCCACCAGAGTGAAAGTCAATCAGACACAAAAATTGACCCCTTTGAAAGTGCTTCCGACACAGAGTCCCTGCCTGGTGACCTCCTAGGGGGAATCTGCCTCACTCCAGATGGTACCTCTGAGGACAGAGAAGCACGCAGGGGATGCCGTGACACCCCAGCATCCAGCACCCTTCAGGAGCAGCATTCAACTGGTGTCCCTGGGCTTGACCCCAAAGAGGAACTAGATCTGTACCTTGACTTCAAGGAAGAGTCCTGCAAAAGTGGGGTACGAGCCTTTGCTGCAGTTGCTGGAGAGGTGAGGGCCGTGCACCTTCGGGAGGACGTGGCCGGCCCGGAGCGAGAGTTGCCACTGGCAGGGACTGCTGACCGCACACAGGGCTGTGCACAGGGGCCCACGGGCAGCTGCGGCCTCCCGCCAGCGAAGGAGGTGACCGTACAAGACCTCAGGGTGTCCTCTGATGTTTCTCTTCAGAAATCCAGGTCTGAGAGTTATCTGGACGTCCCAGTGGTCTGGCCCTTTCTTCTCTGGTGCTATGAACAGGGCCGGAGCTGGCCGAACATCCACAACAGGGACAGGGGAACTCAGCTGCCTCGCACAGCCCCTCCGGGAGCCAGGACAGGGAAGGGAAGTACTCCGGGCCCCGCACTGAACACAGGCTTGCTCCGCTCCCAGCCCGGCTTTGATGCCACCTGCCAGCTTCCTTTAGGGACATCACGCCTCCTACATGCCAAGCTTTGCCGTAGCGCCCCAGAAAAGACCGGTGACAAGGGCAAGGCATTCCCAAGGCACTGCTGTCAGCACACGACGACGCTGAACAGGGCCCATTCCATAGCAGAGTTTCCCTTAAGACACTCTGAGGGTCCTCTAGGGCAGAACTCTGTGAAGTTTGGGAGCCATGTGAAGGAAGCGACACAAGCGGAACGGGCTCTGAGAACACAGCACCCTCTTCACCCGGTCCCCACCCAGCTGTCTCATCTGCTTCCTGCTTCCCAGAGGAAGGCTCCTGGTTTGGAGGATCAGCTTGAACCCAGCGCTCTTAGCTGGAAAAGGGCCTCTCAGGACACGCCCTCTGAACGTCTCTGGCTGGAAAACCAGTCAGGACAGGATTCTGGGTCCTGCCCGGTCTCTGCACGCCTTACTGCGGCATTGGTGAGCTGCGACGCAGAGCAAGTGCTGGTACCAGCCGAGGGCACGTTGGGACACGGCCCAGAAAGCAGAACAGAGGAACCCCTAAGCGCTGGCCTGGCACCAGATGCTGAGGACGTGAGTGATAAACAGAGGCGCCTTCAGGACATTTCTGTTGAGGCAGGAAACCAAACCAGTAATTACACATCAAAGGATATCCTCCGTGAGAAAAGAAAGCCACGTGCTAGGGCCAAGTTCCCACATCATCCCAGCAATAGCAGCAGGTCGCAGGTGTGGAGCAAAGACTCGGGGGTTTGCTCTGGAGTAAGCAATCACTCAGACGCTCCAGAGACCACCCTGAAAGCAAACACGACAGACACTTCCAAGGAAGCAGAAGACGTGATGGTTCCAGACCCCAACTTCACGAAAAATGCCTTGCAGGGTTCTTCAGGAGTCGCAGCAGTCACCGTGTCTCACTGCCCCTGGGGGGGTGAGGAGTGTGACCAGGGGCACGAGGGTGGTGCCCCAGCCTTGGCAGAGGGCCTCCAGCTAGAGCCCAGAGCAGACACGTCTTCTAAGGGCACGCTCATCATTGTAGCTGTTGAGCAGAAAGGGCTGCAGGCCACCAGGAGGAAAGTGGGTCCTCTTCCAGAAACACATTCCAGTGAGTTTCTGGAGGAAAGACCAGGGTCTCCCTGCAGTGCTGGAGCGACCCCACGTGTGGTTTCCCGGCCTGAGAAACCACCAACGGACGGCAGTGAGTGTGAGCTACCGGCAGCCCTCGGACTGCGAGGTGAAGACCAGGCTCTTGGGCAGGTGGCCGCAGCCGCAGAGCTTGCGATAGTTCTGATCCCCCAGGCGGCTTCGGAAGAGAGGCCCCCGGGCGGGGAAGAGACGGCTTCCCAAGGGCGCGCCGCAGGGGGCCTGCTGAGCACAGGGGCGCCTGCGGAAGAGAACCCCCCCGGAGCCAGCCAGAGCTCCGGGACCCCGGCGGCCAGGGAGGAAGCTGCTGGGGCGCCCGGGGCCCAGACCCCCGAGGACACGCTAGGGGTGCGCGCAGCGGAGGGCGGTGCGGACAAGCGGCCCGGCGCCCAAGCCCCTGCCCGCACCCGTGCGCTCCGGCTGCCCGGACCGCCCCGCCGGCTCCGCCAGGCTTCGCGGGAGCCCGGGAGGCGGCTGGCGTTTCCCAAGGTGACCTCCTTACGGAAAGGCAAGCCCTCGGCCGCCGAGAGCCCGGGAGGGGGCCGCCCTGGAGGTTCTAACGGCCTCGAGGAGCTGTGCACGGACAGTCTGCCCCCGGGGGCCAGCGGGCAGAGCGCGTCGGGCCGGGTCGGGACAACTCCACGCGGCGCGCACGCCAGCGCCTCTCCCGAGATGGGCTTCCAGGGCGCAGGCCGAGGGCTCTCAGGGCTGACGGAAGGGGGCCATGTGGAGACGCGTGGGGACCTCGGTAGCAGAAGACAGTCGTCAGAAAGCTGCGACGCCAAGAGACTCAAAACCCCAGAGAAAAGGCTCAGCGCGAGGTTGGCCTCAGCTCATAAGACCTTTGCAAATTTTTTTGAGTCAAGAGTTTTAGAAAAAGAGGACACTGGTGACTGTTTTCCAGGTTCTTTCAAGGACCAGAAGAAAAAGAGCAGGCTGCACCAGACCTCCTGGCGCACCGTTCTGAAAAGCAAAGATGCCGAAGGCCCCAAAAAGCCCTCCTTAGTGAGTCTGGCTCCAGGACCGGAGATCTTGAATCCCCCCAGACCTTCCCCACTAGGCACCAGTAGCCACCGCGAGGACCAGGCAGAGGACAAGGAGAGCTGCTACGTTTTTAGAGATCACTGGACACTCCCACATTCCCCCGCACCTTTGTCATCCAGCGATTTGGTCTCTTCAGATAACAGGAGAAAAAGTGAACCAACTGTCAAATGTACAAGCGCTCAGGAAAGTGGTAAATACCTACCTTCAGGTAACTTTCCTGAAAAGTCTGGGCCTTTGTCACCCACCAGTCCTGGGAGGCAGCATGCTGGGATCAGCCACACCCTTCCCTCCAGCTCCATCTGTTGCCTGGTATATGGAAGCCAAGGTGTGCCCTGTAAGCCCCTGAGCCCCAAGCCCCAGAGCCCCAGGCCTGGTGCCCAGCGGGTGGATTTCCACTACTCTGGCAGGGGCAGGGCCATCTCAGCGGTTTCTCTTGGAAGCTCCAGCCATGTGGATAGCAGCTCAGAGGCCCCTGGAAGCCCCAAGACCTCCAAGGCCTGGACAAGCCTCCTACTTTCTCTGCAGGCACTAGACCAGTGTGAGAGGCAAGAGAGCAGGAAAAGAGGCCAGCATCCCTGTGGCCTGAGCACAGCACCCTCGCTTAAGGACCTTCTTGGGAGTGAGGTGAGTTATCTGTGACTCACACCAAACTGTTTATTTACCTTCTAAGGCGCGAGAAGGAGGGGACCACACGTGACATTTCCCTAAGTGAGGGGAGAGGAGGAAAAGGAAGGCCAGTCTGCCTTCCATGGAGACCGTCCCACGTACACACATGAATGCCCCACCTGAATCAACCCAGCCAGACCAGTTTCTTGGAATTTGCCAAACTAACAAGTGGGAACTGGCATTTCATTGTAACTTTGTGTGGTCTCCTTTTTCCCTGTATAATTCAAGCTATCTGAATTCCCGTGTGTATCAACTGCCTGTTCATAGTCTTTGGCCATTTTGTATCAGGTGACTGAGGCAGGCTTTCGTATGTCAGCCTTCATCCTTCCCCGCTGTGAAATTTAAAAAAGAAATTTCCTCACGTTGTTTTCTAGTATATTTATGGTTTTTTCTTTTTTTTTTTTTTTTTTTTTTGCGTTACGTGGGCCTCTCACTGCTGTGGCCTCTCCCGCCACGGAGCACAGGCTCCGGACGCACAGGCCCAGCCGCTCCGCGGCACGCGGGATCTTCCCGGACCGGGGCACGAACCCGCGTCCCCTGCATCGGCAGGCGGACTCCCAACCACTGCGCCACCAGGGAAGCCCTATGGGTTTATTTTTTAAATCTAAACCTGATCCAGTTGACTTTGTTTCAGTAGAAGGAGAGAGATTATTGGTGCTTCTGAAATTCCTGGTAAAAGAAAATGGTCTTTCCCCCAAAGCAAAGACATCCACCGACGACAGGGAACAGGGTGGTGGGTCAGGGACAAGAAAGGGTATATACCAACTTGGGATTTCTCACGAGTCAGGCTGCCCTCGGAAGGAGGTAGCTTTGGGGAAATTCCGGAAGAGTAGTCTTGGGACTGTGGAAGCAAACCTCCCTTTTCCCTGTCCGCTCCTGCAACCATGTGCCCTCGCCCCTTTGCTTCTTTAGACAAATAGGTGTAGTGTCTCCCACGTGCCCAGCACTGTGCTGGTGTGGAAGAGCCTCAGGTTCAGCGTTAGCCTCCGAGCAGGGCCAAGTGCAGGCGCCCTGCGCGCTGCCTCCCGGGTCCTGGCGAGGCCCCGCCTTTGGCGAGCCGGCCACGGTCTGCCTGCGGCAGGTGTCAGCCACCCAGCTGCGCCGAGGGTCTCCCTCTCCCCTGCGCTCAGGCTCTCTAGCCTTCCTACGGGTTCTGATGCGCACGCATACGAGGTTCTCGTAAGATTCGAAAGAGAAAGAGGAAGAGGAACAAACGTTTATCCAGCGCCTGCTTCGTGCCTGGCCCTTGCCTGGCCCCTTTCCAATCAGCTCACTGCTTGCTAAACACAGCAGGCTGTCCGGGTGTTTGCTGAAGCCCCCGCACCTGCTCCTCCCATAGACGACACCTCCTGAGCACAGGGACAACCTGGAGGGCCCTGTGGACCGTAACCAACAGGCGTGGGGCACTCACTCCGGCCTCCAGGCCCTGTGTGGGCTGCTTAGGAGGAACCGAGCTGGGAGAGGTGGGATTTCACAGGGTGTGTTCCCAACACACTGGAATTAGGCGTTAGACATTCAAAAGTGATCACGACCGGCTGAAATTACGTCACTTTATTCGACATATGGCCTCATCGGTAAAGAGTTAGACATTAACTTTCAAGCATTTTTTCCTTGTTGTGTTACTTATTTTTTTTTTAATTATTAGTAGTAAAGTTAAAAACAAAGTCAATACAGATGTAGAAGAGAAAAGGTAATAATTTCCCTTTAAAACCTCCCAATCCCATTCCACAGAAGGAAATAACGTCAGCAGTCTATGTGTGTGATCCGCATTATCACCACACATACACAGGATTGTAAGGGGGAGATTTGGGAAGAGAGGGTTACACGGTGGCATCATGCCCGCATATTACTCTGTAACTATCTTGTTTACTTTAATAATACGGCAAATACAGTCCTCCAGGGGTTTTACGTACATTGTTCCCTAGTTGAAAGTCACATGCTATTTCATAGTATGGCTATATAGTATTTTAGTTAACTATTTTTCTATTGATTAACATTGAGGTCACTTCTAGTTCGGGGCCATTGTAAGTAATGCTGCAACAGCATCCTTGATCAGATGTCCAGAGGTATTGATGCTTTTATTTCTGCAGGATATAAAAGAGGGATTGCACAATAAAAGGGTACATATGTTTTTTTGTTTTTTTAAATTAATTAATTAATTTATGGCTACCTTGGGTCTTTGTTGCTACACGCAGAGTGCGGGCTACTCTTCGTTGTGGTGCATGGGCTTCTCATTGCAGTGGCTTCTCTTGTTGCGGCGCACAGGCTTCACTAGTTGTGGCACACGGGCTCTAGAGCACAGGCTCAGTAGTTGTGGTGCATGGGCTTAGTTGCTCTGCAGCATGTGAGATCTTCCTGGACGAGGGATCGAACCTGTGTCCCCTGGATTGGCAGGCGGATTCTTAACCACTGCGCCACCAGGGAAGTCCCAAAGAGTACATGTGTTTTTAATTTGAATAGATTTCAGGTTACTTTTTGAAATGATTGTGACCATTAACACATAGCAGGATATAAGAGTGCCCACTTCCTGACGTTTCTCCAACTTAGCTGCTCATTGCTCCTTTTAATTTTTGATTATCTGAAATACATAGAGAACTTAATTGAAAAATAAAGACACTATAGTGTTAGTTAACTCAGAGTAAAATCAAGTAGTAGAAAAAGATTATTAGGACCTAAACAATATAATCATAAAACTGACCTAACAGTGCTATACATACAAATGTATATGTGTATATATGTACACAGTGGAAAACAACATTCCCTTGAGATTGTCCCTGTGCTCAGGAGGTGTTGTCTACGGTGCGGAGGGTTTCAGCCAACACCCGGACGGCCTGCTGTGTTTAGCAAGCAGTGAGGTGATTGTAAACTGCCCAGGAAAGGGTCAGGCATGAAGCAGGTACTGGATCAATGTTCATTCCTACTCCTCTTTCTATTTCAAATCTCACAGGAGGAGTGAGAAGGCCTCTTATGCTTGTGCATCAGAACATGTACAAAGAAAAGAGAGAGGCAGATACATGAACACAGGAAGGGAAGGTGGGGAAAGCTCTGAAAAGTTTGCTCTAGCTGAAGCCCTGGGCAGTCATGGACAGAAACTGAACTTAGAGCTAGGGCTGAGGCTCCATCTAGTGGCTGCTCCTGGGAGAGCAGGCTGTGATTGCAGGAGCAATTTGCAAGGAATTCAGTGGTGTTCCCATTTCTTTCTCCACAGTGCTCTTGAGAAGCAAGAGTTCTTTTATTCCAAAACAACCATTCGTAACATTTTGTTAAATTTACTTCCAGATTTCACTCTATAAACAAATTTTATGTACTTAACATGGTTATGATCATGCCATCTATAGAGGCTTTAATTTTCCAAGATTTCACATCCTGCACTTTTTTTTTTTTTTTTTTTTTTTTGCGGTATGCGGACCTCTCACTGCTGTGGCCTCTCCCGTTGTGGAGCACAGGCTCCGGACATGCAGGCCCAGTGGCCATGGCTCACGGGCCTATCCGCTCTGAGGCACGTGGGATCTTCCCAGACTGGGGCACGAACCCGTGTCCCCTGCATCGGCAGGCGGACTCTCAACCACTGCGCCACCAGGGAAGCCCCCTTTAGTCATTTTTTAAAGGTATATCTGATGGCAACAAATTCTCTCAGTTTCCTTCCTCTGAGAGTGTCTTGATTTTTTCCTTCATTTCTGAAGAACATTTTCACTGGATATAGGATTCTGCATTAACAATTGTTTTCTTGATGAGTGACTCTTGAAAAATGTTGGGCCACTTCTTTCTGGTCTTCATGGTTTCTGATGATGTCATTTAAATTGCTTTTCCCTTACAGGAAAAGTGTCTTTTCTATCTCACTGCTTTCAACATTTGTCTTTTTTGTCCTTAGATTTCAGAAGTTTGATTATGAAGTTTCTTCATGTAGATTTCCTTGAGTTCGTCTAATTTCAGATCTGTAGTTTCATGTCTTTTGCCAAATTCTGGAAATTTTTAACTATTATTTCTTGGACTACATTTTCACCCCCACTTACTTTCTTCTCTCTTTTTTGGATTCCAGTACCCTACTGTTTGATCTTTCTTTATCTTTCACAGGTCCTTGAGCCTTTTTTTTTTTTTTCAGTCTGTTTTCTCTTTTTTGTTGAGATTGTGTCATCTCTGTTGTTCTGTCTTCAAGTTCAGTGATCCTCTGTGCTCTCCATTCTCCCATGAGCCCATTCATTGAAGTTTTAAATTTCAGTTATTGCATTTTTCAGTTTTATAATTTCTAGTTGGTTATTCTTTATATCTTCTATTTTATTGTTAACATTTTCTATTTTCTGAGATCTTCTATTTTTCCATTTGTCTTAAGAGTATTTGTATTTCTTGTTGAAACATTTTTTGATGGCTACTTTAAAATCTTTATCAGATTATTCCAGCATCTTCTCAGTGTTGGCATCTGTTGACTGTTTTTTCTTATTCAAGTTGAGATTTTCTCCAATCTTGGTATGACTAGTGAATTTCTGTTTTATTCTGGATATTTGGGGTAGTATGTTTTGAGTCACTGTATCTTATTTAAATCTTCTGTTTTGAAGCCCACTTCTAACACCACCCCAGTGGGGAAAAGTGGGCACTGCCTCATGACTGCCAGGTGTAGGTGAAATCCCAGGTTCTTTTTTTGGCCTCTATTGACAATCTGTTGCAGGAAGGGGTGTCTCATTACTGATGGGTCGGGGGGAACAGGAGTTGAGGTTCTCTACTATAACTCCACTGACACCTCCATGGTTCAGAGGGAGACTTGTTAATGTTCCCCATGGGGTAGGAAGGCTTTGTTAATGCTAGGTGGTGGTGAAAATCCTGGTTTTCTACTAGGTCTCCTCCTACATCACCCCAGTGGGGCAGGGGAGGGATGCCTCACTGCCCTGGATGGAAGACACCATGGGAGAGAGCCCCATTACCACTGGAAGGGGATCAACATCCCAGCTACCCTCTAGGCCTCTTGACACCATTTGGCTGGGAGAGAACTGTGCCTCATTATAGTTAGATGAGGTCAGAAGTTCCCACTCGTGCTTAGGTCAGGAAGGCAGGAAATGAGGGGATGTTGCATGCTAGAGTAGGGCAGTTCTTACCTAAAAGTTTTCCGTCTTGCTAGTCTGCTCCTCTGGGTAGAGAAAGCAGGCTTTTGTTGGGACTTTATGCCTGTGCCTAGTGGTATTTCCAGGTTGCAAGATTCTCCAGGACCTATATATGAGGTATATATAAGTGGAATATGTGACGCAGAGAAAACTTAGGGAACTCACTGGTGTGTTGTTCCTTGCATTCTAGGATCCCTAGCTGGTGTACCTTCTTCTCTCTACCATTCAGAGTCTTCATATTTTTGTTTCATATATAATGTCTCAAGATTTTAGCTGTACTTAGTGGGACAAATAGGGAGAAGTATGTCAGCCAGTCTGCTACCCCAGAATCTGGATCCTCTTGTTCAATTATTCGAAACTATAAGTGTCTGGTGTTTTAAGTTGGCTGGCAATTTGAGGAGGAGAGAGGGAAAATGAAAAAGAGAGTATGCATAGTAACTAGGCTGAACCTGCTAGGGGTGGTTACCTGAGGGCCACACTTTCACACACAGACTTCAAAGCAAAACCTCTGTATGTTTCCCTAGGACTTGCCCCTGTCCTGCATAGTCTCTGATAACTCCTTTCCTTTAGATAGTGTCCTATGCTGGGCTAAATCATTTGCCCTTTCTGCATCCACTTACCCTGTGCTATACAGTAGGTCCTTGTTGGTTATCTGTTTTATGTATACGATAGTAGTGTGTACCTGTTAATCCGAAATCCCTAGTTTATCCCCTGCCCCTTTCCCATTTGGTAACCATGTTTGTTTTCTATGTCTGTGAGTCTATTTCTGTTTTGTAAATAAGTTCATTGGTACCATTTTTTAGATTCCACATATGAGTGATATCATATGGTATTTGTCTTTCTCTGTCTGACTTACTTCACTTAGTATGATCATCTCTAGGACCATCCATATACCGTCTACTTTTAATCTATGTAAAGAAAGCATATGCATTTATATGTCTTTATCACCTGGAGAGCTGGGACTCTGTTTTGTACATCTTCGAGTTCCCATTGCTTAGAAAATTCCATGGCAGCAAGCTTCGTTCTGTTCTCTGCTGAATCTCTAGCACTTGCAGTGCTGTCTGGCGTATACCACGTGCTCAAGAAAGGCTTGAGAAAGTCAGGAAGTTGACTACCTATTGGAACCCTTCTTTATTCTGAAAATTCTCATTTCGTAAGACAATGTATACATACCTTGCACTATGTGTAATGGGTTTTGATCTGCCTTGCCTGTGTTGGCTGATGGAATGACATTAAACACATTAGGAGAGCACCTTGTTCATTTGTGGGTAACAAGGTTACTTTACTGGCATGCAAGCTGAATAAACTGAATCTGTGTTGCCCAACACTACAAAGAGAATTTGTAGAAACTTTTCCCAATAAAAGTGAAAAACGTCTCCCCCAAATAATGAAAACTCACAGAATGAGTTGAATGCTAAGTCGTACTTTTGTAGTGACGTTCTCAGGTGGGATCTGAAAACGAATCATTCCGGAGAGATAGGACCCCATCACCACCTCAGCCATCTCAGCCCTGTCTACTGATTAACAAAAACAGTAATGTTGGCTTGATGTATTGAATGTGACAGGCATTATACTGTGTGTTTTATGTGCACTACCTCATTTAATTCTCAGAACACTTCTGAGAGTATTAGTATTCCCATTTTACAGATGAAGAAACAAAAGCGGATTGAAGAAACTTACTTGCCCAAAGTCACACTGCTGGTAAGAGCCAGAGCCAGGATTCAAGCTCAGCTTACCTAACCCCAAAGTCTGCTCCCTGACCCTCCACCCTAGGACACACAGGAGCACCAGAACAGCCTGACTGCCTTGCCTCTCTCTTATTTGCCTGTCTCTCTAGCACACCGATTCTCAAGCGGAGCATTCCACCTTGCATCAGAATCCCCTAAGTGGGCATTTCCCACTCCCAGAATTTCTAATCTGCAAGTCTTGATGGGATTCAGAAGTCTGCAGCTCTAGCGAGTTCCCAGGAGTAGGAGTTACCTGTTGCTGTAGAACCAGCTGAGTAAGCCTGGGCTCATGGTCTCTCACAAGGCTGTAGTCACTGTGTTGGCAGGGGCTGTGCTCAGCTCAAGGTCGGACTGCAGGATGTCTTGCTTCCACACTCTCTCAGGTGGCTGCGGACAGGCCTCAGATCCCCGCTGGCTGTTGGCTAGAGACATCAGTTCCTTGCCACGTGAGCCTTTCCGTGGCCCTGTTCACAGTATGTCATCTGCCTTCTCCCAGAGCAAGGGGTCCATGAGAGGCACCCCCAAATGGAAGCCACAACCTTTTTATGACCTAATCTTGGAAGTGACATCCCGTCACTTCTTCCAAAGTCTATTCATTAGAAGTGAGTCACTACGTCCAGCTCACACTCAAGGGGAGAAGCTCATAAAAGGGCCTCCATCAAGGTGGTGAAGTCTTTTGATGGCCATCTTAGAGGCTGCCCACCATACTGGGTGCTGCTGGTGGTTTTACAAATACTGCTGTAATTAATGGCCTTAGAACAAAGACCTTTTTTCCTGAGAAAATCAAAGTTCCTTGGTGAGTAAATAGATATATGGCCCTAGTAGCACCCCCAAGGTGGAGAAATTGGAAGGGAGGAGAGCTCTTTTCCATCAGAAAGGCAAAAAATAAAGGACACTTAGGACACCATTCACCAGCCAGAATTCTCTCTAAAGGCCCGTAACCAAGCTATGAAAATGATAATGTTCTAAAGTTCTGATAAAGAAAAAGTTGAGGATAAAACTATCACTGATGGCATCCAGAGGTCCCAGCCAACAACTATGGTACAGGCTGGCAGAAACCTAGGGAATGGTGCATTGAAAAAGTCCAAGTTTTCTTTTGTTTGAAAATAAGTGAGCTCGTCTCTAGTGGCAGTAAGCACGTTCCTGTGGAAGTGCCAGCTTGAGGGTGGCTTGGCTTCCTTCCAGGCAGCTCTATGTCATTTACTCACTGAAAGCCTTAGGAGGACAGCTTCTTTATGTACTAATGCACCAGAGAGTCTCGCATAAAGATGTGCTCATTAACATCCATTCCCTCTGCGGGGACTTTGAGAGTTATAAACGAGTCTAAGGTGTGGTCCTTGCTTAGTTATAGAGTTGTTATTTCCACCTTTGAAACAACAGGAATTTTCACAATGTAGAAGCGTGTAAAGGACATGGGATTTAGAATCAGAAGAGTACAGCTGACCCTTAACAACGCAGGGCTGAGGAGCGCCTACCCTCTGTGCAGTGGAACATCTAAATATACAGTAACTTAACCATCAGCCCTCCGTATCCACAGTTCCACATCCAGAGATTCAACCATCCATGGATCCTATTTGCTATTGAAAAAAATCTGCAAGTGGACCCATGCAGTTCAAACTCATGTTGTTCAAGGGTCAACTGTGTGATGACACACAGAGCTGTGTGAACTCAGGCAATCACTTAAGCTCTCAGAGTTTCTAGTACCTTATTTATAGGATATGGATAATATGCCAGCTGTTTCTAGCTCACAGTGGACTTGAGGGGGGGAACTAAGTAAAAGCACTTTTTAAACTTAGAGCAATATTTGGGTGCTAAAAAAAAATACACAGTGGGGCTTCCCTAGTGGCGCAGTGGTTGAGAGTCTGCCTGCCGATGCAGGGGACGCGGGTTCGTGCCCCTGTCCAGGAGGATCCCGCATGCCACAGAGCGGCTGGGCCCGTGGGCCATGGCTGCTGAGCCTGCACGTCCGGAGCCTGTGCTCCGCAACGGGAGAGGCCACAACAGTGAGAGGCCCGCGTACCGCCAAAAAAAAAATAAATTACCCAGTGATTCTCGAATTTGGATGCATATTAGAATCACCTGGCAAGCTTTGAAAAGTCCCTGTTCCCACGCTGTACACCAAACTATTACGTACTAATTATGTCTCCCCTTCCTCTGCCTCCTTCTCTTTCTCCATATACGTGTGTGTCTGTGTGTCTGTGTGTATGTATGTAGCCTCTTGAAATAGTCAAGAGAAATTTCACTTGTGTTTCCCCCAAATCGTATACACAAAGTGCTTGGGGATGACATTCCAAAGAGGTGCTGTGAAGGAGGTGTCCACTGGGGTGGGACTTGGGATGGAGGGTCGTTAGACTCAAACAACACATGGGAAGACAGGTTTCCTCTCCCAGGGTGATGGGTTGATTTCAAAGGACAGAGAGATGGATGGTTGTGCAACACGAAGACAAAGTATTCTGTTAGTGTGGACAAATTTTACTTTGAAATTCAGTTAGGTTGCCTGAGTGGATAACTGCAACCCGGGACAAAGTGAAGGCAGCACAGGCGCCTAAGGAAGGTGCAGCGTGAGTACATCTCGTTAATGTCCGTGCCAAGACAGAAGGAGTAACAAGTGCCTGAGTGTGTTTCTGTTCAAATTCTGTTCTCAGGCAGTACTGTTTAGGCAAGAGCTTTTTGCCCCAGCCACTGACCCTTAAAAAGTGTTTCTAATGAGCATGCCAAGCTCAGTAATTACTTTCAAGACCTAATTCTTTGATCAAGGTAGAAGACTTGATTTTTTGGAAATAGTCTTGAAAGTAGAAAGTTTAACAGAAACAAGGTTTGGTTTGTTTCTAATCTTCACATTTTCCAAAATTACTGTGAACAAAGTACTTCACTGGCATCTGTATTTTAGGGATTAACCAAAACATGGGTTTATACCCAAAAGAAACTAAACAGAGAAAGGACACTGTGCTCACTTGCTATGTTCTCCTCTCTGTTCTCTAGAACCACATGCCGTGGGAAGAACACCCAGGCAAGAAGCCCAGTTGCTCCCGCGGTCTGAAAGCTTTTCACACTGAGCCAGCTCAGGGGCCATTCTCTACTGCTGGGACGGGGACATGGACCCTCCCCTTCGTCTCTGCAGAGGACGTCCCCAGGGAGACTCCTTCACAACCCAGGAGCATCTCTCAGCACTCACACATCAGTTTAGATGACCTGTGGCTGGAGAAGATGCGGAGGAGGAAGTTGAAGAAGTTGGCCCAGTTTGAAAGGAAGATGCACGCATGTAAAGATGGAATCCAAGTAAGCTGCTCACATGCCATCGTCATCAGACTTGGCCTGGTACCCCCACTTCCAATGCAGCTGCTTGCCTTTCCTGCCCCCTGCCCACCTCTGCCCTATACAGCCTGCAGGAGAGACACTGCATAGTGATGTGTCTGAGAGCCACAGAGGCTGTGGCTCCCTCTTGCCTCTCTGCAGTCTGGCCCTGTGCAAGGCAATGGGGCAGAACTGAAGAAGGCGGGGCCTGTCCTCAAGCCCTTTCCATAGTAATTACCATTCAGTGAGGACCCACTCTGTGTCGAACACTGTGTTAGACACTGGACAGCATTAGCTCTAATACTCATAAAGGTGCATGACATTCTGATATAACAATCTTAAATTAATCAAACAAAATTATATAAAGAGAACTAGATTTTGTCTCTAGGGACATTTTGACACCATGATTTTTACATGGAACTGTCAGCTGTTTAAAAATGACTCAGTAGTTTATAAAAGCATACCTTTTACCCAATCCCTAACTCTGTTTCTTGTTCTTTCCCTTTATAAAAGAGCAATATTTTTTATTATCAAGTATTTGTGAAATACACATCCCTGAGTCTCACCTCATCCCTGATACCCACCTTTATTTATTTTTTTCTGTTTCAGGTACTGTTTTTTTTTTTTAACATCTTATCGGAGTATAATTGCTCTACAATGGTGTGTTCGTTTCTGCTTTATAACAAAGTGAATCAGCTATACATATACATATATCCCCATATCTCCTCCCTCTTGCGTCTCCCTCCCACCCTCCCTATCCCACCCCTCTAGGTGGTCACAAAGCACCGAGCTGATCTCCCTGTGCTATGTGGTTGCTTTCCACTAGCTATCTATTTTACATTTGGTAGTATGTATAAGTCCATGCCACTCTCTCCCAGCTTCATCCCAGCTTCCCCTTCCCCCTCCTCATGTCCTCAAGTCCGTTCTCTATGTCTGCGTCTTTATTCCTGTCCTGCCCCTAGGTTCTTCAGAACCTTTTTTTTTTAGACTCCATATATATGTGTTAGCATTCGGTATTTGTTTTTCTCTTTCTGACTTACTTCACTCTGTATGACAGACTCTAGGTCCATCCACCTCACTACAAATAACTCAATTTCATTTCTTTTTATGGCTGAGTAATATTCCATTGTATATATGTGCTACATCTTCTCTATCCATTCATCTGTCGATGGACACAGGTTGCTTCCATGTCCTGGCTATTGTAAACAGAGTTGCAATGAACATTGTGGTACATGACTCTTTTTGAATTATGGTTTTCTCAGGGTATATGCCCAGTAGTGGGATTGCTGGGTCGTAGTTCTATTTTTAGTTTTTTAAGACACCTCCATACTGTTCTCCATACCACTTTTTTTTTAATCGAGGTGAAATTCACATAACATAAAATGAACCATGGGCTTCCCTGGTGGCTCAGTGGTTGAGAGTCCACCTGCCGATGCAGGGGACATGGGTTCGTGCCCTGGTCCAGGAGGATCCCACATGCTGCGGAGCGGCTGGGCCTGTGAGCCATGGCCGCTGAGCCTGCGCGTCCGGAGCCTGTGCTCCGCAACGGGAGAGGCCACAACAGTGAGAGGCCCGTGTACCGCCAAAAAAAAAAAAAAAAGAACCATGTTAAAGTGTACAATTCAGTGGCATTTAGTAGATTCACAAGACTTTGCAGGCCTTATCTCTACCTAGTTCCAGACATTCTTATCATCTCAAAAGGAAACTTCACAACTAAAAAGCAGTCACAGCCCATTTCCCCTCCCTAGACCCTGGCAAGCACTAATCTGCTTTCCGTCTCTATGGATTTACCTATTTACCTATGGATATTTCATATAAATGGAATTAAAGTGTGTGACCTTTTGTGCCTGACTTCTTTCACTTAGCATCATGTTTTTAGGTTTCTTCTCTGTTGTAGCATACAGCAGCACTTTGTTCCTTTTTATGACTGAATAATATTCCATTGTGTGGCTATGTTTGTTTTTGTTATCTGTTCATCCACTGATAGACATAGGGTTGTCTCCACCTCTTGGCTATTGTAACCAGTGCTGTCAGGAACACTTGCGTATAAGCTTTCATTTGTATACATGTTTTCTATTCTTTGGGGTCTATACATAGGAGTGGAATTGTCAGGACACATGGTAATTCTATGACTAACTGTCTGAGGAGCTGCCAAACTGTTGTCTACACCATCTTACATTTCTACCAACAATGTACGAAGGTTGCCAGTTCTCCACATCCTCCCCGACACTTGTTGTTTTGTGTTGTTTCATTTAAACTGTACCATACTACTGGGTCTGAATGGTACCTCATTGTGGTTTGATTTGCATTTTCCTAGTGACTAATGTTGAACATATTTTCATACACTTGTTGGCCATTTGTATATCTTTTTTGGAGAAATGTCTATTCGAGGCTTTTGCCCATTTTTAAATTGGGTTATTTATCTTTTTGTGGTTCACTTGTAGGGGTTCTTATGTATGGAGATACTAGACCCCTATCAAATAAGTGATTTACAAGTATTTTCTCCCATCCGTAGGTTGCCTTTCACTTTCTTGATAGTGTCTACTGCTGCACAAAAGTATTTAATTTTGATGTAATCCAATTTATCTGTTTTTTTCTTTTGTTGCTTATGAATTTATTGTAATGCCCAAGAATCCACTGTCAAGTCCAAGGTCATGAAAATTTACTTTTATGCTTTCTTCTCAGAGTTTTTATACCTTTTGCTCTTATCTTTAGGTTTTGTATTCATTTCGAATTCATTTTTGTGTTTTCCTGTGAGGTAGAGTTCCAACTTCAAGCTTTCCATGTGGATATTTTGTTACTCAGCACCACTTGTTGAAGAGACTATTCTTTCCCTCATTGAATGATTTTGACACCCTTGTAAGAAACCAAATGACCTTAGATGTATCGGTTTATTTCCGGACTCTCAATTCTATTCCACTGGTCTATACATCTGTGCTTTTGCCAATATCATACTGCTTTAATTACTGTAGCTTTCTATTAAGTTTTGAAGTTGGGGTGTGTGAGTCCTCTGTGTTATTTTTCAAGATTATTTTGGCTATTTGCTGTCCCTTAGAGTTCCAAATGAATCTTAGGATCAGTTGTTTCATTTCTTGGAAAAAAAAAAAGGCCACTGTGATTTTGATAAGATTACATTGAATCTGTAGATCATTCTGGAGAGTATTGCCTTCTTAACAATATTAAATCTTTAAATCCATGAACACAGGGTGTTGTCTGATTTTTTAGCTGTTCTTTAACTGCTTTTCACAATGTTTTGTAATTTTCACTGTACAAGTCTTGCACATCCTTGGTTAAATATTTCTTAATTATTTTATTCTTTCTGATGGTATTGCAAATGGAATTGTTTTCTTAATTTCATTTTTGGGCTTGTTCATTGCTAGTGTATAGAAGTACAATGGATATTTGTATATTGATCTTGTACCCTGCAAATTTGCTGAATTTATTATCTCTAAGAATATTTTTGTGAATTATTTAGCAATTTCTATATATAAGATGCAGACCCTATACATTTTAAAAATTTATATCTTTGCATTTAATTTTCTTAGGGATTATTATAAATGGCATTGTGTTCTTAATTTTATTTTCCACCAGTTGATTCTTAGTATATTGAAATATTATTGATTTTTATGTGTTGATATTGTAGCCTGTGACCTTGCTGAATTCATTTATCAGTTCCAGGAATATATTTTAAAGACTCCTTGGGATTTTCTATGTAGACAGTCATATCATCTACAGGTAGGGACAGTTTCATTTTTCCCTCTCTAATCTGTATGCTTTTTTTCCCTTGCCTTATTGCAGTGGCTAGGAATTCTAGTACTGTGTTGACTAAGAGTGGGAAAAGTGTATATTCTTGCCTTATTCCTTGTCTTAATAGGATAAATTTCAATATTTCACTATTAAGTATGATGTTAGCTGTAGAGTTTTTATAGTATCTCTTACTCAAGTTGAGGAATTTCCTCTCTACTCCTAGTTCGCTGAGATTTTTTTTTTTAATCATAAATGTGTGTTGGGTTTTTTTCAAAAGCTTTTTCTGTGTCAACTGATGTGATCGTTTTGTTTTCTTCCTTAGCCCCTTGATATGGTAGATTATATTAATTGATTTTTTGGTATGTTGAATCAGCCTTCTCCACTTGGAATAAATCCCACTTGGTCATGCAGTATATATGGAATGTATAATTTTTATACATTCCTATATTAATTTGCTAATACTTTGTCCAGATCTTCTGCATCTAAACTCATGAGAGATATTGAGCTGGGGCTTTTGCTTTTGTACTATCTTTCCATAGTTTTGGTATCAGGGTAATATGGACCTCATAAAATGAGTTGGAAAGTAGTCTCTCCTTTTCTGTATTCTTAAAAAGATTGTGTAAAATTGGTTCCCTTTGCTCTGAAGTCTACTTTGATATCAATATAACCACTTCTTTTTTTTTTTTTTTTTTTTGTGTGTGTGGTACGCAGGCCTCTCACTGTCGTGGCCTCTCCTGTTGCGGAGCACAGGCTCTGGATGCGCAGGCTCAACAGCCATGGCTCACGGGCCTAGCTGCTCCATGGCATGTGGTATCTTCCCGGACTGGGGCATGAACCCGCGTCCCCTGCATCGGCAGGCAGACTCCCAACCACTGCGCCACCAGGGAAGCTCACCACTTCTTTTTTGATTAATGTTTACATGTACCTTTTTTCATCTTTTTACTTTCAACCTGTCATTGATTTGAAGTGAATTTCTTATGGCAGCATTGTTGGATCTTTTTATTTTATCCACTCTGATTGTCTTTTCATTGGTATATTTTGACAGTTAACATTTGAAATAATTATTATGTTAGGGCTTAAATATGCCATTTTATTATTTGTTTTCTGATTGTTTCTTCTGTTTCCCAATACTCTTTTCTGTCAGTTACATGAACAATTTTTAGGATTCCATCATAATTTATTTGTGGCATTTTTGAATATACTGTTCTGTTTGGTTCTCATAGTGGTTGCTAAAAGTATTATATATATACATAACTTATCACAGTCTACTGTTATCAACATTTTACCACTTCCAATGAACTGTAGTGATCTTAGTTCCACCAAGGTTCATTTACCATCTCTATTATTAAAATACAATTGTCTTGTGATTTCTTTACATACATTTTTTTGAAGTATGGTTGATTTACTTCCAATATTATGTTAGTTTCAGGTATACAACATAGTGATTCAATATTTTTATAGACTACACTGCATTTAGTTATAAAATAATGGCTATACTTCTCTGTGCTGTACAATATATCTTTGTTGCTTATTATTTTATATATAGTTTGTACCTCTTAATCCCCTTTCTCCTACCTTGCCTCTCCATCCACCCTTTCCCCACTGTTAACCACTGGTTTGTTCTCTGTATCTTTGAGTTTCTTTCTGTTTTTTGTTATATTCATTCATTTCATTTTTTAGATTCCACATATAACTGAAAATATACAGTATCTTTCTTTCTCTGTCTGACTTACTTCTCTAAGCATAATACCCTCAAGGCCCATCCATATCACTGTTGCAAATGGCAAGATTTCATTCTTTTTTATGGCTGAGTAATATTCCAATGTATGTATGTGCCACATCTTCTTTATCTATTCATCTGTTGATGGACACTCAGGTTGCTTCCATACCTTACCAATTTTGGACAATACTGCAATGAACACTGGGGTGCATATATCTTTTTCAATTGTTGTTTTTGTTTCCTTTGGATGTATACCCAGGAGTGGAGTTGCTGGATCATATGGTAGTTTTATTTTTAATTTTTTAAGGAACATCTATATTGTTTTCCATAATGGCTGTACCAATTTACATTGCCACCAACAGTGCACTAGGGTTGCCTTTTCTCCACATCCTCACCAACATTTGTTATTTGTTGTCTTTTTGACGACAGCCATTCTGACAGGTCTGAGGGGATATCTCATTGTATGTTTTTTAATTAAATTTTTTATTGGAGTATAGTTGATTTACAATGTTGTGTTTGTTTCTGCTGTACAGCAATATGAGTCAGTTATACATACACATATATCCACTTTTTAAGATTCTTTTCCCATACTGTTCATTACAGAGTATTGAATAGAGTTCCCTGTGCTATTCAGTAGGTTCTTATTAGTTATCTATTCTATATATAGTAGTGTGTACGTGTCAATCCCAATCTCCCAATTTATCCCTCTCCCATTATTCCCCCCTGGTAACCACAAGTTTGTTTTCTACATCTGTGACTCAACTTCTGTTTTGTAAATAGGTTCATTTGCACCATTTCTTTAGATTCCACATATAAGTGATATCATATGATATTTGCCTTTCTCTGTCTGACTTACTTCAATCAGTATGACAATCCCTAGGTCCATCCATGTTGCTGCAAATGGCATTATTTCGTTCTTTTTTATGGCTGAGTAATATTCCATTGTAGATATATACCACATCTTCTTTATCCATTCCTCCTTTGATGGACATTTAGGTTGCTTCCATGTCCTGGATATTGTAAATAGTGCTGTATTGAACATTGGGGTGCATGTATCCTTTTGAATTATGGTTTTCTCTGAATATATGCCCAGGATTGGGACTGCTGGATCATATGGTAGATCTATTTTTAGTTTTTAAAGGAACCTCTGTACTGTTCTCCATAGTGGCTGCACCAATCTACATTCCCACGAACAGTGTAGGAGGTCATTGTGGTTTTGAATTACATTCCCTGACAATTAGTTGATGTTGTATTTTCATGTGCCTGCTGGTCATCTGTATGTCGTCTTTGGGAAAATGCCTATTCAGGTCCTCTGCCCTTTTTTAAATTGGGTTGTTTAGGTTTTTTTGGTATAGAGTTGTATGAGCTGTTTATATATTTTGGATATTAACTGCTTATCAGAGATTATTTGCAAATATCTTTTCCCATTTAGTAGGTTGCCTTTTCATTTTATTGATGGTTTTCTTCACTGTGCAAAAGCTTTTAAGTTTGATTAGGTCCCATTTGTTTATTTTTGCTTTTGTTTCCCTTGCCTAAGGAGACAAATCCAAAAAAATATTGCTAAGGCCTATGTCAAATATTATACTGCCTATGTTTTCTTCTAGGAGTTTTATACTTTCTGATCTTACATTTAGGTCTTTAATACATTCTGAGGGGTTTTTTATGGTGTGAAGAAATATTCTAATCTCATTCTTTTACACGTAGTTGTCCAGTTTTCCCAGCACTACTTATTGAAGAGACTATTTCCCCATTGTATATTCTTAACTCCTTTGTCATAGATTAATTGACCATATTGCATGGGTTTATTTCTGGGCTATGATGTTCCATTGATCCATGTATCTGTTTTTGTGCCAATACCATGCTGCTTTGATTACTGTAGCTTTGTAGTGTAGTATGAAGTCAGAGAGCATGACACCTCCAGCTTTGTTCTTTTTTCTCAAGATTGCTTTGGCTATTTGGGATCTTCTGTGGTTCCATACAAATTTTAGGATTATTTATTTGTTCTTGTTCTGTGAAAAATGTCATGGGTATTTTGATAGGCATTGCATTAAATCTGTAGACTGCTTTGTGTAGTACAGATATTTTAACAATATTACTTCTTCTAATTCATGAATATAGGATGCCTTTCCATTTATTTGTATCATCTCCAGTTTCTTTTATCAATGTCTTATAGTTTTCAAAGTATATGTCTTTCTCCTCCTTGGTTAAATTTATTCTTACACATTTTATTCTTTTTGATACAATTGTAAATGGGATTGTTTTCTTGCTTCTCTTTTTCATAGTTAATTATTAGTGAATAGAAAAGCAACAGATTTCTGTATATTAATCTTATATCCTGCAACTTTATTGAATTCATTTATTCTAAAAGTTTTTTGGTGAAGACTTTAAGGTTTTCTATATACAGTATCATGTCATCTGCAAATATGATAGTTTTACTTCTTCCCGTCCAATTTGGATGCCTTTTTTTTCTTGACTGACTGCTATGGCTAGGACTTCCAACACTGTGTTGAATAGAAATGGTGAGAGTGGGCATCCTTGTCTTCTTCATGATCTAGGAAGAAAAGCTTTCTAGTTTTCCCCATTGAGTATGATGTTAGGTGGGTTTGTTATAAATGGCCTTTATTATCTTGAGAAATTTCCCTCTATACCAATTTTGATAAGAGTTTTTATTGTGTATGGATACTGAATTTTGTCAAATGCTTTTTCTGCATCTATTGAGAGATCATGTGACTTTTATCCTTCATTTTGTTTATTCGTATAGCCTTGGTTGTACAGGAGTCTTTCTGCCAATTTCCAGTTAGTTTTCAGTGGTAATTGTTCCACATGTAGATGTATTTTTGATGTGTTCATGGGAGGTAGATGAGTTCCATGTCCTCCTACTCTGCCATCTTGATCAATCCCCTTATCCTTCATTTTGTTAATGTGGTGTATCACATAGATTTATTTTGCAGATGTTGGACCATCCTTGCCTCCCTGGGATAAAAACCCACTTGATCATGATTTATGATCCTTTTTAATGTATTTTTGAATTCGGTCTGCTAATATTTTGTTAAGGATTTTTGCATCTGTATTCATCAGAGAAACTGGCCTGCAATTTCCATTTTTTTGTAGTGTCTTTGTCTGGTTTTGGTATCAGGGTAATGCTGGCCTCATAGAACAAGTTTGGGAGTGTTTTCTCCTCTTCAATTTTTTGGAATAGTTTGAGGATAGGCATTCCGTCTTCCTTAAATGTTTGGTAGAATTCCCCTGTGAAGCCATCTGATTTTGGACTTCTGTTTGTTGGGAGTTTTTTGATTTCCAATTCCATTTCAATACTAGTAACCAGTCTGTTTAGATTATCTGTTTCTTCCTGATTCAGTCTTAGAAGATTATATGTTTCTAGGAATTTATCCATTTCTTCTAGGTTGCCCAGTTTGTTGGTATGTAATTGTTCACAGTATTCTCTTATGATTGTTTGTATTTCTGTGATACCAGTTGTAAATTGTCCTCTTTCATTTCTAATTTTGTTTATTTGGGTCCTCTCTCGTTTTTTCCTAATAAGCCTGGCTAAAGGCTTATCAATTTTCTTTATCTTTTAAAAATACAGCTCTTGGTTTCATCGGTCTTTTCTGTTATGGGTTTATTTTTGGGGGGGGTCTCTATTTTGTTTATATCTACTCTGATCTTTTTTTTTTTTTTTTTTTTTTTTTGCTGTACGCGGGCCTCTCACTGCTGTGGCCTCTCCCGTTGCGGAGCACAGGCTCCGGACACACAGGCTCCACGGCCATGGCTCGCGGGCCCAGCCGCTGCGCGGCATGTGGGATCTTCCGGGATAGGGGCACGAACCCGTGTCCCCTGCATCGGCAGGCGGACTCTCAACCACTGCGCCACCAGGGAAGCCCTCTACTCTGATCTTTATTATTTTCTGTTCTTCTGCTGACTTTGGGTTTTGTTTGTTCTTATTTTTCTAATTGCTTTAGATGGTGGGTTAGGTTGTTTATTTGAGATTTTTCTTATATATTGAGGTAGGCCTGTATTACTATAAACTTCCCTCTTAGAACTGTTTTTGCTGCATCCCATAGATTTTGGAAAGTTGTGTTTTTATTTTCATTTGTCTCAGGGTATTTTCTTTTTCTTTTTCTTTTTCTTTTTTTTTTTTTGATGTGGACCAGTTCTAAAGTCTTTATTGTTTCTTACAATATTGCTTATGCTTTATGTTTTGGTTTTTATGGCTGCAAGTCATGTGGGATCTTAGCTCCCTGGCCAGGGGTAGAACCAGCACCCCCTTCATTGGAAGGCAAAGTCTTAACCATTGGACTACCAGGGAAGGCCCTGTCTCAGGGTATTTTCCGGTCTCCTCTTTGATTTCTTGGTTGACTCATTGGGTTGTTTTTTTTTTTCCGCTACGCGGGCCTCTCACTGTTATGGCCTCTCCCGTTGCAGAGCACAGGCTCCAGACATGCAGGCTCAGTGGCCATGGCTCACAGGCCCAGCCGCTCCGCGGCACGTGGGATCTTCCCAAACCGGGGCACGAACCCATGTCCCCTGCATCGGCAGGCGGACTCTCAACCACTGCGCCACCAGGGAAACCCTCATTGGGTTTTTAGTAGCATGTTGTTTAGTCTCTATGTGTTTGTGTTTATTTCCATTTTTCTTCCTGTAATAAATTTCTAGTTTCATACCACTGTGATCTGAAAAGATACTTGGTATATTTTCTATCCTCTTAAATGTGTTGAGACTTGTTTGGTGGATGAGCATATGATCTATTCTAGAGAACATTCCATGTGCATGTGAAAAGAATGTGTATTCTGTTTTTGGATGGGATGTCCTGTAGGTACCTATTAAGTCCAGCTGGTCTAATGTGTCGTTTAATGTCACTGTTTCCTTATTGGTTTTCTGTTTGATAATCTGTCCATTGATGTAAGTGGGGTGTTAAAGTCCCCTAATATTATTGTTTTATTGTCAATTCCTCCCTTTATTTCTGTTATGCAATGCAGTGTTATTAACTATAGTTGCCCTGCTGCACCTTACATCCCCATGACTTATTTTATAACTGGAAGTTTGTGTCTTTTGGCTGCCTTCACCCATTTTACCTACCCCCTACTCCCTGCCTTTGGCAAGTACCAATCTGTTCTCTGTCTCTATTAGCTTGGCTTTTCTTTTTTAAGATTTCACATACAAGTAAGATCATACAGTCTTTCTCTTTCTTGTCTGACTTATTTCACTTAGCATAATGCCCTCAAGAGCCATCCATGTAAATTTTCAATTGTAGCTATATTTTGCAGTTCTAATGTTTCCATTCTATTCTATTTTGTATCTATTTCCCTGCTGTTATTTTCCATTCATTTCAAGAGTGTTCACACTTACTTCTTAGAGCACAGTTATGTGAGCTTTTTAAAATCTTTTATAATTCCAGCACTGTATCATCTTGGTGCTGGGATCTGTTGTCTTTCCCTTATAAGTTATGGAGATTTTCATAGTTCTCTGTATATCAAATAATTTTGGGTTATATATTAGACATTTTGAATATTATGTTATGAGCCTTATTTAGTTCCTATGGAGAATAATAGTTAAGTTTTTCAGGCAGCTGACAGTTTAGGGTACAAGTGCTTACTGGCCTTCAGGGGCTGTTTCTTATGTCAGTTCATGTTGTCAAGGTGTTTTCAGTGCTACTTGGATAATGTGGATCACCCAGTGGCCAGTCTGAGACCTGTAAAATGGTCTACTCCATAATTTGGTTCTCAAAGACTTTAGTATTCTGTTTAGGGTCAGATCCACCCAAGCACAGTTTGGGGGTAAGTCCAGGGGTCATAAACAACGTTATGGTGTCATTTTCTTGATCTCTTTCCTTTCTGCATTCTTCCAGATACTTCTTGGCTTCCAGGAGTCCCCCTCTTCCTGGACTTTTTGCTAGAAAGCTAGGCTTTCGTTTTCCCACTCTGGAGTATACTTCCTGCAACTATGTCTGCCTCTGGAGCCAAGAGGCAGGAGGACAGAGACAGGAAAAAAAATAGGGATTCTCCCCCTCCCTCAGAGTTTTAGACGCCTGCCTGGCCATCACTGCCATATTATAATGGGATTTCCTGGGGGTCTAGGGTGGAGCTAAATGACAACATAGAGGATTTCCCTAATTTGCTCATACCCTTGGGGTCCCTTTCCCTTCTCTTCAGACCAGAGAAGCTTTTTGGAGTACTTTTGGTCCACACCCAGTTTTAAGCTGCTATTGAGTTCAGGCCAGAGATTACTGTAGGGACCACAAGAAAGGTAACTCACCATAGGATTGGTGTAACTTCAAATACTGGCTTCCTTCTCCAACCCACCTGCTACCATTTATTTCAGAGCCCTTAGGTAACTGATTTATACATCTGCCCAAGGTTTTTAGTTGCATTCAAATGAAAGAGATGGAGTGGGGTATCATACTCCCATCTTAATCCTTGTGTGTATATTTACATTTCCATTAATCACTAAAAGAATTTTCTAAGCACTGTTTACTTAATTTGTGTGGAATACAAAAGAAAATGGAACATTTATTTGAATACATACCAAAAATTTTAAGTAAATTTCATAACTTTATAAAGTAGACAAAATCCGGAGGGGCCAAGTTTATTTCTGGATAATGGAATGATAAAGAAAGGGACAATATCCTTGCCCTCCCAAGACCTCATGCAACACTGGTCCTTACTCTCTGAAGGGTAAAGTCTGTCTTATGATTATGAGGTGTCAGGGACTTCATGGGTTGCATTTTAATTAAGCACCCCTGCAAGAATATAGATAAAACAAAGCCTTCCTTTTGGAGAAATGTCAGGCTGTGTGGCTGACCAGCTGGTGTAATTTGGGGGTTTGGAGACCTACTGTCAGTCCTCATTTCACATTGTTGAATGACAACCTATTCTGCCATGGTTGCCACATATGACCATACAGGTTGAAGACTACTGACAAGAGAAACTTCTCTTTTTTTCCATGGATTTTGAAACGAATGGCACCTCCCAGAGATGTGTGCATTTTGGCTGCATGCTCTGCTCATGGCAACGTCCTGGACAATTAGAAAAATTATAATGTGGCAATGACAACATGTTATCTCTTTCCTTCATTTACTCTCTGCCTCTTTCTTCCTCTCCCAGTGCTGGAGGAAGATGACCATTACCTCTCCAGAGTCTTTGAATCTCCCTAGAAGAAGCCATCCATTCTCCCAGAGTGCCCCGACAGGACTGAACCACATGGGCTGGCCAGAGCCCATACCTGACATTGGTGAGTTACATGCCTCTCTCTTTTCCTTCACACTCCGGTGTCCTGGCAAAAAGGACAAGACGTGAGATCATGTTGTTGACAGCTGTGTTTACTTGTCTGGCAGAAGTAGCTTGAATGTGAGAAATAAACCATTGTCTTTAACTCCTTCAATTAGGAAGAGGTCCCTAGCACTCTGATAAAGGGAATTCTTGGCTTGAGGAAGATTCCATTACTGAATCCGTAAACGTGGCTCCATTCACTTATTTTGAGCAGAACTACTGACCATCCCTTGAAACTTGTAATAGGGTATAACTTACAGAGAGAGAGTTGTCTAATCTAGTGATGAAACCTGGGTGTTTTCCCTTCTGGGGGACAAGCCTCTTCCTTGAGTTTTATGGCAGCCTGTCTGAGTCCCTTTCCCAAAACTATGGTAAGCAGCATCACATCACATATTTGTCCATAAATGGGCTGATTTTTGTGCCAGAAGGAAACTGGGACCCAGTGAGGGCCAGGATGGGGCATCCTCATGCACAGCTACCACCCTTCCTGGACTTAACCCAGGAAGGGCTGGACACAGTGAAAATGCTCAAGGCTCCTTGTGCAAGGACAGATGTTGCGTCTCAGGTCTTGAGCAGGTGCGGATTATGTTAGATGGCAACCTTATGGTTTAAAGGCATCCAGCTGGCCGAAGGAAGAGGCCAAATCTGGTGTTTAAAAAGGATAAAGAAGAGTAAAAGCCTTAGACAGGGTTGAAAAAACAAAATAGCTGCACCTGCCAAACATGTACTTTTCCAGACTTGGGGAGTAGGCATTCAAGGATGTCTGTAGTTTGATCCTATTGGAGCTAAAGACCTGTAGAAAGCAGGTGAGGTTAGCAAAAGATGATATGGGAGAATAGGGGCTGGGCCCTGATCATTAGAGTGTGGCATATGCTGTGCTGAGGAGTCAGCTCTGATACAGACATGAGTCCTGACCTCTGAATCTGACTCAGTGCATACTGGGTGCTGGTCCTGGGGGAGTTGGCTACTCAGATTAGCCAGTAGCCATGATTTTTTTCCATTAGCACATGTCTGTGCTTATGCTGCATCATGCAGTGGATTTTAATCTTCCCCAGATATAGCTGTAATCTTAAATTCACAATAAGCAAAGTCATGAAATGGTGTTTGACATCTGCTGAAAGAATCCTTTCATGGGAAAAGAGAGTTCTAACATAAACTCTTCATTAAGTCGTGGAATAGGTTAGAGGCTCATGGAAGAGTGACAGTAATGGGTGAGAGTAGCATTTTTCCTGGAATCATCTTGATTTTGGCTCTTGAAGTTAGAAACTTCTTACAAATTCAAGCTCGATAATCATATGTTCCTATTAATTCAGAGCCTCATTTGAATGAATTAGCAGATATATTTATTGTAGAATAAGAGATTTTTAAAACCTCAATGTCACATGTCCCTCAGCATGCCTGCATGCTGAGGACACTGCTCTGGAAGTCAAAGGTCAGGGCTCTGGCTTCAGCTGCTCTTCATGTGGGGATGAGAAATTGGGCACTTCCCTCCATTTCTCTATCTCATACTTCTCTTTATTTTAAAAAAAGAGAATAATTCCTGTATTCATCAGACTAATATGAGGGGCTAGCTTGGGTCTCTGTATTTAGCTTAGAAAAGCTTTCTTTTCTTCAATTATTGCTTCCACTCCAACTGCTCTATTCCAAACTTCTGGGGTTTCTTTCTACGGATTGTATTCCCAGGATCTATCCCCAGAATCTCTCATTATTTTCTGCTTTTCCTCTCTGTTCTGGGAGAATATCTCAGTTTTATCTTCTGCTTTGCTTTTCTGGTTTTACCTCATCTGCTGTTCATTGCCTTCATTAATATTTGTGATTCATTGATCATGTTTTTAATTTCCATACCTTATTTCCAATGTCCTCTAGAAGTTCATTAAAAACAGAAAGTTGGGAGTTTTGTAAAATTTTCTCCTGTTCATGTTTTATAAATTCATTTCCAAATTCATATGCTTTTAACTGGTAATTTTTTTATAGGTGAAATTTCTCTATTTGCTTATCTTTACAGACATCAATTCTTCGCCAGCAATGGCTTGTTGTCAGGTAGCACTTGAGACAACATCCTTTCAGAGATTATTACAGGTTCCTCTTAAAATCCTTCAAGCATAGCTGAAGCAGGAAAAGTTAAGCTTGCCTATAATGCGTATCATGGGTTCAGTCACCTTGGTGCAGGAGCTTTAAGCAGTCCCAGCGAGAGGTTTGCCTCTTTCCAGCACTTCTTCTCTACGTCTGGTGGAGTAGTCAAGAATTAGCCTGATGTGGGAGCATGCCACCCTCTGCTCCACAAGTCGGTGTCCAGGATAAACTCTACCACACCCACTCCTCTGTGAGTGGAGCCAGCAGGGCCAGATATGACTCTGTGAGCCCCTAGCATGATGGCTGCACACAGCATCACGTAAAGCCCTCTGCAGCTCCAGAACATTTGTTGAAAAGACTGTTTTTCCCTTTGAATGGTCTTGACCCCCCTGTCGAAAGTAAGCTGATCACAGATGTATGGATTTATTCCTGGACTGTCAACTGTATTCCACTGATATATGTCTATTCTTGTACTAGTTCCACACTGTCTTGTTTACCATTACTTTGTAGTAGGTTTGAAATCAGAAAGTGGAGTCTTCCTACTTTCCCCTTCTTTTTCAGGAATGTCTTAGCTATTCTGAGTCCCTTGCAATTCCATATGACTTTTAGAATCGGGTTGTCAATTTCCACAAAGATACCAGTTGAGATTCTGATAAGGATTTTATTGAATCTGTACATGAGTTTGGAGAGCACTGTCATCTTAACAGTGTTGAGTTTTCTGATCTATGAACATAGGACTTTTTTCCCATTTATTTAGATCTTCTTTTGTTTCTTTCAGCAACATTTTGTCATTTTCAGAATACAAGTTTTTACTTCCCTTGAAAAATTCATTCCTAAGTACTTTATATAATTTTTGATGTATTGTGAATGAAATTGTCTCCTGAATTCCATTTTCAGACTGGTCATTAAAAGTGCATAGAGGGGCTTCCCTGGTGGTGCAGTGGTTGAGAATCTGCCTGCCAATGCAGGGGACACGGGTTCGAGCCCTGGTCTGGGAAGAGCCCACATGCCGCGGAGCAATTAGCCCCGTGAGCCACAATTACTGAGCCTGCGCATCTGGAGCCTGTGCTCCGCAATAAGAGAGGCCGCGATAGTGAGAGGCCTGCACACCACGATAAAGAGTGGCCCCCACTTGCCACAACTAGAGAAAGCCCACGCAGAGAAGCAAAGACCCAACACAGCCATAAATAAATAAATAAATAAATAAACAAACAATTTTTTAAAAAGTGCATAGAAATACAATTGACTTTTGTATATTGATCTCGTATCCTGCAACCTTGCTGAACTCATTTATTAGTTCTAGTTTTTTAATGGATTCCTTAGGATTTTCTACACACCAGATCATGTTATCTATAAGCAGAGACAGTTTTACTTCTTCCTTTCCCATCTGGATGTCTTTTTTTTCTTGCCTAAGTGCCCTGATTAGAGCCTCCAGTACTGTACATTTGAATAAAAATGGCAAGAATGGACTTCATTGCTTTTTTTCCCTGATTTTAGGGGGAAAGCATCCCATCTTCACCATTAAGTATGATGTTAGCTGCAGGTTTTTCACAGATGCCCTTTATTGGGTAAATAAAGTTCCTATATTCCTAGTTTGGCAAGTTTTTTTTGTCACAAGAGAGTGTTGGATTTTTGTCAAATCCTTGTCCTGTCTATTGAGATAATCATGCAACTTTTGTTCTTTATTCTGTGGATGTGGTGTATTACATTAATTGATTTTCAGATGTTAAACAACCCTTGCATTTCTGAGATAAATCTCACTTGGTCAAGACGTGTAATTCTCATTATATTTTGCTGAATTTGGTTTGCTAGTATTTTGTTGAAGATTTTTGCATCCATATCCATAAGAGATATTGGTCTGTAATTTTCTTTTCTTTTAATGTCTTTGTCTGGTTTTGGCCTCATAAAATAATTTGGGAAATCCTCCCTCATCTTCTATTTTCTCAATAGTTTGTGAAGAATTGGTATTAATTCTTTTTTCAATGTTTGGTAGAATTCAGGGGTGAAGCCAACTGGGTGTGGGCTTTTCTTTGTAGGCAGTCTTGTTATTACTGATTCAATCTCTACTTGTTATAGAGCTATTCAGATTGTCTATTTCTCTTGAGTAGGTTTTGATAGTTTGCATCTTTCTAGGAATTTGTCCATTTTATCGAAGTCATCTAACCATTGGTGTACAGTTGTTCAGTCTTCTCTTATAATCCTTTTTATTTCTGGAAAGTCAGAAGTAATGCCCCTTCTTTTATTTCTGATTCTGGTAATGAGTCCTCTTCTTTCACTTGGTCAAATCAGCTAAAGGTCTGTCAATTCTGTTGCTTTTCCCTAAGAACCAGCATTTGGTTTCTTTTATTTTCTGTTTTTTCTCTAGTCTCTATTTCTGTTTCTCAATATTTCTGTTCTCCATTGTGCCTCTACTAACTCCTACTCTAACCTGTATTGTTTCCTTCCTTGTGCTTGTTTTAGGTTTAGTTTTGCTCTTTTTTTCCCTGTGTCATTAGGTGCAGATCCAGTTGTTGATTTGAGACTTTTCTTCTTTCTTAATACAGGTATTTGCAGCTATAAGTTTCCCTCTGAGCACTGCTTTACCTGTCTTCATAACTTTTGGCATATTTTGTCTTCATTTACATTTATATCAAGGTATTTTCCGATTTTTCTTTTGATTTCCTCTTGGATCCATTAGTTATTTAGGAGTTTGTTATTTAATTTCCACATATTTGTGAGTTTCTCAAATTTCCCTTATTATTGATTTCTAATTTCATTCCATTGTGGTCAAAGAATACATTTTGTATTATTTCCATACTTTTAAATTTGTGGACGTTTGTTTTATGGACTAACACACAGTCTAGCCTGGAGAATGTTCCATATACACTTGAGAAGAAAGTATACTCTGTTATTGTTGGAAAGTATACTCTGTTCTATATATGACTATTATGCCTAAATGGTTTATGGTGTAGGTCAAATATTCTACTTCCTTGATCTTCTGTATAGTTGCTCTATCCATTATTGAAAGTTGGGCATAAACCTCCAACTGTTATTGTTGAATTATCTATTTCTCCCTTCATTTCTGTCAGTTCTTGCTTTATGTACTTTAGTGCTCTGTTATTAGGTAGGTGGATATATATTTATACTTAAATCTTCCTGATGGATTAACCCTTTTATTGTTATAAAATGCCCTTCTTTGTCTCTAGTGTCTTTTGTTTTTTGTATTTTTTAATTTTTTTAATTGGAGTATAACTGCTTTACAATGCTGTGTTCATTTCTGCTATATGATGAAGTGAATCAGCTATATGTATACATATATCCCCTCCCTCTTAAACCTCTCTCCCACCCCCCCATCCCACCCATCTATGTCATCACAGAGCACCAAGCTGAGCTTCCTGTGATTTATAGCAGGTTCCCACTAGCTATCTATTTTACACATGGTAGTGTATTTATGTCAAATCTAATCTTCTAGTTCATCCCACCCTCCCCTTCCCCCACTGTGTCCACATGTCCGATCTCTACATCTGCGTCTCTATTCCTGCACTGGAAGTAGGTTCATCTGTACCATTTTTCTGGATTCCACATATATGCATTAGTATATGATATTTGCTTTTCTCTTCCTGACTTACTTCACTCTGTATGACAGACTGTAGGTCCATCCACATCTCTACAAATGACCCAATTTCGTTCCTTTTTAGGGCTGAGTAATATTCCATTGTATACAGGTACCACATCTTCTTTATCCATTTAACAGTCGTTGAACATTTAGGTTGTTTCCATTTCCTGGCTATTGCAAATAGTGCTTAAATGAACATTGTGGTACATGTGTCCTTTTGAATTAGTTTTCTCAGGATATATGCCCAGTAGTGGGATTGCTCGGTCATATGGTAGTTCTCTTTTTAATTTTTTGTGGAACCTCCATACTGTTCTCACAGTGGCTGTATCAATTTACATTCCCACCAACAGTTCAAGAAGGTTCCCTTTTCTCCACACCCTCTCCAGCATTTATTGTTTGTTTATTTTTTGATGATGGCCATTCTGACCCATGTGAGGTGATACCTCATTGTAGTTTAGATTTGCATTTCTCTATTAATTAGTGATGTTGAGCATGTTTTCATGTATTTGTTGGCCATCTGTAAGCCTTCTTTGGAGAAATGTCTATTTAGGTCTTCCACCCATTTTTTGATTTGGTTGTTTGTTTTTTTGGTGTTGAGCTGCATGAGCTGTTTGTATATTTTGGAGATTAATCCTTTGTCAGTTGCTTCATTTGCAAATATTTTCTCCCATTCTGAAGTTTGTCTTTTTGTCTTGTTTATGGTTTCCTTCATTGTGCAAGAGCTTTTAAGTTTCATTAGGTCCCATTTGTTTGGTTTGTTTTTTTTTTTTTTACCATTACTCTAGGAGGTGGGTCAAAAAAGATCCTGCTGCAATTTATGTCAAAGAGTGTTCTGCCTATGTTTTCCTCTAAGAGTTTTATGGTGTCTAGCTTTACATTTAGGTCATTAATCCATTTTGAGTTTATTCTTGTGTATGGTGTTAGGGAGTGTTCTAATTTCATACTTTAACATGTAGCTGTCCAGTTTTCCCAGCACCATTTATTGAACAGGATCTCTTTTCTCCATTTTATATTCTTGCCTCCTTTGTCATAGATTAGGTGTCTGTAGGTGTGTGGGTTTATCTCTGGGCTTTCTATCCTGTTCCATCGATCCATATTTCTGTTTTTGTGCCAGTACCATGCTGTCTTGATCACTGTACCTTTGTAGTATCGTCTGAAGTCAGGGAGCCTGATTCCTCCAGCTCTGTTTTTCTTTCTCAAGATTGCTCTGGCTATTCAGGGTCTTTTGTGTTTCCATACAAATTGTAAGATTTTTTCTCCTAATTCTGCAAAGAATGCCACTGGTAATTTGATAGGGATTGCATTGAACGTGTAGATTGCTTTGGGTAGTATAGTCATTTTCACAATATTGATTCTTCCAATCCAAGAACATGGTATATTTCTCCATCGGTCTGTGTCACCTTTGATTTCTTTCATCAGTGTTTTATAGTTTTCTGAGTACAGGTTTTTTGCCTCCTTAGGTAGATTTATACCTAGGTATTTTATTCTTTTTGTTGCGAGGGTAAATGGGATTGTTTCCTTAATTTCTCTTTCTGATCTTTCGTTGTTAGTGTATAGGAATGCAGGAGATTCCTGTGCATTAATTTTGTATCCTGTAACTTTACCAAATTGATTAATTAACTCTAGTAGTTTCCTGGTGGCATCTTTAGGATTTTCTATGTATAGTATCATGTCATCTGCAAACAGTGATGGTTTTATTTCTTCTTTTCCAATTTCTATTCCTTTTACTTCTTTTTCTTCTCTGATTGCCATGGCTAGGACTTCCAAAACTATGTTGAATAATAGTGGTGAGAGTGGACATCCTTGTCTTGTTCCTGATCTTAGAGGAAATGCTCTCAGTTTTTCACCACTGAGAATGATGTTTGCTGTGGGTTTGTCATATATGGCCTTTATTATGTTGAGGTAGATTCCCTCCATGCCCACTTTCTGGAGAGTTTTTATCATAAATGGGTGTTGAATTTTGTCAGAAGCTTTTTCTGCATCTATTGAGATGATCATATGTTTTTTATTCTTTAATTTGTTAATATGGTGTATCACATTGATTGATTTGCATATATTGAAGAATCCTTGCATTCCTGGGATAAATCCCACTTGATCATTGTGTATGATCCTTTTAATGTGTTGTTGGATTCTGTTTGCTAGTGTTTTGTTGAGGATTTTTGCATCTATGTGATATTGGCCTGTAATTTTTGTGTGTGTGTGTGACATCTTTGTCTGGTTTTGGTATCAGGGTGATGGTGGCCTTGTAGAATGAGTTTGGGAGTGTTCCTCCCTCTGCTATATTTTAGAAGAGTTTGAGAAGGATAGGTGTTAGCTCTTCTCTAAACGTTTCATAGAATTCACCTGTGAAGCCATCTGATCCTGGACTTTTGTTTGTTGGAAGATTTTAAATTACAGTTTCAATTTCATTACTTGTGGTTGGTCTGTTTATATTTTCTAATGCTTCCTGGTTCAGTCTGGAAAGTTGTACCTTTCCAAGAATTTGGCTATTTCTTCCACGTTGTCCATTTTATTGGCATATAGTTGCTTGCAGTAGTCCTTATGATCCTTTGCATTTCTGCAGTGTCAGTTGTAATTTCTTCCTTTTCATTTCTAATTTTATTGATTTGTGTCCTCTTCCTTTTTTCTTTTTTTTAAAAAATAAATTTATTTATTTATTTATTTTTTGCTGTGTTGAGTCTTTGTTGCTGCGCATGGCTTTCTCTACTTGCAGCAAGCAGGGGCCACTCTTCGCTGCAGTGCACAGGCTTCCCATTGCAGTGGCTTGTCTTGTTGAAGAGCATGGGCTCCAGATACGAAAAGCCCTGGCGTGTTGGGCTCAGTAGTTGTTGCACATTGGGCTCAGTAGTTGTGGCACGTGGGCTCAGTAGTTGTGGCGCACAGGCTTAGTTGCTCCACAGCATGTGGGATCTTCCCAGGCCAGGGCTCGAAACCGTGTGCCCTGCATTGGAAGGCGGATTCTTAACCACTGTGCCACCAGGGAAGCCTCTCCCTTTTTTGTTGATGATGCTAGCTAAAGTTTTATCAATTTTGTTTATATTCTCAAAGAACAAACTTTTAGTTTTATTCATCTTTGCTATTGTTTTCTTCATTTCTATTTGACTTATTTCTGCTCTGATCTTTATGATTTATTTCCTTCTACTGATTTTAGGTTTTGTTTGTTCTTTCTCTGTTTGCTTAGGTGTAAGGTTAGATTGTTTATTTGAGATTTTTCTTGTTTCTTGAGGTGAGATTGAATTGCCATAAACTTCCCTCTTAAAACTGCTTTTTGCTGCATCCAATAGGTTTTGGGTCACCATGTTTTTGTTGGCATTGTTTCTATGTATGTTTTTAATTTCCTCTTTCCTCTTGATTTCTTCAGTGATCTCTTGGTTATTTAGCAGTGCACTGTTTAGCCTCCATGTGTTTGTGGTTTTTACAGTTTTTTTCCTGTAATTGATTTTTAATCTCATAGCATGTGGTCAGAAAAGATGCTTGATACAATTTCAATTTTCTTAAATTTCCCGAGGCTTGATTTGTGACCCAAGGTGTTATCTATCCTGGCGAATGTTCCATGTGCACTTCAGAAGAAAGTGTATTTGGCCACTTTCAGGTGGAATGTCCTATAAATATCAATTAAATCTATCTGGTCTATTTAAAGCTTGTGTTTCCTTATTTATTTTCTGTCTGGATGATCTGTCCATTGGTGTAAGTGGGGTGTTAAAGTCCCCCAATATTATTGTGTTACTGTCGAGTTCTCCTTTTATGGCTGTTAGCATTTGCCGTATCTATTGATGTGCTTCTATGTTGGGTGCATAAATATTTATAATTGTTATATCTTCTTCTTGGATTGATCCCTTGATCATTATGTAGTGTCATTCCTTATCTCTTGTAACAGTCTTTATTTTAAAGTCTATTTTATCTGATATGAGTATTGCTACTCCAGCTTTCTTTTAATTTCCATTTGCATGGAATATATTCTTCCATCCCCTCACTGTAAGTCTGTATGTATCCCTAGGTCTGAAGTGGGTCTCTTGTAGACAGCATATATAGAGGTCTTATTTTTGTATCCATTCAGCCACACTGTGTCTTTTGGTTGGAGCATTTAATCCATTTACATTTAAGGTAATTATCAATATGTATGTTCCTATTACCATTTTCTTAATTGTTCTGGGTTTGTTTTTGTGGGTCTTTTTCTTCTCTTGTGTTTCCTGCCTATTGAAGTTCCTTTAGCATTTGTTTTAAAGCTGGTTTGGTGGTGCTGAATTCTCTTGGCTTTTGCTTGTCTGTAAAGCTTTTGATTTCTCTGTCGAGTCTGAATGAGATCCCTGAGTAATCTTGGTTATAGATTTTTCCCTTTCATCACTTTAAATATACCCTGCCACTCCCTTCTGGCCTGCAGAGTTTCTACTGAAAAATCAGCTGATAACCTTATGGGGATTCCTTTGTGTGTTATTTTTTGCTTTTCCCTTGCTGCTTTTAATATTTTTTCTTTGAATTTAATTTTTGTTAGTTTGATTAATATGTGTCTCGGTGTGTTTCTTCTAGGGTTTATCATGTATGGGACTCTCTGCACTTCCTGGATTTGGGTGGCTATTTCCTTTCCCATGTTAGGGAAGTTTTTGACTATAATCTTTTAAAATATCTTCTCAGACCCTTTCTTTTTTTGTCTTCTTCTTCTCGGACCCCTGTAATTCAAATATTGGTGCATTTAGTGTTGTCCCAGAGGTCTCTGAGACTGTCTTCAATTCTTTTCATTATTTTTTCTTTATTCTGCTCCTCAGCAGTTATTTCCACCATTCTATCTTCCATCCCACTTATTCATTCTTCTGCCTCTGTTATTCTGCTATTGATTCCTTCTAGTGTATTTTTCATTTCTGTTATTGCGTTGTTCATCTCTGTTTGTTTGTTCTTTAGTTCTTCTAGGTCCTTGTTAAAGATTTCTTGTATTTTCTCAATCCATGCCTCCATTCTATTTCTGAGATTTTAGATCATCTTTACTATCATTACTCTGAATTCTTTTTCAGGTAGGTTGCCTATTTCCTCTTCATTTATTTGGTCTTGTAGTTTTTTACCTTGCTCCTTCATCTGTAGCATATTATTTTGTCATCTCATTTTTTTTGATGGGTAGGACTGTGTTCCTTTCTTACTGGGTGTTTGTCCTGAGGCATCCAGCACTGCAGTTTGCAGGCAGTTGGGTAGAGCCAGGTCTTGGTGCTGGGATGAGGACCTCTGGGAGAGCTCACACTGATTAATATTCCCTCAGGTCTGAGGTTCTCTGTTAGTCCAGTGATTTGGACTCGGTGCTCACACCACAGGAACTCAGGCCCAACCCCTGGCCCGTGAACCAAGATCCTGCAAGCCACGTGGCATGACAAAAAAAAAAAATTTGGAACAGAACAATAACAAGGAATTAAAAAATTAAATAAAATTAGAAAACTAACAGATATATTAGAAAAAAATATATAAATCAGAGAACTGGAAGGTAAAACCGAACCACAATAGCAAAAAAAAAAAAAAAGTCCAGAAAAGGCCTTGGCTGTAGGGGGCGGGCCTTAGGCAGGAGGGGTTTAGGTGGGGGCAGGGTCGAGGATCAGGACCAACGTGGCCACATAAGGCACTGGGGGATATGGGGGCAGGGCTTAGGCGGCCTTGGAGCACAGAGGATCAGGCCTGGGACCCCAGCAGGCTCCCCAGGGCCCAAGTGGGCAGGGGAAACACTAGCTGTGTTCCCCTCCAATCCTCTCAACCCCCAAGGGTCTCTCCCCATCCCCATTGATACCTGCGTGGTCAGTGGGCCTCTCCAGGTGTGGGAACCTCTCCTCTCCTCCAGCCAGCCCTCAGGGGTGCCAGTCCCATCCCACCTCCACTTCTCCTACCCCCTCACTCACCCCCACATCCTACCTGGTTGCTTGGGGATTCCTCCCATCCTCTTGGTGTCAAGGTCCCCCACCAGAGTCTGGTAGGTGCCCTAGCTGTGATGCAAACTCCATGTCCTCTTACTCCATCCCCTAGTGTGTTTTGTTTTAAAGTCTATTTTATCTGATATCAACAGAGCCACTCCAGCTTTCTTGTGGTTGCTGTTTACATGATATATCTTTTTTCCATCTTTTTACTTTCAAGTTATTTGTGTCTGAATCTAAAATGTGTCTCCTATAGACAACATATAGGTGAATCGTGCTTTTTATCCGATACTCTGTCTTTTAATTGGATTGTTTAATTCATTTACATTTAGTGTTGTTATTGATATAGTTATATTTACATCTGCCATTTTACTTTTTATTTCCTATATTTTTGAGTACTTTTTAGTGGTTGCTCTAGGGTTTAACATATACATCTTTTAAATTTTATTGTATTGAAGTTAGTTGATTTACAATGTTGTGTTAATTTCTACTGTACAGCAAAGTGGTTCAGTTATACATATGTATACACACAGTTATACATATGTATACACAGTTATACATATGTATACACACAGTTATACATATGTATACACAGTTATACATATGTATACATCATATATATATATTGAATATAGTTCCCTATATAGTAAGAACTTGTTGTTTATCGTGTACATCTTAACTTATTAGAATCAACTTCAACTGTATATTAGCTTAATTCCAGCAACATATAGAAATATTATTCCTACATAGCTCTATTCCCTTTGTCCCCTTTGTGGTATTACTGTTATACATATATGACATCTATTAATGTTACAAACCCAACAATGCATTGTTAAAATTATTACTCTACCATCTGTCATTTTCCTAGCTATTACAGCTTTGCTCCCACCCACCTCCTTTGTGCTAGTATTAGCGGATACAGTCTAGATATATTATATTTCTATATGTTGTAGGCCAAACAATACATTAGATACATATTATTTTATACAATTGGTTTTTAAATCAGTTAAGAGAAAAAAGGAAAAAAATAGGAATTTATCTTTTATAATTACATAATTACCTTTGCTAGTGCTCTATTTTTGTTCATGTGTATTTGAATTACCATCTGGGGTCACTTGCTTTCAATCTGAAGAACTTAGGTCTTGCTTGTAAGTTGGGTCTGCTAGCAACAAATTCTCTCAGAGTTTATCCAAGAAAGTCTATTCTGCCTTTGTTTTTGAAAGATAGCTTTGCTGGATATAGGACTCTTGGTTGAGAGGCTTTTTATTTTTTTCTTTCAGTACTTTTAATATTATCCCACCACCTCTGGCCTCCACAGCTTCTGCAGGGAAGTCAGCTGTTCATCTTTCTGGGGTTCCCTTGTAAGTTATATATAATTTTTCTCTTGCTGCTTTCAAGATTTTCTCCTTGTCTTTTGCTTTCAGCATATTTAAGATGATGTGTCTGTTTGTGGGTCTCTTTCCATTTATCCTACTTAGAATTTGTTGTGCTTCCTAGATATGTAAATTTCTATTTCTCAGTAAGTTTTGGAAGTTTTCCACTATTATTTCTTTGAAGTTTTTTTTTCTTCTTTCTCTCTCTTCTCTTTCTGCTACTCCCATTATACATATGTTGGTGCAGTTAATGGTGCTCCTCCATTTGCTCCTGGCTGGGAAAGGAGGTCTCTGCCTGGTACCCGCCTCCAGGAAATCCTTCCACCTAATGATAATGGTGCTGGGGGACTGTTCCTTATTACTCTGAGGCTGTGTTCATTTTTTTTTCATTCTTTTTTTCATTGTGTTCTTCAGTTTGCATAATCTCTATCAATCTCTTCAAGTATGCTGGTTCTTTTTTCCCGCCAATTCAAACCTACTGTTGAGACCCTCTAGTGAATTTTTTTATTTTAGTTATTGTACTCTTCAACTCTAGAACTTCCATTTTCAAAAAATAATTACTATCTATCTACTGATGTTCTCTATTTGCTGCAACTTGTGTTAAAAAACAAAATTCAACTGAGTAAAACTGAAGATCTATTTGCCTTTATTCAATAATTCATGGACAGCATCCCACGTAGCAAGCAGAAATGTGCTCTGAGAAGCTGCACAAATTGGAAAGTTTTTATAGGTAGAAAGAGGGTATGACAAAGAAGTAAAAGAATAGATTGTTTCAGGCAAGGTTACATTCCCTTAGGGAAAGGCAGGGATCTTAGGGAGTTTACCTCACTAATACTAACCAGGAAATTTCAGACTGATTGGTTTAAAATCCACTCCTGGGAGAGGCTGAAACTGCAGTTAGGTCAGGTATTACGTCTTACTGGGGCTTAACACAAGTGTCTCCATTTAGGGCTTTTAAATTTTTTTTTAACAATTCTCCTTTGATCTCTCCCTGAGATATGTAATCAAAATTTAAGGCAGTAGCACCACTCTCAGTTATACCACTCTATGGTTCTCACAACTTTCATTGATCCTTGATTTTTGCTTTATGGGGTTTTTGTTTTGTTTTGTTTTCTGAACATCTGTGGCATTCACAGGTCACAGGACTTCAGGTTCACATTTTTTAAGTAGGTCACTTCCTCCATATCTTTTTCAGTGTTCCAATCTGAGGGAGATCATTTGCTTGGTGGCTAGTGCCCACAAACATGCATTTAAAGCTTTTGAGAGGACACAACACACCAGAGAGGTTATTATGACTATTATAAGTAGGATAATTCTCAATGTTCATAAAGCATTTGGAGCTATGGTCCCCATGACCCAAACCAATCAAAATCAAATAAGTCAAAAAAAGACCCCATTGAAGGGTCTTTTTAAGCCAAATGGCTTGTTCAGTGATTTATGTGACTGAGCTTCAGCTTCCCCAGAAGTGTCAATCCAGGTGCAGCAGGTGGTGTAGGCCACAGCACAGACATCTCCTTGCTCAGCTTAAAGATAATCCAACTTTGGTTAGAGAGTGTAAGGATCTTTGCCAGGAAGCCAGTATCTTTGCAACTGAATCTGCAGTGTCTCCAAGAATTAAGGAATGGTTTCTAATCATACTCTCATTTGTGTTTACTTCCATGTAAGGGGTTAGTCAGGTTTTTAGCACAAATGGGAAGAGAATCTTCTAGTCTGAAATAAAAAGTTGTTCTAAATTCCAGAGGTTACTCCCTTTAGCAGTGGTCTGGGAGGTATGGGTGATGGCATTATCTTTCCAGGCCAATGCCAGAGTAAAGGAAAGAAAGGGAAGAAGAGAAGTATTAAGTCTTGATTCAGCACCTTGGGTGGAAGCAGATTTCATTGATGCTGACATATTTTACAATAGAGATAACCTGTATTTGACTAGTAAGCCCAGGTAGAATAAAAGTTTTTTATCTGCATTATAGTCAATGTTGATAACTCTAAAAACATGTCTGTTTTAATTAAGCCAATGAACTTAAACTAGCTTTAATACTGAATATTTTCTCGGATCACATGAACCTGAAAAGCATTTGGGTTAGTTTATATTTCTGAGAGTTTTTAGAAAAACCAACCCTTAATTTATATAAGTTCTTGTTTGTTTTTAAAGCAACTGAATACAGCTCTTTTACAAATTAATTTTAGTAATATCATCCAGAGGTAGGAAATAACACACATCAACCACACATGTATATAGAAACAGGAACATATTAGACAAATGCAAACAGAGACCTCATAGCTTCGTTTTAAAATTTTAGTTACAAGACAGGTATGATGATGTGAAAATCACTATTTACAAAATAACAGTTGGAATAAGTTAAGTTCTTCTGTTCAGATAGCTAAAGCTTTTTCTGCTAATATTTATGGAGAGGACACATGATTTTTCATTTGTCTAAATTCAAATGACCTTTCCCCCTTTCATTCTCCTGATTAGAATTACCTCTCTGAAGATTGTGCTTTAAAGAAGTGGCCTAGATAAGAGTTAATATTTACAGCTCAAAGGCACAGGAAAAGAATGCAGGTTCCTCCAAGGACTTTGGTTTCCTAAGGTCAATATTGAAAAGCTTTCTGAGATGAATAAGGGAGGTTTGAGGATTGGTTAGCAAGGATTGGTGGTTTCTGGAAGCACACCTCTGATCCTGGGAAGACTAGACTTGTAAAACAAGGACAGCTGTTTTTAATTTCTCATAGAATTGTATTGCTGCCTAAATGATATCAAAGGACTGTCAGACCCATCCACCTATGTTGGAATATTTTTCTTCCTCTCTCGGTACAATTAGCTTAGGGGAGAAGGCCTTAAGAAAAGTCCTAACAGTCTGGGAACATCGGCTTCCAATCTGGCCAAATTTCTGATCATAGAGTTATTAAATCCTTTCAAATATCTTTTCAGGTTTCAGCTGGACCAAAGAGTAAATATTTCTGGCCATACTGAATTGGATTTAGGAGGTGTTCTTAAAGAGGGTGCAGAAGATATTATCCTCACAAGATCTTAGAGCCACTCCCAAAGATAGCCAAAAGGAAGACTTAGATAATGACAAACAGTTGTCCCGGGGAGAGAAAGAATCAATAACCAGTGTGTCTGGATTTGGACAGGAGGGGACATGAAATTTTACTTTCCTCTCTCAACTGGTCACTACAGACAGGGATTACCAGGATGAGCACTCAAATAAAAGAGGATAGAGGGGAGCAATAGAAATTACATCAGTCTTGGAAATTCCCTGGGGGTCCAGTGGTTAGGACTCTGTTTCTCTCACTGCTGAGGGCCTGGGTTCGCTCCCTGGTCAGGGAACTAAGATCCCACAAGCTTTGCAATGCGGCCCAAAAGAAAAAAAAAAAAAAAAAGACAGACAGAAAGAAATTATATCAGTCTTACTGTTTTTATCTTGTTTTGTTTTTAGGTACCTCTTGTGTCTTTAATTTTTAATTAGCATTTTTCAATAAATATTTTAATGAAGCTATTTCGTAATTTTGAAGGCTTTTGGAGGCTTCTGCAAACCAATTAAAATAGGTTATCCTGTTCTGTTTGTTTGATATGGGAACCCTTACTTTTTTTATAGGCCATTAGGATTATATTTTATGATTTTTTAACAGATATTAATGTGAGAGATATTGACAACTAGAATCCATGGCTAAAAGGGAAGTATATAAAGTATTAGAATAATAGTCACATGGAAATCATATAGTATACTTTCTTAAATTGAAAGAAAGAAGTGAAAGACAAATCAAAGATGCAAGAGTTAAATTATATAATTGATATAAAATAATCTGTTGTATTTTCTATCCTACACTTGATTATTTTTGTATGACTTTTAAAGATGCAGTCCTTCTAATAGTTTATAGTTGACTCTCACAGAATTTCTATGGGATGGAACTAATCATATTCCTTGCTACCTTCTCACTCCTTCCTTTGCAACCTATATTTAATAGTCCATGGATATACAATTATATATTTTTTTATTTTTTATTTTTCCATTATGGTTTATTCAGGATATTGAATACCCTGTGCTGTACAGTAGAACCTTGTTGTTTATCTCTTTTATATATAGTAGTTTGTATCTCCTAATCCCAAACTCCTAATTTGTCCCTCCCCCACCCCCTTTACCCTTTGGTAACTGTAAGTCTGTTTTCTATCTGTCTGTGAGTCTGTTTCTGTTTTATAAATAAGTTCATTTGTGTCATATTTTAGATTCCACATATAAGTGATATACAGTATGTGTCTTTTTCTTTCTGACTTACTTCATTTAGTGTGATAATCTCTAGATCCATCCATGTTGCTGCAAATGGCATTATTTCATTCTTTTTCATGGCTGAGTAGTAGTCCACATACACAATGGAATACTTCCCATGGTGCGGGGGCCGGGGGGGGTGGCTAAATCTCACTGTACCAAATTGTGTCCCAAGACTCCCTGAACTTCGGGTAGTAAGGGTTCATTTCAGCTGCCATCAGCACTGTGGTCTTAAGAAATATGGATCCCTTTTGCATACCAGAACTCAGTGAAGACACTCTACTCTTCCCTGCAGTACAGCTGAAACCAGGATAGCTGGTTCAAATAAGACTCTACTGAAAACTTAAAAGAGAAATGGACTCAGAAGAAGCATGGCGCATGGCTGGCTGACACAGGCTAGATCTGCCCAGGCTGCTGCTAGCTAGAGGCACTCACCACTTGGGATCACACAACACCTTCTCCAAGTCCTGACCCCAGAGAGCAGGAGTGCCCCCTTCTGCCTAGCTGGCCTCCTGCCCAGTTTCAGGTCACTACTCATTCTTCCACAGGCACTCCCCGGGCACCTAGCCTGCAGCAGATGCTCTGCACACACTGGGGATACCGTGGTGGTACAGAGCCACTGCCCTCACAGTGCACGGTCTATGGGAGGCAGCCAACAGATAACCAAGCCACTGACAGATGGCAATAAGTGCTGGAAAGGAATAACTGAAGTCTCACTGAGGAGGCAACACTTACTGAGATCTGAAGTTTGGGGAGCCAATACCTTGAAAAACAAAGAGAACATTCCAGGTAAAAAGAAGAGTAAGTGCAAAGGCCCTGAGACAGGAAGGAGAGACAGCAAGACAGCCACCGTGGCTGGAGTGGAAAGACCAAGGGAAAGGGAGCGCTGACAGGAGGTGGAGAATAGGGCGGCCAACACACAGGGTCTCGCGGGTCTTGCTAACTGCGAGAGAAGCTTCTGAAGGGTTTGAATCAGTAGCAGGACATGGTATGATTTATATTTTAATTTAGAGCTCCCTCTCTGGCTGCTCTGTGGAAGAAGTCAAGAGACTGAAGCTGTCTTCCAAACACAGTATGGTAGTGGTGCAGTAAAGTGAAAGAAATGGACACCGTGGACACTTATTTTGGAGGGAGAACCCACAGACTTGCTGATGGATTGGGAGGGTGTCTCCTGATCTGTGACTCATCCTCCAACAGCAGTTCTTCCTACCTCCAAGGGCTAGGTTCACAGGCCTCAACAGGACAACCGGACAAGAACATAGACGGTGACTCTCCTTGATGAAAGCCTGCAGTCAGGAGTGAGGGGGTGTCAGAGGACAGCTGTTCTTCCCAAGGACAGAATGGAGAAGAATGGAGGCATGGGTGGGTAGTGTGCATACCAGGCATGGAATGGTCAGGAAGGATCCCCAGAGGAGTAAGCTGAGGGGGGGCCTTCAAGGTGCAGATTTGGCTGAGTCACCCTGCAATGCCCATCAACTGAACCTCCAACACACTAGTATTGCCTTATGCTTGGACAGAGCTTTGTACTTTGTACATAAACCCTGGCATGCCATTGTCCCCGCCCCCTGCGTTGTTATGAGGAGATATAGCACAGGGCCTGCAAGGAGAGGAGATGATATCGAGGCAGGGTCCCTTATGACGCAGAGCTAGGAGCACACATGGCTTAGGGAAGGAGACGGGCTACAGGAACTGGACCCCAAATGGAGGGAAGAGGAGAGAAGGACCACTGTTCCAGCATCCATCCTACACCAGCTGGTGTGCTGGGGCGTGGCAGGGACCTCTCATTGCATCCTCGTCATCGTTAATACGTGTGCTACTTCACAGCCAGCTCCCTAGGGCTTGGAGGAGTGGTGACGCTGGGGGTGGGGGCGATCAGCAGCCCTGCTTAGCCCTTGTCAGTCCTTACTGGGACTTCCTCTCACACTGCTCACTGATGATCGCGCTTGTTTGGAGCAGTGGCGGTACCTCACCCTCCCTCTAGGCACTCTCCAAGAACCTACAGAAGGCTCACGGGTGTGTGGGAGCGTCGGAGGAAAAGGCAACTCTCTTCCCTAATCCCTGCCCCCCTCCCCCGCATCGACAACAAAATTTGAAAAACCCTAGAATCCTTGGAGCTACGTCAAGGCTCCCATTTTCGATCGTGCCTGTCACTGGACTTTCCCAGACACTTCCTAAAATCATTTGGCGTGGACCGTGCCTCTACTTTTGATGGCTTCTTAATCACTGCAGAGCACGACCGGTATACTCCTGCTGGCCGGCTGTCCCGAGGGTCGCGGGGCCCCCGAGGCAGGCCCGGGGAGGAGGGGCGCGTCCCGACCAAGCGCGCTCCCCGACCCGGCTCGCAGGGCTGAGCGTGACCTCCCGCCTACACTCCTGCCCCAGACGGGCAAGGACGCGCAGTCTGAGCTGGGTCCTAGAGGGAAAAAGCGAGCGCCCGCCGGTTCTACTCACCGCCGTGGCTGCGGGGTGCCGGCCGCCTCCCTCCGAGGATGCGCCCGTCCTAACATACGCGCGCCAAGGCCGGCGGCAGGGCGCGGCCCTGCGGGCACCGAGAGCTGCCCGGGGCCCCGCGCGCCGCGCCTGCCGCCACCGCCCCAGGTCTGCGTGCGCGCGTGCGTGAGCGCGTGCCGACCGGGCCCGCGACCCACACCGGGGTCGGCGCAGCGGCACAGCGCCCGCGGGGCTGCCGGGAGCCGGCGGCGAGCGGAGGCGCCGCGCCCTGCCCGGTGGGCGCCTGGCCTTGCCCGAGCCCCGCGCGCCCAGCGCCCTCTGAGGGTCCCCGCCGCCGCAGCCGCAGAGCCCGAGCAGTTGGCGGCGGCCGGGAGCCTCCTTAGCGGAGCCCCATGATGTCAGCTGGCCCGGAGCGGCGGCCGTGCGGCGGCGGGGATGGGGCCGAGGACGCCGCGCGGCCGTCTGCACGCCCCTCGCCCGGTCCGGGCCCCGGCTCGCTGGCCCCGTCGCCCGGCAGCCCCGCCGCCGCTGCGGCCCAGCCGCCCGCGAACCTGTGGCTGGAGCTCGGGCCCGCCTGCTCGAGGGCGCAGCAATGCCCGAGCGAGTCGAGCGGGCAGACGAGCGGGGACCTCGGCACCAGCAGCAGCAGCGGCGGCGGCAGTAGCGCCGGGCTGTCCCCGGGCTCCGACTCGGACAGCAGCGGCGTGGTGTGCGGCGGCAGCGGGGGCATGCGCGGCGCCCTGTCCCGCTCCTGGAGCCTGGAGAGCCTGCGCTCGGCCACCGCCGGTAAGGGCGCCGCCGCCGCTCCCTGCGTCTGTCCGTCTGGAGCGCCTTCTCTCCTTCCCTCTCGAGATGGTCTCTCCTCCTGTCCTTTCCTCCTGCACTTTTTCTGTTGCTTGTTTCCATCTTTTGGTTCCTGGCTTCCTATTGCTTTGCTCTTCCGATTCCTTCTCTCTTTCCGGGTTTTCTTCTGATTTCCCACCACACCCCTCCCGTTTTCACCCACTTCTACCTGTTACAGCCGAGCCCTAGTCGGCCCCCTCCCCCCTCGTAGCCGGGCGCGTCCTCAACTGTGAAACTGAGTGTTTACGGTGAGAACTGAATGTGGTCCCTTGATGCGCCGTTTCCCTTCCCCAGCCTGTTCTTGACCGATGCCACAGGTCTGGGTTTCCGAACTGCAGCTCCTTGAGTTCTGTAAGTCAGAGGAGAAAGGAGAGGGCTCACTAGCCAAGGGTGGACCGGATTCAGTGTGTTTGGTCCTGACTCTAGGACTGAGGCTCCCTGCCAGAGGAAGGGCTCTAGAGGTCCCTTCAGAGGGACCCTCTGAAACAGTGCGGTTTCCCTGAGATGGGATTGCTCTGATGTCCCCTGGCACTGTGTGCCCCCCTTAGTGCTCCCTTTCTGCCCCAGGGACCGAATTCTGGGTGCAGATTGATAGGAAGACTTTGACCCTAAATATTAATTAAGCAAGGAAGCCCAGAGTGGTGACCCTTGATTAGTTGCTAAACTGCAATCTTTATATTTTACTTCTTGGAAACCTTCAAGTTATTTTTGAGCCCCTGTAGTGAGAGCTGTAAAGGAAGACAGGTGCTGCCTGGGAATCAGGGAGGTAGTTCACCCATTATGCTTCTGGTTGGGGGTGGGGATGCAGCCTGTGAAAGCCGTAGAGCCCCAGGTAGGCAGTGGAGATGAGGGTCTGCATGTGCCCGGGTCAGAGCAGCAAAGCCAGAGAGGAGCAGGGGGGCCATGCAGGCAGCAGGGTTGTCTTGTCGCATTCCGTCCGCTGTAGTTGTCCTGTCTGCGCCCGCACCTCTCCAGGATGGAGCACAGGCCAGGCTGAGGAGGACCAGAGGTCGGCTCTGTGGGTGTAAGAGTACCAGGAATGGCAGATAAAAGGTCTGGACTCCGCTCTAAAGTCCGCGGGTTTGGAAAAGGAAAGTGAAGGCTGCCCAGACCCCTGCATTGAGCACTCCACGACCCTCATTTGTCCTGTCTCAAAACAAACACATGAAACTCAGAAAAGTTGAGTCACCCAGCTGTTGGCGTATCCTCCAACTACAAGTTTTTCAGAATTCTGCCGCTCTGACTCCCTCCCATCCCAGTTCCCTTGAAACTTGCCTTTCCCTCCTCTCTGGGGTGCTTAAGTAGCCCATAATTTGAGAAAAACAAACTAGATAATAGCGAAGGGGGACTTCAAGCAAACTGGCAAAGGAACCTTCCTTCTCTTTGCCTAAATGACTTGCCTTGCACTTCTAGAGTCGGAGGGCATACCTGCTCCACGTCAGCACTGGCAAACCGGTCCGGAGAGGCCGCGGGAGGTGGTCCTGGTGCCTCCCTGGACTCCCTTGCCACTTCTTCCTTCTGCCCGGGGGCAGGGGTAAGGCAGATGAATATGACAGAGGCCTGGGTTTATTAGACACCCCTGTGATGCAGGGACTCTCCAGACCAGACTGGGGAGACTGAGGCAGCGTGGATGAGTTTGAGACATAGCAGCTGTATGTGCATGAACGTGTGGGGCGGGTGTGTATGTGGGTGGGGTGGGGCTCAGGGCAGGCAAGGTGAAAGCTAAGGCCCAGAAGGCTTCTCCTTGAGGGGCTCAGAGCTGCCCTTGCAGTGGCAGGGCAGGGTTTAAAGCAACATGATGTTGGAAGAGTTAACATGAGAACCCTCAGACCTCGACTTTCTGCCTTTTTCTGGGAGGCTCTCCATGGGTAGTATGGTATGAGGGTATGAAGGTATGAACCCTGTACCCTTGAGGTAGGAAAGGGTACATGAACCCTGTACCCTTGAGGTAGGAAAGGGTACATGAACCCTGTACCCTTGAGGTATGGAAGGGTACATGAACCCTGTACCCTTGAGGTAGGAAAGGGTACATGAACCCTGTTCAGCTGTGTGAGTGCATGGAGCCATCTCTCAACTGAATTCCTGGAGAGAATTAAGTCCTGATGTCCTGAGGCCCCCATTATATGCAATGAGTGAATTCTCTTCTCTTCTTCTGGAATGGTACTAGCTATTTGCCATCCTTGGGATGAGAACTGAGAAAATAAGCATTCAAATAATTTTCTTTGGATTTGTGGTTCAGTTGAGGAAGTCTTGTTGGAAAGGCTGCCGTAAAGGAGGACTTGATAGGAAGGAGAAAGGGAAGGTACATTTGTCGGGCATCTTCTATTTATGCCAGGTGTGAGGCTCCATGTTACTTCATTAACCACATAAAAATCCACTGCTGTACTACAATCCAGATATGAAAACAGGCTCAGAGAGATGCAGTAACTTACCCAAGGTTGCCCAGCTAGGTCATGTCTGACTAGAGCTTCAGGCCTGAATTGGTGTGACTTAAAGGGGGGGCTCTTTGCTGGGTTTGGAGTGGAAGCTGGGCCAGGCCCAGCAGGGAAAGGCAGCGTACTGGGGGGGTTCACACATTGAAGTAATGTCTTAGTTACTTACATGGTCACTGTTGTCTTTATTCAACAGACAGGGCTTTTTTTTCTGGGTCCCAGGTACCCCATTTTCAAAATGAGGACATTGAAATCTAAGGTCTGACCTCTATTCTAATCAACTCTAGAATTCCATGATCCTAGTCAGGGCTGTTGAATTAAGGTGGGTTCCCACTAGTGAGGTGGCATTTATTTCATATTGTATTTCCGTTTGACTGGTCTGTGGCTCTAAGACAAAACATATGTGTGTTGAATTGAGCTGTGTTTGCCTCTTAAGGAAGATTAAGAATTACCAGTAAAAGATCCTTAGCAAAACTTAATTATTGTTGTTGTGATTTTTGTGATGAAGTGTACTGCTAAACATTTTAAAAGCTGTCAACAAGAGCCAGAATGGTTAGTGCTTGAGGCTGGAATTACAGCTAACCTGCCGGGCAGAACGTTAGGCAGGAAATCCAGCAGAGAACTGTAAGTAGACCCTCCTTGTTTCCAAAGACTTTTTGTTTGTTTGTTTGTTTTATTTATTTTTGGTTGCTTTGGGTCTTCGTTGCTGCATGCGGGCTTTCTCTAGTTGCGGCGAGCGGCGGCTACTCTTCGTTGCGGTGCACGGGCTTCTCATTGCGGTGGCTTCTCTTGTCGCGGAGCACGGGCTCTAGGCTCACGGGCTTCAGTAGTTGTGGCTCGCGGGCTCTAGAGCGCAGGCTCAGTAGTTGTGGCGCACGGGCTTAGTTGCTCCGCAGCATGTGGGATCTTCCCAGACAAGGGATCGAACCCGTGTCCCCTGCATTGGCAGGCAGATTCTTAACCACTGAGCCACCAGGGAAGTCCCCCCCCCCCGCCAAAGACCTTTTGAATTTTAAATATCCAGTCTTGGCATTTTCCACTGAAATGTCACTTACCCTGGTTTGGAGAAGGCTTTCCTTAAAGGCAGATTCTGAAAATAAAATGTAGTTGACAGAGTGGACTTTCCATAGCCCTCTCTTCTGCCCAGTGTTCTCTTCTCCCCCTAAGCGCCTGTAGCCTCCGTAGCCCTCAGCTCTGCTATCACACTGCTGTTACTTGGCTAAGGCTTTTAAAATTCCTATTCTGGATGTGTTGTCTCACAGGCTTAATTCTCAATTCACGCTTCTGGGGTTGACGGTTCTCACTACCCGTGCTGACAGTTGTCACTACCTGACAGTTCTCACTACCTGGTCAGTGTCATATGATTTCTTGGGCGAGAACCCATGCTACATCTGCATTCCTCTGCAAGCCCTGGAGGTGTTTTTCTGGCTCAGAAGGGAATCAGACTCATGAGAAGGCTGTGCCTCTCTTGCAGTCAGACATTTATTTAACACATCAGGTTCCAGGCACAACACTAGGCAGTAAAGATGGCAGACAAATTGTACAAGGTTATTGCCCTTAAAGGAACCACAGCACAGAGGGAGACAGGCAGCGTCAGTTCATTATGGTAAGTGCTGTGATACAAGTAAACCCAGTGGGATGATGTTCCAGGACCACTCTCAGTAGATAATTCTCTAGAAGGATTCACAGAGCTCAGAAGAGTGGTCACACTTGTAGTTCCAATATATTACAGTGAAAGGATCCAAATTAAAATCTAGGCAAAAGGTGCATAGGACAGAGTCCAGGGGAAAGCAGGCACAAGCTTCCAGGTGTCCCCTTTCATGGAATCCCATGGACCATGCTCAATTCTCCCAGCAACATGGCGAGAACATGTATTGCCCACCAGGGGAGTTCACCCAAGCCTTGAGGTCCAGGGTTTTTATTGGCGGTCAGTTACTTAGGCATGCAGCATCCACAACTGACCTTAGTTACTTAGTCTCCAGTCTCTACAGAGGCCACTAATATAGTGTAGCTCAAGGGGCCCAGCATAAATCATATTATTAGCATAAACTATCTGTCATGTCCCAAGACCCCAGGTATGCAAAGACACTGTTAGTGGGCAGGATATTTTAAGGACTTAAGGTCTACCTCCCAGGAGCCAGTCCTTTCTTCCGAATATGCAAGGCTTGAACATCTTTGTCTTTACTGCACAGATAAGGAAGCTCAGAAGAGGGGTGCCAGGCCCAACCTATCATGGGGAGCAGGGACAGGAGGAAGTGGTTCAGAGGAACACATCAGGAGGAGGTGTTGCCTGAGCCTTAATGCCTACAAGTTTGTTGTAACGAGGTGTAGAAAGAGCTTTGGGGAGAGAGGGCTAACATAAATGCTGAAAACTGTATGAAGAAAGGGAACCTGTGCTGACTGAGCATCTGTGCTAGGTACCATGCCGGGTGCTTTAAATATGCAGGAATTGCATATAGTATGGAATGAGAAGCATAGCAAGAGATGAGTCTGCAGACAGGAAGACCAGACTGTGGCTGCATGCTAGAAAATGTGGACTGATAATTTTTGGAGCCATGGAAAGGTTTCAGGCAGAAGGTTGATGTGGCCAAATCGCTTACATACATTTTTCCTTCTTCCTTTATTTTTCTTAAAGTTATACACAGTAAAGATGACTCTCTTTGGTGTATAGTTCTAAGAGTTTTGACAAATTTAAACAGCCGTGTAACCATCACCATAATCAAAATATAGAAGTTTCATCACTCCAAAAAATTAAAGCTGCCCCCTTTGTAGTCAACCCTTTCCCCCACCTCCAGTCCCTGACTAGTCTATTCTCCATCCAACTGGATTTGCCTGTTCCAGAATGTCATATAAATGGAATTATATCATGTTGTCTTTTTTAGTCTGGCTTCTTTCACCTTACATAAATGCGTTTGAGGCTCATCTATGTTTTTGCATATATCAGTAGTTGGTTTTCTCCTTTTAATTGCTGAATAGTATTCCAGTGGATAGATGTTCCACAGTTTGCTTATTAGTTCACTAACTGACATTTGAGTTGTTTCCAGTTTTTGTCTATTACAAACAAAACTTCTGTGAACATTAGTGTATGAGTCTCTGTATGGACATGAGTTTTGTTTCTCTTGGGTAAGTACCTAGGAGTGAATTGTTGGGTCATTTGGTAAATGAACGTTTACCTTTATAAGAAACTACCAAACTTTGTTCCAAAGTAGCTGCATTCTCACCATCAAAGTATGCCGGTTGCCATTGCTCTGTATCCATGTCTGTGCTTAGTATTGCCAATTTTTTAAGCCATTCTATTAGGTGTATAATACCTCCTTCGGTTTTAATTTGTAGTTCCCTAATGACTATTGATGTTGAACATCTTTCATATACTTATTTGCCGTATTTATATCTTCTTTGGTGAAGTGCCTGAATTTTTTGCCCAGTTTTTATTGGGTTATTTTCTTATTATTGGGTTTTGAGAGTTCTTTATACTATATTCTGAGTAGAAGTACGTTGTCAGATATATGATTTGCAAACATTGTTTCCAGTCTCTGGATTGTATTTTAATTCTCTAATAGCGTCTTTCGCAGAGCAAAAATTTGTAATTTCAATGGAATCTAATTTACAGTTTTTCTTCTACGGATCATACTTTTAGTGTTATAGTCAAAAAATCTTTACTGAACCTGAGGACACAAAGAGTTTCTCCTGTGTTTTCTTTAGGAGGGTTTTATAGTTTTACATTTTATACTTAGATCTTTGATCCATTTTGAGTTAATTTTTATAAGGTTTGAGATGAGGGTGAAAGTTCTTTTTTTGCATTTGCATTTTCAAATGCTGTAGCACCATTTAGTTAAAAGACTTCTTTCTCCACTGAATTGCCTTTGTACCTTTGCCAAAACCAGCTGTCTGTGTTTGTTTCTGGACTCCCTGTTTTTTTCCACTGATCTAAGGGTCTGTCCTTTTACGCATACCACATGGTCTTGATTATTGTAGCTTTATGGTATGCCTTAAAATCAGGTATGTGTATCATCTAATTCTGTTCTTCTTTTTCAATATTGCTTTAGTTATTCTAATTTTTTTTGCCTTTCCTTGTACATTTTAGAATCAGATTGTCAATATCTACAAAATATCCTCCTGCAGTTTTGATGTGGATTGTGTTGAATCTATAGATCAATTTGGGGCGAATTGAAATCTTGACAATATGGAGTCTTCCAGTTTATGAATGTTGTACATCTGTGGCTAGGAAGCCAAGCCAAAAATTCCCCACTAGATCTCACCTGTAGCACCTATAGATTTGGGTGAATTCCTGCCTTCTAAATATTTCCAAAATATTGTAAAGCTCCTGAGCCTGCCAGAAAGTGACTTTCCTTACTGACCTGTAAGGCTGGGAACCCAATTAGCCTGACATCAGGCCACTTTTTCCAACAGGGCTTTGTGAACATTGGCTCCAGGAAGTCAACCTTAGCTCCTTACAAGTGTCTGGTTATATTCGACTAAACTAGTATCATTCCCAAATATGACATTCCAGGCAAGGGTTTGGTTGCGTAGCCAATGTTCCAAGTATTCCTCTTCTTAACAAGGACAGATTCTCATTGAACCTACCCAAATAATTATATTGCTTTGAAAATAAGAATACTTAGTAAGAGTTTTTTTAAATTCTGGAGGGGTCAGATAGGGAGAAAAAGAGATCATTTACAGATGTTTCATTTAACTTTACAAAGTGTAGTCTACTAAATGGCAATTTATGAGTTAAAGGTAATGTAAGAACAAAAGGGGGTTCTTGTATATCCAAGAAATAGAACATTAAAATGAAAGATCTGATGAGAATTCATAATAAGGATAATGTAATGGACGAGGAAATTTGGTTGTTTCTGCAGTATACAAAGCAAGATAATGAAGGCAATCAAAAAAATGTAGACATCATAATTATAAACATAATGATTAACCCTGTTCTCAAAGAAGGCCATTCATGTTACATCTAACTTGTTAAAATGGATGAACATTTGCAGGGGAATCAGTACGGAGGATGCATCTTTACAGAGGAAAACATCTTCAGGTATAACATATAATAATTCTGACAAAGTTATATTATGAATATGCCAAGTATACAGTTAGAATACACCAAAAATATAGAGAGAGTCAAGAAGTCTGGAGCAGGTCTGTCTATTAACATCTGTAGATTAATAAACATCTGTAGATTAATAAAATCCCATAAGTAAGTGATATGAATCCCTTACAAGATGCTAGATTTAAAGGAGTACAGTTGCAACCCAGTTAACATTTTAAAAATACAGTTGACCTTTGAACAATGTCAGGGTTAATCCACATACAGTTTATAGTCAGCCCGCTGTATCCGTGGTTCCTCTGCCTCTGAAGATTCAACCATCCATGGACCATGTAGTAGGTAGGACCATGTAGTCCTGTAGTATTTACTACTGAAAAAAATCCATGTATAAGTGGACCTGCACATTCAAATCCGTATTGTTCAACTGTAAATGACATTATGACTGATAACACTATACTGTTGTCGTATGATATCAGGAAAAGTGGCACCAGGATTCCAATGAATAGAAACACATCATGGACAGCAAGGACACTGGCAATTCTCTAGGGACTTTCCATACAGTATACAGTATCTGAAATATTTATATTATTAGTATTTTACCCATTCAAAAAACATTTTAAGGGCCTCCCTGGTGGCGCAGTGGTTGAGAGTCCGCCTGCCGATGCAGGGGATACGGGTTCGTGCCCCGGTCTGGGAGGATCCCATATGCCGCGGAGCGGCTGGGCCCGTGAGCCATGGCCGCTGGGCCTGCGCGTCCGGAGCCTGTGCTCCGCAACGGGAGAGGCCACAACAGTGAGAGGCCCGCATACCGCAAAAAGAAAAAAAAAAAAAAAAAAAAACATTTTAAGACTTATTTTATTTATTTATTTGGTTGCACCAGGTCTTAGTTGTGGCTAGCCGGCTCCTTAGTTGTGGCATGCAAACTCTTAGTTGTGGCATGTATGTGGGATCTAGTTCCCTGGCCAGGGATCGAATCCAGACCCCCTGCATTGGGAGCTGCGCCACCAGGGAAGTGCCTACCCATTCAGCTTTAACCTAGGGAGAGCTATGCAACTCTTCTGACTTGAAAGCTCATCCCATTTGACTCACCAGTACCAAATGTGCCTAAATATATCGAGCACTTGTCTTTCTTATAAGGTGAGAGGACACCTGCTTTATGGTTTTCCAAGGGCCCCCTGGGGAATCACAGAGACACTTATAGGTACAAAAAGTCATCGTTTAGGATTTAATTTTGGAAAGACAAAAGATCAAAAATTGTCAGAAGAGTTGAACACTGATTAAGATAGGATTGTGGGTTACTGAGAACAATACTTGGCTAACTATTTAATAAAATATTTCTAAAGTAAACATGATTGTAAAGAACCTTAGCTCTTTCCTAACTAAGAAACCTTTGTTTTCTTAAATAATCCAGTGCATAACGAAGTCAGCAAAGCACAAGGAATGATTTTGATAACACACAGAATCTCTACTATGTAAGCGGATTACACAGAAAGCAATGAATAACCTTTTACAACCTCTTATTAAGAGCAAACCAGGGCTTCCCTGGTGGCTCAGGGGTTAAGAATCCGCCTGCCAATGCAGGGGACACAGATTCGAGCCCTGGTCCAGGAAGATCCCACATGCTGTGAAGCAACGAAGCCCATGCCCCACAACTACTGAGCCTGCGCTCTAGAGCTCTCAAACCACAACTACGGAGCCCACGCGCCACAACTACTGTGGCACCTACAGCCCATGCTCCACAATGGGAGAAGCCACCACAATGAGAGGCCCGCGCACAACAATGAAGAGTAGCCCCCACTCGCCGCAATTAGAGAAAGCCCACACGCAGCAACGGAGACCCAACGCAGCCAAAAATAAAGTTTAAAAAAAAATAGCAGGCTGATAGGAAATTCCCTGTCAGTCCAGTGGTTAGGAGTCCGTGCTTCCACTGTGGGGGCCCTGGGTTCGATCCCTGGTCAGAGAACCAAGATCCTGCAGGCCAAAAAAACAAAAAAGAGCAGACCAATAATCTAAGAAAATTTTGTCATTTTAACAGACAGAAAATCAAATTTTTTTTATTGGTATAGTATTTGATACTAAAGTTCCTTTTGAAAATCTTAGTTAAAAACCCATCACCTCTTAGCTTTGACCATGACGTAGAATTCCCTTACAACTTTCTGTATCTCTATACATCCCTTATAGCACAGCTTCTTGAAGTGAAAAATACTGATTAACAGACCCAACTATATACAGTCTGTCTGTAGCATATAAAGTAAAAAGCAAAAGTACATAAACTTAAGTTATGTTTAGTAATCAATGATACAGTATTGTATTCTATTGAAATGATCTAGATATCTATTGAATATCTATCAGTTAAGTTACTTAAAGCTCTTAGAAATTATCTTCAAGCTGACATACTTCCTATTGAAAGTTTGTAGGGATAATGATTCAGTTTGGTTAAATACAAATGTACATTTTTTTATAATCTTAAGCATTTAGTATAAGTAATGCTACCTTGTACAATCAGTAAGCCCATGTAAGTTTAGGAAGAACATACCCAAGCAAAATTAAAATTGACACATATATTATTTAACACTGATAATTATTTAATACAAAGAAGACATAGCTCTATTTATTAAACCAAATATTAAGCTAGTCGTATTTGTGAAAGATTTACCTAAATTATGTGAACTTGAATACTTGAAATGTTTCTGAGTTAGTTTCTATGAGAATAATTCTGTTTTTTCACATTGAAAATATTTGAGATTCAGTTTTCTTAACTTCTGGTAATTTTAGGAATATTCAATTTATATAAATGTTTATTTCTAAGCCAATCAGAATAGAGCTTCTTTAAGAGATTTTTATAATCTAATTTGGTAATACTATCTAGATTTAGGAAAATATTACACATGCACACAGTGAGAGGGAAAGGCCTTTCTGAATTATAAACATGTAAGTATACAGACATACGGAGAGAAAACCGTATAGCTTCAATTATAAAATGTCAGCCATGAGTCAGACATGACCACAGAAATACAAAACTCACCAGTCCAGATACCCACTTCTGGCTGGGCATGGAATTCTTGATTTGAACTTAAGATAGACAAACAGAAGACTAACAAACCAGATTCTCTGCCATCTTCCACTCAACAGAAACAAGGTCTCTATAAACTATTCATCGGTTGACAGATCACCAAATGGTCAGACCATGAAGTCCAAAGAATCCAGCACCCGAAATCAAGTGAGTACTCAAAGGGAATCAGAATCAAATCCTTATCATGCTACTGATGGACACAAGTCCAGAGCACAGGACCAGGAATGAGACATACCATTGGTCCCCAGTCACCAACCAGGAGGGAGAGACTTATCACCTGTGTGGAGTAAGCAGGGATCCAGGGCAAGGTCTGGCCCTATGCCAGTCACAGCACCAAAACCGCCAGAGACAGGATGCACTAGGCGACTGAAGAGATGGTTTTACTCAGGAGATTGCAATAGGGATAATGCCCTTTAATGAGGAAAGTCTCAAAGAAGCGGGAGGACTTCTCTGGTGGCACAGTGGTTAAGAATCCGCCTGCCAGTTCAGGGGCCACCAGTTCGATCCCTGATCCAGGAAGATCCCATATGCCGCAGAGTAACTAAGCCCGTGCGCCACAACTACTGAGCCTGTGCTCTCGCGCCTGCAAGCCACAACTACTGAGCCTGCACGCCACAACTACTGAAGCCTGTGCGCCTAGAGCCTGTGCTCTGCAACAAGAGAAGCCACCGCGATGAGAAGCCCCTGCGCTGCAACTAGAGAAGCCCGTGCACAGCAAAGAAGACCCAATGCAGCCAAGAAAAAAAAAAAAAGAGGGAGAAAACTTGGGATTTTATAAAACAAGGGAGTCACTAAAGAAGGGTGTAAGTGGTCTTATCTCAGAATATGGGAGAATAGGACGGTCCTTGGTGGCTAGCCCTTTCAGAACACAAAAAGATCACCAAAGGAGGGGGATTTCTCTGTTTTCTGGGAGCACAGGCATCAGCTAGAGTTAACATTGTCATAACTGTTCCCTCCTCGTTTATTTTCAGAAAGAGATTTTTGTTTTTTAATGTTTGGTAGAATTCAAAGCGAAGCTATCTGTGTCTGGAGGACTTTGCTCTTGTTGTTAGAAGTTTTTTTTTTTTTTTTTACTATGATCTCAGTTCCTTTCATAGATGCAGGTTTATTCAGGGTATGGACCTTTGATAGTTTAATATCTTTCAAGGAATTGGTCCATTTCAACTAAGTTGTTGAATGTATGGGTATAAAGTATTCATAGTATTCCCTATTATGTTTTTAATGTATTTAGAGTCTGTTCTCTTTTATTTATGTTATTGGTAATTTGTATGTTCTTTCTCTTTTATTTTTCAATCCGTCTGACTAGAGGTTTATCAGTTGTATTGACTTTGCAAATAACTAACTTTTGTTTCATTGATTTTTCTCTATTGTTTTTCAGTTTTTAATTTCATTGATTTCTTCTTTTATCTTTATTATTTCCTATCTCTTCTTCCTTTGGGTTTATTCTGCTGTTTTTCTAGTTTCCTAAGGTATAAGTATAGACGATTTTTAATTTCCAAATTTGGGGGGATTTTCCCAAATATCTTTTATTGATTTCCAGTTTAATTCAGTCTGGTCAGAGAGCATATTTGGTATGATTTAGTTCCTTTAAAAAATTTCAAGTTTCATTTTATGGCTCAAAGTATGGTCTATCTTGGTAAATGTCGGGTGCAAATTTTGCTTTGAAAGGTCATTTTTGTTCAGAGAACAAGTAGAGTCCATCAAGAATAGAGCTGAGCTGGAGAGTGCTGTGCTGCCAGGTGTTGGCAAAATTGATTACACACAAAATGAGAGTGTCTCACAGCCAAGCCTTTAATCACTCACTGCAGTAGTGTAATCACATGTGTCAGAATGGCTATTATCTAAAAGGCAACAAATAACAATGTTGGTGAAAATGTAGAGAAAAATGGACCCTCATTGATGGGAGTGTAAATTGGTGCAGCTGCTATGGAAAACAGTATGGAGGTTCCTCAAAAAATGAAAACTAGAACTTCCATATGATCCAGCAATTTCACTTCTGGGAAGCAACCCAAGTGTCTGTCCAGAGATGAATGGATAAAAACGATATGGTATCTATATACACAATGGAATATTACTCAGCCATAAAAAGATGAAGTACTTCCATTTGTCATAGCATGAATGGATCAAGAGGGTACTATGCTAAGTGAAATAAGTCAGACAGAGAAAGACAAATGCCATATGATCTCTCTTATATGTGGAATCTAAAAAACAAAACAAACAAAACAAAATGACAGCAGGCTCAAACAGTTGGTTGCCAGAGGAGAGGGAGGGGTGAATATAGCTAAAGGAGATTAAGAGGTACAAATCTCTAGTTATAAAATTTTAAAAGTCATGGGGATGCAATATATAGCATAAGGAATATGATCAATAATATTGTAATAACTTTGTATGGGGACAGATGGTTACTAGACTTATCATGGTGATCATTTCATAATGTACACAAATGTCAATAAAGTGCATTTTGGCCTAAAAAAAAAAAAGAGGAGAAAGCTCTGCCTCCCACAATGTTCCCCTTTCCTGCGTATTTGCGCAGATGGGGAGAATGTCTCACTGCAGAGAGAGCCCAGAACAAGAGGCTCCTGCCGTTTTATGGATGGGGCACCAGGGGTAGGTAGCAGGGAAAGGTTAAGGAGTACTGGGTGAGAGTGGAGAACAGTGTCTTCAAGGTTTCCCCCCACCTCCGTAAGGCATCTCAACAGAAGCACCTGAGTAAGGTCTTGGCGGAAGGCTCCAGATAAAGAGGTCTCCGAATAGAGGCACCCGGGCTAGGGATGCAGCTATGTGTAGGAGCATGGCCAGCCAGGGGGCCGGAGTCCTGACTGTAACCACCATCCCCCTCAGAGACTGCAGTGTGCTGTCTGTGTACCAGGTCTGCTCTGGAGAGGGCAACTTTCCCTGGTGAATGTCTTTGTAATTGCCTTTGGTCAGACCTGAAAGATCACCATAGGTTTTGGGCCAGGAGCTGGACTCTTTTATGGTTATCTAAGCAAGATATGGTGGCCATGAACTAAAACACTAATAGTGGGGAAAGACTTGAAAGTAAACTTCAAAAGGTGTCACGTAGGAGGTGTTGCCCAAACTCGGTAGTAGATTGGTGTCATAGGTTGGGTTTCCTGGGAAACAGCCTCAGACAGAATTTAGAGCACAGGATGTTTATTAAAGAGTGTCTTTGAGGATCAACATCCAGGAAAGGAGAGGAAGGAGGCAGTCGTGGGCAAAGGGAGAGATCCAGCTATATGATGCAGATCCAGTAACAGCCATGGCCCACTTCCCAGTCACTCGGGAGCTAGAATGGCCCTTCACGGTTGTGTCAACTTGGGCTGAGATGGCTAGGCCTTTATCCTTCCACATCAATTGGGGACCACTCCAGGAAGGGGCAGGGCCTTGGGGATGATGGCTCTCTGACGTTGCAACAGTCTCTCAGGGCACTGTCACTGAAGGCTACTTGTCATCAGTTTCCAGCATTGGGGCAGCTGCTCATAGAGAGCAAAAGAGAGGTACCTGTAACTCCCAGGCATTTGACTTGGGTTCCCGGGGCGGGTGGAGATGGTCTCACTGAGGTAAGCAGTCCAGGACCAATAGGTTGTAGGAAGATGCTGAGTTAAGTTCTGGACATGTTGACAACTTGGGAATCAAGAAACAGGATCAGGTCCCATTTTTCCGAGTGTACAAAGAACTAAGTGTGTCCATCATGTTTTCATTTTCTGTATGACCTAATGCTTTTATATTTGGGGGCCTCGCTAACACTAAAGAGAATGCCCCTCCCAGGGCTAGCTAATTCCTAGAGCCCATGCTCTTCAAATGCAAGCTAGCCAATCCAGCGCCCACACCTCCACCTCCTTTATCGGGCTGTCACCCTCAGTGCTACTATGCCCTGTCCTAATCTCTCCAGGGTCAGGGGCCAGACAACTTGGCCAGCCGCTACACCCCAGAACCCCAGAAGTGATTCAGACTGGCCAGTCCTGCCTGCTTACCCCGCCTTGCCTTGACTTTCCCACTGAAACCACAGTGAAGGCTCTGGCCCGTCTTTCCCCACTCCCTGCACCTCCTGACTAACCCGGGTACTTCCCCATTGGCCCTGCGTGACGTGCCAAGCTTCATATTTCTGGGGAACCATGAGTATAAACTTCTTCCTTCATGACAGTCATTTCTGTGTCTGCATGTCTTACTGTACCTGATTAAAACAAATTCTGGGTACATGTTAAAACACTAATTTAGGTGATCTAGGCTTCCAGACCTGTCATCTAGGCATCTCTCTACCCACCCTCTGCTGTCAGTAGTGAAAGAACACTGCTGAGAGGATGCAGATGAGGAAGAGAAAGAAGAAGTGCCATTTTCATTAAGAATTGTTCTATTTAATTCTCAGAACAGTTCTATTTTATAAATAAGATAAATGGGAGTTCACAAGAGTTTACTAAGTGGTGATCACATCACAGAGCTGATTGATTAGGTAGCTTAGAATTGACCTCTGGTCTCTCAGGTTACCATGTTTCCTCCATTCCATCTGCATCTGACCTGAGATGCTTATTTGGTCTCTGTTGAGCAGTGAGGAAATTGCTGCATGGGGAGGTTGTCCAAGGCAATTACTATGAAAGCGAAACTAGAAACACACATCCCAGAGTGTGGCCTAGATCAGGGGTCCCCAGCCCCCGAGCCATGGACCAGTACCGGTCCGTGGCCTGTTAGGAACCGGGCCGCACAGCAGGAGGTGAGCGGCAGGTGAGTGAGTGAAGCTTCATCTGCCACTCCCCGTCGCTCCCCGTCACTCGCATTACTGCCTGAACCATCCCACCTCCCATCCGTGGAAAAATTGTCTTCCACGAAACTGGTTGCTGTTGCCAAAAAGGTTGGAGACTGCTAGCCTAGAACACTAGTCGTGAGCGATGTTTAGTGGAAAAGGGGATCCACGATCATATGAGTTTGGAGGAGGCAGGTTAAACATCCCAGAGCCTATAATTTTCTTCTCTGCATTGTAGCGCTTTCAAAGTTCATTTGACTCTAGAATTTGTGTGTCTGTGTGTGCACATATACACCTGAGGGGCACACTTGGGAGATGTTGACCTCCTGCTTCCGTTTCCTACTCGCCTCTGCACCGTGGGATGCCACAAGCCCCCCCTGGGCTCCAAGTTCAGTGCCAGGGATGGTTAGATAGTCAGGTTGATTTCGGACACACGCAGCAGTGAGCAGTAGCTTACAGTAAGCAGTGACTGGAAGCAAGACCTTAGTTCCCTGACTGGGGATCGAACCCAGGTTGCCTGAATGGAAACCAGGATCTTAACCACTAGACCACGGGGCCAGAGGGTAGAAGCTAAGTCCCCAGTCCTTTGTCTACCTTGAGAGGAAGAATCTGACAAGGAGATGGGAGGTATAGAAGAAAGTAAAAGTGTTTATTAGAAAAGCAGACTACATGCAGAAAGACGCACGGGCGAACTCAGCAAGAGAGTCACAAGAGGCGCACCTTTGGGAAGTTTAAATCCTTTATAAGGGGGCAGTCTTCTGGGTCTTTGTCTTCTTCTTGGCCAATTGTATTGTTTTGACCCCACGGTTCATTTGTCTCATGACCCTCCCCTGGGTGCGCACGCACCCCTCAGCCAAGATGGATTTCATCACGAAGGCATGGGGGAGGAAGACAGCAAGACTTACTATGGTCTGGCTTCCCCTGCCTTTTTGACCCTGGGAAGCCTTTTGTGCATGTGTAGTGTCTCCCTTGCCACGAGGATGGGAAATGTATGACCTCTTGATCTTTTAACAGGGTTTAGCCCCTCTCTGTCCCTGCCATAGAAGTGTCCAGTGTCCAATTATCTACCCTATTCCCGTTGTTTCTTCTTATATTGAAGTGCAGATCTCAAAATGCAGACAGGAGTCTGGTCATAAATATGTAGCACATGTTTGTCTCTTGCCTCAGGAAATGTAAACAGAGAGCTGGTAGTGAATGTCTGGGCTGGAGCCCATCTTTTTCTCACCCCAGGAAGTGTGAACGGGAGGCCAGTTGTAAATGTCTAGCCTGGAGCCCATCTATCTCCTGCCTCAAAGTTAGAAGTTATATAGGAGCCTTCTGAATTATACTCACTAAAATCAGCCAGTAATAGTGCCAGCAAATAATTCATTTTGAGGGGAGGAGGCAGATGAAGGCAGATGTGGAAACACTCCAGAAAGTTCCAGGAAATAATCTAGGCGAACTCTCTGAATCCAGTCGTCTTAACTGAGAACCTGAGTTGTGTAAGATACACTGAAGAAAAAAAAGGTGGGACCTGTAGACTGGAGGCAGGTGCTGTAAATTGAGAGATACAAGCTTAAGCAAAAGAAGAGACATGAGGTAAGAAAGCCAAGATGCAGCCTGGCCCAGGGAGAGCCTGGGGATCAGGCAGCAGTGGGGTCTGGGAGGGGGCTCATCACTGCTCTCCTCTGTGCCAGCTTCCCTCTCTGTCTGCTGTGGACAGCCGTGTCTTCGTGGGAAGCCAGAACAATCGTAATTGCTTCTGTGAGCTGGGCAGACAGGCGTTCCAAAAGGTATCTACTGCAAGGGAGTTTCTAGTCTTGTTAAAAAGATGCTATTTATACACAGGAAGCGGTGAAGACACTGATTGCTAGAAAGCACAGCTCAGACACGACTGCCAAGGTGGTCGAAGTGGGAAAGGCTCCTTGAAGGTTGGCGAGGTTGGCTCTGAGGGGTCTGAGCTGCAATGGTGTGAAAGTGCAGCTGTTCTGTGCTCAGGCGTCAGAAGGGCTGGCATGAACTGCAGGACAAAGCTCGGGACCGCCGCCCCCCCACCAGCAATAGGGCGAGACTCGTTTGGCGCCCGGCAAGACAAACAGAGTCCTTAGGGACGTGCTCCATTTCACCAGTGCCTCTGCTTCATGTTCCGGCTGCAGCCATCTCCCCAAGAAAACAGATCGTAAAGGGGCTAGATGGGAGACACAGGTGAAATTGGGGAAGAATCATCGGCAGGAGGTGCTTAATAAGTGCTTGTGCGCACCTGTTCTCTCAGTACCTCTCCCGCCTCGGGCAGTTCAGTGGGACCTGAGCAGGCTCCTTTGCTCCCCTCCCCCAGCACCACCAGCTTGGATGGAGCAGGGGAGGCTGGGAAGGGCGCTTCCCGGCCCTGAACAAGCAGCAGGGAGAAGGAGACTCTTTCAGCGTGTTGTCACCCGTCTCAGCCACCCCGCCAGCAGACCTTTCTGTACTTCCTGCATGTCTTCCATCTGATGTGTCTGCCAGGGTTCCAGCAGCCCCACGACCTGTGACAAGAGCGCAGCCCTCCCTGCCTGGCCGGGCGGCAAAGGGCTGGGCCGCCCCGGGCACTAAGCCTGCCTTGGGCTGCTGGTGCTTGCCCGTGCCCAGCCCTGCCGCAGCCCAGAGGAGAGTCTGTGAGCTGTGCTGCACCGTCCTGGCTCCAGACTCACCTGGCCGGGAGCACAGGGAGACGGCTCTGGGAAGTCGGAAGTCAGAAGGTCCCAGAAGGGGCCCCTCAGAGCACCCAGGCGAAGGTAGGTCTCCTTCCAGTGTGGAGTGACCTCCACGTTTTGACACTGCTTCTCGCTGGGGTCCTGGTCAGAGCCTGCAGACCCTCAGCAGTGGGTATTGTGAGCTGTGTCAAGGCCACGTTGGCTGTGGCAGCTTGTGATTATAGTGAAAGATGTGGATTAATGTTCGAAGCATCAAGTCTGATCTTCTAATTTACTTTGAAAGCAGTCGCCTGAGGGAAGCACTAGAGAGCTGTGAAGGACGCTGGGCTTGGGAGTTTGGGTCCCAGCTGTGCCTCTTACTGTGACGAGCTGACAGGTGACCTGATTCTCTACCCTCAGGCTTCTTATCTGTAAAATCAGAACCATAGCATGATTCCGAGGGTTTTCATGAGGATTAAAGGAAGTAATGTGTGCAAGTGTCCTAATTTACTGCCTAGCACAGACAGAGTAAATGCTCAATAAATGTATGGAATAAATGGCTGAATTTTTGGTAGAAAAACAAGTCAAATAAGTCCTCTGTGGACGAGTAGGTCAATCTGTGCCCCAGTGAGTTCCCAGGCAGGCTGGCCGGCCACTGGCAACAGACTCAACCAGGAGAGGAGGCTTCTCCCACTCCAAGCCCTGAAGGCTGTCCCAGGGGCCCCGAAGGAGCCTGCCTCAGGCTGGAGACTTCCTGCTGGCCTTGGAGGCCAGAACTCCCAGTTCAGGCTACATCCAAGTGGGCAGTGTTCCATCCCTGGAAGCATCTCAGGCAGGAAATTAGGATCACCTATGAAATTGTGATACGTGGGCACAGAAAATTGAAATTGGACCTGAGGTTTAGGAGATTTTAAGAATTAACTTTTATTGATTTTTATTATTACGAAAGTGATGTATGATCATTATAGAAATTTTAGAAAAAAGTCACGTGAAATCTCCCAACTCAGAAACCACTGCTATTAACATTAGGGTATATATTTGGCCGATCTTTATTCTGTGTATAAACTTGTCATTAATGAAATGGAGCTCATAGTGTATGTTTTGTTTCATGATCTGTTTCCCCCCTACACACACACACTTAATAATATGTTGTGGGCTTCTCCAGAAGTCATTAAATATTCCGCAACAGTATTATTTTCATGGCTACATTTTATGGACATGTCATGGTATTTTAGTTAATTTACTATTGTTGAACATTTAGGTGGTTGTTTACAATTTTTTAGTATTTTAAACAACATTCTACTGGGTATCTTTATATTCTTTCATCATTATTTTCTTAAGATAAACTTCTAGAAATGGATTTGCTGAGTCAAAACGTATGTGAAATTTGAAGGTTTCTTATAAGTTTGAATTAGATTTTGATTGTGGTTTTACTCACCATTTGGTGCAGATCCCTAGAACAGGACTATCCTCTATAATTTCAATAATATATTAGACCTGGTATGTTTGTGTTAGGAAAATATGCTGTATCATAAATAGCAGTGAGCATCACTGTGATTAAAAAAAAAACTGAGAAGAATTAAGTATAAAGGAATAGGACAAAATTGCCCATAATCTCTCTTCCCAATTAGATCAATTCTTAACATTTTTAGTATTTTTCCTTCCAGGTTCTTTTTTTTTTTTTTTAACATCTTTATTGGGGTATAATTGCTTTACAATGGTGTGTTAGTTTCTGCTTTATAACAAAGTGAATCAGCTATACATATCCTTCCAGGGTTTTTTTGTGTGCATTTAAACACAGCTGATATAATTTCTGTAGCCTTCATCTGGTACTTGTGCTGGTGTGGTTTGTATGTGGGGAAATGTGCTAGACTTGTCTCCATCAGCGTTTTGATGCCAGAACTCATGTTCTCTCCTCCTTGTCTCCTGACACCACATAGCACTGTCATGAGCACCAAGCATCTGCTGAGAGAAATGCTCTAAATAGCCAAGGATTCAACAGTAACCCCTTTTTGCTTTAACATTTTTGCGTTTTCAGCCTCAACTCTTTGAATCCATTTCTCCTCCTTATTTAGTTGAATCTAGAGATGCTGATTTAATTTTTTTCTTTGCTTATCAAATATCAGCAGATACTGAAGAAGGTTTTCTAATGGAGTAGACTTAGCATGGGCTTCAAAGTCAGACCCGTTTGAGATCAAGTCCTGGCTCCAGCCCTTGTGAACTGTTTGGCTTAGGCCCAGTATCTAATCTGGAGCCTGAATTTTCTTATCTCTAAAACGAGACTAATGACACTTCATTAATTGAAATACTGAATCTAAAGTTCCCAACAGTATTGGGCACATAGTGGATGCTTAATCAGTGTTTAGCTTTCCTTCTGCTTTCCCTAAGGACCATCATCAATGGTTATGATCTAAGACTGAGGTCATCATCCCAGATATCACTGTGACCTAGAGCTGTGGGTAGGAAAAAGCATACAAAATTAATCCACATAAATCATTATCCCTGGATATTAACTGGTTATGTTTTTGAACAAATTCTTAATAGCAGTTAGTTTTATTATCATTTTTTTTCCTAATGAAAATTGACTATATCTGAAATTTAGGCTTCTTTTTGCTTAGCTCAATTCTGCTTCTTTTTTCTTTAATCTCTGTGGCTCGGAGGAGAGTATGTTTTATAAACAGTTTAAAGAGATGTGTAAAACATCTGTGGGTAGAAGTGTTTTGGGTGTTGGTTAAAAAAAATTGGAAAAAATCACCAATCTGACGTTTTACAGAGCAAGATTCCATGATTTCTTTGTTAAAATAAAGATTTAATTTCTCATTAGTTTCTGGATGAGTTTACAGCTTTAGGAGCTACAATTCAGCTGGCAATTTGTAGATTGGTAAAGATAAAATTACAACTTCCAATTCTGCAAGATGATGAGCTAACTCGAGAAACTTCTGCTATAAACCCTTCAATATGCTGGATAAAATACAACAAAAATTAACTGCACAGCTCAACTGATAGGAATGAAAGAGAAGTCCCAGGTGTCAGCAGTAGGAGGCTCTGAAGACAAGAGTTGATAGCCACATCCCCTGACACTGCAGCCAACGGGGAGAAGCGGCGCGTTTAATGGGAAAACATAGCGGCTAGAGTTGCTATTCGTCCACTTGGCAACAGAAGATCAGGCCTTGGGCTGATGTGAGGCTGGGGGAAAAAAAAAAAAAAAACAAACAAACCTCATGCAAAACTGAGACGCTCTAAGAGGTGTACGTCAGTGGGAGAGTGGGGTTTTTATTCTATTCAACTCTTGTTGTCTCTGTTTAGGTTCTGGGTCAGGAAAAAATCCTCTCCTTGAGAATTTGAAATCTTAGGCCTGTACCTTACATGGATATAGAGTCCAAATTTACCTCAATTCATGCAGCCTGAGACCCTACAAATTGGGAAATCACCTAAAAATTAGTCCCCGTTTAGTGATAACCCAGGGCATTGGAGAAACATTCACATATTTACTAGGTGTCCAAATAGGAGAAAATAGAATAAGAGAAGTATTGGAAAGATGCATAGCTACAAATTTTCCAAAACGGATTAGGTATGAATCTTACAACACAACACTCATCATAGTGAAACTACAGAACTCTAAAGACAGTAGGAGATCCTAAAAGCAACCAGAGAGAGAGAGAGAGAGAGAGAGAGAGAGAGAGAGAGGCCAGATTAACCACCGTGGAACCAGATTAGATGGAAAGCCTACTTAGTAACAGTGGAAGCCAGGAGAATAATAACTTCAATAATAACTTCAGAGCATGTCAAAGTGCCAAGAATTCTTTACCTAAATAAAGTATCATTCAAGAGTGAGGTTAAAATAAAGACACGAAGGCCCCTCCTCTTTTCTAATACAAGATTAAGGCAATATACTTTCCTCCAAGCAGATTAAGCTGCATTCTAGAGATTTTTGTTACTTTAATTATTTTTCAGTTCAAAATATTTTCTAATTTCTGTTGAAATTTCTTCATTGGCTTGTGTGTTATTCAGAAGTATATTGTTAACTTCTAAATATATATGGGTTTTCTGATTAGCTTTTTTTTTCAAAGTGTTTTCAGCCATTCTCTAATGTGGTTTAATTAATTTATTTATTTTTGCTGTGTTGGGTCTTCGTTTCTGTGCGAGGGCTTTCTCCAGCTGTGGCAAGCGGGGGCCACTCTTCATCGCGGTACGCGGGCCTCTCACTATCGCGGCCTCTCTTGTTGCGGAGCACAGGCTCCAGACGCGCAGGCTCAGTAGTTGTGGCTCACGGGCCTAGCTGCTTCGCGGCATGTGGGATCCTCCCACACCAGGGCTTGAACCCGTGTCCCCTGCATTAGCAGGCAGATTCTCAACCACTGCGCCACCAGGGAAGCCCCTCTGATTAGCTTTTTATCCTTAGTTTCTGATTTATTTGCATTGACAGAGAAAAAGTCTGCATAATTTCAACCATTTAAAATTTATTGAAACTTGCTTGATTTTCACAGCATTTTCAGTGTTTCATATGTACTTGAAAAGAATGTGTATTCTGTCTTTATTGGATGCAGGATGTGTCATTTAAGTCTTCTTGTTGTATTTGTTTGTCTGCTTGCTTTGTCAGTTGCAAAGTACACCTAAATCTTCCACTAGGATTTTTAATTTTTCTATTTTCTTTGTATATTTAGAGGCTATGTTATTAAGAGCGTACAAACTTAGATTTGGATATCTTCCTTAAATATTATCTTTTTGACATTATTAAATGTTCCTCTTTTTCTCTAATAATGTATTTTGCCTTATTGTCTACCTTGATATAAATACAGCTGCATTAGCTTTCTTTTGGTTAGTGTTTGCATGACATTATCATTCATTTACTTTTAACCTTTCTATGACTTTACATGTATCTCTTATAAATAGCAAGTGAGTGGATTTTTAAAAATCCAGTATGAAAATCTCTGGTTTTTAACTGGAATATTTAGTTCAATGTAACTAGTGATATATTTGGTTTTAGATCTACCATCTTAATAAATATGCTTCATTTGTCCCATCTATTTCGAGTTGCTTTTCACTTCTTTTCTTGCCTTTTTTGGATTAACTATTTTTTATTTTTACTTTTTCTAATCTTCTGTTAGCTTGAAAGTTATAAGCTCTATTATTTTTTAATGCTTATCCTAGAGGTTATAACATACATCCCTCTTATAAAAGTCTAATAAATAAATTAGTACTTCTGACACCTTCATAGACAATACAAGGACCCTAGAATACTCCTCTCCTGACTTATAGGCCATTGTTGTCATAAATTTTAATTCTCCCTTTTACTTTCATTTTATATTTTTTCTCTCTATATATATTTTTTTGTTTTTGTTTTTGTTTTGTGGTACACGGGCCTCTCACTGTCGTGGCCTCTCCCGTTGCGGAGCACAGGCTCCGGACGCGCAGGCTCAGCGGCCATGGCTCATGGGCCCAGCCGCTCCGTGGCATGTGGGATCTTCCCGGACCGGGGCACGAACCCGTGTCCCCTGCATTGGCAGGCGGACTCTCAACCACTGCGCCACCAGGGAAGCCCCTCTCTCTCTATTTTTAACTCAACAAGACATCACTGTTTTGTAGAGTCAGTGTTTGTTTATATTTTCCCATACATTTACATTTTCATTGCTCCTCATTTCTTTCTGAACCCCCAGTTTCCTACCTAGGATCCTTTTCCTTCTGCTAGAATAAACATACTTAGTATTTTCTTTAGGGTTTTGAATATATCTGCTTGAGATTCTTCCAGGTTTTCTTTGTCAGAAAATGCCTTCCTTTTACTATAATTCCTTCATTTTCTGAGTATAGAAATTGACACTTTAAAGATATCATTACATTGTATTCTAGTTCTCATTGTTTTTGTTGAAAATCAGCTGTTGATCTAATATCTGCACGTTACAGTTTTGTTTTTCAGTTTTTGTTTTAATTTTTGGCTGTGCTGTGCGGCTGGTGGGATCTTAGTCCCCCAACCAAAGATTGAACCCAGGCCCATGGCAGTGAAAGTGCCAAGCCCTAACCACTGGACCACCAGGGAATTCCCTAATTTCTGCACATTTAAAGTCAATATATCTCCTCCTGGCTCCTTATAAGATTTTCTCTTTGCCTTTGGTTTTCAGCAGTGTTACTGATATGCCCAGATGCAGGTTGTTGTTGTTGTTGTCGTTATTTTTTCATTTACTCAGCTTAGAGTTCATAGGGCTTCTTGAACTTGTGGCTTGATATCTGTCACCTATTTTGGAACATTCTCAGCCATGCTTTTCAAATATTGATTGCTTCTAGCACATTCTCTCTCTCATAACCTGGAACTGCAATTACATGTGGACTTTCTCAGTGAGAAGTGAATTTACAGTGTCTGTTACCATCTCTCTGCTCTCCAACTTTTTATCCCTGCTTTATTCTGAATATTTTTGTCTGACCTAGTTTCACTATTCAGTTGTATCTAACTTTCTGTTAAACCCATTTATTGAGTTCTTGATTTCAGTTATTGAATTTTTAGCTCTCAAACTCCCATTTGTTTCTTTTTAGTTTTCACTTCCCTGCTGAAATAGTCGATCTTGCCTGTTACCTCCTTGAACCTATATATTAATTTTAAGATCTGTGTCTAATAACTCCAGTTCTGGATTGCCTGTGGATCTGTTTCTATTGAAGTTCTTTCTTTTGTTCATATTGCCTTTCCTCCACATGTGCCTGGTTATATTTGTGACGAACAGACTCCTTGCAGAATTGTTTATAGAAATAATTTTGGACTTAGGATGATATTATCTTTCCCCAAAGGGGATTTATATTTGTTTCTGCCAAGTAACTCTGGGCAGTAGTACTTAGCCTTACCTTAGTCCAGTTTCAAATTATTCAAAGCTGAGCCAAGTCCTGCAAGGGCCTATCTATTTATAATTTATCCCCACTCCTGGCATGTAGTCCTTTGAAGGCGTCCCCATCCTCACCCCCTTAGAGGGCTCTTGCATCCATTTCTTCTCCCTCTAAACCCCTGGGGTATCAAAATTATTGTACCACCTCCAGCCATTCCTCTGCTTTGTTGTGAATCAGCACCACCTTTCCCAGGGAGAGGCAGCCATCAATACTTGGCTTATTTGCTTGAGCCAGTCCTCTGGATCCTGACCTGGTTGCTCATATCTTGATAGTTCCCATGTGTCTTGAAGCCTGTATTTTATATTTTCTCTAGTTTTTCTAACTGTTCTCCATAAATGGCTTGTGTGAATTATAGTCGCCACCTCCAGAGCAGAAGTCCTGTGTCATTATTTCTTTGAGGTCTGCCTGTGCTGCTGTTCTGTTCTCACTGTCGTCTATGGTATGCCCTCACCATATTTTACCAAGTGTTCCACTGATAAATACCCAGATTGCCTTCAACTGGCTACGGCCACAATTGGTATGACAAAAAAATACAGCGTTGAAATGTTTCTTTATAAACTGTGGGAATTGGGGGCAACATATATCCAGGAAGAGATTGCTGGACCATGGAATATCTGTATTTATTTTAATTAAGTGCTGCCAGGTGACTTTTCCAGGATGGTTGCATCAATATACCCTCTACCAGTAGTATGAGAGTACCATATCCCCACACCACTGCCTGGAACCTGGAATGTTCCAGCTTTCTAATTTCCTTCAAGTCTAATGGAAATAAAGGGATCTCATCATTTTAATTTGCATTTCTCTGATTCCAATTTTTCTATTTGAGTGTCTACATTTTTCTTTTTGACTGCAAGAGTTCCTTTTGTATTTAAATACCACCCTTTGTTGGATACAAATATTGCAAGTATATTCTCAGCCTGTCATCTAACTGCCATCTTATTCATAATGTCTTAATTGATCAATATCGTTGGCTTATGGCTTGTGCTTCGTGCTCTTACTTAAGAAGTCATTCACTGCCTTATTTCTCCTATATCATGAGCTTTTAATTTCATATTTTTATCATTCATTTATGTCTTTAAATCATTTGGAGTCCACTTTTGTATAATGTGCTGCTAGGAATCCAGTTTCATTTTTCTCCATCTAGTAATCCAGTTTTCCCAACACTACCTATTGACATTCTGTTCTTTCCCTCTTTTTTCATTTCTTTTCATTTCATTTTCATTTTTAATGGACTCCTATCTTTTTTTAATGTGTTACCAACCAGATTTTTTAGTATTATTCCCCTAACCCCATTTTTCCCCAAATCCTGTGTTTTCGTTGCATGATTTTACATATCATGGTGATTTTATATATGTTGCATTATAGTAGAACTATCTGTATTTGGACATTTCCATAATAAAATGGGGTTTTTTTGCTTTTTAAATTAAAATGTAAAAAAAAGAAATTCTCTTTTATTCCAGTTTTGCTAAAAGATTTTTTTATAAGTAGGCATTAAACTTTTTAATATGCTTTTTCAGAATTGATTGAAATATCTTTTGGTTTGTTTCTCTTTTTGTCTACTGTTGTGGTGAATTTCATTGATAAATTATCTCATATGGAACCATCCTTGCACTTCTGGGTGAACCCTTATTTAAGCATTATGCATTATTTTTAATGCACCGTCATATTGGTGAGCTAATATTTTATTTAGGATTTTTGCATCTACTTTTATAAAGGAGATCTGAATCTGATTTTTTTTTGTCATTGTATTCCTTTATTTGGTTTTTGAATCACAGTATACTAGCCTCAGTTGAGCAGTTTTTGTTCCTTTTCTACTTTCTGGGACAACTCATGTAACGTATGAATTAATTTTTTTTTTTTTGGCTGTGCCACAGGGCTTATGAGATCTTAGTTCCCCTACCAGGGATCAAACCCAGGCCCTTGGCAGTGAAAGCACAGAGTCTTAACCACTGGACTACCAGGGAATTCCTGAATTAACTATTCTTTAAAAGATTAATAGCCTCCTGTATAAAACCATCCAGGCCAAGAGATTTGGGACAGAAATTTTTTTTTAACTACCATTTTAATTTCTTAAGCCTTTATTGGCTTGTTCACATTTTCTCATGCCGTTTTATATACAATTTTACCATTTTCTTTACATTTTTAGGAATTTATTCATTTTACCTAAGTTTTCAGATTTGGAATTGAATAAGAAACCAAAACTACTGCTGTAACTAGAGAGAAAGATATATGCCTTAAAATGGGCAGGAAAGTCAAAGCCAAAAATGAAACCCTAATATGCAGGAAAAGACGGATAAATTTGATAACATTAAAATGTAACACTGCTTCAAAAGACCTTCTAGACAATGTGACTTTTTCACAGACTAGTAAAGCAACCTACAATATCTTGTAAATGGCAAAGGCTTGGTGTAAAGAATGTATGAAGGACCAAGCATGGATGAGAGGAAGACAGGAGTCAGCATGACAGGAGACCGCGTGGTGTGTGGTGTGACTAGGCGGTGCTTAGCAGAGTGCCTGAGTAATGAGTACACATGTGAAGAAATGCCCAGCCTCACTGATGACAAGAGAGGAAACAGGAGGAACCCTCTCATACCCTTCAACTTGGCAGACACCACAGGTGCAGCTGCCTTAGCACGGACACTGACCAGTCACACACATGCACATGTCGGACCAGAGTGCTGACGGTTCTGTGGGATTTGACACAGGCCAGGTTCCAGAGTTGGTGAGGACTGTGGCCCCCAGGCATCCTTACTCAACTCCTCCCCAGGCTCTCAGCTGTTGTCATCGTGGGCCCCATCCTGCGTTCTGTACTCTCCTTTGGTGGAAGCCTTATTCCTGAGGACCGGGTGAGTCTCTCTTCTACTCTTGTACACAGTGTCTGAGGATGGCCCAGAGCAAAGGGAGAGACTGCTGGTGGCAGCTGTGTGTGACAAGAACAAGGGGCTGGAGTCAGGCCTTCCCCTCAGAGCCTACCGGGAAGCCACAGACCTGAAGGACCCCTGCCAAAGGCAGTCTGGGACCCGCGGCTGAGAGCTGGAATGGTCAGAGTCAGACACCTGCCAAAGGCACATTCACGCCCAGCATGTGTCAGGCTTTGTGCGAGCTGGTGGAGCACAGTGAGAAACAAGAAGCTGTTCCCAGCTTTCACAGAAAGTGTGCCCTAGTGGGGGACCCAGACCAGTAAGAGGGGAAGTAAAAGCACATGTTACCAAGAGTGATTGCAGAGGGTGATGTTGCTAGTATTTCTGTAGAGAGAAGTATGGGGTGCTGTGGACATCAAGGAAGGAGGAGTCTGGGAGTCCCAGAAAATGTCCCAGAAGACAGAAAAGTCACAGCTAACATCGTATTTAATGGTAAGAGACTGAAACCTTCCCCCTAAGATCAGGCACAAGGCAAGGATGTTCACTCTCACCACCTCTATTCAGCACTGTACTGGAGGTTCTAGCCAGAGCAAGTAGGCAATTAGGCAAAAATAAATAAATAAAAGGCATGTAGATAGGAAAAGAAGAAGTAAAACTATATTCACAGATGACATCTGTGAAATTTTAAAGAATATACACACACACACAGAGCTAATAAATGAATTCCAGAATACAAGATCAACACATAGAAATGAGTATGTCTATACACTAGCACTGTACAATCTGAAAATGAAATTAAGACAACAATTCCATTTACAATAGCATCAAAAAATTAAAAATTTAGGAATAAATTTAACAAAAACAGTGCAAGACTTGTACACTGAAAACTATAAAACATAACTGAAATAGAGAAGGCCTAACTAAATGGAAAGACATCCTGTGATCAACAGATTTCATATCATCCCTATCAAAATCTCAGCTGGCTTTTTTGCAGAAACTGACAAGCTAATCCTGAAATTGATTCATATGGAATTTTAAGGAAACCAGAATAGCCAAATAACCTTGAAAAAGAACAAAGTTGGAGGACTCATACTTCCCAATTTCAAAACATACTACAAAGCTACAGGAATCAAGACAATATAGTACTAACATAGGATAGACAAATTGAGAGTCCAGACGTAGCTCCATACATCTATGCTCAATTAATTTTCAGCAACGGTGTTAGGACCGTTCACTGGATGAAAGAATAGTCTTTCAACAAATGGTGCTGAAATAACTGGATATGGACACGCAAAAGAATATAATCGGGCCCTACTTCACACCATACTCAAAAATTAGCTCAAAATTCATCAAAGACCTAGTATAAGAACCAGAACTTCAAAACCCTTGCTGCACTAGATGAGACATGGCTCATAGCAACAGCACAGGAGAAAAGCTGCTAACAGGCTTTCGTTGACATCTGAAGGAGTCAGCAGTAGGATGGAGGGACCGAGCACATTAGTACCTTTCTTCCCAGTGTTGCGCCGAGCCATTTGAAGTCTGATCTTGGAGCGCTTGGTCACGCCAGAGCTGGGGCATTGCAGTTGTGTGTACTACAATGTAAGAAAGAACACTCTGGAGTGTGCTCAGAAGAGTGACCACATTCACTCATCCGTGTCCATGCCCCCTTGGAGATCGGTGCTGTATGTGTGTATAGTAGTACTGTCTGTTTCCCTGGGAAGAGCACAGATACAGACATTACCAGCTCTCTGTGTGCTAGGAGGTGAGCAAGATTGAGAGGCACTTTGCCTGCCATTTGTGTCTTTCCCCTGAGTTGACCTTTCCACGTCAGCTCGGTTCCTCTAATCCCTGCTCTACAGCTATTGCTCTGTCCAAAATAAACTCTAAAGGACCAGCATGCTTATCCCTACTTGTGTGTCTCCACTCATGCACTTGGTAACTTCGTTTTGAGTTCCTTTCCCATTTTTTTCTCTCTCTCCAAATCGTACCTACTCTTCACTGCTCAGTGGGAGCCTCCGCTTCCTCCAAAATCTCTTCCCCGACTGTGCCAGCCCACATCTCTCTCTCTGGTTTCCTCATTGGTCCTATGGTGAGCACAGGTCATCAACCATAACGCTCCCACGAGGCCTAGACAGCTTCTGGGTCAGAGGCTGAGTCGGTTAGTGACGTGTGTCATGGATAATGGCGAGAGGGCCAGAACCTGTTGTTCCTCATTTCCAGCTTGGTTGGCGTTATTTGCGTTCTGCTAGGGAGACTGTCCCATCTCCCATAGATCATAACGGGAATATCAAGCACAAAATTGTAGTTCAAGAACACTGGCTGCCTTACTGGTTCCACTGACTCTTTTATCTGGAGATACAATTGTGTGACTCCAAAGCCCGTGTTGAAATCAGGAGCCAAAAATATTTATCATCCAAAGGGTTAATTCCACAAGACTTTGGAGCCATTTGTATTTGTAGCCACCTTCTCTGTCTTTGTCTTTTCAAAGTTCTCCAAACAAACCATTCTTCTCCAGTGGGCCAGGGCCCTCACAATCTTCCTGAGAGTTCAGAGCTGCTACCGCTGATTCTAACCAGAAGCCTTTCCTCTCCCTCTGCCTGTCCGAAATCCCAACTGAATTTAAGATACAGCTCCAGTGTCTCTCATACTTGGAAACATCCTCCAGCCCACAACACCTCTTCCTTGGCTTCTCGTACATGGGAGTACCTGTAATTCCTTGGCAATTGGGTTTACTATCTTATGTGTTCATCTTGGTTTCTCAGTGGAAATAGCTTGCTGTGGATGTGGCTAGACTTCACATCCACATCATCCCATGTACCCTTAAGTCACGACCTCTCCAATCCTCACTCAGTTCTTTATTTATAAAACTAATGGTGATTCCTGTTTTATACTGTCTTTGTGTGAGGTGAAATAATATATATGAAAATTCCCGAGGCCTCATAACTTCTCAGTGAATGTTAGTTTTGTTTCTTCCTTCTTGAGCATGAGAACCATCTCTTAGAATATCTCTAGTATTCTCTGCAGCTTCTTTTTTTTAAAATATACATTTATTTACTTATTTATTTATTTATTTTTGGCTGCGTTGGGTCTTCGTTGCTGCACGCAGGCTTTCTCTAGTTACGGTGAGCGGGGGCTATTCTTCGTTGTGGTGCGCAAGCTTCTCATCACGGTGGCTTCTCTTGTTGCAGAGCACGGGCTCTAGGCACGCTGGCTTCAGTAGTTGTGGCGCACGGGCTTAGTTGCTCCGCAGCATGTGGGATCTTCCCAGACCAGGGCTCGAACTCGTGTCCCCTGCATTGGCAGGCAGATTCTCAACCACTGTGCCACCAGGGAAGTCCCTGCAGCTTCTCTAAGCAGAGTTCTGGTCAATGGTTAGACACTCATAAACACAGACTGATGGGAATGCACCGTTCATGGAGCCCCCAGAAGCGCTAGGATGAGTTGCCTGTGGGCAAGTGGGTGAAAAAAAAATCTAAAAGGCACTCTGTGCAGACTTGCTGGGTCAGTCAGAAAGACGACAGCCCAGCAGCCTGCGAGGGTCTGCCGTGTCCCAGAGACTGATGATTTAGCCAGCAGTGCCTTGCCTTGTATAATATGTGACAGCCGTCGCTAGAATGCTCCTGAAATGCAGAAACATTGAGAAGAAAATATACCTGACAGCCTAGCCTAGAGATTCAAACCTAAGCCCAGTCACAGGTCTGTTAGCTGAAAGCTTTTTCAGATCCATCTTCTGCGAAATTGGCTGTTGTGAAATTGACGGGCTTCATTAGAAAGAACTTAACTAGAATACCGGCGATAATGATTTGGAAATATTCATGCAGGGATCCCGCACAAGGAGTTTTTTTGGTTGAAATAGTACTTCTTATATCCCAGAGCTTTCAACAGTCAAAGGAACATCTTTGGTTTCGGCTGTGGATGTCACCTGCCACATCAGTAAACAAAGGGTGTTGCGGCCATCAAGCCAGCAGCCACTGAAGCCGCCACAGCGATGCACCTCGAGGGGACTCAGGATGGAGGAAAGCACAGGATGCTGGCCCCAGAGAGCTGAGGTGCAAATCAAAGGAATGATTTCAGTGAACCCAGTCGCTTGCATCTTCCCATACGTAGAAAAGCACTAAACTCCTTAACTTGCGATGTCTGGTTTTCTTTAATGAACAGTCATCTTTTGATGTTCTGACTACCTGGTTTTTATTCCCAAACCTCCTAGATGCCTTGGCTCCCCCCTTACCTCTTAGGAGCCGTCCCTCAGACCGTCTGAGAGGCTGTGTCCCGGGCTTAAGTTCTCAGTATGTCCACCGACTAAAACATAATTCTTAACTTTTAGGTTGTGCTTTTTTTTTTTCAGTTGACAGGGCTGTCACGGGAGGGGAGCTTCTCCCCACAGGGGCTCCCGATGCCCCCAGGGAGCCAGACTTGCCTGTGGGGGGCGGGGGAGAGATGTGAAAGGGAGGAGGCTTAGCCAGCATGGTGCCACCTCCAGATACACCTTTGGAATCAAGGTATCTCCGTTAGTCGAAAAACTACATTCTGAAATGTTTCCATTTTATGATTGTCTTCCCCTCAAAATAAAAAGGCTCAGGGAGGGAAGGGGGTAAGGAAGCTCACCCAGTGGTAGAGCTAATCCCTGCTCCTCACACCCTCAGAGCTGGTATCCATAGTCCTCCAGGGGCCACATCCCAGGCCCTGCATCCCCGCTGTGTGTTTGGGCCACGTGCACGTGCTGCCACCAGCCTCCCCCCAGGTGTGTACAGGGGTCTCTGTCTCAGCCATGTCCTTGCAGAGCCCAGATCTCTGCGCTAACTTGAGAATGAAGAATGGTCTGCACCCAGGGGACATTTCAACTGAGACCTTCTGGAGGCAGTGTCTCCACTTTTTTATTTAGTCCAATGTTGGCAAACAGCTTGCATACATGGAGGGCAAGATCAACCCCCCACCACCTCCCCCCAAGCTTGGTGTAGCTGTTGTCGACAGAAAAAGAATGCATAACCTAAACTTTGAGAGTTACGTTTTATTCGGTGGACAAAACTGAGGGCTTAAGCCCGGGACACAGCACCTCAAATCGCTCTGAGAGACTGCTCCCATGAGGCAAAGGGGGAGCCAGGATAGATAGAAGTTTTTGCAACAAAGACCAGGTAGTCAGAACATCAAAAGATGACTGTTAATTAAAGGAAAGCAGACATCTCCAGTTAAGGGAACTTAATGCTTTTCTGTGTATGGGAAGAAGCAAGAGTCTGGGCTCACTGAAATCATTCCTTTGATACGTACCTCAGCTCTCTGGCTTCTCATCCTGAGTGTCCTCAGAGTGACCGTCATCAAGGGTGGCTGCAGTGGCTGACCGCTGGTTGGCGGGCATCCTGGTCCATCCTGAGTTCCCTCAGGGCTCACCGTCTGGGAGGCTGTCAGGTGATGGCTTGGTGGGTACAGCATCGTCTGTTTACTGATATGGCACGCAACATTTTTCACTCACAGTGGGTGAGTCTGGTGACACCAAGAGGGTATGGAAAGGTTTATTGTTCACCAAGTGGGGCTCTCTGGAGAGCAGGACAGAGTCCCAGCCTGTGTGGAACGGCTGGAGCAAAGAGTGGGTAGTGGCTTAGGACTTTATTGTAGTTAGGGGTGGGCTGGGCTGAGGGCTCCCCACCCCCGCCACCTCAGGTGGGGCCACAAAAGGCAGGGAGACCTTCAAACAGGTGATCAGGGTGCAGGAGAGAGCAAAGCAACACCTGTCATCAAGAGAGGACTCTGCCTTTCTGAGCTGTGCTGTATACAGCATGAGTGGGCTTATTCTATAGTGAAGGTTTAGCTGGAGGTATTTTTGATTCAAGGCGTGGGTTTTTATATTCAAGGTAAAGTCCAGAATCTACATGGTTTGGGGGTCAGAATGTCTGGGTTTGAATTCCAGCTTCACCATTTTTTGGTTGTGCAACCTTGGGCCGGTTGACTTAGATGCTCTGTGCCTCAGTTTGTTTAAACTCAGATAACAGTGCCTACTTATAGGTCTGTTTGGATTAAACAAAATTATAATAAAGCACTTAGCTGAGTTTCTAATACACATTGAGGACTCAAAAAAATTTTTTTATTATTTTTTTACTATTCTGAAAGTACCAACACATGCAGTAAAATAAGAAAATAACTCAAGAGGCATAACAACTGGAAAAGAGGAGGTGAGTGCCCAGTGTAAACACTGGGCCTTTCCTGACAGCTGTTACCCCCTGACCCCAAGTGTTAGGTCTGTCCATCACAGGGATTCAGGCGTTGCCCCAGGCACCGAGAAACAATGGAGACAGAAGCCAGTTACAAAGACTTCTTTGAGGAATAACTGAGAACTTTCATGTGAGCTGTAGTCTAGATATTATTGAACTAATGTTCTTTTTCTTACATGTGATCATGGTACTGTGCTCATGTAGAGGAACATCATTCCTGGAGATGCATGCTGAGTACTGGGGTGACTGTTAACGATGGCCGCAACTTACCTTTAAATGGTTCAGCACAGGGCTTCCCTGGTGGCGCAGTGGTTGAGAGTCCACCTGCCGATGCAGGGGACACGGGTTCATGCCCCGGTCCAGGAAGATCCCACATGCCGCGGAGCGGCTGGGCCCGTGAGCCATGGCCGCTGAGCCTGTGCGTCCGGAGCCTGTGCTCCGCAACGGGAGAGGCCACAGCAGCGAGAGGCCCACATACCGCAAAAAAAAAAAAAAAAAAAAATGGTTCAGCACAAAACAAAGTGTGTGACAAGTGTCACATGTGTGGGGAGAGAATGAGAGAGAACTGAGGGACGTTATTTAAGGTACAAATCACCACCAGGAGATAAATAAGTCCTGGAGATCTGATGCACAGCATAGTAATTATGGTCAACAATACTGTTATAAACTTAGCAGTTGCTAAACTGCTAAGAGAATGGATCTTAATTATTCTTACCACACAAAAAAATTATGTGACATGATATAGTTGTCAGCTAACACTGCAGGGTGGTCATCATACTGCAGTATATGAATGTATGAAATCAGCATGTTGTGCACATTAACCTTACACAATATTATATGTCAGTTATTGATATATCTCAATTTTTTAAAAAACAACTAGGGAGACAAAGCAAATGTGGCAAGATCAGGTTCTCTTTTTATACAGTTACAACCTAAGACCCCATGTCCCCTCTTAGAATTGCCTTGTCAGCAGAGTTAGGAAGACTTGTGTCCCAGAGGCTGGGCTGGACTGGGGAGCTTCTGATACTGAGGGGGAGAGAAAAGTGCATATTCATAGGTTAGTAGTTTAACATTTGAAGGATTGAAAAGTTGTATTTTGCAAGTCATGGTCCCATGCATTAGGAAGGAGTTCTAGGATCTAATAAAACATTAAACAACTATGATTTTGTCGAGACTGTTTTGTCTAGTTTACATAACTCGAAGCTCTCTCTATTATGGGGACCAAATTTCTTCATCAGCAGATTGGCCGTGAGGGCACAATGATGGAGCAGTGCCACCTGCAGCTCAAGACGAGGGAGCTAGAACCAAAGAGAGTGCATGAGAACTTAACTCAGACAGTCCTGGGTTCAAATCTGGACTCAAGCACTTACTAGGAAAATCACTTAACTTTTCTTTGCCTCCATTTTCTCAGCTTTAAAATGGGTTGTTAGGAGAATTAAACAAGATAAATGATGTAAAATGCGTAGCTTAATGCCTGCCATTTCATAAATATTCAATGCTCATTGGTTTCCTTTTTTCTTAATGGTATGAATCATATACATATGGATTTGCATATAAGTTAAATTTTGAAAAGTTGAACCTTGACACATTTGTATATATGTGTGTACAGAATATGGATTAGAAAGATATATGCCAGATTATTGATAGCATTTTATAGAGGGAGTGTGGTGGGCAATCTTCCACTATTCACTTTATAAACTCACTGTTTAAAAATTTTTACAATGAAAATCTATTTGTTTCATAATAAGAGAAAAGAAAGAAAAGCTGGGCTGCCTTCTCAATGCACTGGAGGTGGGAGCAGTTTGCCTACCATTGAAAGGAATCTTGCAATGAATCCTTTTCTAAGTCCTTTCCTTCTTCTGTTCATCTGCAATCAGGACTTTATATGCAGGATTTTTTTAATAAGGTGCCCTAGATTCTGGTTGGTAATGACTAGGCAGGATGGAGAACAGACACTGGTTTTTAAAATCTGTCCTCAGGGCTACCTTTGGCTGACCCCACCTTGGCCTCGCCACTTTCTTCTCAGAGCAAAGCGTGTATTCCTCTGCTAGGAAAGCACTGGCCGTGTGATCCAGTCCAGGGGTCCCCTCTTCCATCCGATGGCACTGTTTATGTTTATTTATACCCCTGGGATAAGCAGGCTATGGTAGTTACGTTCACAGAACTAAGGCTAGTCTTTGGCTTAGGAGGAGAGTATCACAAAGAAAGCTAAGGGCCATTCGGTTTAACGTTAACAACAGGCAAGACCCCTTCATTATTACTCCTGTCAGATGTCGCCCTCTCATCCCTGATCGAACACTTTAATTTTAATTTTGTAAAACTTTCCTGCTTTGGGAAAGGCTTCTTCCTGATGCTGGGACACAGTCAGCCTTCCTGTAGCTCTTCTCTGTTGTTCATTCTTTAAAGTAATTCACGTGAAGTTTTATTTGTCTTACATGTAACAGCCTTGCAGACATCTGAAAACCATTCCCCTCATCTCCCCTGCCTCCAAGTCTCCCCTTTGCCAGGGTAACTCTCAGTGTTTCCTGACGTTCACAGACATGTCATTGTCCTAGCGACCTTCTACTAGACATGCTCTTCTTTGTCAGGGTTCTTCTTGGAAGTATGTGGCCAAGTACAGGACATAGTATTCCAAGTGTGTTCTGTCAAGCACAGTGGAACCAATACCTCCGTGGATCACCAAGTATTACATCAAAGATGTGAGTATCCATCTAAAGAAGTAAGAAAAAGAACAGCCAGTTAAACTCAAAGTTAAGTAGAAAGGAGGAAATACTAAATGTGAGAGAAGAGATTAATTAAATGAAAAGCAAACATATGATAGGATTAAAAAATTTGTTCCTTTGCAAAGTCTCATCATTTTTTCAAGTCTAAAATTGATAAACCCCTGGCAAGAGTACTGGGCGGGGCTGTTTTAGGTCGTTCCCCAGTGCCATCTGATAGCAGTTTTATATTTTTTCAGTGGGTATAGTTATCTGTGGGAGAGTTTGTCTGATAGAAGTTATTCACTATTACGGGAGCCCTTGAGACAAAATAAGTGTTTAATTTATTGAGTGGTTGAGAGAGAGATTGTGACAGTCTCTGCCATGGCACATTAAGTTTTGCTTGACCTTAAACGCCTTGGTCTAAGTAGAGTAATCAAGGATGGGTCAGTCAGAGCAAGTGTTACTGTTGTAAGGAGATTCATTTATTTGCACGTTTGGAATATAATGAAAGGAAGTTAACATCCTTACAGAACCCTATAGCTTTCTGCCTTAGACACCAAATTCATGTCTGTGTTTTAAAAGCAGATCCAGAATGGAAAGTCTTTTTAAGTTAATTTTGGACAGATCTTCAGGAAGAAAAGAGAAAGGACGTGGGCAAATCGGGAGAGCAGAGGTTGTGTGTGTGTGTGTGTGTGTGTGTGTGTGTGTGTGTGTTGGAAACTGTGTTGCCGTTTTCTCTGTCACCTGGTAAAGCTCTCCAGGGTGCAGCGTTTCTCTCATGTAAAATGAAGACAAAGAACATAGTTCACATGACAGAGGAGTAAATGAAAATATTTGTTGAACGTGAACCTGAAAGGTTTAGAATACATTCCCTTGATAGTAAAACAAAACAGTCCAGGCATTTTACAGGAATTCCCTGGCGGTCCAGTGGTTAGAACTCCATGCTCTCACTGCTGAGCGCCCTGAGGGCCTGCGTTCAATCCCTGGTCGGGGAACTAAAATCCCACAAGCTGCACGGGGCAGCCAAAAGAAAACAAAACAAAACAAAACAAAACAACCTCCGGGCCTTTTAGCACACCTGGTCTTTTCAGCCCTCTTTATCCCAGCTTGAACCCCTTTCCCCTCACGCAGGTTATTCTAAGCTTCAGCAGTGTGCAAGCCCACGAACAGGACTTGTGTGGAAAATATTTTGACAATGCGAGAAAAGAAGCCTTGGGCAAATTTATTTCATCTGTCTGAAAGGATATGTTCATTTGAATAGACAGTGTCAGTGTTGATAGGAGGGATGGTAGCAGACGAGAAACAAAATGCAATTTCTGGAAAGTCTGGATGTTTCCAGCAATATTTCAGGACTTGAGCCCTGAACGTCAGGACCTTAAGCACGTGGCTCTGTATCAACCACTCCGACTAGCACGGCGTGCTGTTAATGCCCACATGGTTACCAGTAGCTTCCGCCCAAACTGGTTAGTCTTCGGATGATGGGTCAGGAGCCTGTGGGAGCTGCAGTAGGTGGGGGTGGAGAGAGAAAGCGAGGCCAGATAGGCCACAAACTTTGGGTGCCATGGCGAGGATTCTGACTCTTACTCTGAATTAAAGGGCAGGCTTTGCAGGTTTTAGGCAGAGGAGTGATGTGACCTGATTGCATTTTACCGAGGGCCACTCTGGCTGTTGTGTAGAGGAGGACAAGGGCTCAAACAGGGAGACTGGCTGGGAGGCTCTTGGGTCACTCCATGGAGGAGGGGGCAGTTGATGTGACCTGCACCAGGGGTCACTGGTGGACGGATGAGAAGTGGCTGGGTTCTGAATAACAAAATGAACCCAGAGCTGATAGATGAGGATGTGAGTTGTGAGAGAAGGAGGGGAGTCCAGGAGAGCGCCAAGATTTTTCTTTATTGAAGTAGAGTTGATTTACAATGTTCTGCTAGTTTCAGGTGTGCAGCAAAGTGATTCCGTTTCATATATATATATATATATATATTCTTTTTCATGTCCTTTTCCATTATAAGTTATTATAAGATATTTAATATAGTTCCCTGTCCTTGTTGTTTATCTATAATCCCAAACTTCTCATTTATCACTCCCCAACCCCTTTCCCCTTTGGCAACCAGAAGTTTGTTTTCTATGTCTGTGAGTCTGTTTCTGTTTTGTAAATAGGTTCATTTGTGTCCTTTCTTAGATTCCACATATAACTGATATCATATGATAGTTGTCTTTCTCTTTCTGACTTACTTCACTTAGTATAATAATCTCTAGGTCCATCCACATTGTGGCAGGTGGCATTATTTCATTCTTTTTTATGGTTGAGTAATATTCTATTGTATATATGTACACATCTTATTTACCCATTCATCTGTGGATGGACACTTAGGTTTCTTCCATGTCTTGGCTATTGTAAATAGTGCTGCTATAAATATTGGTGTGCACGTTTCTTTTCAAATTAGAGTTTTTGTCTTTCCCAGATATATGCCAAGGAGTGAGATTGCTGGATCATATGGTAACTCTACTTTTAGTTTTGTAAGGAACCTCCATACTATTCTCCATAGTGGCTGCACCAATTTACATTCCCAGCAACAGTGCAAAAGGGTTCCCTTTTCTCCACAACCTCTCCAGCATTTATTATTTGTTGACTTTTTATCATGGCCATTCTGACTGGTGTGACGTGATACCTCATTGTAGTTTTGATTTGCATTTCTCTAATAATTAGAGATGTTGACCATCTTTTCATGTGCCTGTCAGCCATCTGGTTGCCTTCTTTAGAGAAATGTCTATTTAGGTCTTCTGCCCATTTTTTTTTTTTTTGATTGGGTTGTTTGGTTTTTTGTTATTGAGTTGTATGAGCTGTTTGTATATTTTGGAAATTAATCCCTTGTCAGTCACATCATTTGCAAATATTTTTTCCCATTCTGTAGGTTGCCTTTTTGTTTTGTCTACGTTTTCCTTTGCTGAGCAGAAGCTTATAAATTTGATTAGGTCCCATTTGTTTATTTTTGCTTTTATTTCTTTTGCCTTGGGAGACTGATCTTAAAAAACATTGCTACAGGGCTTCCCTGGTGGCGCAGTGGTTGAGAGTCTGCCTGCCGATGCAGGGGACACGGGTTCGTGCCCCGGTCCGGGAAGATCCCACGTGCCGCGGAGTGGCTGGGCCCGTGAGCCATGGCCGCTGAGCCTGCGCGTCCGGAGCCTGTGCTCCGCAACGGGAGAGGCCACAGCAGTGAGAGGCCCGCGTACCGCAAAAACAAACAAACAAACAAACAAAACATTGCTACAATTTATGTCAGAGAATGTTTTGCCTATGTTCTCTTCTAGGAGTTTTATGGTGTCATGTCTTATATTTAAGTCTTTAAGGCATTTAGAGTTTATTTTTGTGTATGGTGTAGCAGAGTGTCCTAACTTCATTGATTTATATGCAGCTGTCCAGCTTTCCCAATACCACTTGCCAAAGAGACTGTCCTTTCTCCATAGTATATTGCTGCCTCCTTTGTCGAAGATTAATTTACCGTAGGTGTGTGGGTTTATTTCTGGGTTTCCTATTCTGCTCCATTGATCAGTGTTTCTGTTTTGTGCTAATACCATTGGCACACCAATATTGCTGCTTTGATTACTGTAGCTTTGTTGTATTGTCTGAAGTCTGGGAGGGTTATGCCTCTAGTTTGTTCTTTTTCCTCAGGAATGCTTTGGCAATTCTGGATCTTTTGTGGTTCCATGCAAATTTGAGGATTATTTGTTCTAGTTATTTGAAAAATGTCATGGGTAATTTGATAGGGATCACATTAAACCTGTAGATTACTTTGGGTACTATGGCTGTTTCAACAATATTAATTCTTCTAATCCAAGAGCATGGAATATTTTTACATTTCTTTGAATCATCTTCAGTTTCCTTTATCAATGTTTTATAGTTCTCAGCATACGTCTTTCACCTTCTTAGTCATGTGTATCCCTAAGTAATTTTCATGATTTTAAAAGTGATTGTTTTTTTACCTTCCCTTTCTGATATTTCATTGTTAGTGTAGAGAAACGCAGTGGAGTTCTGTATGTTAATCTTGTATCCTGCTACCTTGCTGAATTCATTTATCAGTCCTAGTAGTTTTTGTGTGTAGTCTTTAGGGTTTTTATATATAGTATCATGTCATCTGCATATAATGACAATTTTACCTCTTCCCTTCCAATTTATATCACTTTTATTTCTTTTTCTTATCTGATTGCTATGGCTACAACTTCCAATACTATGTTCAATAGAAGTGGTGAGAGTGGGTATCCTTGTCTTGTTCCAGATTTTAGTGGGAAGGCTTTCAGCTTTTCACCACTGAGTATTGTGTTGGCTGTGGGTTTGTCATAAATAGTTTTATTATGCTGAGATATGTTCCCTCTATGCCCACTTTGGTGAGAGTTTTTATCATGAATGGATGCTGAATTTTATCCTATGATTTTTCTGCATCTATTGAGATGATCCTGTGGTTTTTGTCTTTTCTTCTGTTGATCTGGTGTATCACACTGATAGATTTGCATCTGTTGAACCACCATTGTGACCGTGGAATGAATTCAACTTTATCATCAGGTATGATCCTTTTCATGTGTTGTTGGATTTGGTTTGCTAGTATTTTGTTGAGGATTTATGTAGCTATATTCATAAAAAATATTGGCCTGTAATTTTCTTTTTTGGTAGTGTCTTTGTCTGGTTTTGGTATCAGGGTGATAGTGGCTTCATAGAATGACTTTGGGAGTGTTCCCTTCTCTTCAGTCTTTTGGAAGAATTTGGGAAGGATCTGTATAAGTTCTTCTTTATATGTTTAGTAGAATTCCACTGTGAAGCCATAACGTCCTGGACTTTTGTTTACATGGAGTTTTTTTTTTAATTACAGATTCTATTTCACTTCTAGTGATTGGTCTGTTCAAATCAACTATTTCTTCTTTTTTTGATAATTTTATTTATTTATTTATGGCTGCGTTGGGTCTTCATTGCTGTATGCAGCTTTCTCTAGTTGCAGCAAGTGGGGGCTACTCTTCGTTGCAGTGTGCAAGCTTCTCATTGCGGTGGCTTCTCTTGTTGCGGAGCATGGGCTCTAGGCATGCAGGCTTCAGTAGTTGTGGCTCGCGGGCTCTAGAGCGCAAGTTCAGTAGTTGTGGCACATGGGCTCAGTTGCTCCGCAGCATGTGGGATCTTCCCAGACCAGGGCTCAAACCTGTGCCCCTTGCATTGGCAGTCAGATTCTTAACCACTGCACCACCAGGGAAGCCCAAATCATCTATTTCTTGATTCAGTTTTGGTGGGCTATATGTTTCTAGAAACTTGACCATTTCATCTAGTTTGTCCAATTTGTTGGCATATAATTGTTCATAGTATTCTCTTGTGGTTTTTTGGTATTTCTGCAGTGTCCCTTGTTATTTCTCCTCTTTCATTTATTATTTTGTTTATTTGGGCACTCTTTCTTTCCTTCTTGGTGAGCCTGGCCAGAGGTTTGTCAATTTTGTTTATCCTTTCAAAAACCCAGCTCTTGGTTTTATTGATTTTTTTTCTATTGTTGTTTTTAATTCCTGTTTTATTTATTTCCTCTCTGATCTTTCTTATTTCCTTCCTTCTGATGACTTTAGGTTTTGTTTGTTCTTCTTTTTCTAATTCTTTTAGGTGGTATGTTAGGTTGTTTACTTGAGATTTTTCTTGTTTTTTGAGGAAAGCCTGTATCACTATGAAATTCCCTCTTAGGACTGCTTTTGCTGCATCCCATAGATTTTGTGTGGTTGTGTTTTCATTGTCATTTGTCTCAAGGTATTTTTAAATTTCCTCTTTGATTTCATCATTGAGCCATTGATTTTTTTTTTTTTTTTTTTTTTGCGGTAGGCGGGCCTCTCACTGTTGTGGCCTCTCCCCTTGCAGAGCACAGGCTCCAGACGCGCAGGCTCAGCAGCCATGGCTCACGGGCCCAGCCGCTCTGCAGCATGTGGGATCTTCCCAGACCGGGGCACGAACCCGTGTCCCCTGCATCGGCAGGCGGACTCTCAACCACTGCGCCACCAGGGAAGCCCTGAGCCATTGATTTTTAATAGCATGTTATTTAGTCTCCATGTGATCATTTTTTTTCTCATTTTTCTTTTTGTGGTTTATTTCTAGTTTCATGCCATGGTGGTCAGAAAAGATGCTTGAAATAATTTCTGTTCTCTTAAATTTGTTGAGGCTTGTTTTGTGTTCTAGTATGTGGTGTATCCTAGAGAATGTTCCATGTGCCCTTGAAAGGAATGTGTATTCTGGTGGGGCTTTTTTTGGGGGTGGGGGGAATGTAATGTCCTGAAGATATTAATTAAGTCTAACTGTTCTGTTCTGTCATTTGGGATCTCGTTTCTTATTGATTTTCTCTCTGGAAGATCTGTCCATTGATGTCAGTGGGGTGTTAAAATCTCCTACTATTATTGTATTCCCATCAGTTTCTTCCTTTATCTGTTAGTATTTGTTTTATGTATTCAGGTACTCCTATAGTGGGTGCATATATTTATTTTTTGTTGAACTATAGTTGATTTACAGTATCATGTTAGTTTCTGGTGTACAGCAAAGTGATTCAGTTGTATATATATATATTTCATATTCTTTTTCATATTCTTTTCCATTATAGTTTATTAAAAGATATTGAATATCTGTGCTATACAGTAGGACCTTGTTTTTTAATCTATTTTATGTATAGTAGTTTGTATCTGCTAATCCCCAATTCCTCATTTGTCCCTCCCCCCTTTCCCTTTTGGTAATGTAAGTTTGTTTTCTATGTCTGTGAGTCTGTTTCTGTTTTGTAAATAAGTTCATTTGTATCACTGATATTGGGTGCATATGTGTTGAGTGTAATATCCTTTCCATGTGTTGATTCTTATGTCATTCTATAGTGTCCTTCCTTATCTTTCCTTATGGCCTTTATTTTAACGTCTATTTTGTCTGATATGAGTATTGCTACCCCTGCTTTCTTGTCATTTCCATTAGCATGAAATATCTTTTTCCATTCCCTCACTTCAAATCTATGTGTGTCCTTCACCCTAAAGTGGGTTTCTTATAGGCAGCATATTGTAGGTTCTTATTTTATTATCCAGTTTGCCACTCTATGTCTTTTGATCGGACGGAACATTTGGTCCATTGACATTTAAGGTAATTATTGATAAGTATGATTTTATTGAGAGTTTTAAACCTTGTTTTCCAGTTGATTTTGTGTTTCTTCTTTGTTCCTTTCTTTGTCTTTCCTTTTGTGGTTTGATAGTTTTCTATTGTAGTATGTTTGAGTTTGAGCAACTGAAAGAGCACGGTTGTGGACTGTTGAGATATGGTTGCCTGTGAGCTGAGCAGGTGTGGGTGGATGGGCAGTTCTGCTTAGGTCATGTGAACTTTGAGATGCCTGTCAGGCCTCTAGGCAGAAGAGCAAGCAGGTGGTTGGAACTGTGAGCCAGGAGTTGAAGAGAAATCTCCAAGCTGGAGAATTCAAGTGAGTTTTCAGCACCAGGACCAAAGCCATCTGAGGCAAGGCCCAGCCACCTGAGGCAGGGTAGGTGCCGCTTTGTGTCATCTGGCACTGCCTAACCGAGCAGGATGCCAGCTCCAGAGCACATCTTCAACCACTTAAGGCAAGACATTACAATGACTGCAGCACCAAAATGTCCAAATACCCAAATGTGAACCCAGAGGGGTTGTGGCCAACCGCAGATAGCTCACACTGACAGTTACACAGCCATAGGCTTCAGAGCACAGAGTGGGGAATGCCTTCTGTTACGAAATCACATATTCATACAGCATGAATCAAGACATATTGCGAGAACATTCTGCAGTTGATTCTATGGACAGAACAGTAGAAATGAAGTCTACCAATGTTTCATTTACATGTAGAATATGAGAGGCTTATATACATACTACGTCTTCAAGATCCAGAAAAAACTATTCCGACTCAAAAAACCATAAACACTGTGAAAGGAATTACCTCAGCAATTACTTGGGACTTATGACAAATACAGTATCTTCAAATATTAAATGCTAAAATTGAAGAATGTTTGCTCCTCTGAAGGGAGGAGCATAAGACACCCACAGCAGCATTTATGGAGAAATGATCATGAAGATTAGTGTAAACCACAAATTCCCTCAGGTCTCTCCAGTCTCACAATATATTTATTTATATTTGTTATTTAAAAGGTGTCAGGGACTTCCTTGGTGGTCCAGTGGTTAAGAATCTGCCTTCCAATGCAGGGGACACAGGTTTGACCCCTGATTGGGGAACTAAGATCCCACATGCCATAGGGCAACAAGCCTGCACACCGCAACTGCTGAGCCCGCACGTTCTGGAGACTGTGCGCCACAACTAGAGAGCTCACGTGCTGCAGCTACTGAGCCTGTGCACTCTAGAGCCTGCGTGCCACAACTAGAGAGCCCACACACCACAACTACTGAGCCCATGTGCTCTGGAGCCCACGTGCCACAACTGAAGAGAAGCCCCTGTGCCACAATGAAAGATCCCACGTGCTGCAACTAAGACCCAACACAGCCAAATAAATAAATAAACTTTTTTAAAAAGGTGTGAGTACATATTAGGCAGGATTTTTTTTTTTAGGCAGGATTTTTTAAATTACAGGCTAAAGAAAGGCTGCATGAACGTTGGATCTAAGCTGAAGAGAAGTTCAGATCTTCCAAGCAAAAAGGTCAAAAAGAATGAGGTTAGATGTAAAGACCAGCTAACATTTAGGGTTCCACTGTGCATGTGAAGATGTAACAACATTTGAAAAGTTACTTAACTTGAAACTGGTGTTGGCAAGCTCAACATGCATAAAGTAAACATTAAAGCTTCACATGCTTACCTCATTTAAGGACAACCTCACAATAAGGCAAAGACAATTTTATTTTTAATTTTATTTTATTGTGGTTAAGAACATTTAACATGAGATATACCCTCTTAACAAAATTTTAAGTGTATATTACATTATTTTTGACTATAGGCACAATGCTGTACACAGATCTCTAGAGTTTACTCATCTTGCTTAACTGGAACTATATGCCCATTTTTTAGTAACTCCCATTTGCCCCTCCTCCTGGTCACTGGCAACTACATTCCACTCTTTGATTCTATGAGTTGATTTTAGATACCTCTTATGAGTGGAATTATGCAGCATTAGTCTTTCTGTGACTGACTTATTTCACTTAGCATAACGTCCTCAAGTCGCACCCATGTTGTTACATATTGCAAAATTTCATTCTTTTTTAAGATTGAATAGTACTTCATTGTATGTATATACCACATTTTCTTTATTCATTCATCTGCTGCTGGACATTTAAGTTGTTTCCACGTCTTGGCTATCATGAACAGTGCTGCTATGAACATGGGAATGCTAATACCTTTTTGAGATCCTGATTTCAATTCTTTTGGATAAATATTCAGAAGTGGGGTTGCCAGATCATAGGGTAGTTCTATTTTCAATTTTTTGAGGACCCTCCGTCCTGTTTTCCATAGCAGCTACAGCATTTTGCATTCCCACCAAGAGTGTGCAAGAGTTCCAATTTCTCCACATCCTCTCCTCTCATCCTCTTTTGGGTTTGTTTGTTTTGTTTTATTATAGCCATCCTGACAGGTGTGAGGTACTATCTCATTGTGGTTTTGATTTGCATTTCCCTGATGATTAGAGACTTTGAGCATTTTTTTCATATACCTGTTGGCCATTTGTACGTCTTTTTTTTGAAAAATACCTATTTAAGTCCTTAGCCAATTTTTTAATTGAGTTATTAGGGTTTTTGGCATTGAGTTGTAGGAGTTCCTTATATATTTTGGAGATTAACCCCTTATCAGATATGTGGTCTGCAAATATTTTCTCCCATTCCATAGATTACCTTTTCACCCTGTTGATTGTTTCTTTTCTGTGCAAAAGCTTTTTAGTTTGATGTAGTCCCACGTGTTTATTTTTGGTTTTGTTGCCTGTTCTTTTGGTGTCATATCCATGAAATCATTGCCAAGACAAATATCATGAAGCTTTTCCCCTATGTTTTCTTCTAGGAGTTTTACAGTTTCAGGTCTTACATTTAAGACATTTTGAGTTGATTTTTGTTTTAAGGTATAAGAGAAATGTCCAATTTCATTCTTCTTTTTTATGTGGATATCTACTTTTCCCAATACCATTTATTGAGGAGACTATCTTTCCCCCACTGTATTTTCTTGGCTCCTTTGTTGTAAGTTAACTGATCATATATGTGTGGGTTTATTTCTGGGTTCTCTATTCTGTTCCATTGGTCTATATGTCTGTCTTTATGCCAGTACTGTATTGTTTGAATAACTTCATAATATATTTAGATCAAGATGTCTGTCCTTTCTCAGGACTGATTTGGCTATTTGTGGTCTTTTGTGCTTCCATATGAATTGCAGAGTTGTGTTTTGTTTTGTTTTGTTTTGTTTTTTTACGTGGGCCTCTCACTGTTGTGGCCTCTCCCATTGCGGAGCACAGGCTCTGGACGCGCAGGCTCAGTGGCCATGGCTCACGGGCCCAGCCGCTCCGTGGCATGTGGGATCCTCCCGGACCGGGGCACGAACCCGTGTCCCCTGCATCGGCAGGCGGACTCTCAACCACTGTGCCACCAGGGGAGCCCCAGAGTTGTTTTTTTTAATTTCTGTAAAACAAAATGCCTTATGGATTTTGATAGAGATTGCATTGAATCTGTAGCTCACTTTGGGTAGGATGGATATTTCAATAATATCAAATCTTCCAATCCATGAACACAGGCTATCTTTCCATTTGTGTCTTCTTTTATTTCTCTTCAATATTTTGCAGTTTTCAGTAAACAAGTCTTTTACCTCCTTAGTTAAGCTTATTCCTAAGTATTTTATTCTTTTTTGGTGCTATTGTAAATGGGATTGCTTTCCTAATTTCCTTTTCAGAAAGTCTTTGTTAGTGTATCGAAACACAACTGATTTTTGTACATTGATTTCATATCCTGAAATTTTACCAAATTCATTTATTACTTCTAACAGTTTTTTTATGGAATATTCAGAGTTTTCTGTATATGAGATCATGTCATTTGCAGACAGGGACAATTTTACTTCCTTCCCAATTTGGACATCTTTTTTTCCCCTTATTGCTTTGGTTGGGATTTCTAGTACTGTGCTGAATGGAAGTAGTGAGAGTGGGCATCCTTGTCTTGTTCCTGATCTTAGAGGAAAAACTTCCAGTTTTTCACCATTGAGTATGATGTTAGCTGTGGAATTTTCATACGTGGCCTTTATTATGTTGTGGTACTTTCCTTTTATTACTTGTTGAGATTTTTTAATCATGAAGAGGATGTTGAATTTTCTCACTTTTTCTGCATCTATTGAGATGATCATGTGATTTTCATCCTTTATTCTGTTAATGTGTTATTTCATATTAATTGATTATCACACGTTGAATCATCTTTACATCCCAGGGATAAATCCTACTTGGTCATGGTGTATGAACCTTTTAATGTGTTGTATTTTGTTGAAGATTTTTGCATCAATGTTCATCAGGGATATTGGTCTGTAGTTTTCTTGTCAGAAAAAGTTGTCTTTGTCTGGTTTTGGTATCAGGAGAGTTATGGACTCATAAAGTGAGATTGGAAGTGTTCCTTCTTCAGTTTTTTGGAAGAGTTTGAGAAGGGTTGGCATTAATTCTTTAAATGTTTGGGCAGAGACATCTTTTAGATACGTAAGATTGTCCTGTTGCATTTAACTTAAGCAGCTTACACACTAAAAGTAGGAAACTGTATCATTTTTTTAAAAACTTCTAAAAGCTTAATTTGTTAAAAATAACTGCTCAGCTAAATCTACCATGAAAAATGATGATGTTTAATTTTTTGCAGTGAAAATTATTATTAAAGTAATGCATGATATGATTTTATTGCCTTGCACAGTACTGAGGTGAAAATGAATTTTTTCATTAAAGTATTATGTGACATAATTTCATTATATTATATTATATTGATTTACCAAAACTTGTAATTTGGTAAAAACATTGCCTTCTTTGGATTTGTAGTACAAAAGTCTATGATCTAGAATATTATATTTGTGGGCTCATTATGTTAAATTAAAAAATCAAAGTTATTACCTAAATTTTCCACTTCACATTTGTCCAACGTAAAATAGCCATGTATCAAAAATCATGTTTCACTTACTGCTAAGCATGACATGACATATTTTTAATGTAATTGCTTTTTGAAGTATTGATAATTATAACCAGAAAGCATCTTTTATACATGAAGCCCTACTTGACTGATTTCCCTGGAACTTAATTCTTTGTTTCTTTTTTTCTTTTTCCTATTTTTTGGCCACGCCGCGCGGCATGTAGAATCTTAGTTCCCCGACCAGAGATCGAACCCATGCCCCCTGCAATGGAAGCACGGTGTTTTAACTACTGGACCACCAGGGAGGTCCCTAATTCTTTGAATAATGGGGAAACATGGCAGCAAACAGCCACATGCAGCACATGTTTCCCCGTGGCCTTCTCTCTCATGGGAGAGAAGGCCACGGGGAAACAAGCAGCTGTGTGCACATGGAGACCGGACAGTTCGGAGGCCCTAGAGAGGTGCAGGGAAGAGTGTGGCATTTGGGCAAGTTTTAATCCTGCCTCTGCTGCTGGCTGCCTGTGAGGCCTTAGCAAGTGTCTTAACCTCTGTGAGCCCCAAGTCTTTATCTGTGTAATGTGTCTAATAATACCTATTTCACAAGTAGGCTTGAATCTGATATGTTAGTAGGCGGTACGCTGTAAGTTCCCAGTAAAAGCTATTTTACTCTCAGCAGTAAGAGAACAGGAAGGCTGGGGAGGACGAAAGGTCAGAGTCTTTGCTTTGAGAAAACCCCGAGTAAGCCTTGAGGTGCAGAGGGGATTCGGATTCGGTGCTATAGATGTCGTGAAGTTTTATTTGCTGAATGAAAAAGCATTCAGAAGCACGCAAAAGCAAGGCTTTGTGCTACCTAAATCAAAAATCTTGGGCTTCCCTGGTGGCACGGTGGTTCAGAGTCCACCTGCCGATGCAGGGGACACAGGTTCGTGCCCCGGTCCAGGAAGATCCCACATGCCGCTGAGCGGCTAGGCCCGTGAGCCATGGCCACTGAACCTGCGCGTCCGGAGCCTGTGCTCCGCAACGGGAGAGGCCACTGTTAGCAGTGGGAGGCCCGCGTACCACAAAAAAAAAAAAAATTCTTTCTTTCTTTCTTTCTTTATTTATTTTTTGCTTTATAACAAATTAAATCAGTTATACATATACGTATGTTCCCATATCCCCTCCCTTTTGCGTCTCCCTCCCACCCTCCCTATCCCACCCCTCCAGGCGGTCACAAAGCAACGAGCTGATCTCCCTGTGCTATGCGGCTGCTTCCCACTAGCTATCTACCTTACGTTTGGTAGTGTATATATGTCCATGCCGCTCTTTCACTTTGTCACAGCTTACCCTTCCCCCCCCATATCCTCAAGTCCATTCTCTAGTAGGTCTGTGTCTTTATTCCTGTCTTACCCCTATGTTCTTCATGACATTTTTTTTTCTTAAATTCCATATATATGTGTCAGCATACAGTATTTGTCTTTCTCTTTCTGACTTACTTCACTCTGTATGACAGACTCTAGGTCCATCCACCTCATTACAAATAGCTCAATTTCATTTCTTTTTATGGCTGAGTAATATTCCATTGTATATATGTGCCACATCTTCTTTACCCATTCATCCAATGATGGACACTTAGGTTGTTTCCATCTCCGGGCTATTGTAAATAGGGCTGCTATGAACATTTTGGTACATGTCTCTTTTTGAATTATGGTTTTCTCAGGGTATATGCCCAGTAGTGGGATTGCTGGGTCATATGTTAGTTCTATTTGTAGTTTTTTAAGGAACCTCCATACCGTTCTCCATAGTGGCTGTACCAGTTCACATTCCCACCAGCAGTGCAAGAGTGTTCCCTTTTTTCCACACCCTCTCCAGCATTTATTGTTTCTAGATTTTTTGATGATGGCCATTCTGACTGGTGTGAGATGATATCTCATTGTAGTCTTGATTTGCATTTCTCTGATGAGTAAAGATGTTGAGCATCCTTTGATGTGTTTGTTGGCAGTCTGTATATCTTCTGTGGAGAAATGTCTATTTAGGTCTTCTGCCCATTTTTGGATTGGGTTGTTTGTTTTTTTGTTATTGAGCTGCCTGAGCTGCTTATAAATTTTGGAGATTAATCCTTTGTCAGTTGCTTCATTTGCAAATATTTTCTCCCATTCTGAGGGTTGTCTTTTGGTCTTGTTTATGGTTTCCTTTGCTGTGCAAAAGCTTTGAAGTTTCATTAGGTCCCATGTGTTTATTTTTGTCTTTATTTCCATTTCTCTAGGAGGTGGGTCAAAAAGGATCTTGCTGTGATTTATGTCATAGAGTGTTCTGCCTATGTTTTCCTCTAAGAGTTTGATAGTGTCTGGCCTTACATTTAGGTCTTTAATCCATTTTGAGCTTATTTTTGTGTATGGTGTTAGGGAGTGATCTAATCTCATACTTTTACATGTCCCTATCCAGTTTTCCCAGCACCACTTATTGAAGAGTCTGTCCTTTCTCCACTGTACATTCCTGCCTCCTTTATCAAAGATAAGGTGACCATATGTCCGTGGATTTATCTCTGGGCTTTCTATCCTGTTCCATTGATCTATCTTTCTGTTTTTGTGCCAGTACCATACTGTCTTGATTACTGTAGCTTTGTAGTATAGTCTGAAGTCAGGGAGCCTGATTCCTCCAGCTCCATTTTTCGTTTTCAAGATTGCTTTGGCTATTCGGGGTCTTTTGTGTTTCCATACAAATTGTGAAGTTTTTTGCTCTAGTTCTGTGAAAAATGCCAGTGGTAGTTTGATAGGGATTGCATTGAATCTGTAGATTGCTTTGGGTAGTAGAGTCATTTTCACAATGTTGATTCTTCCAATCCAAGAGCATGGTACATCTCTCCATCTATTTGTATCATCTTTAATTTCTTTCATCAGTGTCTTATAATTTTCTGCATACAGGTCTTTTGTCTCCTTAGGTAGGTTTATTCCTAGATATTTTATTCTTTTTGTTGCAATGCTAAATGGGAGTGTTTCCTTGATTTCACTTTCAGATTTTTCATCATTAGTATATAGGAATGCCAGAGATTTCTGTGCATTAATTTTGTATCCTGCAACTTTACCAAATTCATTGATTGGCTCTAGTAGTTTTCTGGTAGCATCTTTAGGATTCTCTATGTATAGTATCATGTCATCTGCAAACAGTGACAGCTTTACTTCTTCTTTTCCGATTTGGATTCCTTTTATTTCCTTTTCTTCTCTGATTGCTGTGGCTAAAACTTCCAAAACTATGTTGAATAAGAGTGGTGAGAGTGGGCAACCTTGTCTTGTTCCTGATCTTAGTGGAAATGGTTTCAGTTTTTCACCATTGAAGACGATGCTGGCTGTGGGTTTGTCATATATGGCCTTTATTATGTTGAGGAAAGTTCCCTCTATGCCTACTTTCTGCAGGGTTTTTATCATAAATGGGTGTTGAATTTTGTCAAAAGCTTTCTCTGCATCTATTGAGATGATCATATGGTTTTTCTCCTTCAATTTCTTAATATGGTGTATCACGTTGATTGACTTGCGTATATTGAAGAATCCTTGCATTCCTGGAATAAACCCCACTTGATCATGGTGTATGATCCTTTTAATGTGCTGTTGGATTCTGTTTGCTAGTATTTTGTTGAGGATTTTTGCATCTATGTTCATCACTGATATTGGCCTGTAGTTTTCTTTCTTTGTGACATCCTTGTCTGGTTTTGGTATGAAGGTGATGGTGGCCTCGTAGAATGAGTTTGGGAGTGTTCCTTCCTCTGATATATTTTGGAAGAGTTTGAGAAGGATAGGTGTTAGCTCTTTCTAAATGCTTGATAGAATTCACCTGTGAAGCCATCTGGTCCTGGGCTTTTGTTTGTTGGAAGATTTTTTATCACAGTTTCAATTTCAGTGCTTGTGATTGGTCTGTTCATATTTTCTATTCCTGATTCAGTCTTGGCAGGTTGTGCATTTCTAAGAATTTGTCCATTTCTTCCAGGTTGTCCATTTTATTGGCCTAGAGTTGCTTGTAGTAATCTCTCATGATCTTTTGTATTTCTGCAGTGTCCGTTGTTACTTCTCCTTTTTCATTTCTAATTCTATTGATTTGAGTCTTCTCCCTTTTTTTCTTGATGAGTCTGGCTAATGGTTTATCAATTTTGTTTATCTTCTCAAAGAACCAGCTTTTAGTTTTATTGATCTTTGCTATCGTTTCCTTCATTTCTTTTTCATTTATTTCTGATCTGATCTTTATGATTTCTTTCCTTCTGCTAACTTTGGGATGTTTTTGTTCTTCTTTCTCTAATTGCTTTAGGTGCAAGGTTAGGTTGTTTATTCGAGATGTTTCCTGTTTCTTAAGGTGGGATTGTATTGCTATAAACTTCCCTCTTAGAACTGCTTTTGCTGCATCCCATAGGTTTTGGGTCGTCGTGTCCCCATTGTCATTTGTTTCTAGGTATTTTTTAATTTCCTCTTTGATTTCTTCAGTTATCACTTCGTTATTAAGTAGTGTATTGTTTAGCCTCCATGTGTTTGTATTTTTTACAGCTCTTTTCCTGTAATTGATATCTAGTCTCGTAGCATTGTGGTCAGAAAAGATACTTGATACAATTTCAATTTTGTTAAATTTACCAAGGCTTGATTTGTGACCCAAGATATGATCTATCCTGGAGAATGTTCCATGAGCACTTGAGAAAAATGTGTATTCTGTTGTTTTTGGATGGAATGTCCTATAAATATCAATTAAGTCCATCTTGTTTAATGTATCATTTAAAGCTTGTGTTTCCTTATTTATTTTCATTTTGGATGATCTGTCCATTGGTGAAAGTGGGGTGTTAAAGTCCCCTACTATGATTGTGTTACTGTCGATTTCTCCTTTTATGGCTGTTAGTATTTGCCTTATGTATTGAGGTGCTCCTATGTTTGGTGCATAAATATTTACAATTGTTATATCTTCTTCTTGGATCGATCCCTTGATCATTATGTAGTGTCCTTCTTTGTCTCTTCTAGTAGTCTTTATTTTAAAGTCTATTTTGTCTGATATGAGAATTGCTACTCCAGCTTTCTTTTGGTTTCCATTTGCATGGCATATCTTTTTCCATCCCCTTACTTTCAGTCTGTATGTGTCTCTAGGTCTGAAGTGGGTCTCTTGTAGACAGCATATATATGGGTCTTGTTTTTGTATCCATTCAGCCAATCTGTGTCTTTTGGTGGGAGCATTTAGTCCATTTACATTTAAGGTAATTATCGATATGTATGTTCCTATTCCCATTTTCTTAATTGTTTTGGGTTCGTTATTGTAGGTCTTTTCCTTCTGTTGTGTTTCTTGCCTAGAGAAGTTCCTTTAGCATTTGTTGTAAAGCTGGTTTGGTGGTGCTGAACTCTCTCAGCTTTTGCTTCTCTGTAAACGTTTTAATTTCTCCATCAAATCTGAATGAGATCCTTGCTGGGTAGAGTAATCTTGGTTGCAGGTTTTTCTCCTTCATCACTTTAATTATGTCCTGCCACTCCCTTCTGGCTTGTAGAGTTTCTGCTGAGAGATCAGCTGTTATCCTGATGGGGATTCCCTTGTGTGTTATTTGTTGTTTTTCCCTTGCTGCTTTTAATATGATTTCTTTGTGTTTAATTTTTGACAGTTTGATTAATATGTGTCTTGGCGTATTTCTCCTTGGATTTATTCTGTATGGGACTCTCTGTGCCTCCTGGACTTGATTAACTATTTCCTTTCCCATATTAGGGAAGTTTTCAACTATAATCTCTTCAAATCTTTTCTCAGTCCCTTTCTTTTTCTCTTCTTCTTCTGGAACCCCTATAATTCGAATGTTGGTGCGTTTAATGTTGTCCCAGAGGTCTCTGAGACTGTCCTCTGTTCTTTTCATTCTTTTTTCTTTATTTTGCTCTGCAGCAGTTATTTCCACTATTTTATCTTCCACCTCACTTATCCGTTCTTCTGCCTCAGTTATTCTGCTATTGATCCCATCTAGAGTATTTTTTATTTCATTTATTGTGTTTTTCATCGATGCTTGATTCATCTTTAGTTCTTCTAGGTCCTTGTTAACTGTTTCTTGCATTTTGTCTATTCTATTTCCAAGATTTTGGATCTGGGAAATAGAATCTTGGATCATCTTTACCATCATTATTCTGAATTCTTTTTCAGGTAGACTGCCTATTACCTCTTCATTTGTTAGGTCTGGTGGGTTTTTATCTTGCTCCTTCTCCTGCTGTGTGTTTTTCTGTCTTCTCATTTTGCTTATCTTACTGTGTTTGGGGTCTCCTTTTTGCAGGCTGCAGGTTCGTAGTTCCCGTTGTTTTTGGTGTCTGTCCCCAGTGGCTAAGGTTGGTTTAGTGGGTTGTGTAGGCTTCCTGGTGGAGGGGACTAGTGCCTGTGTTCTGGTGGATGAGGCTGGATCTTGTCTTTCTGGTGGGCAGGTCCACGTCTGGTGGCGTGTTTTGGGGTGTCTGCGGACTTTTTATGATTTTAGGCCACCTCTCTGCTAATGGGTGGCGTTGTGTTCCTATCTTGCTAGTTGTTTGGCATAGGGTGTCCAGCACTGTAGCTTGCTGGTCGTTGAGTGAAGCTGGGTGCTGGTGTTGAGATGGAGATCTCTGGAAGATTTTCGCCGTTTGATATTATGTGGAGCTGGGAGGTCTCTTGTGGACCAGTGTCCTGAAGTTGGCTCTCCCACCTCAGAGGCACAGCACTGACTCCTGGCTCCTCAATTTGGGATGATTTGTTGTCTATTCATGTATTCCAGAGATGCAGGGTACATCAAGTTGATTGTGGAGCTTTAATCCGCTGCTTCTGAGGCTGCTGGGAGAGGTTTCCCTTTCTCTTCTTTGTTCTCACAGCTCCTGGGTCTCAGCTGGATTTGGCCCCGCCTCTGCGTGTAGGTCACCGGAGGGCGTCTGTTCTTCACTCAGACAGGACAGGGTTAAAGGAGCAGCCTCTTCGGGGACTCTGGCTCACTCAGGCCGGGCGGGAGGGAGGGGCACGGAGTGCGGGGCGAGCCTGCAGCGGCAGAGGTCGGCGTGACGTTGCACCAGCCCGAGGCGCGCCGTGCGTTCTCCCAGGGAAGCCGCCACTGGATCCGGGGATCCCGGCAGTGGCGGGCTGCACAGGCTCCCGGAAGGGCGGTGTGGACAGTGACCTGCGCTCGCACACAGGCTTCTTGGCGGCGGCAGCAGCAGCCCCAGCGTCCCATGCCCGTCACTGGGCTCCGCGCTTTCAGTCGTGACTCGCGCCCGTCTGTGGAGCCCCTTTAAGCAGCGCTCTTAATCCCCTCTCCTCGCGCACCAGGAAACCAAGAGGGAAGAAAAAGTCTCTTGCCTCTTCGGCAGCTCCAGAGTTTTCCCGGACTCCCTGCCGGCTAGCTGTGGCACATTAGCCCCCTTCAGGCTGAGTTCTCGCCGCCAGCCCCAGTCCTCTCCCTGCGCTCTGACCGAAGCCCGAGCCTCAGCTTCCAGCGCCGCCCGCCGTGGCGGGCGAGCAGACAAGCCTCTCGGGCGGGTGGGTGCCGCTCGGCACCGCTCCTCTGTGCGGAAATCTCTCCGCTTTGCCCTACCCAGGTATGTGGGGAGTTTCTTGCCTTTTGGGAGGTCTGGGGTCTTCTGCCAGCGTTCAGTAGGTGTTCTGTAGGAGTTGTTCCACGTGTAGCTGTATTTCTGGTGTATCCGTGGGGAGGAAGGTGATCTCCGCATCTTACTCTTCCGCCATCTTACCCGGAAGTCCTCAAAAAAAAAAAAATTCTTGAGTTGAGGAGATCACTAAATGTGATATGGGATCCTGGAACAGAAAGGATATTAAGGAAAAACTGAGAAAAGTATGGACTTTAATAATAATAATGTATCAATATTGGTCCATTAATTCTGAGTAATGTACCCTATCAATGTAAGATCTTAATAAGAGAAACTGGTGTGGGGTCTATGGGAATTCTTTGTACTGTCTGCCCAATTATTCTATAAATCTAAACCGGTTCTAAAAAGTAAAGTCGAGGGAATTCCCTGGAGGTCCAGTGGTTAGGACTCCATGCTTCCACTGCAGGGGGCCCAGGTTCGATCCCTGGTTGGGGAACTAAGATCCCGCGTGCCTCTGGGCCAAAAAAAAAAAAAAAAAAAAGTGAAAAAAGATAAAAATAAAAAGTAAAGTCTATCAAAACAACAACAACAGTAACAAACTTTTTGTGTTTCACCTGAAAGCTGGACAGGATTTAGAGTGGAAGGCAGACGACAACAGCTGAGCAGACAAGGGCACGTGCGGAAGAGCAGTCACGTGGGGAGGACAGCCTGGCGTTGGGGGCCCTGGGGACCCACTCCCCCTCCATCCTGGGCCACTGCTGCTGCCCCCAGACCAGAATGTCAGCGCAGTGCGAGAAGCGGCTCTTGCGTCTGGTCCAGCTGGGAGGCGGTGCAGGGCAGCGGGTGGGTTAGGAACGAATCAATGGATGCTGCCTGGGCTGCCTGCTCCCCCAGCAGCAAACACAGACTGTCCCACCCTCGTCTGACTCACCATCAGCAGGAGCCCTTCATACAGGAGAGAAGAGAATTTAAACAGACTCAGTCTGGTGAAAACAGCCCAGAGATCTGGGTGATTTGGGGAAAGGAACTTCAGCTCTCTGGGCCCCAGCTTCCCCACCTACAGACGGGGGCACACATTTTAGCCTTCTTGGTTCGTGTCATTAGGAAGTGGTGAGAAGCCCGTGAGGCTGAGGCCTGAGCATTTGCTCTGGTGACTCAGGGTAAATGCTCCGGGGCTGCCTAGGACAGCACTCCCTGCACAAACTGTCCTTGCTAGGAAGGGCCGTCAGACCTCGCCCCTGCTGTCCCTTACCCCTTCTCTATTTCCTGGATCTCTGGGGCTCTTCCGTGTCCTTGAACAGCATCCCACGTGCGTCTGGGGCCTGATGCTGTTTCCCTTGCCTGGAACACGCTTCACCCTTCCGCAGCCCCTCCCCTCCCTCCCAGATCACCCCCAGCACAGGGTGGCCAAGACCTCACACCCTTGGGCAGGGGCTCCTGTGCTCGCCGCTTCATCACTGTTTACCCCTATTCCTGCCGGACTCCGATCTCCACGGGAGCAGGGGCGTGTCTGTCTTATTCACACTGTGTCCTCAGAACCCCGTGTGTGTCTAGTGGCACCAACACACTAGGCACTGAACACTTCTCAGTGAATTCAGAAAGGAACAAACAAGTGCATAGATGTGATCCATGGAAGCCCCTGGCCAGTGGGTGCTGGGGGAGCAGCCAAAGCTGCCGACACCTGCCCAGACACCCCAGCGTTCTGGCATTCCATTTCAACTCTGAGACTGTATGCCAGGCTCTTTAGAGTTTCCTAAAGGGTCCCTGTGGCCATCCCAAAAGACCGTCTGCCTTGACTGTGCTGGAGCAGAATTTCCTGGGAGTTAGCAAACCACTTTGTTAGGGGCTCTTGACTGAGAACAGTGGGTCTCAGGCTTTGAGCTCTGCACCAGGTCACCTGAAGTCACACAGCCTGCTGGGCCCACCCCGGGGTTTCTGATTCAGCAGGTCTGGGGAGGGGCAAGACACTGCGTCTCTGACAAGTTCCCAAGGGATTCAGCTGGTCTAGGGACCCACTTTGAGAACCGCTCTTCTCCAGGCCTCTAGGGCAGCACAGAGTAGACTCCCCTGCGGCGTTCTCTCCTCACTGGAAGAACCACTGCTTTTCCTGTTAAGTGGAGACAGAAGATTGTTTGGGTGCTGTTCATCAGAGGTAAAGGGGCCCTTGCCGATCTTTTGTCTAGAATCCAGAATTCTTACCTGTGTTGCTGTCTAAAAGTTCTAAATTATTAGAATCTCATAATGGCTCAGACAGCTGGCTTGTCTTCCTACATAAAAATTAAATATCCAAAATCAAGACTGATTTTGTGTTGACCCGGCCGTGTTGTGCTCATTCATTTATTCACCCGAAGATGCTTGCGGAGCACAGGACCACACCCTTTAATGCTTTCGTGTACGTTAACTGCACGTGAACCTTCCAAGGGCCTTGCTTGTAAGAAAGGAGATTGACGGCTTCCCTGGTGGCGCAGTGGTTGAGAGTCCACCTGCCGATGCAGGGGACACGGGTTCGTGCCCCGGTCCGGGAAGATCCCACATGCCGCGGAGCGGCTGGGCCCGTGAGCCATGGCCGCTGAGCCTGCGCGTCCGGAGCCTAAACAAAACAAAAGGAAAGGAGTTTGAGCGCATCTCGGAGGACAGATGACCAGCTCTGCCCCCTGGCCGTTTGCAGACCAGCACTGGGCCTGGGTGTCCTGACTGCAGTCCTGGGGTGGTCCTCCCACTGCCACCTCCACTCACACTCCTGTGAACGGTCTCCTGGTTCCTTCATTTACGCAAACACCTCCTGTGTCCCAGACCCTGTGCTGGAAGCTAGATATTAGATGATGATAAAAATACTGGCAGACTCATGTTGAAACTTGCTTTCCTTTCCTCCCAGGCTGCAGGTTTGCTAGATAAGCAACCATTTTGTGAGCTGCTGAGACCTCAACTGGCACTGGCTAAGAGAGAGCCAAGAAAAGTAGTAACTCTTACAAAGAATCTGTTTTATTCCCTCAGAGACGATTGATTTTTTTTTTTTTTTTTTTGCGGTACGCGGGCCTCTCACTGTTGTTGGCCTTTCCCGTTGCGGAGCACAGGCTCCAGACGCGCAGGCTCAGTGGCCATGGCTCACGGGCCCAGCCGCTCCGCGGCATGTGGGATCTTCCCGGACCGGGGCACGAACCCGTGTCCCCTGCACCGGCAGGCGGACTCTCAACCACTGCGCCACCAGGGAAGCCCCGAGATGATTGATTTTTAAATTCTTCTAGAAGAAGGTGTGGCAGATAGACAGACTCTGTATCTCTTAAGATATATACTATATAGTATTTACAGATTAAATTATAGGATGTCTGGAATTTGCTTTAAAATAATGCAGCACTGAAAGAAATCAAAGATCTAAGTATGGAGAGATAGTCCACAGATTGGAGGACACAACAGAGTAAAGATGTCAGTTACCTCCAAATCAATACATGGGTTTAACACAATTTCTACCAAAATCCCAGCAAGGTTTTTTTGTGACTATAGACAAGATTATTCTAATATTTATAGAGAAAGGCAAAGGAACAAGAATCGCTAAAATAGTTCTAAAAAAGAGGAATAAAGAGGAACCACTCCACCAAATTTCAAGAATTATTATACAACTGTAGAAAACAAGATTGTGTGATATTGGAGAAGAACAAACAAGTAAATTAATGGATCAAATTGAGAACCCAGAAATAGTGCCAAGAAGTATAACCGAACAATTTTTAAAACAGCTTTTTTGAGATATAAACCACATACCATACAACTCACCCATGTACAGTACAAAAATGCAAATTTTTTTGTATGTTGTTAATTTTTTAAACTGTGATAAAATGTGTTTTAAAATTTGCCATTTTATACGTATAATTCAGTGGCATTATTTTCATAATGTATGCAACCATCACCACTATATGTGGCCGAATTTTTTCATCACTCCCAGTTCCATTAAGCAATAACTCCCTGTTCCCCTCTCCCTACAGCCCCTGGTAACCACTAATCTATTTTCTGTCCCTAAGAACTTGCCTATTCTAGGTACCTTATATAAATGGGATCATACAATATGTATCCTTTAGTGTCTGGCTCATTTCACTTAGCATAGTATTTTCAAGGTTCGACCATGTTTAGTGTGTATCAGAACATCATTCCTTTTTATGACTGAATAATATTTCACTGTATGTAAATACCACATTTTGTTTTTCCATTTATCTGTTTGATGGACATTTGGGTTATTTCCACCTTTTGGTTATTATGAGTAATGCTGCCATGAACATTGGTGTACTAATATCTGTTTGAGTCCCTGATTTCACTTCTTTTGTGTACATACCTAGAAGTGTAATTGCTAGATCTTATGGTAATTCTATGTTTTGCTTTTTGAGGACCTGCCAAACTCTTTTCCACAGCAGCTGCCTTGTATATCTTTTCTGAAGAAATGTCTACCCAAGACATTTGCCCGTTTTTTTAATGAGTTTGTTGTAGTTGCTGTTGTTCTTGAATTGTAGGAGTTCTTTATATATTTCTAGATATTAGTCCCTTATCGGATATATGATTTGCAAATACTTTCTCCCATTCAGTGGGCTGCCTTTTCATTTTCTTGAAAGTATCCTATGATGCACAAAACTTTAAGATTTTGACGTAGTCCAGTTTAGCTATTTATTTTTCTTTTGTTTCCTGTGCTTTTGGTGTCATATACAAGAAATAATTTCCACATCCAATGTCATAAAACCTTTCCCCTGTTTTCTTCAAAGAATCTTACAGTTTTAGCTCTTATGTTTAGGTCTTTGATCCATTCTGAGTTAATTTTTGTATACGGCATTAGGTAAGGACCTAACTTCATTATTTTGCATGTGGGTATCCAGTTTCCCAACACTATTTATTGAAAAGACTGTCTTTTCCCCCATGACTATCTTGGCACCTTTGTCAAAAATCAACTGACCATTTATGTGAGGGTTTATTTCTGGGGTGTCTATTTTATTCTATTAGACCAATAGAATATATGTCTGTCCTTGTACCAGTATCACACTGTTTTGATAACTGTGGCTTTGTAGCAAGTTTTGAAGTCAGGTAATGTGAGCCCTCCAGCTTAGTTTTTTCAAGATAATTTTGAATATTCAGGGTTCCTTGAGATTCCATATGAATTTTAGAATAAGTTTTTCTATTTCTATAAAAATGCCATTGGGATTTTGATAGGGATTGCATTGAATCTGTAGATTGCTTTGAGTATTATTGTCATCTTAACAATATTAAATCTATTAACCCAAGAACATGGGATGTCTTTCCATTTATTTAGGTTTTCTTTTTATATCTTTCAGCAATGTTGGAATTTTCAGTGTACAAATCTTTTGCCTCCTTGGTTAAAGTTATTCCTAAGTATTTTATTATTTTCAATGCTACTGTAATGGAATATAAAATATTTTTGTTTTCAAATTGTTCATTGCAAGTATATAGAAATAAAACTGATTTTTGTGTGTTGATTTATATCCCCCAACTTTGCTGGATTTATTTATAAACTCTAACAATCTATTGTGGATCTTCAGAGTTTTCTACATATAAGATTGTGTCATCTACAAACAGAAATAATTTTACCTTTTCCTTTCCAAGTTGGATGACTTTTATTTCTTTTTCTTGCCTAATTGGCCAGAACTTCCAATACTGTGTTGAATAGAAGTGGTGAAAGTAGGCATCCTTGTCTTTTCCCTAATCTCAAGGAAAAAGCTTTCAGTTTCTCACCATTAAGTATGATGTTAGCTGTGAGTTTTTCATATATGGCCTTTATCATATTGAGGACATTCCCTTCTATTCCTAGTTTGTGTGTTTTTATCATGAAATAGTGTCAAATTTTGTCAATGCTCTCTCTGCATCAATTGAGATGATCATGTAGGGTTTTTCCCTTCGTTCTATTACTGTTGTATATTACATTGAATGATTTTCATATGTTGAACCATTCTTGTATTCCAGAAATAAATCCTAATCAGTCAAGATATATAATCCTTTTAATATGCTGTTGAATTCAGTTTACTAGTAGTTTACTGGTATACTAATCCTTTGTTTAGAATTTTTGCATGTATATTTATGAAAGATATTTGTCTTCAGTTTTCTTTTTTTATAGTGTTTTGTCTGGCTTTAATGAGTTAGGAAGTATTTCTTCCTCTTCAGTATTTTGGAAGATGTGAGAAAGATTAATGTTAGTTGTTATTTAAATGTTTGGTAGAATTCATTAGTGAAGCCATAAAATCTTGGGCTTTTCTCTGTTGGGAAGTTTGTGATTCAATTTCCCCGGTAATTATAGGTCTATTCAGATTTTCTATTTCTCCTTGAGTCAGTTTTAGTACATGTGTTTTTCTAAGAATTTACTCATATAATCTAGTTTATCTAATTTGTCGGTGTATAACAGTCCAGTTGATAGTATTTTCTTATAATTATTTTTATTTCTGTAAAATTGATAGTAATGTCCCCACTTGGCTAACTGATTTTTGACAAAAGTGCAGAAACAATTCAGTAGAGGAAAGATAGTTTTTTTTTTAGAAATAGTGCTGGAACAACTGGACATCCATAGGCAATAAAAATGAAGCTTGACCTAAATCTCACATTTTATACAAAAAACCTCAAAATGAATCATAGGTTTAAGTGTAAAAGGTAAAATTATAAAGGTTTTAGAGGAAAAAACATAAATGAAAATCTTTTGGAACTAAGATTTGGTGAAGAGTTCTAAGATGTGACTCCAAAAGCATCACCCATAAAAGGAAAATTTGATAAATTGAACTTCATCAAAATTTAAAATTTTGCTCTGTGAAATCCTTGTTAAGAGGATGAAAAGATAAGCAACAGACTGAGAGACAATACATGCAAACCACATATCTGACAAAGGACTCATATCTAGAATATATACAGAACTTTCAAATCTCAACATTAAAACAATAAACAATAGAAATAGAAAATAGGCAAAAAACATGAAGAAATACCTCACCAGAGAAGACATATGAATGGTAAATAGGCACATGAAAAGATGTTCCACAGCACCTGCCTTTTGGGAAATGCAAATTAAGACCAAGATGCAATACTATTATACACCTATCAGAATGTCTAAAATATAAAATAGCGACAATACCAGATGCTGGTAAGGATGCTGAGAAACTGAATCTTTCATACATTGTGGTGCGAATGTACAATGGCACATCCACTCTGGAAAACAGTTTGGCCGTTTCTTAAAAAACTAAACATTCAACTGTCATATGACTCAGCAGTTGCACTCCTGGGCAATCACATTTATCCCAGAGAAATGAAAACTTATGTCCACCCAAAAAACTGTACATAAAAGTTCCTAGTAGCTTTATTTGTAACAGCCTAAAATTGGAAACCACCCGGATGTCCTTCAATGGGTGAATGTTTAAAAAAATGTGCACATTTATTACATGGAATACTAGTAAGCAATAAAAAGGAATGAAGTAAAAATACAAGCAACCACTTGGATGGATCTCAAGGGCATTTGCCTGAGTGAAAAAAGTCAACCTCAAAAGCTTACATACTGATTGCCGTGGAGGTTACACAAATCTACACAGGTGATAAAATGACATAGAACCATTTACATGTCTTGTACCAAGGGCAGTTTCCTGGAGTCATATGAAATGTAATCATTGGGGAAAACTAGGTGAAGGGGACACAGGACCTCTCTGCAGTAGAGTCAGAACACCCTATACTGTATAGTTATTTCAAAATAAAAAGATTTTTTAATGCCTTAGAGGAAAAGGTATGACAGACAACTTTCGATAGACTATATCTGTTTTAGATACGTGCTATGGTTACACTTTTTTAGAAAAGAGTCCTCATCTTGGGACTTCCCTGGTGGCACAGTGGTTAAAGAATCCGCCTGCCAATGCAGCGGACACGGGTTTGATCCCTGGTCCAGGAAGATCCCACATGCTGCAGAACAACTTATCCTGTGCGCCACAACTACTGAGCCTGCGCTCTAGAGCCCGCGAGCCACGACTACTGAAGCCCGCGCACCTAGAGCCCGTGCTCTGCAACAAGAGAAGTCACTGCAATGAGAAGACCACGCACTGCAATGAAGAGTAGCCCCTGCTCGCCACAACTAGAGAAAGCCCGCACACAGCAATGAAGACCCAAACAACGCAGGCAAAAATAAAATTTAAAAAAAAATTTTTTTAAAGAGACAAGACACGCCACAAACAGGGAGATGATACTTGTGGCACAGATGGGTATCCAGAATAGAGGGGGAAAGTGTATGTATATAAACTATACATACATAGAAATATATTTTTACATTAATGATTACATTAAAAATAAACACTCAATAGACAGACACTTCACATTAAAGGAAATACAGGGTTTGCCTGGTGGCGCAGTGGTTGAGAGTCCGCCTGCCGATGCAGGGGACACGGGTTTGTGCCCCGGTCCGGGAAGATCCCACATGCCGCGGAGCGGCTGGGCCCGTGAGCCATGGCCGCTGAGACTGCGCGTCCGGAGCCTGTGCTCCGCAGCAGGAGAGGCCGCGACAGTGAGAGGCCCGCGTACCGCAAAAAAAAAAAAAAAAAAGAAAAAGGAAATAGAAATAACCCATAAACATAGAAGATAAGATGTTCAACACATTTAGTAAGCAGGAATTTTAAATTAAAACTGCACTAAGGTCCCATTTCATACCTCTCGGCCTGTCAGAAATGAAACTGACAACGCTCATCCCAAGAGTTGGGAGGATGTAGAGTTGGAAACATCCCTACACACTGTCTGAAGTCTAAGTTGGTAGGATAGCTTAGGGGACAGTTTGGCATACCCAGGACCCAGGGATGCCATACCTAGGTGTCTATACCCAGGAGCATGAATTCACTCCACAGGTAATGGTTTCATCCAAGAGGGCGCACATCTTAGCTATTACAATGGTTTGTGATCCTCCAAAGAGCAACAGGACTTTAAAATATATAGTATATTCGTGGTATTAAAATTTCATTGGGGTCAATAGGAAAACAATGTATAAAAGGCTCTTTGGGCAGGGGCGGTAATGAAAAAGAGGCTGGGAAACTCTGGGAGAAAGTCTGCGACCTATGCCCAGGCGGCACGGGGGTGTGTCTGCAGCACCATCATTGGTACCAGCAACAGCATGGGAAACACCCGGTGTTCTGCAGCAGTGCAGTGCACCTGCAAAACTGCAACTACTCACAAGATGCAAGACTGTGCATCGGGGAGACTGAATCATCACAACTACAGGAGCTGTTGAGTAAAAAAGCCAATCAGAGAAGAAAAGTTACTGGATGGTTCCATTTATATGAGGTCAAACCGTGCAAAACTCAACAGAAATAAATGCTAATACAGAGACAGCCTGGGTATAATTTACAGAAAGCTTGAAGTATTGGATATCTCTGAAGGAGAGAGAGGGGAATGGGATTGGAGTAGGACATACAGGAGGTTGAATTCTAAGATTCTGGTATTTTCTACAACAGGATGATAAGTGCCACAGGTGTTCCTTTTATTAATTTTCAAACAATATTTGCATGTATATACTGTATATTTCTTTGGAGATATATATATATATGTTTAATAAGAAGTTGTTAGCATTTTTAAGGGCCTTATGCCATGTATGAGGGATGGTAAAGTATACTATGTATACCTGACACATTGGTAAGTGGTTTTGAATTGAATTCAACGGGAGGGGACTCGAGTGTCATGCCACGGCCCATAGTTGTGTGTCCTTCTTTACAGAGCTGGTGGGGACTGAATGGCAGGTGATTTACAGTGATGTGTGAAAGTCGACCAGTGCACTTTTTCAACCAGACTGTGTTTTTGCAGCAAGAATGGTGCGAGAACCTGGCCCCCCAGACCCTCTCCCTCCTCTTACAGAAGGAGCGTTTATCCCGGAAAGGCTCATTTCCTTCTCCGCGTGTCCCCTCCCTCGCTCCTCTTCAGCAGCTGCTCTCTCTCTCCTTCCAGCCCTCCCTGATGGAGCTCTGGACACGGCTCTCCGTGCGGACGAGGCAGGCAGTGAGGAGGACCTGTACGAGGACGTTCACAGCTCCAGCCACCACTACAGCCACCCTGGAGGGGGCGGCGAGCAGCTGGCCATCAACGAGGTAGGGTCAGGGCTGCATGGGTGAAGGGATGGCGCTGGAACGCACGGCCTGGCCATCGGGGTGACTTCAGCACACTCATGCAGGCCTGGATGTCCACAGTCTGTGTTCCAAGCAGATGACAGTGGCACCGGCGTGCACTCCACACAGTTTCAGCCTGTGGCTCTCACTTTAGAATGTGGGGTCCACGAGCAGAGCTTGTCAAATCCAGGACCCTCCCCTCTGCCCTCAAGGGGCCTAGAAGGAACCCAGCATAGCAGGTGTGGTACCCAGGACCTGTGATGTAACTCCTGTGCCGCCGTCCTGGATGGAAGAAGCTCTGCTTGGCAGGAGGGAGGCCGGGGCTTAGCCCCTGACCTCTCAACCAGTTGCCTGGGCAGGACCTGGGCAAGGCACGTGGTTTCTTCCCTATTGACTCCAAGAGCTCAGAGAGTATTGCTGTTGCTATGACAACTGTGTAGTATATGTTACCACTTTTTACTGTTCCTACCTAAGCAGAAGAAATCAGCACGAAACTTTATCTAGGCAAAACTGGTCCCCATGCCAAGTCCTCCTTTTGTATTCTCCAAGGAAGGAGAAACTTCGAGACCTGGACACTCCTCTGTTTTTCTCACTCATACTTCTATTTTCGCCCGTCTTCTTTTTCACTTAATTTGGAGAAGGCTGTTGAACATAATGTGGTAGGTAACTGGCACGAGCGCATGTCCATAACAGCACCACATTCTCCTCTTGGCCATGATATAAATGTATTTCTGCTCCATTAAAACGAGAATCGGACCGCCCACGATCTTGCAGAAGATTTTCCCCTCACGAGGAGATCAGTGTACAGAACAGTTAGCTTCTGACGTTTCTGGAGCCCTTTGGGAGTGTGGTGTCCTCATTACTTACCTGACAGTCACCAGTGCACCAGCGCTTCTCACAGGCCCGGCTCTGAACGATGATTTAAAATAGCCATTAAATAGTGATTTCATCAAAATCCATGACGCATAAGGAATAAACATCCAAATAAGTTGGTTTTTCCAATATACGAAGCCTTTCCTTAAGTGCTCCTCATAAACCATTTTGAATGCAAGGGGCTCCAAAATGATGTCATCTGAGCAGAATTCACGGAGAATGGTTTGCTTTTTCTTGAAGATTCAGCCGCCCTCAGTCTTGGGGCCCGGCCATGGTGGGAGGCCGTGTGGGGCAGGGGGAGAGTCTCTCACACCTGGGTGGGAGCTCCTCCCTGCCAGCGACCAGGTGTCGAGATCTGAGCAGGTAGTCCTCTGAGTGCTGAGCTGTAAAATAGGATGACCGTACAGTTACAGGCGGACAGACAAACGTAAGTAACGTGGCACGCGGTGGGTTCTCGACCTCCAGTGACGAGGATGGTAATGAGGAAGGAATAGTAACATAAAGCTTTCCGGGACCCTGGAGAGGTGTGGGGTCATCTGATTGGCCATCAGTGCTGCGTTGTTAGAGCTCTTGTGTCTGCTTTTTATAGCTGTTCATCTCCTACCTGGCAGTGGAATCTGGTGCATCACCTCATGCTGCTGGTGGGGGGGTGCCTTTCTGGCCCTTAAAAAATTGTCCATTCTAAGATGCTTTGCATGAGGAAAGCCAAGAGCCAGGAGTCCTCTAGAAGAACAAAGAGGCTCTGGCCAAGGGCAGTGAAGGCAATTTAGACCATGAATTGTATAGGACCTATTTTAGCTGCTTCGAGAATTTGTTTCCTGTTTGGTTCAAAGGTCCTGCCTGGTATTTGAGGTTGCCGAGTGGACAGCGTGGTGGTGTTGTACCTGTGTTTACAGCCCTCAGTGCTCCCAGGGTGCTGGTCTTCCCTGGACCCTGGGCGAGCGCCCGGGGTGGGGTGAGGATGCAGCATGCCACAGAGGGGGACGGCCGGGCCAGGCAGCACAGCCCCTCCAGTGATACAAGGCTGACATGGGGCAGGGGCTGGGCTGCTGGCTAGTGGAGGACCTGCTGCAGGTCATTCCCGTCTCGGGCCTCTGTTTCCTCTGTGTTGGGTGAATGAGGCCCCTGGGCCCCACCAGCATGTAGGAGAGTCACCGTGCCCAAGTGTACTGGGTACCCGGGAAAGGCTGTATTCATTATGATTCCTTGGCGGCATTAAATAGATTCACCTTATCAGGAACTCCAAAGAGACATAAGAGGTGATTCTCCGACGACAGGCTGGTTCCCCCAGCCTTGTGAGAGCAGCACGTCCTGCTCTGCAGGCCCGGCCCCTCTGGCACGCACAGCTCGTGCATGTGAGGCGAGAAGGCTTACTGGGGCTCAGTGTCGGTTTCAGGCTTGGAGAAAATAGAAGCAACACGTGTCAGAGAGAAGTCCACACTAAATCGCATCTGGCTTGCTCTAAACTCACACGTGCACTTGTATTTTCTAAGAATACGTTGGCGTCATGTTCTAAATTGGGACACTGTCTTGTTCCTGGTGATCTAAGGAGGGATCGCTCTTCAATTTCCTAAGCAGGAGGCAACCGAAACCACACCTGGCCTGAAGAGCAGGCGATGCAGGGGGGCAGCGAAGCCCTTTTGTGTCCTGGGTACGTGAGGAGCGTGCGTGGGTGACCACGTGAAGATCTGAGTGTGAGGTGTGCGCATGTGTGTTGCATGCATGTGACACACATTTACTGAGTGTGTAGTGTGCGTCGGGCAGTGTCTCAGGTCTGGGACTGAGCTGTGCAGAGGACGTCGTCCTGCCTTCCGGGAGCTGACCGCCGGGGTGACGGCAGGCACTGCACGTCTGTGTGGGCACCTGGCCTCGTCTGCATGTGCCCCAATGGAAGGAGAAGGGGGCGCAGTGTCTTGTTCATCCTGTATCCCTGGCCCCTAACTTGTGCCTCGTGCCTTGTGACTGTCCAGTTCCTGCAGCATGAGTTAACGTCAGGGCCCAGAAGTGTCCCCTCTCCTTTCAGTATTGTCCCCGCCAGATGCCCCTGACCTGGGTCCAGGCCTGGGCCTGTCTGCCCAATTCCTCACCCCCCTCCCACCCTCTCCCTGCCTTCCACAGCTCCAGCCATGCTCTGCTGAGCTGGCGTCACCCCTGAGGTCAGGCCTGAGGACATTCTTAGCCCAGGGATTGTTTTTCTGAAGACTTGAGGGCTGAAAGTAGGCAGTGTCTTTGGAAGACATTGTTCTTTTTTCTTTTTAACCCCCCACCACCCCAAGTTGTGAGATGGGACCGGCTCCCAGCCAGCAGGCCTGGGGTCTCCTGGCGCCCAGCCACCGCCCTGCAGATTGCAGTCTCCCCTCCGGGCCAGGCCAAGCTGTGCTGGAGGACGGCACGCATGTGGAGCTGGGCTTCCCCTCAGCTCCGCCCACTTCGTGCACGGAGCTGAGGGCCTTCGAATGTCCAGCCCCCCTCCAAACACCTGTGTGTAGACCTGCTCCAGGAGGGCAAGGGGCCACTGAGGGCAGCTCCTGGATCCTCCTGTGGAGAGAAGATGACACCCAGCCTAGAGGGCAGACAGAATAAAGCTTGTCCTCCAACCTGGGGCTTAAAGCGTAAAAGGAGCTTTGCCAATAACTAGTCCAGCACAGCAGGTGGGAAGCAGGACTGGCCCGGCCCACCAGGCCGTGGGGTCACCAAGGACAGAAAACAGTCTGGCCACCCACCTACTCCCAGCACTTGTTGGTGGAGCATTTAGAGAACACCGCAGGATGCCAGGCTGGCTTGTGACCACCCCCTCCTGGAGGCAGTCTGACCCTCTCTCCAGGAGTTTCTGCCTTCCCCAGTGCCTGTGACCTTGGCTATCTGTCCCCACACCTGACCTGGCTCTTGCACCCCCTCCCCGGCCCCAGGGAGGAGCCCAGTACTGGTCAGGGCTCCAGACCCCTCACGCGCGCCCTGAGCTGGGTGACAAACGGACGTAGGTCTCCGAGAGACGGGGCAGGAGCAGCTCGAGACCCCGGCGCCAGGCCTGCAAGTGTCCATGGCCAGCAGCCCGGAGCAGCCTTCCGTCCGATGGCTCTGCAACCACAGGAGCACAATGACTCAAGTCAGGGGTCCGAGCCACACCCCACCAGAGGCGTCACACAGTCTTACCAGTGCTGGGATTTGGGGCGGTAGGGAGTCCCCACAATCCTCGCGAGAGCTTGAAGGGAGAAAATCTTGAGCCGGTTTTTTGAAGAACTGGGCAGGAAAAGAAGACTCTTTCCCCCAACTAGACAGATAGGCCCAGCTGAGCCTTCAGATCTGAGGGGGGCAGACAGCCTCTCTGGACACATCCCAACCCTCCTCTGCCACACACACAGGTACCCACCTGCGCACATACATCCCAGCATCCACTTGCACTCTTCAGCAGGATGGTGACGTCCACAGGTACCCTCGTCTCCACTCACTCACATGCATGTAGAGCTGGCACACACACACAGAGCCTGAACATACAGCCACCCACAAGGGAACACCCAGCCTCTGCACGTAATCGCTCCATGGGCTTCTCCTGCCCCAGGAGCCGCAGAGCTGAGCGTGGAGCCTGGAAACCTCTGCCCACTTCTGAGCTGCTTTTCAGTCTCCTCGGCCCCCCCAGCTGCTGTCTCCTGACACATCAGAGGGGCTCGGTGACTGTGGATGGAGTGACAGGCTTGCACATGCGCTCTGAGCCCTGCAAGGTTAAGGTTGCAAGCTCTGTCTGGAAGGCAGTAGAAACTCCCAGGTACCTGACATGGGGTTTCTTTCAAAAGCTGAACCACGTGCAGAAGAATGAAGTTGGACCCTCAATAATCAACTCAAAATGGCATTAAAGACTCAAATGTAAGACCTGAAACCATTAACCTACTAGAAGAAAACAGGGGAAAAGCTTCTTGGCATTGTTCTGGGCTGTGATTTTTGTATAGGACACATTTGAAAAGCACAGGCAGCAAAAGCAAAAATAGACAAGTGGGATTGCATCAAACTAAAAAGCTTTGCACAGTAAAAGAAACCATCAACAGAGTGAAAAGGCAACCTATGGGGTGGGAAAATATATTTGCAAACCATATATCTGATAAAGGGTTAATATCCAAAAGCTCTAAGGCACTCACAACTCAATAGAAAAAAAAAAAAAGAACCCAAAAAACAAACCAGAAATAATAATAATAATAACCCAATAAAAAAATGGGCAAAGAGGGCTTCCCTGGTGGCGCAGTGGTTGAGAGTCCGCCTGCCGATGCAGGGGACACGGGTTCGTGCCCCGGTCCGGGAGGATCCCACATGCCACCAAGCGGCTGGGCCTGTGAGCCATGGCCGCTGAGCCTGCACGTCCAGAGCCTGTGCTCCGCAACGGGAGAGGCCACAGCAGTGAGAGGCCCGCGTACCGCAAAAAAAAAAAAAAAAATGGGCAAAGAGACCTGAATAGACATCTCTTAAAAGAAAATGCTCAACGTTACTGGACATTCAAATATCAGTTGAAGGCAAACCAAAACCATAATGAGACACTACCTCACACCTTACAATGGCTATTATTAAAAAGACAAAAGATAAGTGTTCATGAGGATGTGGGAAAAGGAAACCCTTACACACTGTTGCTGGGAATGTAAACTGGTGCAACCACTTTGGACAACAGTGTGGAAGTGCCTCAGAAAATTTCAAATAGAACTATTATACGCTCCAGCAATCCCATTTCTGGGTGTATATCCAAAGGAAATGAAATCAGGATCTTGAAGAGATATTTGCACTCCCATGTTCACTGCAGCATTATTCACGATAGTCAAGATATGGAAACACCGAAGTGTCCGTCAACGGATGAATGGATGAAGGAAAATGTGGTATATATATTATTCAACCTTAAAAAAGAAGGAAATCCTGCCCTTTGCAACAAGGTGGATGAACCTAGAGGACATTATGCTAAGTGACACAGAAAGACAAATACTGCATGATTGCACTTATATGTGTAATCTAAAAGTCAAACTCACAGAATCTGAGAGAGTGGCTGCCAGGGGCTGGGAGAGAGAGAAACGGGAAGATGTTGGTCAAAGGGTACAAAGTTTTAATTATGCAAGATGAATAAGTTCTGGGGATCTCACGTACAGGGTGGGGAGTATTGTTAACAATACTGTATTGTGCTTGAAATTTGTTGAGTGGTTAGTTCTCAAAGTGGTCTCACCACACAGACAAAATGGTAACTCTGTGAGGAGATGGAAATGGTCATCCAGCCACCACAGTGGCTTGATTGTGGTGGTCATTTTACAGTGACTTGATACAATCAAATATCAAGTCGTACGCCTTAAATATATACAATTTTTGTCAATCATACCTCAGTGAAACTGGGGAGGGAGGGTTAGCGGCTGAAGAAGCCAGCTGCTTTCCCATAGGAACAAAATGCCGCTCTGATGGGCAAGGTCAGTAGGAGAGGTCCCGAGTCAGGGCCTTTCTGGAGCATCTCAGCAAGGATCCGCGCCCGTCTGTCCAGAGTTCAAATTCCTGGGCGAGTTTATGACAGAGCAAATCGACCTTTCAGAGCTGCATTTACTCGTCTGTGCTGTCGGGGCCAAGGGCAGCCCTTGGTGTTAGGACTCAGAACCCCTGGCCCCCGGAACCCCAAGCGCCACCGTGGTCACCACCGTGGTCATCTATGCGCCCGGCCCGCGCGGAGCCAGGACCGCGGAGACCCCTCGGGAGGAGGCGCCCCGGGCCGAACGCGGCGCAGGAGGGAACCGCCCGGCCCGGCTCGGCCCCGCCCCCAGCCCTGCCCCCCGCTGGCGGCCGGGTCGCTGGGCCGGGTCTTGGGGGACGCGGCGCGCGCGGCGAGGGAGAAGCTCCGGCCCGGGGAGCGCGGCGGCTCCGCCCCCGCTCTGGGCGCTCCGGCAGCCCCGCGGCCGCCCTGTCGCGGCGGGATCCCGGGGCGCGCGGAGCCGGGAGGCTGGGCGCCATGGCCAGGGCCCCGCAGTCCCGGCACCGCCCAGCGCCGCCCGGGAGCGTCCTGCGCGCCCTCCTGCGCTGCAACCTGCCCCCCGGCGCCCAGCGCGTGGTGGTCTTCGCCGTGCTGGCGCTGCTCGTGCTCATCAATGTCGTGCTGATATTCCTGCTGGCCTTCCGCTGACCACCGGGGTGAGTGGCGCCGGCGTGAGCCCCCTCCGCCGCTGCGCGTCTTTCCTGCCGCCCGGCTCCGGCTGTGGCCGCCCCAGCCCCCAGCTGCCCGAGGCGGGGCCCCGCGAGCCCCGCACCGCCCCACGAGGGGAGGCCCACCCCTCAAACCCGTGCGCTGGGGCCCGTCTGTGTGCGCGTCCCCCGGGGCACGGCCGGGTGGGTGACTCAGGGGCGCGGTGACATATGTGCCATGGGGTCCTTAACGTCTGTCGTGTGTGTGTGTGTGTGTGTGTGTGTGTGTGTGTGTGTGTGTGTGTGTGTGTGTGTGTGTGTGAGTGAGTGTGACTAAGGGTGCAGATGCAGCTGTGGCCGCGGCTGTCTGGTTGTCAGGGAACCTTGCGCATGTGACCACCGTGTGAGCGGATCTGGACATGCCTTTCTGTGCGGGTTGAGAGGTGTCTGAGGATGAGTGGGCTCCTCTGCTTATGCTGCCTGCAGTTGCTTTTCCCACTTTAGGTGTTAGATAAGTGGTCTCCGTCAGTGTGCCCCCACTGCAGGCACGGCCGCCCCCCACCCTGCCCCTTGCAGGTGGGCACCCCTGGGCTGCGTGCGCGGAGGCCCGTGGGATCTGCGTCGTGTTCCCAGACGGTCGGCGTGGACTCCTCCACCAGCGTGCATGTGTGAGGCAGCTGGGAGGTGGGGCAGGGTGGGGAGGGTGCTGGGTGGTCATCAGGGGCGCTTTCAGGCAGAGCCTGGCTTCCCCAGCCCTGTCAAACTCTCAGAGGCACAAGAGGGGATCCAGCACCCTGTCCCTGGCTTGTCTTCGTCCTGAAATTGCCCCCCGCCGTCCGGGACAGTCCCCCACCTGCCTCTACATAAGCACCCCATACATACCTCAGAGCCAGCGTATGCCCCCCACTGCCAGGCCAGGAGGGAGCCCGGAACCCTCGCCCCTGGGCCTGCCCAGCCTGAGTTTTGGCTTCAGTGCAGCTGCACCTCAGACAGAGTGCCAGGAAGGGCCTCTGTCCAAAAACCCACCCATCACCGGCCCTGGCAGCCTCCGGGCTGTCCTGAAAGTAGAATGCGTCTCTTACCTCTTGGAGCTACATCTTTTCTTAGTGACGTCACATAAATGGTTAACGTCATAGCTGTATCTTGTCTGAGCACCTCCTATTTGTGGATCTACACGGGAGCTTGGTGACCCAGGTAGAGCACACTGTTACTCTGGGTTCTGATGGGGACCGAGGCACAGGGATATCAGGGGAGTTGCTCATGGCTGTGTGTCTATCAAGTCCCCTGTGCCCAGCAAGTCGCTGGGACAAAGAAGTGACAAAGGTCACCCTACCCTACCCCTTGCCATCAGGGGCTTCTAGGTGACTGGTCAGGATGGGTATGGGGGCTTGTCCATAAAGGTGTAAGGAATCCTGGTCTCTCTGGGAAGCCTGCCTCTTTGCCCCACACCTGGAGCCCTTCCCAAAGCTGAGCAGGAGACCACCTGCGGAGGACCCACACCTCTCCGCAAAGGCTGGCAGAATAAAGCGGGGGCAGGCAGGAGGCACTGGGCCATGCAAGCGGGGATTTTGCTCAGGGCTCATTTGAGGGAAGGTGGGGACAGGGGGAGATGCCTGACCTGATTAATATCATGTGGGACTAACCTGGGAAGGGAACTGGTCAGAAGCTGGGCTGTGTGGGGTGTGTCTGCAGTGCTTCCTCCCTGCCTGGGCTCTAGCAGTGGGGACTACCTCCATGCTGTCCTGGAGACTAGCGCATGCAGCTCGTGTGACCTGAGGATGGACGGCATCCGCCTGCGATCTAGCAGATTGTTCTCACGAGATCAGAGCGTAGCATCCCATTAGCCGGCCTGTGAATGTGCACTGGCAGGTGCTTGCAGGAACAGGGAGTCTCAGAACACCCACTTCCCCAGGATCAAAACTACAAAGCTTAATCAACCAGAAGTTTTGTTCCCTGCCAGATTCAAACCTCAGGTTACGAAAGCGGCTCCAGGGGTGAACCCTCCCCAGTCTCCGTAACTCAGTACTCAGAACATACAAGCCTTCCCAAATAGTCTCCATCCTGATGGGCCAACTCACCCTTGGTCCCTGTCCCTGTACGGGAATGTTCACCTGCAGCCACGTCCTCATTGGCTCAACTACACCACCTCTGAGCCACTCCGCTTCCTCTTGGTCTAGGGCCAGATCCTCTGAGGGCTGGGTGGCAGCCTGCTTGTGCCCATGTGCCGGCTGTGGGCCGCCCAGCCTGATGCCTGCTCCCGGGCTGCAGCTGGCCAGCTCTTCTCACGTGGCCTCGCTGAATCCTCTGGTCTCATCCTGGCCGCACTGCAGCCCGGAGGTTTCTCCCTGCAGAAGAGGACAAGCCCGTAGTAGGTCTTCTTAGCTGGGATGAGTACAGTGGTCTCTTGAGGAGGCCTGCAGCCCCCAGGATTAGCCCAGTGCTCTCTGCCCAGGGCCCCTGGGTGGGCCACGGGAATCTGCAGCCCTTGAACAGCTGCTGCTGTGAGGATGTGTACACATAAGCTGTGGATTATTCTGAAGAGTGGTTTCACCGGGGTTTGGCGCGGGTTTAAACCCAAGAAAACATGAAGAACCTCATGGTGGTTTGTGAACGTGCTTTCTCAGGCCCTATCCTGGAGGAAGGGCCCAGCCTGAGTGGGCTCCAGTACCCAAGCACACCCCCCCGCTTCTCACCCTGTCCCTTTGGGGTGCCGTGGAGACAAGTGACCCCCCAGAGGAGGGGGGTCAATTTCCTCCAGAGGAGGAAACAGCACAGAGGCCCTGCCTGGTGATGCCCCAAGGCCTTGACTGCTTAGCCAAAGAGCCAGCCCAGGTCTGTGACAATCAGAGCCGACAGCTGGTCCCAGTAGAGAGGGGCACGAACCTCACCTCCTGGGCAGCCCCCAGCCCACTGCTCCTCCTGCCCGAAGCTCACAGAGCCACTCGTCATTCACGGAGTAGACACTGAGCCCACGTTACACGAGCAGGAAGGAGTCAGCCCAGTGCAAACCGGAGCTCTGAGCACAAGGGCTGCCTGGGAGGGGAGCATCCGTCCTACCGCGATTTCTGATCATGCGGGAGGGAGGAACCACGCCAGTCATTTCCGGAGAGAGAAATTAATATAGAGACTTGTCAGCCAGGTATAAAGTGGGTGACTCAGTCACTAAGTGCTCAGGAGCAGCCCTGAGGTTCCTGTTACAGAGGTGGCAACTGCGAGATGTTCCTTCCTCTCTAGAGCTGGGGAATGAAGGAAATAGACTGGAATAATTACAACTGAGAATTCTGTGAGCTGGAGGCCTAGGACTCTGAGGAGGGGTTCTGCTCAGCTGGTGCCGAGGGGGTCGAGACTGGCTCTGCAAGCGTTCAAAAAAACACTGCAGACCGGATCCAGCTACTGCAGTGGCTGGGCACCAGCAGACCTGGGGGGGCGGTGTTTGCTGCTAATCAGGTGGTATACTGCAGGCCCACAGGAAGCCACCAGGAAGGAGCAAGCCCCCTCCCTCTCCAGTTCTCAGGTCCCCTCCGATGCCGCAGGGGACAGCCGGCACAAGCAGAGATGCAGCCGGCAGTGCCTCAGGCCAGCATCACGGAGCACAGCAGAGACACTGGGGGGAAGCTGAGAGGCAATAGTTTAATCACGGCCCAGGGGGGACGGGAGGAAGGTGTGCCCTGTGCACGGGAGGGAGCAGCATGCTCGCCCTCAGATTCTGCGGCTCCCCAGGATTCCAGCAATCCAGGATCAAGTTCACCGCCAGTCTAGACATGCCCTGGGCACAACAGCCCTGCCCCCCGAAGAGCGGCTGGCTCAGAGGGAGCCTCCGTCCGCCCCTCTGTGCCACGAGTCAGGATCCCCCCTTCCCAGGGGCGGGGGGCAGAGGGCAGGAGCCCCCTCACCCCCGTGACCTGCCCTCCCTGGTTCTCTCCACAGCTCATCAGCGATGGCAGTGTGGTCTGTGCTGAAGCACTCTGGGACCATGTCACCATGGATGACCAGGAACTGGGCTTCAACGCCGGGGACGTCATCGAAGTAATGGATGCCACCAACAGAGAGTGGTGGTGGGGCCGGGTCGCTGACGGCGAGGGCTGGTTTCCAGCAAGCTTTGTGCGGGTACGGCACTGGCCTGAGCTTCTCCTAGCCCCGTAAAGAGGCAGCTGGCTCTGCTCAGCGGTGCAAGCCTGAAACTGCTCTGGGGTCTGAGGTGCTGCGCGTGGACCTCCCACTCATAGCTGCGCTGGGACTGCAGGCTGGGGGCTGGGCGGACGGGTGGGTGTCGGGAAGCCCAGCCTGGGAATCGAGACACAGGTTTCCTCCTGCGCCACCAACTCCAACCCTGCCCCTGCCCCTCCCCCCTCCAGGAGTCCTCAGCGGCCAGAGAAGAACGGGTCAGAAATGTGGTCCCCTCTGGGCGCGGGTGGGCGGGGTGGGGGGGGTGTCTGCGTGTTAGAGCACAGCCGCCACAGCCAGCTGGGCTTCCCAGGCATCTCCAAAGCGCTGTGCAGACCATCTGCGCGGGGCATCTCAGTTCTAACTTTCCCAACAGTCCTGGGATCTGGGAGCCTGAGGAAACTGTGGCAGGGACAAGCTAAGTCTTTAACCCAAGAGATCACGGGAGCGAACCCAGACCTAAGGCAGCCTTTGGTCTCCAGGGAAGGAATCCAGGCGCAGCCTCCAAACCAGGCAGAGGGCCGTGGGTGGGGAGTGCTTCTCCTGCCCCAGACCTCCCGGAGGAACAGCGCTCTCTGCACCCGGAGCCTTTCCTAGTTACAGTCCCAGAGCTGGCAAGGCCACATCACCCGTCTGCTTCCTTCACAGCCCCTAGAGGGCCCAGTATGAGCAGGCGCTGGTTCCGAGCCCCTGTAGTGAGCCTGTGCCCGGTTCCGAGCACCATGCCTCGCGGAGCAGAATGTAAGGGGGAGGACGGGGGGCGGGGCGCCTTCGGACCCGGCGTCCCCTGTCCCTGCGGGCGCTGTGCGGGTGACGGGCGCTGTGCGGGTGACGGAGCGGCTTCCTGCCCCTGCGGTCCGGTGGGTCCTCCGAACCTCAGCTCCCCGCCGCCGCCGTCGTGTGGGATGCAGGGCGCTGACCCCCGAGGGACGCTGACCGGCCGCGTTGCCTGCAGCTGCGGGTGAACCAGGACGAGCCCGCGGACGACGCGGCGCTGGGGGCCGGGCGCAGCGGGGCCGGGGACGGCGGGGCCGAGGCGCAGAGCAGCAAGGACCAGATGCGGACCAACGTCATCAACGAGATCCTCAGCACCGAGCGGGACTACATCAGGCACCTGCGCGACATCTGCGAGGTGAGGCTCGCGGCAGGCGGGCTGGCGGGGCGGGGGCGGAGGGGACCCGCGGTGAGCCTGGCCGCCGCGCCCCCAGGGCTACCTCCGGCAGTGTCGCAAGCGCGTGGACATGTTCAGCGAGGAGCAGCTGCGAACCATCTTCGGGAACATCGAGGACATCTACCGGTGCCAGAAGGCCTTCGTGAAGGCGCTGGAACAAAAGTTCAACCGGGAGCGGCCACACCTGAGCGAGCTGGGCGCCTGCTTCCTGGAACACGTGAGCAGCCGCCCCGGGACCCCGCCCCCGAGGCCCTCCCCGTGTGCAGTAGCCCCTGACCCCCCGTCTCTGCTGGGGGCTCTCTGCCCTGCGCCACCCTCCCTGGCCCAGACCGCTGTCACCCTTCCACTCTGCTGTAGAAGTGTCTCTGCTTCTGGGGGTCCGGGTGGGGTGAGGTGGGCAAACCAAGCTGCAGAAGGCTCCTTGGAGCAGGCGGGCCTCGGCTTTGGCCCCGGAAAGGATCTGCTTGGCACAGAGGTGGGCTGGGCCGCCTGCTGAACACCCCAAGGGCTGTTCCTAGCGAATGCTGGGATTCCTCTTACCGTGAGCACACTGGAACTGAGGTTGGATTAGTTCTTACTTCCACTCTAAATGCCAGTTGACATTTAGCCCAGGTTCATTGGACTCGTCTGGGCTAGGTGGACTCCTTGTTCTTTTTTTCTTTTTTTTTAAAGAAGATGTTGGGGGTAGGAGTTTATTAATTAATTTTTTTGGCTGTGTTGGGTCTTCATTTCTGTACGAGGGCTTTCTCTAGTTGTGGCAAGCGGGGGCCACTCTTCATCGCGGTACGCAGGCCTCTCACTGTCGCGGCCTCTCTCGTTGCGGAGCACAGGCTCCAGACGCGCAGGCTCAGTAGCTGTGGCTCACGGGCCCAGCCGCTCCAGGATCCTCCCAGACCAGGGCCCGAACCCGTGTCCCCTGCATTAGCAGGCAGATTCTCAACGACTGCGCCACCGGGGAAGCCCCCTCCTTGTTTTTTTCCCTCTCCTGTGGCAGTCACGTGGGGCCGAGTAGAGGATACCTAGCTCAGCCCATCAAGGACAACCTGGGCTCCTTTCCGACTACTAGCAGTGGGGGGATGGGGAGGCCCTTCCACCCCTCTCCAGGGGCAGGAGGAAAGCTGAGGAGGGTGACCTCAGAAGCAGGTGGTGGGTCTGGGTACCTGAGTGAGTGTGGGAATTTGGGTCCCAAATTACTCATCAGGCAGAGTTGTGACAGGGGGATGGGAAACAGGGCGTGTCTAACAGGCACGCCGTCAGCCTTACCCGGTGGGGCTGTCACAGTAGCCTGCCAGGCAGCCAGCTGCCGCTACCCTGCTTTCCCACCCAAGTCCACGAAGTCCTAGGTCAGACCTAGGTCTCCCTCTGGCTCCAGGTAGAGGAAAGTTACACACAAAGACAGGCACAGTAGTCTCCCGTACAACACACGCGCAACGTGGATATACCTCTGTCACATGGTGTTGAGTAGAGTTTTGACAGCGGCTGTCTTCAGATGTGAGGCCAGAGCTTTGTGAGGAAGAAGCAAAACCCTGGGCTGAGGAGGAAGACAGCTCGGGAGGCACAGCCGTCGGGATCTCTCTTAATCTCCCTCGCTCTCCTTTTGGGCCGTGGTATCCCTTCCTTATCAGTATCATCGATTTTACCCAGAAACCTGGCATACTGTCCAAGTATCTGCTGAGGGCCCTGCAGAGAAAGCTAGGTGGCGACGGGCACGCGCATGCCTGAGTTTTCTGGGATCTTTCACGTCCCTGGGCACGGTTCTGCGTGGCTTGTGCCCAGAGACGTAGGTAGACAGAGCCTGGGCTCCCTGAGCTGCCTCCCTCCCCCGCCCCCTCCCCCACACTGCCCGTGGCCTGGGCGGGGGGGCGGGGGGGGGCAGGAGGCAGCCGTCCTCACCTCCAGCTGTGTTGCCCACAGCAAGCGGATTTCCAGATCTACTCCGAGTACTGCAACAACCACCCCAACGCCTGCGTGGAGCTCTCGCGCCTCGCCAAGCTCAGCAAGTACGTGTACTTCTTCGAGGCCTGCCGGCTGCTGCAGCAGATGATCGGCCTCTCCCTGGACGGCTTCCTGCTGACGCCCGTGCAGAAGATCTGCAAGTACCCGCTGCAGCTGGCCGAGCTGCTCAAGTACACGCACCCCCAGCACAGGTAGGAGGCTGCCGGGGGAGGTCCGGGGAGGCGTAGGGTGTGCTGGGCACTGCTGCGGGCGCTGGGGTGACGGCACAGACCGAAACGTACGATCCCAGCCTTCAGGAGCCGTCCTTGCCGTGAGGGGCTGGGCTGAGTGACGTTGAACAGGAGACTGCGTTCGGCTCTGTGCCTTGTTTATGGAGAAGATGGGGGTATGCACTTGACGGGGGGAGAAATGGCCCAAGGGCACAGCCCCAGAGGGAAACAGCTCCACGGGGGGGGGCTCCAGGAGGCTCCCAGCCCTTCTCTGCTCTTGATCTCATAAGCCCTCTTCCACCTCTGTTCCGCCCCAGGGATTTCAAGGACGTGGAAGCTGCCTTACATGCCATGAAGAACGTGGCCCAGCTCATCAACGAGCGGAAACGGAGACTTGAAAACATCGACAAGATCGCTCAGTGGCAGAGTTCCATAGAGGACTGGGAGGTGAGGGCCCAACACCCCCAGAAAATACCGTGGGGCTTGGCCTTGGCTCTAAAACCATAATCGCCCCTGAGAAACCTAGGAGGGCGCTGAAGCAGGGGACCGTGCTCCTGGGAGCCAGCAAACAGAAGCTAGTGTCAGGAGGGAGAGCTGGGGCTCTGCCGGGCCAGCCCGGCCCATGTCCGAGCCCCAGGCCGTGAGCGCTGCTCCCAGAGCAGGCCTGCTGGCCTCCCTCCTGGTGAAGAGCTCAGGGCACGTGTAAAATGCCACATGCTCCTCTCAGGGTGCAGCCAGCCAG